>NC_056728.1:897551998-898151998 GCF_019279795.1 Protopterus annectens
TAGTGCATGGAGCTCTGTGATTACATTCCAATGTTCAGAAAATGACATTTAAGCTCTTCTGTAGTGCAAGACCAGATTTTAACAAATGTCAAACACCCCTGCTTCAGTTGTTAAGATCGAGTGTCATGCTAGGAAGTTAAACCTGACAGTACTGGCCAGCAAATAGCAGAGGCAGAACAAAAAAAATATATATAGATTTATTTGTGCCTGCTGTGTGTGCCGGTAATGTCACTAACTTGTTGTAACATATGTCTATGAAAGTCAGCAAAATACTTTTATTTCTGTTTTTGTAACTAGTAGTACATAGAGCTTTATACATCAATGTGTGTGTATGTACCTTTAAGAAGCTATCTAAGGGCTTGCACAAGTGAGTAAATACTGACCATGTGCAAGCCTGTCTGCCATTTTGTAGTAAGTTGTTGAGATGTAATCATGTATGTATGTAAGGTCTGTCTCTTAACCAGTTTGTTTGTATTTTGTGATGCTGCTTTCCATCCTGATGTGTTTCTGTGTATTAAAGCATCTAAACAAAATATCCCACCTGCTTCTCTTCTATGTTAGAAAGGGATGAGTGACGGAGCTGATAAAGCTTCATGCTCTACAAAGAAATATGATTGGGTCTCCAGTCATAACCCTTTAATCTGATGTTGTTAATCTTCATTCATTCTTACTGATGGGTGTCAGTTCCGTCCTTGGCTGTTATAACAGGCTCGCACCAGCCAAAAAACTGTCAAGCTAAGCCTTTACCCATAGTGCCCCTCTCCACATTATCTCAGATCTCATTTGCCTTGTACTGAATCAAGATGTGTCAGGCCAGCTCTCAGCTAAATAATTTCAAAATTTCCACTACTTAAACCTTCTCTTAGTTTTCTTTCATATATTTAATTAATATGATGTTAGTCGCATATTATTTGCTTATCTGTGTGTGTGTGTGTGTGTGTGTGTGTGTGTGTGTGTGTGTGTGTGTGTGTCCTTCTCTTTCTTTCCTTCTTCTACAAGTTGGGTACTCTCCGTACCATTGCTGGTATAGGCCTTTCCTTACCTCTGAGTTAATTCCCAATACCACTGTTGGTATTCTCCTTTCTCCTCTCTACTTTATTCTTTATTGTGTGTGTGTGATTTGACTGAGTTGTTGTTAAAATTGTATTTTTGGTCGCAAATATGTCTGAGAAAAAAGGAACAACTGGTTTCAGACACTGTGACCAGTGCAACAGGAAAATGCCTAATGTGGACAACCATGTGTCCTGTGCCTATTGTCTCGGGGTGCCACAACTGTCTGTGAAACCCCTTTGTGAGCTATGTAAGGGATTTAGCTCCCGCACTTTGGTGGAATGGAAAAACAAGCTTACACTTAAAGGCCTCCTGAAATCTCCTCTTGTGGATGCTGTTTTTGAGTCAGAGGACTCTACTCCTCCGAAGAGAGAACATAAAAAGGAGTAAATCTGTACCCTGCTCTCCTCATGTCAGTGAATCAAAATCAACGGAGCCAAAAGCAAAAATTTCTGAAGTGGCACCAACAACCACTGCACCAGGGCTTCAAAACCCCTTCCATCATGCAGGCTTCGGTTCCAGCACCTCAGCAGCTAGCTGCAGTGCTGTCTTTGGCACTCATGCCCCAAGCACCAACTATGACACAGATTGTGACTACAGTACCTATCTCCCTTTCGGCACCAAAAATAGTTGTTCCAATTCTGGTCACTTCCCTCCTACCTATACATCATGCTGGTCCTTCGATCTTGGTGCCGAAAGATGAAATTCCCCTGCATACCTGATAATTCCCCTTTGGTGGATCCATTTTTTTGGACAGCAATGCAGCCCATTTCTAGAGCTTCCTGACTCCCCATCAGGGATGTCAACCCGCTCCTCCAGGAACATTTCGGAACTGGACATAGTGAGGCTAATGGTTCAGCTCCTGGTGGCCAGAGGAATTCCAACTCCTCCTAAATCCTCCCTCCCACCCAGAGCCGAGGATATTTCTCCACAGACTCCAGCATATTTTCCTACTTCGACCTCCCTGGAGGTATAGGAGCCTTCAACACCTGATGCCGACCCCTGTTCCAGCTTCTTCGGTTTGATTGGTAGACTTTACCATGGCTCCGAAGACTACCCTTTGGGCATCGACTCACTTGGAGCTGAGCCATCCACAGGCTCGAGATTGGTCTGTCAGCACCGTGATCCCTAGTACGGCACCTGTTTTTTCCATGGTGCCGTCTACTAAGGTTCCGTTTTCCTTGACGGAGCCGAGTCCTTTCGTGGCTCCTTCCCTGGGAGTGGGTTTGTTAGAGCAGGGTGTGACCCCAGTCCCGAGGTTGTCTATTTTTGTTCCGGGCTCCCATCCTGCTTCTGGCGGACCTCCTTTCCAGGTGATGGAGAGGGCAGATGTTCATCGTGTTTCACTGTTGCAGTCATTACACTTGGGTTATCCTCCTGGCAGGCTACCCGCAGTCGGCCTGAATTCCAAAGTCCTGGTCCAGCTTCGGTTGCTGTCGCCTCTTCCCTGACGTCAGTGCGCCATGGGTATAAAAGATGCAGCCGACACCATTTTCTTCAGTCTTTCTTGCCGCATGGTGCCTGAAGCAAAAGCAGATGTCCTTCAAGGATGCATCTGCAGTCATCACATATGGGTTGTCCTGCCTCAGGCAGCCCTTCGGTCGACCGGATTCCAAAGTCTGGGTCTGGCGTCGGCTGATGTCGCCCTTTACCTGACGTCACAAAGCCTGGGGTATAAAAGCGTCAGCCGACGCCATCTTCCTCAGTCTTTCTTGCCGCGTGGTGCCCGAAGCAGAAGCATTTCGCAAGTGCCGGTCGGCCAGCTCCTGTAATTTCGCTATCCGAAGACTTCAAAAGCTAAGTACCCCGTTGGGGACTCTTTCTTGCCTCAGCCGATGTCAGAAAAAGTTAATAATTGTTTAACTTGTGGGAAACAAATACCTCATAAGTATTTCCACTCTTATTGTCTTCCTTGCTTAGGCCCAGACCACGACGTATCGGCCTGCTCTGCCTGCGCTTCCTTCAACCGACGCACTCTTAGACGTCGGTCGGAGTTCGCAGAAGAGTTTTTTGGGGATAGTTTTGCTTACAAAATGCCATCGGAAACCCCGACATCTCATTTAATTAAAAAACGGAAAGACAAGGACCGACACGCGCGGGCGCGGCTAGGCCTACCGTGAGTGTCTCGGTCTCGGCGGATACAGAGCCCTTGGAACTTCCGAACCCTGAAATAATACAACCGACAGCCTCGGTCCTAGAGGCTCCTACCGAGTTGGTTACAGAATTGCCTTCCGAAACTGGTGTATTGGAATCTTCCGACACCATACCTTTAGATAAAGCTACACCAGCACGTGGTGCAGCCAGGCCTCCTGCATCCATGTCTATTAAGGCCTTCACCAGGGCTAAAGCTGCAAAACACACTAAAGCCATGCCTCCCAGAGTTATTCCTCAGGGACCTTCTTCTAGTTCACAGATTTTAACTTTAGCAGAGGACCTGATCTCCTTAATTAGGGGCTCTCAGCCTCATCCGGACAGGGGCTCCCAACCCCCTCTAGACAAAAGGCCCAGGATGGATCCCCCTGATCCCCTTTCTTCAGAGGAGGCCTCTGTTGGCTCGGATCACTCAGACTACCAGGAGGAGGCTTATTCGGCCTACGAGGATTCGGATGCAGAGGAATCTATTCCCTCAGCCTCCCCTCCTGAAGAGCTTTCCTTGGGGGAGACCCTTCACACTATGAGAGAGCATTTCAAATGGCAGATCCAGGAATATTCTGATTCCAGGAAAAGACTAAGAACCTTTCTTCATTCACCTCAGCATAGACCTTTGGCTATTCCTCCTGTTTTAAATGTGATTGATGATGTATATTCTGACTCTAATATGACCCCTGACACTCTGCCTCCGGCCCCTGTTAAGCCTGATAGCTATTACAGGGTCCCGGACACACACAATTTTCTTTATAATGCCCACTCTGCTGACCCTGAAACTATTTCACAGGGCCCTAAAGGGGTTGCAGCTGTTACTACTAAGAACCCACTCCCCTCTGCAAAGGAGTCCAGGGCATTAGAGAGATGGGGTAAAAAAGTGTATACTTCTGCCACTCTTGCTATGAGGGCATTACATTGTCAATTTCACATGAATACAGTATCAAGAGTATTTGTTAGAAGAAATGCATAAGAATTTGTCTTCTTCTGAACCCCTGGACCGTAAATCCCTTCAGGATCTGGTACATAATTCCCAGCAGGTTAGCAACCATTTCTTGCAGTGTGGTTATGATGCATTGGAAGCTTCATGTAGGTCAGCAATGACAGGTGTTGTCATACGCAGGCATGCTTGGCTGAAGGAACAATCTCTGCCAGAACATGTTAAAGCTAAGCTTTTGAATGCTCCACTGGAAAAGCAATTTCTAGAGCTTCCTGACTCAAGACGTCCTAAAGAAATTTGAAGAAAAGGCAAAATCTGTACAAACAGTTAAGGATTTTCTTCAAGTCCAACCGCCTAGATTCAGCAGAAACTGGCCTTCCAAGAATTGGTCCTTTCTGGACACAGAAAGATTTCAAAGGGGCAGAAACAGGCGTGCTAGAGGTAGAGGCCAAGCTAGGGGCTCCTACAGAGGCTGTCAATGGCAACCTCCAATCCAGACAGGCAGTTCAGGATCTGCAACTGCTGCACAAGGAAAAACTCAATGACTATGCTTTGACTCCGCCAACCAGGGCTCAGTTAGAAGCACCTCTGGGCGGAAAGCTTTCTTTATTTTCAAGAAACTGGCACAACATTACAAGAGACAAATGGACACTCCAAATAATAGACAATGGATACAGGTTCCATTTCCACATATTGCCAAAAAGAAAAGGCATACCAGGTCTGCCACCAAATCAAAGGACAGAGGCTTTGAAACAAATCTCAAACTTACTACAAATGAAAGCCATGGAAAAAGTTCCTATTTCAGAACAAGGCCAAGGATTTTACTCCAGACTATTCCTTGTTCCAAGAAAAGAGCATCAATGGAGGCCTATTCTCGACTTGTCCGTACTGAATACTTATCTCATTGTGCCAAAATTCAAAATGCTGACTCTACAGCAACTCCTTCCCATGCTGGGCAAGGGGTCTTGGCTGGTTACTCTAGACCTCAAGGAGGCATACCTGCATGTCCCTATCAGACAAAGTTGCAGAAGATACCTCAGATTTCTTGCAGGGTCAGAGCATTATCAATTCTCAGCATTTCCCTTTGGCTTATCTACTGCACCCAGAGTATTCACGAAATGCCTGGCAACAGTAATAGCACACTGCAGACTCCAGGGGATTCAAATCTACCCATATCTGGACGACTGCCTTATACAAGCGGACAACCAACAAACTCTGATAAAGGACTTAAATTATGCCATCAATCTTCTGCAGGCCTTGGGATATACAGTCAACATGCACAAATCAAGACTTGTTCCATCCCAAAGAATAACCTTTCTGGGTGCGGATCTAGATACAACCACCCAAATGGCCTATCTCACAGAAGAAAAACAAAGTCAACTACCGGATTACTTCAAGAATCTGACAAGACAAACTCAGCTGACTGCAAGGAAAATCCTGCAGGCCCTGGATTACATGGCATCCTGTATTCTTCTGATTCCACAAGCAAGGCTACATATGAGAAAGCTACAGTGGTACCTAAGGAGTTTATGGACTCAGCACAGTCACAGTTTGGAAACTTTAATCCCACTCATTCCATGCCTTCACAAGGAATTTCTGTGGTGGGCTCAGGCCAGCCAGTCCAACAGAGGGCTGCCCTTCACAAAGCCAAAAACCTCCCAAACTATTACAACAGACGCTTCAGACCTAGGTTGGGGAGCACACATGCAGGGCAGAGGTATCCAAGGACAGTGGTCACGAAAGGAGCTACGCATGCACATAAATCAAAAAGAAATGCTAGCAGTGATACATGCAATCGAGGCCTTCAAACTCTTTCTGCATCAAGGCCATCTACTAATAAGGACAGACAACACCACAGTTATGTGGTACATAAACAAGCAAGGAGGTACCCATTCTTACCCTCTGTGCAGACTGGCAATGAATCTATGGGATCTTTCCTTGAAACTCAATATACAGCTATAAGCTCAGTTTGTGCCAGGGAAGGACAATACACTGGCAGACAGCTTAAGCAGAAATATCATGGATGCACACGAATGGATGCTGCACCCAGACATTTTCCAACAGATAACACAATCTTGGGGGAGCCCGGACATAGATCTATTTGCATCCCCCCACAATCATCAACTAAAGAAAGTCTGCTCAAGGACATACCACCCACAAGCGTGGAAAGTGGACGCCCTCTCTTTCAGCTGGAGAAATCTGACAGTGTATGCATTTCCTCCTATTCCATTAATGACCAAGGTGCTACTGAAGATCAGGGCAGAGCAGCCGAATGTGATCCTGATAGCTCCGGACTGGCCAAGACAGCACTGGTACCCACTGCTAAGGAGCATGTCACGTACGAAGCCATGGCCCCTACCTCTATGGCCACTTCTACTGACACAGCACAGATGCAAAACTCTTCACTCCAACCTGAAAACATTGCAACTAACAGCGTGGAGAATACCTTGACTCCTCTTCAGGATAAGCTATCCCAGAGAGTAAAGAATATTATTCTGGAAGCTTGCCGCCCTTCCACAAGGAAGACATACTCAGCAAAATGGAAAAGATTTCTCATCTGGAACACCACAAAGGGCCTAGATGCGACAATGATGAACATGGCACATATCCTGGAATATTTGGCAGAAATGTTCCACAATGGGCTGTCTTACTCTTCTATTAAGATTCATGCTTCAGCAATTTCAGCAGAGTACAATACTGATCCTCCTGTCTTTTCTCATACTCTCCTAAGGCAGTTTCTAAGAGGGATCAAAAACATCAAACCTCCTAGGAAACCACCTCTACCTGCTTGGGACCTTAACTACGTGTTGAAAAAACTAACACTGCCTCCATTTGAACCAGCAGCATCTGCAGATCTACAGTACCTCTCATGGAAGACTGCTTTCCTTCTGGCAATAACCTCAGCAAGAAGAGTTTCAGAATTGCAGGCCCTGATGGCAGTTCAGCCATTTATTCATAGGTTCATAGGTTCATACTAGGCTATCTGCCCTAGGGCATTTATAAGCCTAGCCAGAGTGTGTGTGGCTTTCACCACCCCTTAAGATGAAAATACTATACCCATTAATTTGCTGTGCCTCTGTCCAGCAGTGATACAGAGATGATCCCCGGGGTAAACCTACGATCTCCCATCCACTCGTCAAGATTTCTCTTGAACAGAGTCAGTGAGGGGCTCTGCCTCACATGGACTGGGATTCTGTTCCATAGTGTAGGGAGTCTCTGGGTGATGAATCTGTCCCTCCAGCACGCCCTATTTATATCCGTGTTGAGGTTTAAGTCTCTTGCTCTCGTGGCTCTGGTGGATTTGGATTTTTTGAGGTGGAGCATGTCCATTAATTCCGGGTTGGACATGGCCTTGTATGTCAGGCACAGATCACCTCTGAGCAGACGGTATGCGACTGAATAGAGCTGGAGTTTCTTCAGTCGGGCATCGTATGACATATGTTTGAGCCCTTTTATCCTTTTGGTGAGGAACTTTTGGGGTCTTTCCAACTGCTGCAGGTGTCGGGTAAGGTACATTCCGAATGGGGAGTTGTACTCAATCACTGGTCTGATAAGTGAAGAGTACAGGGGTACAATGACCTCTCCTGATCTGGATGTGAATCCCTTCATGATCAGGTGGGCAATGTAGAAGGTCTTCCTAACCACTTTGGCAATGTGAGTGTCAAAAGAGAGGTTACTGTCAACTTGGGTCCCCAGGTCCCTGATAACTTCTTCCGTGTTTAATGGATTACCACCTATGTGGTAATTAAGGGTTACCTTGTTTTTCCCAAAGGGTATGACTATACATTTTTTGGCATTTAGCTTAAGGCCATGGCTCTGGCACCAGTTATCCATTTCTATGAGACCTTTCTGGAGGATGTCTGTGTCTGATGGAGTGTCAATTATGGTGCCCAGTTTGCAGTCATCTGCAAATTTTGTCAACCACAATCCCCTATGTTTGCCTGCACTTCAGAAAAATAAATGCCGAACAAGAGGGGCCCAGGACTGAGCCCTGTGGGACACCACTGTGACCGCCTAGAGTCTGACATGGCACCAGCAACTCTAACCCTGTGTGTTCTGTCCTTGAGCCAGTTTGCAACCCATCTTGTGACATATGGGTTTACATCTAAGCTGGTGAGCTTTTCTATGATGCCCGAGTGGGGTATTGTGTCAACGCTTTTGCTAGGTCAAGGTAGGCTGTGTGAACTGCCTTACCCTCATCAATGGCCTTAGTGACTGTTTCAAAAGTCGACCAAGTTCAAGAGGCAGGATCTGCCCTTGACAAAGCCAAATTGGGTAGGATCCAGTGTCTGTAGGTCCCCAATGTCTTTATTTATGAGTTCCATTATGATCCTCTCCATAGCTTTGCAGACAAGGCTCGTCAAGCTTATGGGGGTAATTTCCAGGGTCCGTAGAAGCACCGCCTTTGTGGAGTGGGACCACAGTTGCCGTCGCCATTCTTTGGCACGTATCCTGTAGTAAGGCTAAGATTAAACAGCAGCCTTATGTGTGGGTTTAGTTCCTCATTGAGTTCGTGTAGCACACATCCGGGGACACCGTCCGTTCCCATTGATGCTGTGTTTTTGCTTTAGAGAGAGCAGCTCTCACCTGGTCATCTGAGATGTTTGTGAGGCTAGACTCTGGTGGTTTAGATATTTTTCCTTTTGGGGAGGGAGAGGAGAAATTTGCACTGAACCTGTCTGCCAGTATGTTGGCAATGTCTGTGGGTTCAGTGATTTTTATCATTTTGGACTAATTCTGAGCATATCTGGGAGTTTCCACCCAGGTTTCTAACATAGCTGAAGAAGGCTTTATGATTGTCTTTTGTGTCATTAGCGATTTTTCTCTCAAAGTTGGCCTTGGATGATTTTATGAGTGATCGTAGTTTTTTGCTAGTATTGATCAGAGATGCCTTCCCATTTAAGGATTTTGCTCTGTCATGTAGTAGCTTTCTCCTCTTGTTGTAGAGTTTGTTTATGGCTGGAGTCCACCAGACCAGGCGCCTGCCTTTGGTGGAAAGGGTCTTGATTTTATTAGGGATTGCTTGATCCATATATTCCTGGAGGTGCTCGTAGAAGGCATTTGTAAGGGTTTCAGCAGCGTGGGTTGTGGTTTCCACTGGCTCAGGGGCCTTGAAGGATACCACTCCAGTCTTAAGAAGTGTGAAGTTTGCTTTTGAGAAGTTCTTCACTGTGGTCTTTTTGCTGGGGGTGGGGCGGATGTGGATCTCCAGTGAGATTAATTTATGGTCTGATCTCACCAATGAGGGATATACTTCCGTGTGGAGCATTTTGTCCCCATGTTTGTGATGATCAGGTCTAGTATATTTTCTCCTCTTGTGGGAATGGTGACTAGTTGTTCCATAGCATTTGAGTTTATGAACTCAAGGAACCTTTGGGCTAGGGTGTTGGGGCTTGAGTAATGTTCCCAGTCTATGTTTGGGTAGTTGAAGTCACCCAATATGATGGTGTTTGGAGAGACATTTATACTCTCCAGTGTCTTCAGGAAGGCTGTGTGGGTTTCCTGAGTTTGAGAAGGTGGTCTGTAGCATGTTACAAACTGTAGGGCAGTTTTACCTATGGTTAATTGCACCTGGATGGTCTCCGATGCTTCGTGCGTTGCCACTAACCTGGAGGTGTGGGTATCCTTTATGAATATGGATACTCCTCCTTTTGTGGTTCGGTCCGGATTTTGGGGCCAGAACGCATGATATGAGGTATAACCTGATAGTGCTGGGGTGCTCTCAGGAGCCTTGAACCAGGTTTCAGTCACAGCACAAACATCGATGTTCTCCATACTGAGGAGGGCTTCGAGGATGCATCTTGAGGTTTAGACTTCTGGCATTGAGCAGTATTACCCTTAGTTTTTCTCCATTTTTGTTTTCTAGGCGGTAGGTTTATCATTTGAGCCTTGCCTAAAAAGGCACTATGGGGTGGCAAGAGCCTTTGCCACTATCCGGAAGCCCAGGGTGACAGGTGCAAGCCATCCCTTGGCGAAGCAGCGTGGCTTGTCAAGCATGTCATCCCAGGCAGACAGACATTGATCCCCTTAGAATGACACCAGTAATTAAGCCAATTATTAAAGCTGTTCATTTTGTCTCTGTATTGTGGCATCATTCTTGGTGGGGGTAGGTTACTGATCAGGGTCAGGGTCATACCGCCTGGGCTACATAATCTGAGAGCTCCTCTATGTCTCTTTTCATGTAGTCCAGGGAGGTGCCTCAGGTCGCTCACACTGGCATGGACAATGACTGAGTCATACTTGTACTTGCTGTGGAGTGACCTGAGTGCTTGTGTTATGTGGCGGATTCTAGCGCCTGACAGGCAGCTAACTGTGATCTTTTCCTTGTTCAGTCTGGTGAGAGGGACGCCAGTGTGTCTGACTATGGAGTCACCTATAACAAGTGTGTCTGGCATTGTGTTTGGCCTTAAGGGCTGTGACTGTTTAGCACACTGACTTTGAGAACTATGTGTTGCATGTCTTATGTCTTGAGGTGGCAGTTGCTTGGGTGTCTGCTTTGGAGGCCTCTGTAGTTTTGGTAGATTTTGATCAGTGCCTCCAGTATGTCTTTGTGTGTTTATGTGTTTGTTTTGCAGTTGTGATAGTTCTATGTGAAACTGGGTTTGTGGTGTGTGTGGTTTCCTTCTCCTCCTGTCTGGTCTTGCCAGTCCTGAGTTGAGAGAGCTCAGCCTCCAGTTTGGCTATATAGTTGCATCTCTCACATGTATTTGTGTTTTGTGGGAGAAGGAGTGGGTTGTCTGTGTACATGAGGCAATTGTAACATTGCCTCAAGATGCCCAGATTCACCAGCTGAACAGGAGAGGACGCTAGCAACTGACCCTTCGACATGCTAGAAAAAGTGAAAAAGTTTGCTGTGTAACTGAGTCAGAAGGGACCTATAGGGAAATGGGTATTCAAGGGGATTCTAGGCTAATGTAGTACTTTGTTTAGTATACAAGTACTTTACCTATATAAAAATGCTTTAGGAGCAAGTGCTGAGCTATTGAGATAGAGAATAGACTGTTTAGATTGCAAGTAGAGAAGTTCTAAGGGAAAAATTGAAGAGCAGACTTTATGGAGCCAGAAATAGTTTAACCTTGTCTAACCGGCGCTGCCCATGGTACTCTATGGGCAACTCCGCGCTAAATCACGCAAAAGCGCGCTAAAGTGGGCTTTATAGCAGGGGGTTGAAAAGACCTAGGAATTGACCCAAAATGGCCAATAGACTACAAGTTTCTGGCTGGAACCACTGCTCTATGGACAAATAGGCTGCTCAGTGCTCCCCACTCCCACTGGTGAACAAAGAAGCTTCCCTTTATCCAAATAAGGATATGGAATAGCACAGAAACCAAGCCAAAGCCCAGAGATCAGCAAACTCTGAAGACTGGACTATTCTAGTTCAGTAAGGCAGGAAAACAAGATTTTTTTTTTTTTGTTTTTTTTGTTTTTTTTTGTTTTTTTTCTTTTTTGCAGAAAACAGAAGAAAAACAGACAGTAAATGCTATAAATGCTTTTAAACGGCTAGCGCACTTGAGTGTGTTAGCCTACAAGTAAAATTAAGCAACAAATAACTTTTTTAAAAGTGCAAAACAGTTAATCAACACAAAAAACAGTTTAAATAGAATGCAGAGCTGTATAAACAGGCGAAAAAGCAGTCGCTAAGCAGTAAATAATCAAAAAGCCAGAAAAAAATACTTAAATCAGGAAAAAGTCACTCTTTTGCTCTCTGCTGCTTGTAGAACTCTGCAGTACACCACGAGGAGCTGTGCTGAGTTGAATACAAGCGAAAAGCTGCTAAAGCGGGCTTTATTACAGGGGCTGAAAAGAGCTAGGAATTGACCCAAAATGGCCAATAGACTACAAGTTTCTGGCTGGAACCACTCCTCTAGGGACAAATAGGCCGCTCAGTGCTCCCCACTCCCACTGGTGAACAAAGACGCTTCCTTTTATCCAAATAAGGATATGGAATAGCACAGGAACCAAGACAAAGCCCAGAGATCAGCAAACTCTAAAGACTGGACTATTCTAGTTCAGTAAGGCGGGAAAACAAGATTTTTTTTTTTTTCTTTTTTGCAGAAAACAGAGGAAAAACAGACAGTAAATGCTATAAATGCTTTTAAGTGGCTAGCTCTCTTGAGTGTGTTAGCCTACAGGTAAAATTAAGCAACAACTAACTTTTTAAAAGTGCAAAACAGTTAATCAACACAAAAACAGTTTAAATAGAATGCAGAGCTGTATAAACAGGCTAAAATGCAGTCGCTAAGCAGTAAATAATCAAAAAGCCGGAAAAAAATACTTAAATCAGTTATAGCAAATACAGTTATAACAAATGCTCTGAAATATACTGTATATTTCCAAAATGTTTGAGAAGGACAGTCAGAACACAAGAAGGTTCAGGCGAAAGAGAAAAAAAAAAGTTTTTCATCAGGACAGAGTTTCATTAAGAACTAATCCTACCTTTATGCCAAAGGTGATATCCAGGGTTTCATTGAATCAAGCCATTCACTTGCCTACCTTCTTCCCAAATCCACAAAACAAAGGGGAGAAACTGCTGCACACCCTGGACATTCACAGACAGTTGCGCTACTACTTGGACAGAACTAAAGGTTTCAGAAAAACTGACCAGCTGCTGGTAGCATATGCTGCTGGTACTCAAGGAAAAGCAATTTCCAAACAGACAATTTCAAAATGGATAGGAAATTGCATCCGCTTTTGTTGTCATTCCAT
The DNA here is from genome assembly GCF_019279795.1 of Protopterus annectens. Taxonomy (NCBI): domain Eukaryota; kingdom Metazoa; phylum Chordata; order Ceratodontiformes; family Protopteridae; genus Protopterus; species Protopterus annectens. The sequence continues at coordinate 897,564,837 of NC_056728.1, forward strand.
GGAAAGACTGTACCAGCTAACATTAGACCTCATTCTACGAGAGCCACAGCCACCTCCACAGCCTTCTTAAGAGGGGTGGCTACAAAAGACATTTTAGAAGCTGCCACATGGAGCTCCGTGCATACATTTGCCAAGCATTACAATTTACCTCTATATTCCAGATCCAGAGCAAGCTTTGCTACGGCTTTCCTGCAGGGTATCTTAGCTACACCATCCTTTTCCTAGTACCTCCACCCCCAGATTGGCTATGGTATTCTACCCATATGTGATGACTGCAGATGCATCCTTGAAGGACATAGTACAGTTTTGTACCTACCATAAATGTAGATGTCCGATAGGTATGCATCTGCAGTCAGGTTTACCCTCCCCCCCCCCCCCCCATGGTACTCCTAGGGTGCTTACCTCTCTATTAGCTAGCTGGGGGATCTATTATGGTGTATTTGTTTTATACATTTATATATATATATATATATATATATATATATATATATATATATATATATATATATTTTTTTTTTTTGCAAATGTTTGGATTTTTTATTGTTTTTTTCCAAATTTAGCCTTCCTAGAGGGCACCTGGCATCTGGGGCAAGAAAAACTGAGGAAGATGGCATCGGCTGACGCTTTTATACCCTAGGCGTTGTGACATCGGGGAAAGGGCGACATCAGCCGACGCCAGACCCAGACTTTGGAATCCGGCTGACCGAAGGGCTGCCTGAGGCAGGACAACCCATATGTGATGACTGCAGATGCATACCTATCAGACATCTACATTTATGGTAGGTACAAAACTGTACTTTCGCAAGTGCCGGTCGGCAGATTCCTGAGATTTTCAAAACCGAATTTCAGATCCGAAGTCTTCATTAAAGCTAAGTACCCTGTTGGGGAAACTTTTTCTTGCTCCAGACCGATGTCAGAAAAAGTTAATTGTATTTCTTGTGGGAAGCAAATATCTCATAAGGATTTTCATTCTTACTGTATTCCTTGCCTAGGCCCTGACCATGACATTGCTAGCTGTCGTTTTTTTGCTAGATTTAACCAATGCACTATTAAGCGTCATTACTTTGGCCGAAGATTTAATTATATAATGCCGTCGGAACAGCCGACGACCGGAGTTTATAAAAAGCACAGGGAAAAGGACAGACATCTGAGGTCCAAAACCGACGACAAGGCCTCCGCTAGGCAAGTCGCCGGTTCTCAGTGAGGCGCTTTCACAGCCCCTGACGCCCGCTACCTCAGAGCCACAGGCTGCTTCCGACTCCCACGTGGAGCTGACTAGGCCTCTGGATACTCAAGGTATTGGACACACTGAAACTATTCCCTCAGATGGGTCCAGAGCCGCTGAGCAGGCATCGGCTTCTGAGGGTGTTTTCAGACCGACACAGTTATATGTTAAGCCAGCCTCAGCTTCAAAGGTAAAGACTAAAGCAGCTGTAAAGACAAAGAAACAAGTACAGCATTCTCCTGCACAGACATCCATGCCTAAAAAACAGATGTTTAAAATAGCTGAAGACCTAATTACTTTGATCAGGGGTTCCCATTCCCCTCCTGATAAGAGGCCTAGGCAAGAGACAGAATATGAATCTTCAGATCAGGTTTCCATTTCCTCTGACTCCTCTTCTGAACAGGGATACTCCCTTCCTCCCTATGAGGATTCTGATGCTGAAGAGTCTATTCCTTCAGCCTCTCCTCCTGAGGATTATTCTTTTGGGGGAACCCTTCACACCATGAGGGAGCACTTTCACTGGGAGAGCCAAGATTAATCATAATCTAAGAAAAGGCTCAGAGACTTTCTTTTAATACCTCAGCACAGACGTCTTGCTATTCCACCTGTTCTACACATAGTAGATGATGTATTTTCAGAGTCCAGCCTGTCTCCTGACTCTCTACCCCCTGCACCGGTTAAGCCAGACAGATACTACAGGGTTCCAGATTCCCACAAATTTCTATTTAAAAACCCTGATGCTGACCCAGAAACTTTATCTCAGGGTCCCAAAGGGGTCAAGGCTTCCACTGCGAAAAACCCTGTCCCCTCTGATAGGGATTCTAGGGCACTGGACAGATGGGGGAAAAAAGTTTACACTTCTACTACCTTGGCTGTAAGGGCATTAAATTGTCAGTTTCATATGCTTAAATATCAACAATATTTAATGTCACTGCTAAAACAGAAAATGTTGACAAATTCTGAATGTCCAGATAACAAGGAAATGCAGGATTTATTGCATGCAGCTGAACAAGTGGGAAAGCATACTTTGCAATGTGGTTTTGATTCACTGGAGGCCTCTTGCAGGGCCTGCTGTTAACAGGTACTGTCATTAGATGGCATGCTTGGTTAAAGGAACAAAATCTGCCTGATCATGTTAAAGCAAAATTATTGGATGCTCCTTTACAGCATGATACTTTGTTTGGTGTTAAGGCAGAAGAGGCGTTGAAGAAAATGGAAGATAAAGCGAAATCTATGCAGACAGTTAAGGATTTCTTACAGGAACAACTACCCAGATGTAGCAGGAACTGGCCTTCAAAGACTTGGTCCTTTCCAGTGTCAGACAGGCCACAAAGAGGCAGATACAGACACCCTAGAGGCAGATCCCAGCCCCAAGGCTCATACAAGTCTAAACAATGGGGTGCTTCTACCTCCAAAACAGAGAAGACATATCACAGCCATATAGAAAACAGTCCCAATGACTTTCCTCTGCCAATACCAAGCACTTATCTTTTGGCAGCCTTCTTAGGGGGAAAACTAGCATTTTTTTCACAAACTTGGCATATAATCACTCAGGACAAATGGGTCTTGAATAGTGTGTGCCAGGGCTACAGGTTCCACTTTCACACCCTGCCAAAGTTTAAAGGTATGCCAGACCTGTCACAAAATCAACGGGCAGAGGCATAAAAGCAAGTTACATCCCTCATGGACATGAGGGCCATTCAGCGAGTACCACAGCAAGAGCAGGGACAAGGATTTTACTCAAGACTATCCCTGTTACCCAGACAGGACAAAGCCTGGAGACCAGTACTGGGACCTGTCTATTCTAAACACTTTTCTGGACATTCCAAAATTCAAAATGTTGACTCTGCAGCAGCTTCTGCCCATGCTGGGCAAGAAGGCTTGGCTTGTAACTTTGGAGCTAAAAGAGGCATACCTGCATGTCTCAATCAGACAATCTTGCAGACGATAACTCAGATTCATAGCTGGATCAATGCACTACCAATTCTCTGCACTGACCTTGGCTTATCTACTGCGCCCGGGGTCTTCACAAAATGCCTAGCACCAGTAATTGCTATCTGCAGACAAAGGGGAATTCAAATATACCCTTACTTGGACGATTGCCTTCTTCAAGCAGAGAACAAAGGCATTCTACTGAGGCATCTGGCGTTTGTAAAAAGATTACTATTTGCCTAGGGTACACGGTAAACGAAAATAAATCAAAACTAGTACCCTCTCAAGGGATAATATTCCTGGGTGCAAGCTTAAATACAACTGCCCAGATGGCTTATCTCACGCCAGACAAACAAAGGCAACTGACTTCTTCGAAATGTTGGCAACAAAGACCCAGTTATCTGCAAGAAAAATTCTGCAGGCTTTGGGCTTCATGGCATCCTGCATTCTGCTAATTTCATATGCAAGACTGCATATGAGGAAACTACAATGGTATCTAAAAAGTGTTTGGACTCAACATTGCCACAGCCTGGAAACATTAATTACCCTCATTCCCTGCCTGCAACAGGAGTTTCGATGGTGGGCACAGGCCTGTCACCACAACAAAGGACATCCATTCACTCTACCCATGACCAGGCAGACACTAACATGCATCAGATTATGCCTGGGGGTGTCCACGTGGCAGGAAAATATATTCAGGGAGCATGGCCAGCAAGCCAAATGCATCTTCATATCAAACAAAAAGAGATGCTATAGCTGTTCAGAATGCCCTGACAGCCTTCAAGGATCTACTTCATCCAGGACATCTGCTGGTAAAGACAGACAATACTACAGTTATGTGGTACATAAACAAGCAGGGAGGCACACATTCCTACCCCCTCTGCAGACAAGCCATGACTTTGTGGAGCACAGCATTGACTTATGAAGTACACCTGCAAGCACAATTCCTGCCAGGAAAGACAAATACTCTGGCAGACGAACTAAGCAGAAATCTCAAGGATCCTCACAAGTGGAAACTAGATCCACAAATCTTCAGCATGATAACAAGGAAATGGGGATGCCCAGACATAGATCTGTTTGCCTCCCCGCACAACTGCCAACTACAGAGATTCTGCACAAGGACTTATCACAAACAAGCATGGAAAGTGGGTGCCCTATCATTCAGCTGGAAAACCCTTACAGTATATGCCTTTCCTCCACTGCCTCTCCTCCCCAAGGTACTCCTAAAGGTCAGACAAGAGAAGCCAAAAATGATACTGATTGCCCCAGACTGGCCACACCAGCACTGGTACCCAATCCTAAAGAGCTTGTCTCAAGGCCCAGCCTGGACATTACCCCAAATTCCTCATTTGCTGACCCAACAAAACAATCAGATCCTGCACAGCCAACTCAGAACCCTAAATCTGGCTGCATGGCTGATAATGTAACCATTCAGAACACACCTCTCTCTAAAGCAGTTATGGATGTTATTTTGGAGGGCAGGAGGCCCAGCACCAGAAAATCTTGTACAGAAAAATGGAAGAGATTCTGTGCTTGGAACCAGGCACAAGGAATGGACACGCTTGTTCCAAATATTCCTCAGATTTTACAATACCTAACTGATATGCTGGACAAAGGCCTATCCTTCTCATCAATTAAGATCCATACCTCTGCCATTTCAGCTCATTACAATAAGGATCCACCTATTTGTTTACATCCACTGCTAAGGCAGTACCTCAGAGGGGCCAAAAACATAAGACATCCAAGGAGAGCAACAGCACCTGCATGGGACTTCAGTTTTGTCTTGGAAAAGCTCACACTGCCTCCTTTTGAGCCAGCCAATACAGCTGAGATAAAATACTCATCATGGAAAACAGCTCTGCTCCTAGCAATAGCCTCAGCAAGAAGAGTCTCAGAGTTACAGGCACTAATGGCTGTGGAACCTTTTATTAATTTCCATCTGTACAGGGTTTCTCTAAGGACAAACCCAACGTTTATGCCTAAGGTAGTGTCCAGTGTGGCTGTTAACCAATTCATTTGCCTACCTTTTATCCAAACCCACAGAATAAGGGGGAGAGACTTCTGCATTCTTTGGACATACACAGACAGCTACACTTCTACTTGGACAAAACTAAAGCCTTCAGAAAGACTGAGCAACTCTTAGTGGCATATGCTGCAGGATCGCAAGGAAAAGCTATTTCAAAGCAGACTACTTCAAAATGGATAGGCCACTGCATTCGTTTCTGCTATTCACAACATGGCAAATCAGTGCCTAAGGGCATTAGGCCACATTCAACCAGAGCAGCAGCCACTTCAGCAGCCTTCCTCAGAGGAGTACCAACCAAGGACATTTTGGAGGCTGCAACTTGGACTTCAGTGCACACTTTTACAAAGCACTACCACTTACCTCTTTACTCTAAATCCAGAGCAGGCTTCACCACTGCAGTTCTGCAGGGCCTCATAGCCACTCCTAATTCTATCTAGGCCCAGCCACCCAACCTCAGCTTTGGGATTCAACCCAGGTGTAATGACTGCAACAGTGAAACATGATGAACATAGTACAGTTGTGTACCTACCATAAATGGTACACAACTGTTCAAGTGTATTCACTGTTCATAGGTTCATACTAGGCTATCTGCCCAAGGGCATTTATAAGCCTAGCCCAGAGTTTTGCGGCTTTCGCCACCCCTTTAGTTTGGAGGATACTATGCCCATTATTTTGCTGTGCCACTGTCAAGCAGTGACACTGAGATAATCCCTGGGGTATATCTGCGATCCCCCATCCATTGGTCAAGATTTCTCTTGAACAAAGCCAGCGAGGTGCTCTGCCTCACATGTACCGGGATTTTGTTCCACAGCATAGGGAGTCTCTGGGTGATGAATCTGTCCCTCCAGCACGTCCTGTTAATAACCGTGTTAAGGTTTAAGTCTCCCGCCCTTGTAGTTCTGAGGGATCTAAATTTTTTGAGGTGAAGCATGTTCATCAATTCTGGGTTGGACATGGCCTTGTATGTCAGGCACAGGTCACCTCTGAGCAGACGGTAAGCGACTGAATAGAGCTGGAGTTCCTTCAGTCGGGCAGCATAGGACATATTTTTGAGACCCTTTATCCTTTTGGTGAGGAATTTTTGGGGCCTTTCCAGTTGCTGCAGGTGTCGGGTCAGATACATTCCGAATGGGGCATTGTACTCTATCATTGGTCTGATGAGTGATGAGTACAGGGAGACGATGACTTCCCTTGATCTAGATGTGAATCCCTTCATGATCAGGTGGGCAATGTAGAAGGTCTTCCTGACTACTTTGGCAATGTGAGTGTCAAACGAAAGGTTACTGTCAACCTGGGTCCCCAGATCCCTGATAACCTCTTCTGAGCTCAGTGGGTTGCCGCCTATATGGTAGCTAGGGGTAACCTTGTTTTTCCCAAAGGGTATGACTATGCATTTTTTGGCGTTTAACTGTAGGCCATGGCTCTGGCACCAGTTATCCGTTTCTATAAGACCCTTCTGAAGGATATCTGTGTCAGATGTGTTCTCAACTATGGCGCCCAGTTTGCAGTCATCTGCAAATTTTGTCAGCCATAATCCTCCTGTGTTTGCTTGTACTTCTGAAAAGTAGATGCCGAACAGGAGTGGGCCCAGGACAGAGCCCTGTGGGACACCACTTGTGACAGGCTTTGAGTCTGACATGGCACCAGCAACTCTGACCCTGTGGGTTCTGTCACTTAGCCAGTTTGCAACCCATCTTGTGACGTATGGGTTTACATTTAAGCAGGTTACCCTCTCTCCATCCCCCTTTCATTGCTGGGACTTATCTGTACTTCTCTATTCTGTACAACCTGTGTGGTGTATTTGCTTGTAGATGAAGGTAATGTTTATGTTAGTGCATGCTTTTTATGAACAGAAATTGGTGACGTATAGTGAAACAGCATGGAAGTCTCCAGAAACCAACATTATTCCTGCTTATATTTGGAAGTTTGGAGGGAAAAAGTGACAAAATCAGGAAGGTTTTGTTTAACAGCATTTTAAAAGGAGGGGGAAGTACCAGCATTTTGGTAGAAAGCTGTGGTGACTGCATTACCTGAAGAGGGAAAATACCCTTCGGATCCAGCTTCATATTGATTCGTTCCAATTTTAAGCCATAATAATAAAAGTATCTGTACTAACTTAGAGAATGGCTTAGGTGATGCCAAAATTGATAGGGAGCAGTGTTGTTTTGTGGAGAGGAAGAAAACATTTTTCAACATTAATAGAACAATGATGATCCAGAAGGAAGCATAATTTTTAATAAAATACTTTTGATGGTGGATCTTAATGCAGCAAAAGTATTTGATTGAGTCAGCTGATATTTTATGGGTAGGGTAATGGAAGCATTTGCATTCCTTGATAGAATAATAGGATTAGTTATGAGGGCATAGGGAGGGCCGGAGGCAGAAACTAAGGGGGGAAGGATTCCCTGTTGGGAAGAAGTGATCTCCTCTTTCCCTTTTGTTATTTGCTTTATATTTAGAGCCAGAGGCAAAGAAAATAAGGGACTTATAAATTTAAGGATATAGCTGACATGGTAATCAAGAAAAAAGTCTTTATTTGTAGATTATTATTTCATAATTAAATCCAGAAAATGACATTCCAGTGTTGTGGAACATTTGAGACTGTTTCATGTGTTTTCATGATATAAAATTAATGAAGATAAAAACAAAGGCTGTATCAGTAAACCCACACATGAATCGGTTCCACAATACCCATATTAACAGCGACACTAAGATTTAAGTGCATGGATTAGAAAGGATACATTTATGGCAGCCAAGGATATGTAGGAGGAGACTAGGCAAAATTTACAAAAACAAAGAAACTGGAACCTCTTGATTATGGAGATGGATGCTAAGATACAAGCAGTGAAAATGTTTATCCTTTTGGTTTTAAGTACCAGTCAGTCATGTTTTCATCATCCAGAGGAAATTTGTGAACTTGTGCTTTCAAAAATATATAAAAAAAAAATGCCCCAAGTTACATCTCTTTCTGTCTCTCCCTTTCTCTTTTCTATCACACCTCCAGAACTTGCTGTCTACCTAAGGGAATTTTTTTTTTCATAACTGTTTGGGGTATTTCTTTGGCTTATAGTCTTCCATACAGAAATGAATCATTTCTGTATTGCATTCACTAAACATAAACTACACAGTTTCTATTGTCCTGAGCTATTTCTGGTCATGTTTGTATTACTGTTAAAAGATTTATTTTTAATTTATTCCATTTTATTTTACCATTGTATTTTGACTTACTCTAAGCACTGTTTTTTTTTTGGTAGCAGTTATACCTATTCATTGCTTTCTTAATTTTTAGGCACCCTTTGTCCATTGGCATCTGCTGAAAATGTTTTTTTTACCATTGAGGATTTCCTGGCATAGGTTAAGACTAGGCTAACCACCCTTGTTGCGCCATTTTAGGCTTAGCCAATTATCCAATTTGATGCTTAAAATTAACCTTTTTCAAGATCTGTGTTTATATGTTATTCTGATGATAATTACTAGATCAAAATATAGATATTTGGAGGGGACCCATCTGGGAAACTCCAATTAGATTGACACAAAAAACATAAAACCTTTTCAGAAGAGGCCTTGGGAGAAAAGCTCCTGTGTATAAGTATTATAAAATATGCATTAAACAATGTGGTTAAAGGTGTAACAGTTTATTGTAGAAATTACATTGCTACTATGATTAAACTAGGTTAAACTAGAGTGAAATATTTACAATTCTTGTAGAAAAAAATAATTTCTATGTAATAGAAATAGTAATAGAGTTGTGACTTGCAGGATTTCCCAGGAAATTACAGAAGTATAAGGTAATAGGTTGAGTGAAAGGAGGGGGTGTAAGTTTGGAGAAGGGAATAAGATGATGAGGAAGAGTAATAATTTACAGTAGAAGAGGCGAGTGAGAAATGTTGAGAAAGAAACAGTAGTACAGCTGTTTAGATCAGGGGACTTGTGTTGGTTTACTAGTGATGGAGGTATTGAATTTGTGACTGCTGCAGCCTGGGAGGAGTTGCTGTTAGTGAGGATAATTTAGAAGTCTGCTTTTTACTTTATTTTGAAGTTTGTTGGGAATGATGTTTACCTGATCTTGCTAGGTAGTGAGTACTGGAGTTTTGCTGTGCTGTAGGAGTAAAGTTCCAAGCAGTAGGAATTGAAGGCTCTTATAAGAAATACTTGACTTGAGGTCTTAGATCTTAAGAATTGGGTGTGTTCCATTTTAGTAAAGCTTAATTAGCTGGACATTTTTGAGGATTATATTGGATGTTGTGAGCAACTTTTAGTTGGATGAGGTTTAAGTGTTTAGTGAGATACAGCCAAATTAGTTTCTGGAAAGTAATACAATAGTGAATATGATTTGGGACATGCACTGTGAAATTAGCTATTTTGTTACAGCATTGTTGTAGTTTGTGTCGTTTGGAGGCGAGTAAAAATAGGTAAGCATGTGTAGTAGGTTTGTCAAAAGGAAAGCTACAGCTGTAATTTTGCATGCTTGGTTGAAAAGGCAAGGATTTGATTAATATAGAATGCTTAGTTTTTGGTGTTATTTATTTATTTTTTACAGCATTCTTAATATGAGTGTTAAATGTTAACTTCTTATTAGTCATGACACATAGCATCTAATTAAGGGGTAGTGTTTCGAGTTCAGTCCAAGAGAATTGTTGTAGAATGTCTATAAAGCAGTTAAGGTTCAAGTTGTTGCTGTTCCTAACTGTTTGGTATAGGGAGGTTGAGATGTGTTTTGAGTCTTGGTGGATAACAGTGGTTGGCGATCACGGAGGGTGTCCAGTAGATTACCTGATGAAATATTTTTTTCTGGGTTTGTGGTAAGCATCCAGTCTAGAATGGAACCCTCTGTCCCCGTTTTATTTAGTCTGGTTGGGGATATGTTTAGTGTGATGAATATAAATAGGTTTATCGGGCTGTTACCTGTGTTGGGTTTGGAGTTTACCCAGTGAACATTTGCATCTCCAAGGTTAATAGTCTCTTGAGAGAGATGGGTGGAAGTCCAAGATAGTACGTCTTCCAAGGAAGACTGCTTGTTTTGAGAGGGAACGCATAATATTATGGATTTTCTTTGATTTAGTTTTAATAGGAGAGGCATTCATTCTGTATTGGACCTTTAAATACATATACAGATAATTCAACGCATATGTAAAACCATCAATTAACAATGAACCAATGATTAAATGACAACAATTAGTCCCTTAAAGCAACACTTGGGACATAAAAGTAAAAAATAAATTTGTAAAATAAACTGAAGATAATCATAACCACCTTCCTGTCTTATTTTTTTTTTGTCACATTTATGGATGTTGTATCCTTGTGGAAGGAGGGCATCATCAGTGATGCTAGGTTTCAGCCATGTTTTCATTACTACATTGAGCTATTCAGGAATGGAAGTCTGTTGGAAATATTACAAATGTTAGCACTGATTCTTTTAGCTTGCTGCATTTGGTTAGAGTTAGTGTTTGATGGAGAGTAGGTGGAGTGATGCAAATTGTACTTTTCTAGTAGGTTTTAGGCCCAAAGTTGGGATGAATATCACCACTTGGTAGATGCAGCTTAGGCGGAAGGGTTTTATGTAGATTAGTTTGCATGGTGATGTACTTCAGATTCTTGTCTGTTTGCAGAAACAGTATGTGATTTTTTTCAGAGGAGGGTACAGGTGTGGATATGTGGCAGCTGTATTACTATAGTGAGAGGTTGGGTTTGTAAGCGGGGAATGTGAGGGTGTTGATCATGTTATTGGAAGGTGGTTATAGCTTGTTTGTGCTGATAGCGATATAGATGTTTGATGTGAACTAGTAGGTGTAGGATGGTGTTGTGAAAGGAAATGTGACTGGGTTCTGTTTTGGGTGATTTGGTATGGTGCAAGATGAAATGGTGGTGGTGGTAAGAGTATTGTTTGAAGAGAGGATAGTGGGAGTAAACTGTTAGAGCAATAGTTAGTGCGTGGGTTTTTATAAAGTAGTTGTGGGGTGGATGAGAATTGGGGGTAGGGTAATGGAGCAGGGCAGACCTGCAACAACAATTAGTCAATGATTTTGCATTATTATTTTTGCCAATGAAAAATGATTTTCAGTGGCATCCAGAGTCTTTTTGATGGGTGTAAACGTAATTAGTTTTGCATTTTATAACTTGGACTCCAAGAACTACTGGGTCAAGACTGTAAACAGCTGGAAATGGGGGGGGGTTAAATTTGACCTTTCAGCAGTGTGCTTTTAACAGGTTTCTAAACACTGCAGTAAGATTTTACTACACAGGGATTATGTTTGAGGGGGAAAATTGTTATAACATACAACTATTACGCCTTTGAACAGGCTGGATGTTTTCAACTGCTTGCAAACTGGTGAGGCTGACTCTTAGAATTATTGAATCTTGCTTTTTTAATTGTTAAGAAATCAAAACTCTTTATGTCATGCACACTGCTGGTAAAGGTGTCTTTTAGGGGAAACTAAAAAGGGGGAATGTCAAAATATGCATTGGGATGATCCCATGCATTGAGATAAAGCAATTAGGAGCTGCCTCTATCCACTAGTAGTACAGTAGGGAGTCCTAAGGTAAATTTCCTATTTCCCATCCATTGATCAAAGTTATATTGTGGTCACGAATGAGCTTTGTTTTATATGGATGGAGAGTTTGTTCGAGAGCAGTGGTATCCATTGTGAGATGTACCTGTCCTTCCAAACCATTCTTTTAATGTTGTAGAAGTGGTGTAGTCCCTGGAATCAAGTACATGTCCTGACTGAAATCACTGTTGCAGTATTCCTGACATATGGTTTGCCACCTTGGATGTCCGACTGTGGTACCAAAGCTTTAACTTCACTAGGTCGTACATCCATCACATGACCTGTGCTTGTATGCATTGGGGTATATAGATGGATGTAAGAACGTGGATCCTCAGACTGTCTCACCAGCTGTTTGTTCGATGATACCTTCACTACAGTCATGTACCCAGTTAAGTGCCCTGTTGGGAAACCTTCCTTTTTATCTTCAGATATTTTGTTGAAAGTTGTTAATGTCAGCTAGGAGGAGTAAGTGCCAGTGCAGTAGGCAGACTCAGTATGAGGGCTTGCATACCAAGTGTCCTTTTTTTTACATAGGTCTGGATCACAATCACAAATCTTGCTAGAGCCAGCAATCATTCATTCCTAAAACCCTTAGGTTGAGGCTTTCCACTCTCAACAGCTTTCTTGAACTAGTCCAAGACTGATGACTCTGCATCCTCAGATTGTCCCTCTGCTGCTGAAGGAAAAATTAGAGGATCTGCACTCCAACATTTCTGACTCTGACATACCATTGAGGCTGCAGAATCTATGGTATGTCAGGCTACTTCTCACTTGCCTGCTACTGAGACCCTGTTGGAGGTCAATACGGCTCCTGAGGCCTTGCAGAATGCTGATACATCAGAGGAACCACATCTCATTTCCAAGGGTCTGCGCAGCAGTTCTGAAATGTTAGATCCCAGGCTGGCTAATTGAAGTTGGAGAAGGTTCGATCCAGGCAGACGTCACACTTAAAGAAAAAAAAGACTGTTCATGTGGTCTCTCCCTCAGCAGCCAAGGATAAGGAGTGGATAGACTTCTCTCAGGGGTTGTTGAAAGCTGTTATGTCTTTGAAGCCTCCTTTAATTTGTCTCCACAACCAGAGGTGCTGACTCAAAAACCTATCCTGGTTTCCTACTCTTTTGATGAGGAAAAGGACTGTGACTCTGGCCATTTTCTGAACTATTCCTTTCTGCTGCATTCACCAAGACAATCTCTTGCAGTGAAGAGGACTCCTCATTGGTTTCCATATTGAGGAAGCTTCCTTTGGAGAGCGGGTACTCTTGCTCCTTCTCCAGTTCCTCCTATCCTTGAGGGTTTTCTGAATGCCTTACAGTCTGCCTCCTGATTCTCAACCACTAGCTCCTAAAAGACCAGACAGATTTTGCAAGGTGCTGATGTCCTACAGTATTTATACAAGACCCCCAGTAGCATATCCTTCTGCATTATCTCTCTCTCTCTCTTCATATGAGCTATCCAAGCTTTTGCTTGTGTTAGTACCCTACCTGCTGACAAAAACAGTAGAGCTATGGATGGATGGATGGAGAAAGAAGGTTTACAACTCTGCTACCCTTGCCTTTAGGGCCATTAGCTACCATACTCAGATGACAAAGTACTTGAGCTCTGTCCTGCATTCCTTAAACAAAATTATACTGGGCCCTTCTACAGCAGAATTTAAGCGTCCAATGCAGAGCTTTCTGTCCCAGGCCAGTCAGATTTCAAGACACAGCATACGTGCAGTTATGATGCTGTGGATGCTTCTTTGGCATTTGCCATTGGATCTGTTATTTGCAAATATGCATGGCTTCACAGTTAGCCTATATCTGAGAATTTCAAATCAAAATGTTAAGACTTTTCCTTGGACAAAGACATACTGTTTGGTCCTCAGGCTGCCAGCCTCTTCAAAACTCTCCATGACCAAGGTAAGACCATGAAAGACTGCAGAGGTAGATGCCAAATAAAAGAGGTCCCAGCACTAAAACCTGGGGAACCTCCACTGGTGCCTGGTATTTCAGTGGATGTAGCGTGTTCTATTTTGATCTCCTGTGACCTGTCTGTGAGCCATTTAGCAATCCAGTTGCTGAGGAAAGAATGTATTCCTAGTTTATTAAACTTTTCTGCTTTGCCTGTGTGAAGGATTGTGTCAAAAGCATTGAAAATGTTGACAGGTAGTGCATACCATTTTACCTTCATCTATTGCTTTGGTGACTTTTTCAAAAAAGTCTACTAGATTGAGTAAGCATGACCTGACTTTGACGAACCCATACTGAGATTGCTCCAGTGTTTGGAAGTTGCTGATGTTCTTCATGTTTCACTGTTGCAGTCAGTACATTTGGGTAATCTGCTTGCAGGTTGCCCTCAGTCGGCCTGATTAACAAAGTCTTGGGTCCTATGTTGGTTACAAATTGGACTGCTTTAACAGAAAATGATTATTCCTGACTGTGTGGAAAAGATTTACAGGACTTAATGCATTCTGCTGAACAAGTTGGAAAACGTACTTTGCAGTGTGGTTTTGATTCTTTAGAGGCCTCTTGTAGGGCTGCTGTTACTGGGTCTGTGCTTAGAAGGCATGCTTGGCTGAAGGAGCAATCTTTGCCTGATCATGTTAAAGCTAAATTGTTGGATGCTCCTTTAAGTCAGGACCGCCTATTTGGCAATAAGGCTGAAAAAGTTCTAAAAAAGATGGAAGATTAAGCTAAATCTATGCAAACTGTGAAAGATTTCTTACAAGTGCAACTTCCTAGATTTAGTAGGCATTGGCCTACTAAGAACTGGTCCTTTCCAGCTCCTTCCAGAGCCACTACGGCCAAACCCAGACATTCCAAAACCACCAGGTTTCAGTCCCAAGGGACTTTCAGAACTAAGCAATGAGGTGATTCCACTTCCAAATCTGGAAACAACAAGGCACCACCCTATGGTAAACAGTCTTAGTGACTTCCCTTTGAAATGACCAAGCACTTAACTCTTAGCCACCCCTTTGGGGGGAAAACTGGCTCTTCATTCAAGAAACTACCAACTTATGACCCAGGACAAATGGGTTTTAAATATAGTTTCCCAGGGATACAGATTTCACATTGCCAACACCAAACTGGTGGCCAGACCTGCCCCCCGAATCAGTGGGCAGGGGCTCAAAAATAAGTACTTTCTCTCTTAAGCATTGGGGCTATTCAACTGGTGCCAGAAGAGGAAAAGGGGCAAGGTTTCTATTCAAGGCTTTTGCTGGTACCCAGAAAAGACAAATCATGGCATCCAGTCCTGGACCTGTCTACTCTAAACACCTTTCTGGAGATTTCAAAATTCAAGATGCTGACTCTTCACCAGTTACTTCCTATGTTAGGCAAAGACGCCTGGTTGGCAACTCCTCATTAGGGGGGCACCTGACATCTGAGCCAAGAAAAACTGATGTAATGATGTCGGCTGCATGTTTTATACCCCTGACAACCTGACGTCATGGAAGAAGGGACAGCATCCAACGCAGTACCCAAGACTTTGTTAATCAGGCCGACTGAGGGCAACCTGTCAGCAGATTACCCAAATGTAATGACTGCAACAGTGCATACAATCGAACATCTACATTTATCGTAAGTGTACACAACTGTACTTTCTCTTCACTGCCCTTTGGCTTATCTACTGCGCCCAGGGTATTCACAAAGTGCCTGGCTCCAATTATTGCATTTTGCAGGCAAAGAACTATTCGAATATACCTATACCTGGACGACTGTCTAATTCAGGCAGAAAGCCAGGGCATACTTTTGAATCATCTGGCATTTGTAAAAAGGGTTCTAACTTATCTGGGGTACACCATAAATGAAAATAAATCACAACTGGTACCCTGTCGACAAATTACATTCCTGGGTGCAAGCTTGAATACAACTTCCCAGATGGCTTAGCTCACGCCAGAAAAGCAAATTCATTTGGTAACCTATTTCAAACTAGTGGCCACAAAAACCGTGCTATCTGCAAGACAAACACTGCAAGCCTTGGGGTTTATGGCCTCCTGCATTCTTCTAATTCCATATGCAAGACTGCATATGAGGAAACTACAGTGGTATCTAAAAAGCCTGTGGAGTCAACATTCTGACAGCCTGGAAACATTGATTCCTATCATACCTTGCCTACGCCTAGAGTTCCTCTGGTGGGCAGAGGCCTGCCTCCAAAACAAGGGACTACCATTCACCTTACCCCCTGCCACCCAAACCCTTACAACAGATGCATCAGACTATGCATGGCAGGAAAGTGCATTCAAGGCAAATGGAACCCAAGTCAAATGCATCTACATATCAATCAAAAAGAAATGTTAGCTGTACAGAATGCTCTGACAGCCTTCAAGGACTACATACTTTCAGGAAAACTAATGGTAAAGATGGACAACACCATGGTTATGTGGTACATAAGCAGGGGGGATACACATTCCTACCCCCTCTGCAGACTAGCCATGGCATGGTGGAACACAGCCTTGAGCTACCATGTGCACCTACTAGCTCAATTCCTGCCAGGAAAATTAAATACACTGGCAGATGGACTAAGCAGAAACCTCATGGACCCACACGAGTGGAAACTGGAACCAAGGATTTTCAACATGCTGACAAGCGAATGGGGGAGCCCAGACATAGATCTATTTGCCTCCACACAGAACTACCAGTTGGACAAGTTTTGCACAAGGACTCCCGACAAACAAGCCTGGAAAGTGGATGCTCTGTCCTTCATCTGGAAAAACCTATCAGTCTACGCCTTCCCCCCTGCTGCCTCTGCTCTCCAAAGTTCTACTAAAAGTCAAACAGGACAAACCAAGGATGATCTTGATTGCTCCAGACTGGCCGCGCCAACACTGGTACCCCCTCCTGTGCAGTGTATCGCAGTTATCTCCATGGCACCTGCCTCAGTCCCCTTCCCTGCTGTCTCAGCTGGAGAACCAAATTCTGCACCCTCAGCTTCCAACATTGAATCGTGCAGCCTGGCTAATCACTTAAATTCACCCTTATCATCCCTCAGCAAACCTGTGATGGATGTCGTCTTAGAGGCAAGGAAACCTAGTACTAGAAAATCTTTTGCTGAAAAATAGAAAAGATTCTGTGCCTGGAAACAATCTCAAGGGATGAGCACAGCAGTGCTCATTTTACCTCAGATTTTGCATTACTTAACTGAGATGCTTCACAAGGGCCTGTCTTTTTCCTCCATTAAAATTCACGCCTCAGCCATTTCAGCTCATTATAACACAGAACCTTCCCTCTTCTCTCATCCTCTGCTGAAGCAGTACCTCAGAGGGGCCAAAAACTTGAGACCACTCAGGAGAGCTCTGACCCCTGCCTGGGACCTTAACTTTGTATTGGAGAAACTCACTCTACCTCCTTTCGAGCCAGCTGCTACTGCAGACTTGAAATTTCTTTCTTGGAAAACAGCTTTCCTTTTAGCAATCACTTCAGCTAGAAGGATATCTGAATTACAGGCCCTTATGGCAGTGGAGCCTTTCATCATCTTTCATGCGGACAGGGTTTTACTCAGGACCAATCCATCCTTTATGCCCAAAGTGGTATCCAGTGTGGATCTTAATCAGTCCATTTGCCAACACTCTTTCCCAATCCACAGAACAAAGGGGAATGGATTCTGCATTCCTTGGATGTGCACAGACAACAAAGATTCTACTTGGACAGGACTAAACCTCGAAGAAAATCTGAACTGCTGGTAGCATTTGCTGCAGGGGCAGAGGGGAATGCTATTTCAAAACAAACCATTTCTACATGGATAAGCCATTGTATTCATTTCTGTTGTAAGCACCATGGAAAACCTATCCCCCAGGGGATCAGATCTCATTCCACCAGGGCTGCATCTACTTCTGCAGCCTTCTTCAGAGGTGTTCCTACCAGGGAAATCCTAGAAGCTGCTACCTAGAGTTCTGTACATACTTTCACCAAGCATTATTATTTGCCAATTTTCTCTAAATCTAGAGCTGGCTCCGCAACTGCTGTCTTGCAGGGCCTTATAGCTGGCCCTAATGCTATATAAACTCCTCCTCCCAACCATAGCTTTGGGAATCTACCCAAATGTAATGACTGCAACAGTGAAACACGATGAACATAGTACAGTTGTGTACCTACCATAAATGTAGATGTTCAAGTGTATTCACTGTTGCAGTCCTGGTTACCCTCCCTTTAGCCCCTTAATTTCTTCTGGCTATACCTCTGTTTTCTTTTACTATGCTTAAAAGCTTTTTTGGTGTATTTGCTTTTTTTTGGAGGTATACGTTTGTGTTATGTTTATTTGCTCCCCATTAGGGGGGCACCTGACAAATGTAATGACTGTAACAGTGAATACACTAGAGCATCTAAATTTATGGTAATTGTACACAACTGTACTATATCCTTATTGATTAATTCCATGATAATTCTTTCCATGGCTGTGCAAACGAGGCTGGTAGAACTTATCGGTCTGTAATTGTCTGTATCTGTGGATAGTCCTTTCTTATGCATGGGAATAACTGTTGCTATGGTCCATTCACTTGGTACAAAACCCATATGGAGTCCAAGTTTGAACAGCGTGTTTAGGTCAGTTGCTAAATCATACTTTATGCTATTCAAGATGCTTCTTGGGATATTGTCAGGTCCCACTGATGCAGTATTTGTGGCTTTTGATACTACTTTCAGAAATATGCCTTGTGTGATCGCTAATGGCGGGTTGGTTTCAGATATTTCATGTGAGATGGATGGATAGAGAGGGTAATGTTTGAGAAAAATTTATCTTCAGCTTCAGTGTAAGTTAACATTGTTTATAATCAATGTAAAAGAAAAAATGTTCCAAACACTAAAACCAAGGAGAAGCCAAAATCCAATAAAAATCCAAGTAAGAATCCAAATAAAGTTCCACAGAAACCTTTATTGCATAACCTCTCCTGGTTGCTTCCTCAGACCAAAACAGACATGCTTAAAAACAATCCCCTTTATATAATACACATCACACAAGACCCACTAATCCCTGTGGAGAATACCAGACTCAAATGCTTTTCAGAGTCAGAGATATACACTCTTTTAAATCAGATGAAAACATATATGTAGAAAATGCATATAAAAATACATGTAGAAATACATATAAAAAGTGTGTATAAAAAATATATAAAAAATATATAAAAATGTGTGTAAAAAGCCTAAAAGCACTGTAAAGCATGCTTGCATGTCCTATTTGAAACATAACCCTAGGGTTAGGAGTGTGGCACTGACTCGCAAGAGATGATGACAGTTAACACGAAATGGGAAAAAGGGGGTTGATGATGATGATGAGCAGATTTGAGTGGATTTGTAGGGGATTTGGAGCTAGCCACTTTATCACTAAGGAGTAGGTTGGATGTCTTGGATACATTTTTAAAGGCACTAGGGGTGGAGTTAGTCCATGGATTCAGTTTTCTTGCTAAGGAAACTGCTTTATGGTCAGACCTATCTAGTAAATCAAAACTCAGCCAGCAGATAATGGCAAGCTGTACTCCTTTATTGGGTTATAGTAAGGCACAACAAACAGACCAGTTTCGGCTCCATTACATGTTAGCCTTCTTCAGTGTGAAAGTAAAATAAAAATGTAGTGCCTTAAATAGCAAACACATAAATGATGCTAGTCCATGATTGGTTCCTTACAAATGTTCATTCATTCCCGGTGCAAATAATGCACCTAATTTAAATCTACTCATCTTCCAACCCACCAAACATCCTCAAAACAACTCTCACTTTAACATCACAGCAAAAGACAACACCACTATATACCCAACTGAACACACCAAATTGCTAGGAGTGGAAATAGACAATAAACTAAAATTTGACATTCACATATCCATGACCATAAAAAAAGTCCACAAAAAACTAGGAGCATTATACAGAAATAAGCAATTTCTCACCAAAGCAGCAAAGATTTCAATAGCAAATTCCCACCTTATCTCCACCCTACTTTATGCCTCTCCAATATATACCAACCTAAGGCAATGTGATCTAAACAAGCTATAGAGACCTGCTACAACAAAATCGCCAAATTCGCCACAGGGGCATCCTACCGTAGTCACCACTGTCTCTCACTTGCTAAACTGGGCTGGCTTGAACTCCCTCACCTCCTTCAGTGGTATCAACTCTCACTCGCCCACAAACTAGTAAACCATCCACTAAATGTCCCATCCCTCCAGAATCTTCTCCAACCCTATCGCACCACCAGACCACTAAGATCCAGCAACAAAAATCACTTGCAGATCACTAAAGCCAATAACTCTGCTGGTGAAGCACTATTCTCTTGCGCCATAGCCAAATTATGGAACTCACTCCCACCCATAATTGCCTCCGTACCATCATGCACCCACTTCAAAACTTTACTAAAAGCACACCTAAAAACATGCTGGCTATGCCCTTGCAACTCCCACTCTAATATCATCCACCCCATCCAACCACTACCTTTCTCTCCACTCCACTAACTACCTTGATTATAGCAAGCTCAGATGCTCATAAGCCTAGTACTTATTATACAGCAGGAACTTCTCATTGTAACATTTGTTAATGTCTGTTATGTACTTCACAGATAAATATTCTAGTTGTCTACTGATGTACTATGTTCTTTATCTGTAAATATGTTGTAAGTAATTGTTATGTTAAATTGTTAATCACTATGAAATCCAATGTAACTACTGTCTGTTTATTTTACTGTGGAGCTTTTCTCCCCGGGCCTCCGCTGAAAATGGACCTACGTCCAGTCGGACACTCCAGGTCAACAAATTTAAATAAATAAATAAATAATAAATAAATAAATATCCATTTATTTTCCTTTGAGTCAAAAGGCTATGCCATCCAGCTTTATTCGCCCTGTTTCCCATGATTTTATCAATTACTGTAAATCTAAATGTAGCATTGGGATGTTTAGTAGTATGCTTGTACAATGCAGTACTAGGTTTTTTATTTCTGATCCCACTAAGATGTTCTGAAATTCGGATCCTAAGGGGTATGGACATCTGTCCAACATAAAAGGCATGACAGATACAGGTTGCTAAATAAATAAGCCAATCTGCCCCAAAATTCGCAAAAAAGGGAATTTGAAAAACATTACCCATATTGCTACTGGAAAAATCCCTAGTTTTATTAATAGCCTTGCAGTGGGTACAGTGACCACAAGGTACACAACCTGTTAAGTCACCAACTATAGTCTGTTGTCCAGAGGCACCCAAATATTGGCTAATATGCTTATAGTGACTCAGCTGGGACCCAATGTTTCTCCGCCTACAGAATGAAAACGAGCACCTGCCCCCCAGAATGGTAGAGAAATAATTTGCCCTTAATATGTTCCAATGTCTCTGAACAATATTAAGTAAAGTCTCTGTATTCCTGCCATAAGTTGTCACATGGCAGATTACAGATTGTTGGTTGGTCTCTTGTTCTTTATATTGTAAAGTATCACGCCTGTCTAGTGAGGAGACCATACTGCTAGCACTCAAGACTTAACCCATTGGATAGCCTCTGTCCCTAAATCTGGCTATGATATCATCCCTATAGTGAACATAACAATTAGGATTGGAATAAATAAGTTTCATTCTAAGAAATTGGGACTTGGGTATGTTTTTGCAGATGTGAGGTGGATGAAAGCTAGAGGCATGGAGAAGGGAATTGTATTGGGGGTATTTCTTATATACCTGGGTTTCTAAGGTATGATCAACGTTCCTAGTAATGAATACATCCAAAATAATTATCCTATAAGCATGATAACTAGCAGTAAATTGAATACTCCACTTATTTTCATTAAGGTAACTTACAAATTCTTTCAGGTAACTCTCATCCGATCTCCATACCATTCAGCAATAATCCAAGAACCTTCTCCAGATGTCAATTTCATTTGGTTAAATGTTATGGGAACTGTCATAAATTATGAGTTCCTCGACATATGCCATGAATAAATCTGTATGGATGGGGGCAAATGAAGCCCCCATAGTGGTCCCCTTAGTTTGCCAAAAACATTGATCACAACAGAAAAAAACATTCTTAGTTAGTATGTGTTCAACATGCCTGATGATAAGAGTATTTATTCCTGGGGAGTAAAGTCCTGACCTGTTTAGCCAATACTCCAGGGCATCCAAACCTGCCCAGTGCGGTATATTCGTATATAGGGTCGACACATCTAGGGTACAGAGTAACCAGCCAGGTTCCAGTTGTGAGCATCAGCTATAATTTGAAGAAACTCGGTAGTGTCACGAAGTCTGGAGCGTACTCACTTGAGTAGAGGTTGTAGCCTCAAAGTTAAATATTGTGATAGGAGTTCAGTAATGGAACCCCTACCCGAAACAATAGGTCTACCCGTTAGGTGATTCAGGTCTTTATGTATCTTAGGGAGGAAATAAATATGTTGATTTATAGGGTCCGAGATAGTTAGCTGTTGCAAATCATGGTTCGAGATGATACCTTCCTTCTTAGCTAGGGCCAACAACTGAACAATTTCCTTCTTAAATTTCTGAGTAGGATCAAGGGGCATGTTCATATAGTAATGTCCATCATCCATTTGTCTCATGGCCTTGTCATTATACTGTTTCCAGTTCATGGCCACCACTGCTCCACTCTTATTTGCAGGTAAGATGACCAAGTCCTTATTGTCAACCAATTCACGTAAAACTGCTTGTTCAATCTTTGAGAGATTATTGGTTTTACATGCATATTCCCTAGAACTATAATGTAAATCCTTCAGAACAGCAGTTTGGAACATAAGATCATTGGCATGCATGGGGGGTGTGAACTTAGATCTATGATACCAAAACCTGTCATCACATGTCTTATGATCAGAATCCTTGTAAAATGTTCTTAAATTCAGTAGTCTGCAAAAAGCCATAACATCTTGAGCAAGCCGGTCTTCAGAAACAAAAAAAAAAAAACAGGAATAAAATGTAATCCCTTATTTAGTATCTTTATTTGGACCCGCGGTAGTGGTGCTGCGATAGCATTGTCGTGTTCGATTCTCAGCTAGAGCGTCTTCTATGTGTAGGCATGCGTGAATGGGCATGCCTTCGTTGAAGGTTGTGCGTCAGGGCTGGTTACTCGGCACGTAAAAATCCATTACCAAACATTAGCGGACCGGAGTTCCGCTGTGGCGACCCCTAACCGCGATAAGCCGAAAAACACAACAACAACATTTAGTATCTTTATTTGTACATCAGACAGAGATACATTTGAAATATTCAGGACATTATTCGGAGTTCTTATTTCCAAGTCATTAATTCCAATAAGACATCCATGTTTCCTATTTCTCGTGTGTTTCCTACCCCCCTAACCTGCCGTCATCTAAAGGGGTCAACTAGTAAGCGACTTTACATCTTAAGGTGCTTTCCATAGGATTGTACGTGTTTTGGGATTACAACTTGGGCAGTTACCATGAAGTAAATTACTTTGAGCACTCGCCTACCCAGCTGGTCTTGATCTATGGACTTTTATGGTGACATCTTTGTGACTTTTTTTACGTTCGGAGAGACAATATTGTTTTTTTCTTTATATGAGACTTATTTAACACCATAAATAGGGGCATTGTATTACGCTAATGTATTAGAACCATAGTGTCATGTTTATATGTTTATAAGTGGGCTGCTTGTACCATCGCCCTCATATGTCCTGTTGCTATCCAGGTTCTTTTTAGCACCTGCTGGCCTGATGTACTTGTATTTTAAAAAATTCTTTTGAGACAGCAAGCAGGATTACAGTGTTGGGGCTTGGCTATTATGAAAAATGGCATTTTGAGTGGATGCATTTGGACCAGACCATTGTGTTCTGATGCATGTTTTTTATTTCACTGTGTATACTTACGGGATAATTTGGAACTAAATTGTGAGATTTTTTTACTGGGTCCATCCGACATATATTTTGGATTATTTGTGGGATTGATGCATACATACATTTCTATGGTCGTCATATCCATGCTGTTGTTATATGTGGATTACCATTGTCTGCCTTGAATTGATATAACAAACGAAATGCCTATTCATTCTTAACGATTTCTTGCCCACATTGGCAGTATGGCTTGGTGTATATGAAATGTTTTTTAGCTTATTCAGAGACAGTGGATATCTGAGTAACACATTGGATTTTTGTTTCAAAAGTGAGTCCTTGCCGAGTTAGCAATCATTCTTAATTCAGCTTTGATATAGGGTGGTTCATTTGACTTATTGGAGCCAACCAATTTTAGTCTGGGTTTGCATTTAGAATTTCCTGCGGCTTACTAATATATATTTCTATTTATTAGTGATCTTTGAGTTCTTGTCTGGGTTCTTTTGGCCTGAAACATTATTGTTTGGACACTAAGCGGTGTGTTTTATGGAAGGGTCCAATTTACTGATTGGTACCACCCTAATCAGACCTTTTTGCTTTGAACTATAGTGAACCATTTTTTAGGAACCAAGGAGACGTAGCATTGCTCTAGAAATATTGGTACTATTTTGGTTCAAAGAATTGTTAGCCGAAAGGTGAGTAAGGGCTACTATTGTCCCTTTATTTAGGAATAGGTGTCCATGCAAAGGATTAACACCATCACAGACTTTTATGTCTTGGTTCTTTCTAGATTACTGATTTTGGTCGGAAGGGGACGTATCATTGCTCCAAGTATTTAGATTTTAATAATAGCATGAGTGCTTGTAAAGGGTGAGCAAGGGCTATTATTGTCCCCTTTTTACAGAATTGGTTGTGGAATGTGTTATTTCCAAATTGGTATCATTAGCTTTGTCCAAACGGTCGATTTAAGGTTTCTTTGGCCAATTGCTAGTTCTGTGGAACAATTTTTGGGGGAATTCTCCATTGGACTTTACATATACACACTGCTTTAGGTCCATTACAGTGATCTTCTTTTCTAGGTGAGCTCTTTCAGGTTATACCCCACCAGAAGTCACAGATCCGATCCAGTAGTGATTTTCTTTTTGTCTACAGGCCATACTATTTGCAACATTAGTATGGAACTAACTAAAATTTTCAAGGGCTTGTCAGCCGATAAAGATGATTTGGGTATTTTTGGTTTGGGTTTAGATGCCCAAACATCCCAAAAGTCTTTTCCCATTACATTAGAAGCCACTTGTGGGGCTCATTTTCAGAGCCTAACTAAACATATGAGATCTTTAAGAACTAATGTCTGGCATGCCATATTATTTAAGGCATATTTAGCCAAAAACATGGCCCCACGGGGTTTGAGGGTTCGCCTTCAGCCTTTGGTGGCCAGAATTGATGGTGAACTTACGGAACAATGGACAGCAGCATAACAACAGGCATCCATGAGTTGTCAAAGTATTATTAGCATATTATGAAAGAGTTATTGAATCAGAGCATCTATATCATATTATTGTACAATGTAAATAGCGAACGCTATTTCATCGTACCGATATCAAAACAAAATATCGAACAAATGAAACGGTGAATTTTTTCCCAGGGAAAAAAATTCGCTGCTCCGTAAAAAAAAAAAAAAAAAAAAAAAACTTAAACACAAATTTGAGTGCCCCCACACCCCCACCCCACTTAAATGTACCAACTCCGAGATTGCACCATAGTGGAGGAAATGGCAAAGTCCCGAAGATGGCTCACCAAATTTTTTTTCCCTGGAAAAAAATTCGATGTTCCGTGACTTTGCTATTTTGCCATTTTGACAGTATCGGATTGACTAAATAGCATTCGCTATGTAGTCCATTCGATAGCATCATATAGACCCGAATCAGACATGGTAGAAATCACTGGGCTATGTGAAACTACCAAAAAATTTGATGGGCTACCAGTGTTTCAAACTTGTCTTGAAAAATTAAATAAGGATATGACCAATCTCGAACAGTATTTGAAGTCCAAAGAGATAAGAAAATTTCAAAGGGACCTAGCGGATTACGATAGGGGGGTACAATTCTCCAGCAATAACAAACAAGTGAGGTTCAATGAGCCAACTAGAAAAGCAGACAAACGGAAGAGACCCAGATCTATTTTGAAAAGAACACCAAACTCTAGTTCTAATTATGAGACCTCAGGGGATGAATCATCATCTGTAACTGACCTCGATATACAGCATCCCGGGGACTCACCTGTAGCTAAAAAAAATCCACCCCTTTAGACGACAGCAGGTTAGTAGGGGTAGGAAACACACCAGAAATAGGAAACATGGATGTCTTATTCCGAATTAATGACTCTGAAATAACTCAGAATAATGTCCTGAATATTTCAAATGCATCACTGCCTGATGTACAAATAAAGATACTAAATAAGGGATTAAAATTTATTCCTGTTTTTTATTTTTTGTTTCTGAAGACCGGCTTGTTCAAGATGTTAAGGCTTTTTGCAGACTATTGAATTTAAGACATTTTTACAAGGATTCTGATCATAAGACATGTAATGACAGGTTTCGATATCCTAGATCTAAGTTCACACCCCCCATGCATGCCACTGTTCTTATGTTTCAAACTGCTGTTCTGAAGGATTTACATTATAGCTCTAGGGGAATATGCATGTAAAACCAATAATCTCTCAAAGATTGAACAAGCAGCTTTACGTGAATTGGTTGACAATAAGGACTTGGTCATCTTACCTGCAGATAAGGAGGGGGAGCAGTGGTAGTCATGAACTGAAAACAGTATAATGATGAGGCCATGAGACAATTGGGTGATGGACGTTACTATATGAACATGTCCCTTGATTCTACTCAGAAATTTAAGAAGGAAATTGATCAGTTTTTGGCCCTAGCTATGGAGGAAGGTGGTATCTCGGACCATGATTTCCAACAGGTGATGGTCTCTGACCCTATAAATCAATACATTTATTTCCTCCCTAAGATACATAAAGACCTGAATCACCCACTGCATAGACCTCTTGTTTCGGGTAGGGGTTGCATTACTGAACCCCTATCGCAATATTTAACTTTAAGGCTACAACCTCTACTCAAGTGGGTACTTTCAAGACTTCGTGACACCACCGAGTTTCTTCAGATTATTGCTGATACACAATTGGAACCTGGCTGGTTACTCTGTACCCTAGATGTGTCGGCCTTATATAAGAATATACCACAATGGGCAGGTTTGGATACCCTGGAGTATTGGCTAAACAGATCAGGACTTTACCCCCAGGAATAAATACTCTCATCAGGCTTGCTGAACACATAACTAAGAATATTTTTTTCTATCGTGATCAATGTTTTTGGCAAACTAAGGGGACTGCTATGGGGGCTTTACTTGCCCCCATCTATGCAGGTTTATTCATGGCAAATGTCAAGGAGCTCATAATTTATCATAGTTCCCATAACATTTACCGAAATGAAATTAACATCTGGAGGAGGTTCTTGGATGATTGCTGAATGTTATGGAGATCGGATGGGAGTTATCTGAAAGAATTTGTAAGTTACTTTAATGAAAATAAGTGGGGTATTCAATTTACTGCTAGTTGTCATGCTTATAGGATCATTTTTTGGATGTGTTGATTACTAGGAATGCTGATCATACCTTAGAAACACAGGTATATAGGAAATACCCCCAATACAATTCCCTTCTCCATGCCTTCAGCTTTCATCCACCTCACATCTGCAAAAATATACCCAAATCCCAATTTCTTAGAATGAAACTTATTGTTCCAAGCCTAATTGTTATGTTCACTATAGGGATGATCTTATCACCAGATTTAGGGACAGAGGCTATCCAATGGGTTAAGTCTTGAGTGCTAGCAGTACGGTCTCCTCACTAGACAGGCGTGATACTTTACAATATAAAGAACAAGGCACCAATCAACCAACAATCTGTCATCCTCCTTGTGACAACTTATGGCAGGAATACGGAGACTTCACTTAATATTGTTCAGAGACATTGGAACATATTAAGGGTGGATGATTATTTCTCTACCATTCTGGGGGGCAGATGCTCATTTTCATTCCATAGGGGGAGAAACATTGTGTCCCAGCTGAGTCACTATAAGCATATCAACCAGTAATCTGGTGCCTCTGGACAGCAGACTATAGTTGGTGACTTAAACAGGTTGTGTACCTTGTGGTCACTGTACCCACTGCAAGGCTATTAATAAAACTAGAGATTTTTCCAGTAGCAATATGGGTAATGTTTTTTAAATTCCCTTTTTTGTGAATTGTGGGACAGATTGGCTTATTGATCTAGCATCCTGTGGCTGTCATGCCTTCTATGTTGGACAGATGGCCAGACCTCTTAGGATCCAGATTTCCGAACATTTTAGTGGGATCAGAAATAAAAAACTTAGTAATGCATTGTACAGGCATACTACTAAACATCCCAATGCTACATTTAGATTTATAGTAATTGATAAAATCTTGGGAAACTGGGCTAGTAAAGCTGGATACAAAGCACAACGAAAAAGTTGAGGTAAAAAACACACACCTTTATCAAACACAAAGCTTTCAGGTACAAGACCCTTTCTCAATGATAGACACAAGTACATTAAAATCAGACATTAAATACACGCCCAACACATCACGTGACCCGCAGCCATGGTCATGTGACTAATGCATTAAAATAATTACATTGCTTATAATTTTAAAACATAAACAAATAAAATTAGAAACTGGACAAATTAAATAAAAGGGTTAATGTAAGATTTATTATGTCTTACAATTCTCTTTCATATGCAGTCAGAACTATAATAAGGAAATACTGGAAGGTGCTATTAACTCAGGAAGATATTAGATTAGTTGTAGGTGAAATTCCTTTGTTTACATACAGAAATATGAGGACTATTAAGAATGTTCTAGCTTACAAAGATTTTGAATATGTGAATGCTACTTCCCTTAATGGACTAGGTAATGGTACCTTTAGTTGTTATAATTGTAGTTGCTGTAGTGATATATACAAACAGAAAGCTGATTCTTCAGAATGTGGTAGTAGTTTTGTTCATCCGGTCACTAAGAAGATATTTACTTTTCGGTGCCATGCAACTTGTATGACAAGTAACATTGTCTATTTGGCAACTTGTGAGGCATGCGCTTGTTTCTATGTCGGCAAGACGACTAGAAAACTTAAGGAACGCATCATAGAGCATAAATCAAGTATAAGGAGGGGAGTGGAGACTAATGCTCTATCTAAGCATATTTTAAATTGTGGTTCTACACACAGTTTCAAGTTTAGAGTAATAGAATGTGTTGTTAGCTCTATCAGGGGAGGGGACTTATGTAATCATTTAGATAATAAAGAATATGAGTGGATAGTAAGGCTAGCAGATAATACATCCCCTGGATTAAATTTTGATGTTTCCTTAAAGCCTGTTCTAATAAAAATACAACACACTAAGTTAAAGTAACATAGGTAATGTATTTGCGTATATATGTGTGCATGTAAATATAAGTACACAAAAGTAAGCAAATATATGTATGTATGAATTTTATCTAACTTTATTTGTTTATGTTTTAAAATTATAAGCAATGTAATTATTTTAATGCATTAGTCACATGACCATGGCTGCGGGTCACGTGATGTGTTGGGCGTGTATTTAATGTCTGATTTTAATGTACCTGTGTCTATCATTGAGAAAGGGTCTTGTACCTGAAAGCTTTGTGTTTGATAAAGGTGTGTGTTTTTTACCTCAACTTTTTCGTTGTGCTTTGTACCTTTGACTCTGCACTAGTAAAGCTGGATGGCATAGCCTTTTGTACTTAAAGGAAAATAAATGGATAATTAAATTAGGTGCATTATTTGCACCGGAACTGAATGAACATTTGTAAGGAACCAATAATGGACTAGCATCTGTTTGTGTTTGCTATTTAAGGCACTGCATTTTTATTTTACTTTCACACTGAAGAAGGCTAACATGTAATGGAGCCGAAACTGGTCTGTTTGTTGTGCCTTACTATAACCCAATAAAGGAGTACAGCTTGCCATTATCTGCTGGCTGAGTTTTGATTTATTGGATTTGGTTTGAGCCGTGAAGTTGCCGTATGGGCAGGAAGCTAGTTTGGTTTGTGCAGACCTAACTAGTGACATATATACACAAGGCATGGTGCAAGATGGCACTCATGTTAGTAAGGTCAAGGTCTGAGACACTATTCCCCCTTGTGGGTACTCTGACAAGTTGTTTTGGTGCATTTATATTGACAAAGTCCTGGAATCTCTTTTGCTTGTGCAGTAGTGGTGGTATAGGTTTCTGATTTTACAGTTTGATAGTTAATATTAAACAATTATCATTTTTATGGGTGATCCAGTGTGATTTTGTAGCTTGTAGATAGGCATTGTGGTTTTCTCTGGTCATAGTGGGAGTTCTATAGCTAGCTTATATATGGTAGGTGACCTTTCTGGTGGTGATGTGGACAAAAAGCAACTCTAGTGCATCATGATGCTTAACCAGCCTTGGTGTGACTCACTTCTGAATGAAAAACAGACTTGAAGGCAAGGTTCATCCAAGAATTTATCCCAAGAAAATATCAAAGCAGGCTTTATACACACAGTCAAGATTAGCGCATTCATTCAAACCAAATGTATGAACTTCATCAGACAATTACATAACATAAAAAGCCAGTATAAATAATTCAAAAAGACAGTGACATCACTTCCCCTATCAGTAGTTTAAAGACATATACTCCCCACAAATCCATTCCTATACTTCACTTAAATAAATGGATGAGAATAAATATTTGAATGTATAAAATCAACAAGAAACACATAAAATGTCACACATATTTAAAGTATATATGCACATGCAGATTAAATACGTTGGTAATAAAATTAATAAAATAATATCATCTTTCCAAAGCTTTCAGGCGTAATATACATTTCAAAGAGCATTGGTCATTAAGACCAGGACTAGCAAATGCATTAACTTTGAGCTGCCAATAAAGCGCTCTTTCCTCCAATTGAAGGGGCCAGGCGCCCCCTCTAATAATTTGTGACATCATCAATAATCAAGTAGTTAAAGAAGTGCCCAGGGTTTTCAGAGACATGTTCAGTCAAAGCGTTTGCGATGTTAACTTTCCCAATATTATATTGGTGTTCATATACTCTCAACTTAAAATGTGTCTCAGTTTTACCGATATAAAACCCTAGGCAATATTGACATAGGGCAATGTACACAGTACCACGGCATTCACAATTGTATGTACCTCTAATCATATACGTCACATTATTGATAGTGAATAAGATGGCAACTTTCATATATTTGCAAATGTTGCATCTACCACATTTGGGTCATCCCCACATTAGAGGCATATGCTCTGGTCTTATTGTCCAAGATGTTCTTTAAATTGTTCCCTCTTTTAAAAATCAGTCCAGGGTTAATTTAATTTTATGCTGACTGGAAGGGTCTTCTAATAAGATTTTTCAATTTTTCAGTAAAATCTCACGTAGAAAACCAGCATCCATAGAAAAGGTTGTAATAAATTTAAAATAATGGGCATTAACATTTCGATCAGGTTCCCCAACTGTAGCACTTGCATGAACATTTACTGCTACTTCATCAGGGGGTGATTCTGTAATTAAATCAAAGGTATTATTCAGTCAGGATTTAAACCACCCACTATCCCTTTTCTTATGTACTTCATCAGTAATATCCTCAACAAGTGCAAGAGGGTAACACCTCTTAAGAAACATATTTTTTTAATTTGTCACATTCAGAGCCAATGTGGTCATTCTAGCCGCTCTTACCAGTTGGCCTTTAATAACTGCTTTTTTTCTGGTGAAATGGTTGAGAGCTGTTAAAGTGTAATAATGTGTTAAGAGTACATGAGTTTTCGAAAACTCTTAGCTAGATATCTCCCATCACTAGTATCCTTTGATAATTCCACATCCAGATAGATAGTATCAACCCTAAATTCAAATGTAAATTTAAAGAATGATGTGAAGCTGAAATAGTATCGACAAAGCTTACTACATCGGTTATGTCACTCCGAAAAATGATAAAAATATCATCCAAGAATCTAGTATACCAGTAAACTCTGTCTTTATATGTGGGATTCTTAAATAAGAATTCACACTCCCAGTACGCCATAACACAATTTGCAAAGCTACCTCCACAGGGGGAGCCCATAGCAACACCTGTTTGCTGTAAAAAATATTCACCATTGAAAATCAGCATGTTGTTGGATAAGACAATTTTCAACAGATATTCGATAAGGTCCACTTCAGTACTTAAGGGATCCTTTTAAAGAAAGAACTTTCCTGACACTGCTAATGCCAAGGTCATGTGGATCACCTTATATAGATCCTTGACATCAGTGGTCAGGAAATTATAGTTGCCCTGACAATTTAATGCATTTAAGGATTTAACGAAGTCCCAAGAATCCCTACAAATTTGGGATTCGCTATCCAAAAATTTCTTGTTTTTTATCCACAAGTTTAGCACATCCGTATGCAATACAATTCCTACCATCCACTATGGGTCGGACTGGGGGATTTTGCAAATCCTTGTGGATTTTTGGCAACCCAAAAGTCACTGGTGTAAGGGGGGGTTAAGATGTTTAGATAATTCAATGTCTCCATGTCAATATGATTATCAAAAAAAAGGTCATTAATTAAAGATCTTCTCCGCCGGCAGGCACCATTAAATTCATTTAAGGAAATTTTTACATAAGTATCAGTATGCAGCATTTCTAACATTTTGTTTACATAATCAAATTCATTCATGAAAATTAAACCTCCACCCTTGTCAGGTTTTAAAGTCTGAATTTTTTGAGATTTAATTAAATCTAACACATTCTTTTCACTAACAGACACATTAGGTGTGTGTGCTTTTAAAGGTCGCTTGCATAATAAACTTCTAATGTCTAGTTCACAGAGTTTCTCAGAGAGTAATAAGGTGTTATTTAATGGTGAATTATAAACACTAGAAACACGTAAATCATTGTAAATACAAGTGTTTTGTCCCAAAAGGAATGTGATGTTTTTTGGCAGCTCAAAGTTAATGCATTCGCTAGTCCTGGTCTTAATGACCAATGCTCTCTGAAATGTAAATTATGCCTGAAAGCTTGGGAAAGATATTATTATTATTTTATTAATTTTATTACTAACTTATTTAATCTGCTTGTTCATATATATACTTTAAATATGTGTGACATTTTGTGTTTGTTGTTGAATTTGTATATTTAAATATTTGGTTATTCACATCCATTTATTTAAGTGAAGTATAGGAATTGATTGTGGGGAGTATATGTCTTTAAACTACTAACAGGGGAAGTGATGTTATTGTTTTTGAATTATTTATACTGGCTTTTTATGTTATGTAATTGTCTGATGAAGTTTCCTACATTTGGTTTGGACAAATGCGCTAATTTTGATTGTGTGTATAAAGCCTGCTTGGATATTTTTTGGGATAAATTCTTGGATGAACCTTGCCTTCGAGTCTGTTTTTGAGTATTTGGGTTTTTTTGTGTTTTTCACTTCTGAATGAAGACTGAGACACCTCCACCTCCTGCACCCCCACCCCCACCTGCACTGTGGCTGGTCTAAAAGTGTGGAAGGCATTATAGTCTTGCACAGCTGGAGTATTCTCCAACATTTTATACCACGTCTCATTCTCTACACAAATGCTGTTTTTTCCAGCGTGAGGAGGGCTTGTAGGGAGTGTTTTTTTTTTTTGTTTTCTACAGAAGAATCTTGTAGAAGTTTTCTTTGCTTCAGTGCAGGCAGCAGTCACTTTCAGTTCTCTGCATTGCCCTTTGGCTTGTCTACTGCTCCCAGGGTTGTCACAAAATGTTTAGCCCCGGTGGTAGCCTTCTGCAGAACAAGAAGGATCCAAATTTACTCCTATCTGGATGACTGCCTCATTCAAGCCACAGGTCAAAGTTCTTCAAGGATCTAGCCTTCACTCAGACCCTCATCACTTCTTTGGGGTTCACCATAAATCTTCGCAAATCTAATACAGACCCAACCACCAGGATGGTTTTCCTGGGGGCTGTTCTGGATTCCTCTCTTCAGAAGGCCTTCCTCCTTCCAGAAAAGGTCTCCTTCCTGAGTCAGTACTTCCAAAACAGTATGCTAAAACAATGCCTGTCAGCCAGGGAATTCCTCAGAGCATTAGGCTACATGGCTTCTTGTATCCTCATGAACCCTCTGGCCAGTTTACACATGAGGAAGCTCCAGTGGTATGTTAAGAATCTGTGGTGCCAGCACTCACAGTCCCTGGTGACAGAAATCCCACTGATGATCTTGCTTCAAGGAGGAATTTACATGGTGGAAATGGGCAAGTTCTCAGAATGTCTCCCCTTCAGGCTCATCCCTCAGGGCCAATCTCTAACTATAGATGCTAGGGTTGCCACCTTTTCAAAAGGCCGAAGTGGGACATTTTTGGTACAGACATCAGATTTTACAGGCCAACACATACCCACAGCCAGTACAAAGGCTAGAACTTAATTTTTTTGCCAAAATAAAAGCTTATTCTTGTAGCATTTTAGTTGCTTATTCTGTTTCTTATAACATTTAGGTATTTCAGATACAGAATAACTGTTTTATGCAACTATTTCATAAAATATAGGAAATAATTTTGTCCTAAAATCTCAGGACATTTGCCATTTTTACAATTTTTTGTCAGGACACAACTGCCCAAAGAGGGACTGTCCCTCGCAAAGTGGGACAGGTGGTAACCCTAATAGATGCATCAGAAACACCCTGCGGAACTCATTGCCAGCACCTGCAATCCCAAGGCAGCTAAGAAAGTCAGTTTAGACACAAGCACATAAAATGGAAAGAACTGATGGCAGTGCAGAAGGGCTTACTGGCTTTCAAAGATCAGTGAAAAGCAGATGTCTTGCTTGTCAAAACAGAAAACACCACAGTTATATGGTACATAAACAAGGGGGAAATCACTGTTTGGCTCTTTGTCGAGTAGTATTGCAGATGTGGAAGACAGCTAACATCATAGATCCCCAAGAGAGAGACTTGCATCAGGAAACATTTCTCAGCATAGTCCAGAAATGGGGATCCCCACAAACAGACCTCTTTGCTACCAACGAAAATGCTCAACTAAAAAGATTCTGTTCCAGGAGCAAACTACCCACAGCCTGGAAGACAAATGCTTTGTCCTTTCTTTGGAGCCACATGTTCCTTTGTGTTTCCTCCCCTGCCTCTACTTCCAAGGGTTCTCCTAAAAATCAGAGAAGGCCCAAGGGTCATCCTCTTTGCCCCAGACTAACACAGGCAGCGCTGTTATCCTTTGCTGCTGAGTTTAATCAATGAAAAACCATGGCAGTTACATCAGAGAGTAGACTCCTGACTCAGAACAAGGAGAGGTTTGTGCATCCCAACCTACAGCCTCTCGAACTCTCAGCCTGGATAATTACACAAAAAGCTTCTCTGAGCACACCCTAAGCAGACTGGTTCAGGACATTCTCAAAGAGGCTAGAAGACCTATTACTAGGAAATCATAGCCCAATGGAAAAGATTCTCCATTTGGTGTCAGCAGCAAGACCTCAGTCCTAAATCAGCCAATATCTTTGCTATTTTAGATTACCTAGCTACCTTGCTGGACAGAGCCCTGGCCGTTTCTTTCAACAAGATTCAAGATTCACACCTGTGCCATTTCAGCCCACATCCCTACTCTTCCTCTTGTCTTTTTCCACCCTCTGACAAAATAGTTCTGTAGGGGAGAGGTCTACATCAGACCTCTCAGGAGACAACCCACACCTCCACGGGACCTCAATTTATTTCTCATATTTCATCCAGAGTATCACTCAGAACTAATCCATCCTTTATGCCCAAGGTAGTCACATTCGCATCTTTGAACCAAGACAGACACTTAACCACCTTCTTCCTCAAGCCTCAAAATGGGGGAAAGAATCCTCCATTCCTTAAACGTTTACTTGCAACGTCATTTATACCTGGACAGAACTAAATCTTTCAGGAGATCAGAGCAATTGGCCACTGGCACAGAGGGAAAACCATTCTCCAAACAGGCTGTCTCCAAGTGGATTTCCCACTGTATTTCCTTTTGTTGCAGCCATCATGGCAAAAAGCCTCCTGAAACTGTAAGAATTCACTCTGCCAGGGCCGCTTCTGCCTCTGCTGCCTTCCTGAAAGGAGTACCTACCAAAGACATCCTGGAAGCTGCTATCTGGTCATCTGTGCATACTTTTACCAATCATTACCACTTATCTGCCTTCATCAGGTCTAGAGCAGGGTTTGTCACTGCTATCTTGCAGGGTATCTTGTCTCCTCCGTAATTTTCCTTCTACCCTCTTCTCAGCTTTGGGAGTCATCCCACAAGTCAGAGCTGCAACAGCGAAACACGCAGAACATAGTACAGTTGTGTACACTTGCCATAAATGTAGATGGTCGAGTGTACTCACTGATGTCTTTCCCTCCCTTCTTACCCCTTTTGCCTACAGTAGTAGTAGTCTGCTTCTATTTACCTGCACTTTCCAGAAGACCCCCTGGGTGCTTACTCTGCAGGCCCCGATGTTCATCGTGCATACAGCTGCAGTCATAACAGATGGGTTTTCCTGCCGTCAGGTGGGTCCTCGGTCGGCTGAATTCCAAAGTCTAGGTCCAGCGTCGGATGTCGTCGCTTCTTCCCTGACGTCAGAGTGACAGGGGTATAAAAGAACCAGCCAACGCCATTTTATTCAGTCTTTCTTGCCGCTCGGTGCCCGAAACAGAAGCACTTCGCAAGTGCCGGTCGGCCAGCTCCTGAGATTACGAATATTTTTCAACCGAAGTCCTCTTGAAAGCTAAGTACCCCATTGGGGAAACGTTTCTTGCCTCAGACCGATGTCAGACAAAGTTAATAATTGCATTTCATGTGGGAAGCAAATACCGCATAAGGATTTTCATTCCCTCTGCATTCCTTGCTTAGGCCCAGACCACGATGTCTCGGCCTGTTGTTTTTGTGCTACATTCAACAGACGCACTATTAAGCATCGGGCGGAGTTCGCCCAACACTATTTTGGCAAAAAGTTTAATTACATTATGTCGTCGGATACTCCGACTCCAGTTTTAAGTAAAAGATGCAAAGATAAGGACCGACATACGAGGTCCGCAACTTCTACCAACACCACGCCAAAGCTGACTACAGGTGGTCCGGTTTTCAGTGAGGTGCCTACGCAGCCCCTGACTACTGATGACACTTCTTTGGCGGTGTCTTCAGTGCCTGAGGTCGCAGGCTCTTCGGCCCACACCCCGACTACAGATACTGAAGCCACTCTTGGCAGTGAAACTCAGAATTTAGACAGGCCTGCCACCTCTCAAGGTGTCTTCAGGCCTTCCTCCTCTTTTTCCATCCCCAAAGGGCCCCTCTCAAGGCCCCATGCCTAAAAAGCAGATGCTCAAAATGGCTGAGGATTTGATTATTCTTATCAGGGGTTCTCAACCCCCACCGGACAAAAGGCCCAGAGTGGAGGAAGAATCCCCTTCATCGGATCAGGCCTCCATTATTTCAGAAACTTCCACTGGGAAGGCCAAGAGTACTCGGACTCCAAGAAAAGGCTTAGGGATTTCCTCTTGCTCCCTCAGCACAGGCCTCTGGCTATACCTCCCGTCTTAGACATACTAGATGATGTGTATTCGGAGGCCTGCCTTAACCCAGATTCTTTACCTCCAGCTCCAGTCAATTCTGACCGGTATTACCGGGTTCCTGATTCACACCAATTCCTATACAAAAGCCATGCGGCTGACCCAGAAACTATTTCACAGGGTCCCAAGGGAATTAAGGCCTCTACTGCCAAAAATCAATTGCCTTCAGAGAGAGATTCCAGAGCTTTAGAAAGGTGGGGGAAAAAGGTATACACCTCGACCACCTTAACCATGAGGGCATTAAACTGTCAGTTCCATATGTTAAAGTATCAACAGTTTTTGTTATCTCAGTTGAAAAGCAAAATGTCACAACCTGAACAACCAGACTTGAAGGAGTTGCAGGATTTGTTGCATAGTGCAGAGCAAGTGGGTAAACATACCTTGCAATGTGGTTTTGATGCTTTAGAGGCCTCATGTAGAGCTGCTGTTACAGGATCAGTCATACGTAGACATGCTTGGCTCAAGGAGCAAACCTTACCAGATCATGTCAAAGCAAAATTACTAGATGCACCTCTTCAAAAAGATGCATTGTTTGGTGTTGCAGCTGAGGAGGTATTAAAGAAAATGGAGGAAAAGGCAAAATCAATGCAAACAGTGAAAGATTTCCTACAGGTACAACCACCACGTTTCAGTAGAAATTGGCCTTCAAAAAATTGGTCCTTTCCAGCCACAGACAGACCTCAAAGAGGTAGGTACAGGCGCCCGAGGGGTAGAGGGCAATCTCAAGGATCATTTAGAGGCAGACAGTGGCAAGCACCTACACCAAGAGGTGGTGAGGATAGTTCACAGCCATTCAGAAAGCAGAACCAATGACTTTCCCCTTTGCATGCCAAGCAAGGCTCAAATGGCAGCACCTTTTAGGCGGAAAACTGGCATTATTTTCAAAAAATTGGCATATTGTCACAAAAGACAAATGGATCCTGGACATAGACAGAGGCTACAGATTCCACTTTCACACCCTTCCAAAAATGAGAGGCATGCCAAACCTGCCACACAATCAAAGGGCAGAGGCACAAAAACAAATTTCAGATCTCATGGACATGAAAGCTATTCAAGAGGTACCTGCACAAGAACAGTGTCTAGGTTTTTATTCCAGACTATTCCTGGTACCAAGGAAGGGCAAAGATTGGAGACCTATTTTGGACCTATCCATCCTAAACACATATTTACTGCACAAAATTCAAGATGCTCACATTACAGCAGCTTCTTCCCATGCTGGGCAAGGAGTCTTGGCTGGTAACATTGGACCTCAAGGAGGCATACCTGCATGTCCCAATCAGACAAGATTGCAGAAGATACCTCAGATTTCTTGCAGGTTCAACCCATTATCAATTCTCTGCATTACCCTTTGGCTTATCTACTGCGCCCAGAGTGTTCACAAAATGCCTGGCATCAGTAATTGCCTACTGCAGACTTCAAGGGATACAAATATACCCATATTTGGACGACTGCCTGATCCAAGCGGACAGCAAGCACATACTTCTGAAACACCTGGCGTTTGTAATAATGTTGTTGAATTCTCTGGGATACACAGTCAACAAAAAGAAATCAAGACTAATACCCTCTCAAACAATTTTCCTGGGTGCCAGCTTGAATACAAACACCCAGATGGCCTACCTCACACCAGAGAAACAAGGGCAACTAACTAAATACTTCAGAAAACTGGCAACCCTCACCAGGCTGACTGCAAGGAAAATCCTACAGGCTCTGGGATTCATGGCATCTTGCATCCTGCTAATCCCATGTGCAAAGCTGCATATGAGGAAACTTCAATGGTACCTAAAAAACTTATGGTCTCAACAGAGCCACAGTTTGGAAACAATTATACCACTGATTCCATGTCTTCAAAAGGAATTTCTATGGTGGGCTCAAGCATGCCAAAGAAACATAGGTCTCCCATTCTGCAATCCTCAAGCAAATCAAGTCATCACAACAGACGCCTCGGACTACGCCTGGGGGGCGCACATGACAGATCGGTGCATTCAGGGCAAATGGTCACAAAAAGAAAAGCACCTACACATCAATCAAAAGGAAATGCTAGCAGTAATAAATGCTATTATGGCTTTCAAAGACCTACTGCATCCAGGCCAGCTATTGATAAGGACAGACAACACCACAGTGATGTGGTACATAAAGAAACAGGGAGGAACCCATTCATATCCCCTATGCAGGCTAGCCATGTCACTATGGAACATGGCTCTGGAATTACAAATCCAACTTCAAGCACAGATCCTGCCAGGCAAGGAAAACATGCTGGCAGACAACCTGAGCAGAAATATGACAGATCCACATGAATGGAAGTTGCATCCTCAAGTCTTTGCAAAGGTAATTCAAGCATGGGGAAGGCCAGACATAGATCTCTTTGCCACCCACAGAAATTACCAATTGACAAAATTCTGCTCAAGGACCTTTCATCCACAGGCCTGGAAAGTGGACGCACTCTCTTTCAGTTGGACAACAATGACAGTTTATGCCATTCCACCTCTTCCTCTGCTGCCCAAAGTTCTATTAAAAGCCAGAGCAGACAGACCAAAGATGATTCTCATTGCTCCAGACTGGCCAAGACAACACTGGTACCCACTCTTGAGGAGCCTGACGCATTCCCCACCATGGATCCTGCCTCTAATGCCTCTTCTACTGACTCAGCACAACTTCAAAACTCTTCAGTCAGCTGAAAACACTCAATCTAGCCGCATGGAGGATTCCATAAATTCACAACAGACCCTACTCTCCAAGGAGGTGCAGGATGTCATTTTGGAGGCCAGAAGGCCTTCTACTAGAAAAGCCTACTCCGCAAAATGGAAACGGTTTTGTGCCTGGAATCAGAAAAAGGGTCAGAATCCTGGAATACTGAATTTACCTCAAATATTACAGTACCTAGCTGAGACGCTAAACAGTGGACTTTCATTCTCCTCCATCAAAATCCATGCCTCAGCCATTTCTGCTCAATACAACACTGATCCTCCTTTATTCTCTCACCCTCTCTTAAGACAGTTCCTCAGAGGGGCTAAGAATATAAAACCCCCAAGGAAGCAACCAGTACCTGCTTGGGACCTCAATTTCATTCTAGAAAAACTGACCCTGCCTCCTTTTGAGCCAGCTGCTTCAACAGAACTGCAATATTTGTCATGGAAAACAGCCTTCCTTCTGGCTATCACCTCAGCATGCAGGGTTTCGGAACTACAAGCCCTCATGGCTGTGCAGCCTTTCATCATTTTCCATCAGGACAGAGTTTCCTTACGAACCAATCCTTCCTTTATGCCAAAGGTAGTATCCAGGGTAGCTTTGAATCAGGCTATCCACTTGCCTACCTTTTACCCTAATCCACAAAACAAAGGGGAGGGATTACTACATTCCTTGGACATTCACAGACAGCTCTGTTTTTACTTGGACAGAACAAAGCCTTTCAGAAAATCAGAGCAACTGTTTGTGTCCTATGCTGCAGGTGCTCAAGGGAAGCCTATTTCCAAACAAATCTCAAAATGGATAGCCCACTGTATACGCTTTTGTTACTCTCTTCATGGTAAAACTGTACCTACAGGCATCAGATCTCACTCCACAAGGGCCACAGCTACCTCTGCAGCTTTCCTCAGGGGGGTTCCTACCAAAGATATTTTGGAAGCAGCCACTTGGAGTTCTGTACATACTTTCTCCAAGCACTATCACCTACCATTATACTCCAAATCTAGAGCGGGCTTTGCCACTGCAGTCTTGCAGGGCATCCTGGCTTCTCCTAGTTCCACTTAGTGCCTACCACCCCTTTTTTAGCTTTGGGATTCTACCCATCTGTTATGACTGCAGCTGTATGCACGATGAACATAGTACAGTTTTGTACCTACCATAAATGTAGATGTTCGAGTGCTAATACAGCTGCAGTCCAGGTTTCCCTCCCTCCTTCCCCTCTAGGGGTATTCTTTTATGGTGTATTTGCTTGCAACTACTATTTTTTGATTGTATTGCCTTGCATTATTACATAAATTTATGTTTTGCCTTCCTTCTGGGGGCACCTGACATCTGAGGCAAGAAAAACTGAAGAAAATGGCGTCTGCTGGTTCTTTTATACCCCTGTCGTACTGACGTCAGGGAAGAAGCAACGACATCCGACGCCAGACCTAGACTTTGGAATTCGGCCGACCGAGGACCCGCCCGACAGCAGGAAAACCCATCTATTATGATTGCAGCTGTATTAGCACTCTAACATCTACATTTATGGTAGGTACAAAACTGTACTTTCTCTGCACTGCCCTTTGGCTTATCTACTGCGCCCAGGGCCTTTACAAAGTGCCTGGCACCAGTAATTGCATTTTGCAGACAAAGAAGTATTAAAATATATCCTTACTTGGATGACTGTCTCATTCGAGCAGAGACCAAGGACACTCTTCTACGACACCTGGCTTTTGTGAAAAGGCTTCTAACATGCCTAGGGTACTGGTACCCTCTCAAAAGATAACATTCCTGGGTGCAAGCTTGAATACAACTGCCCAGTTGGCTTACCTCACGCCAGACAAACAAAGGCAACTGACTCACTTACTTCAAACTGATGGCAACAAAACCCAGTCTTCTGCAAGACAAATTCTGCAGGCTCTGAGCTTCATGGCATCCTGCATCCTACTAATTCCATTTGCAAGACTGCATGTGAGGAAACTTCAATGGTACCTAAAAAGTTTATGGAGTCAACATTCACACAGTCTGGAAACAATGATTCCTCTCATTCCCTGCCTGCAACAGGAGTTTCTATGGTGGGCAAAGGCCTGTCACCAAAACATGGGACGGCCCTTCACTCTACCCCCTGTCAGCCAAACCTTAACAGACTCATCAGATTATGCCTGGGGGGCCCACATGGCAGGAGGATGCATTCAGGGCGTATGGGCACCAAATCAAATGCATCTACATATCAACCAGAAAGAGATGTTAGCTGTTCAAAATGCCCTGACAGCCTTCAAGGATTTACTTCATCCAGGACAACTACTGATAAAGATGGACAACACCACAGTCATGTGGTATGTAAACAAGCAAGGGGGCACACACTCATATACCCCCTTTGCAGATTAGCCATGGCACTGTGGGACACTGCTTTGACCTACCAAATACATCTTCAAGCTCAATTCCTGCCAGGAAAACAAAACACTCTGGCAGATGATTTAAGCAGAAACCATATGGATACTCACAAGTGGAAACTAAATCCACAAGTCTTCAGCATGATCACAGAGAAATGGGGGAGCCCAGACATAGATCTATTTGCCTCTCCTCAAAATTATCAACTGAAAAGATTCTGCACAAGGACTTATCACAGACAAGCATGGAAAGTGGCCGCCCTATCCTTCAGTTGGAAAAACCTATTAGTTTACGCCTTTTCCTCCTCTGCTTCTTCTACCCAAGTTCCTCCTAAAAGTTAGACAAGAGAAGCCGAAGATGATATTAATTGCCCCGGACTGGCCCTGCCAATACTGGTACCCAATCCTAAGGAAATTGTCTCAATACCCAGCTTGGACCTTGCCTCAAAAACCACAGCTACTGTCCCAGCAAAATAATCAGATCCTGCACAATCAATTACAGACTCTGAACCTGGCAGCATGGCTAATCCTGTAGTCATACAAACGACACCTCTCAGTAAAGCTGTGATGGATGTCATTTTGGAAGCCAGAAGGCCTAGTACTAGAAAACCTTATAATGACAAATGGAAGAGATTCTGTGCTGGGAATCAAGCACAAGGAACTGATACAGCAGAACCACATAGTCCTCAGATATTACAATACTTAACTGAGATGCTTGACAAAGGCCTATCTTTCTCATCAATCAAACTCCATGCCTCTGCCATTTCGGCTCATTACCATACAGAGCCACCAATCTTTTCTCATCCTTTACTAAAGCAGTATCTTAGAGGAGCCAAATCTTTAAGGCCTCCTAGAGGATCACCATTACCTGCATGGGACCTCAATTATGTGTTAGAAAAGCTCACCCTGCCTCCATTTGAACCAGCTGCTACCGCTGATATAAAGTTCTTATCACGGAAGACTGCTCTGCTGCTAGCAATTACTTCAGCAAGAAGAGTTTCAGAGCTACAGGCCCTCATGACTGTAGAGCCTTTTACCATATTTTACCCAGACAGGGTGGTCTCTGAGGACAAATCCTACTTTTATGCCTAAGGTCATTTCCAGTGTGGCTATTAACCAAACAATTCATCTGCCAACTTTTTATCCAAATCCACAGAACAAACGGGAGAGAACTCTGCATTCCTTTGACATACACAGACAATTAAGATTCTACTTGAGCAGGGCTAAAGCTCTAAGAAAAACTGAGTAATTACTAGTGTGCTGCAGGATCAGAAGGAAAGGCTATTTCAAAGCAGACAATTTCAAAGTGGATCAGCCATTGCATCCATTTCTGCTACTTACACCATGGCAAA
Organism: Protopterus annectens; assembly: GCF_019279795.1. NCBI lineage: Eukaryota > Metazoa > Chordata > Ceratodontiformes > Protopteridae > Protopterus > Protopterus annectens. The sequence continues at coordinate 897,608,391 of NC_056728.1, forward strand.
CCTGTGCCCGAGGGCATTGGGTCACTCCACCAGAGCTGCAGCTACTTCGGCAGCCTTTCTCAGAGCAGTACCAACCAAGGGCATTCTAGAGGTTGCTACTTGGAGTTCTGTTCACACCTTTACAAAGCATAACCATTTGCCTCTCTACTATAAGTCCAGGGCAGGCTTTGCCACTGCAGTGCTGCGCAGGGCCTTATAGCTTCACCTAATGCTGTTTAGCTCCAGCCTCCCAACCATAGCTTTGGGATTCTACCCAAATGTAATGACTGCAACAGTGAAACACGAAGAACATAGTACAGTTGTGTACCCTTACCATAAATATAGATGTTCGAGTGTATTCACTGTTGCAGTCCAGGTTACCCTCCCGCCATCCCCCTGTCATTCTACATTTCATCTTTCCTTCTCTATCTTCTACAACCTATGTGGTGTATTTGCTTGTAGATGAAGGTAAAGTTTATATTGATGCATGTGCATATATATATATATATATATATATATATATATACCTTTTTGTGGGGGCACCTGACATCGGGGGCAAGAAAAACTAAAGAAAATGGCATCGGCTGCATATTTTATACCCCTGACGACCTGACGTCATGGAAGAGAAGACAACAACCGACGCAGGACCCAAGACTTTGGAATTCAGGCCGACTGAGGGCAACCTGCCAGCAGATTACCCAAATGTAATGACTGCAACAGTGAATACACTCGAGCATCTACATTTATGGTAAATGTACACAACTGTACTTTCTCTCAGCTTTGGAGGATGTCTGTGTCTCCTTCTGTATTTTTCATTTTAGCCTGCCTGTTGCCCTTAAAAAGGCAGACAGAATGCATAAACTTCCTCACACTCTTCCCAAATCTGACACATTAGCTTTAGATGTCCTTCAAGGATGCATCTGCAGTCCTAACAAATGGGTTGTCCTGTCGACAGGCAGCCCTTCGGTCGGCCGGATTCCAAAGTCTGGGTCTGGCCTCGGCTGGTGTCGCACTTCACCCGACGTCATCTCTGCTGGTCTTCGGGTATAAAGGCATCAGCCGACGCCATTTTCCTCAGTCTTTCTTGCCGCGTGGCGCCCGAAGCAGAAGCTGTTCGCAAGTGCCGGTCGGTCAGATCCAGAGAATACTACTACCGAATACTACTTCGAAGACTTCTAAAAAGCTAAGTACCCCTTTGGGGACTCTTTCTTGCCTCAGCCGATGTCAGAAAAAGTGAATAACTGTTTAACTTGTGGGAAACAAATACCTCATAAAGATTTCCACTCTTACTGCTTACCATGTTTAGGCCCAGACCACGACGTAGCAGCCTGTTTAGCCTGTGCTTCCTTCAACCGACGAACGCTTAGGCGTCGGTCGGAGTTTGCTGAACAGTTTTTCGGCTCAGATTTTGCGTACATTATGCCGTCGGATCCTCCGACTTCTCAAATTGTTAAGAAACGCAAAGAAAAAGACCGACACTCGCGGTCCGCGGTTTCGGCCGAAACCACGGTAAAGCAAACCGCGAGTGTCTCGGTTTCGGCGAAACCGAGCAAAGCGGTCAATCTTCAGCGAATCCATGACTACTACCGAGGCTCCTGCTACCCTAGTTGAATCGGCCTCTGAAGTTTTGCCTACTAATGTGGTTCCTCTAGAATTATCGGACACCATCCCTTTGGATGTCTCTACCCCAGCACGTGGTGCTGCTAGGCCTCCTGCAGCCATGTCTATAAAGTCCTTTGCCAGGGCTAAAGCAGCCAAAACTGCTAAATCAGTGCCTGTTAAGCCCCCCTCACACAGGCCCAGTTCCAGTTCTCAAATGCTTACTCTGGCAGAGGATCTCATCTCTTTAATAAGGGGATCCCAATCTCACCCAGACAGGGCCTCTCAGCCTCCAGAAAAGAGACCTAGAGCAGAGCCCCCTGAGCCAGTGTCCTCAGATGATTCGTCTGATGATTCAGACATTACAGACCATCCAGAGGCTCCTTTTTCTACTTATGAAGATTCCGATGCTGAAGAATCTATTCCTTCTGCCTCTCCACCAGAGGAATTTTCCTTTGGGAAAACCTTACATGCCATGAGAGAGCAATTCCAATGGCAGGGACAAGATTTCTCAGATTCAAGAAAAAGGCTTAGGACCTTTCTACATTTACCGCAACATAGGCCCTTAGCTATACCTCCAGTTCTTCCTGTTGTGGATGATGCATTTAATGATGTTTGCACTGCTCCTGATACTTTACCTCCAGCCCCTGCCAAGCCGATAGGTTTTACAGGGTACCGGACACTCATCACCACCTATACAAGGCTCCACTTGCAGATCCTGAGACTATCTCCCAGGGGCCTAAGGCAGTAGCTTCGACCTCAGCAAAAAACCCTCTCCCTTCTGAAAGGGAATCCAGGTCCTTAGAGAGATGGGGTAAAAAAAAAGTTTACACCTCTGCTACTCTCTCAGCTAGAGCTTTGAACTGTCAGTTTCATATGATCCAATACCAAGAGTTTATGCTTGATCAGTTAACTAAGAAACTGTCCTCTGATGATTCCTTAGATAAGAAATATGTTTTAGAAATAGTGAATAACATTCAGCAGGTTAGTAACCATTCTTTAAAATGTGGCTATGATGCACTGGAGGCTTCATTTAGATCAGCCATGACTGGCACAGTTATAAGAAGGCATGCATGGTTGAAAGAACAGGTCTTGCCGGATCATGTTAAAGCAAAGCTATTAGATGCTCCTATGGATAAGGTCAGTCTATTTGGTTCTCCTGCCCAGCAAGTAATGAAGAAAATGGAAGAGAAGGCAAAATCTGTACAAACAGTTAAAGATTTCTTACAGGTTCAGCCCCAAGGTTTAGCAGGAACTGGCCTTCCAAAAATTGGTCCTTTCCAGACTCCTCTAAATCTCAGAGAGGCAGGAATAGACGTTCCAGAGGCAGAAATCAATCCAGAGGAGGTGACTACAGAGGACGCCAGTGGCAAGGCAATAACCAACGAGGCACAGACACAACCACTGCCACTGCAACAGGACAATCACAGTGACTTGGCTCTGACACCGCCTACCAGGGAACAAATAGCAGCACCCTTAGGCGGAAAGTTAGCCTTATTTTCAAAAATTGGCACTATATCACAAGAGACAAGTGGATTTTGCAAACTATAGACCAAGGCTACAGGTTTCATTTCCACACCTTACCAGTAAAAAGAGGAATGCCAAACCTACCTCCAAATCAGAAAACAGAAGCTCTAAAACAGATAGCTCAATTAACAAAGATGAGAGCTGTGGAAAGGGTACCACCTACAGAACAGGGCAAAGGATTCTACTCCAGACTCTTCCTAGTACCAAGAAAAGAGAAAAGTTGGAGAACTATTCTCGACCTGTCCGCTTTAAACACATTCATCATTGTTCCAAAATTCAAAATGCTGACCCTACAGCAACTTCTCCCCATGCTGGGCAAGGAGTGTTGGCTGGTAACTCTAGATCTCAAGGAGGCATACCTGCACGTCCCCATACGACCAAATTGCAGAAGATACCTCAGATTTCTTGCAGGATCAGAGCATTATCAATTCTCAGCATTGCCCTTTGGCTTATCTACTGCGCCCAGAGTATTCACAAAATGCCTGGCATCAGTAATCGCTCATTGCAGGCTACAGGGAATCCAAATTTATCCATACCTGGACGACTGCCTGATACAAGCGGACGACAAAAGCAAGCTGACAAAAGACTTACAAAAAGTAATTTGCTTACTACAAGCCCTGGGATACACAGTCAATTTAAAAAAGTCAAGACTGATACCATCCCAAACAAGAACATTCTTGGGTGCAGAACTGGACACAGTAAAACAGATGGCATTCCTAACTGCAGAAAAACAAGAACAACTCCCTCTTTACTTCTTGACATTAACAAAGCAGAACAAACTAACAGCAAGGAAAGTACTGCAGGCCTTGGGCTTCATGGCATCATGCATAATCCTGGTCCCCCATGCCAGACTGCATATGAGAAAGCTACAGTGGTACCTAAAGAATTTATGGTCTCAACACAGGCACAGCTTAGAAACCGAAATACCACTAATCCCATGCCTGAAGCAAGAGTTCCTATGGTGGGCTCAAGCATGCCAGTCAAACCCAGGCTTGCCCTTCCACAACTTTCAAGCAAGCCAAACCATCACAACGGACGCCTCAGACCTAGGTTGGCCGGCCCACATGCTGGACAAATGCATACAAGGATTATGGACTCCAGATCAGCTGCACCTGCACATAAATCAAAAAGAAATGCTGGCAGTAAAACTAGCAATCCAGAATTTCAGACCATTCCTCAAAGAAGGCCATTTAATGATAAGGACAGACAACACCACAGTCATGTGGTACATCAACAAACAGGGAGGCACTCATTCATACCCCCTATGCCGAATGACTCTGGACCTATGGAATATGGCTCTGAGCTACAACATTCAGTTACAGGCAATATTTGTACCGGGAAAAGAAAACATCCTAGCAGACATGTTAAGCAGAACTACCTCGGATGCTCACGAATGGATGCTACACCTGGACATCTTCAAGGCCATCACAAAGAAATGGGGAATGCCACAAATAGACCTATTCGCATCCCCACTCAATCACCAGCTCAAGAAATTCTGCACAAGGACATACCACCCACTTGCATGGAAGGTGGACTCTCTATCCTTCAGTTGGAAAGGCCTGACAGCATATGCATTTCCACCTCTTCCTTTGATGCACAAGGTACTTCTGAAAATCAAAGAGGAACGTCCAAGGATAATTCTGATAGCTCCAAATTGGCCAAGACAACACTGGTATCCATTGCTGAGGAGCATGTCTCGGGGGAGAACGTGGACACTACCCCTGCTGCCTTTGATGTTAACTCAGAACGACTACAACATCATGCATCCAAACCTAAAAACTCTGCAACTGACTGCCTGGAACATTACATAACAGCAACTAACCCAGATTTATCCCAAAGGGTTAAAGACATTATCCTTGAGGCCGCAGACCTTCTACAAGAAGGAACTATGCAGGGAAATGGAAAAGGTTTGTCATTTGGAGTACTGAAAGAGGAAAAGATGTGTCAAAGATAGATACTGCCAACATCCTGGAGTATTTGGCAGAGCTTCTCCATACAGGCCTGTCCTATTCCTCCATCAAGATACATGCATCAGCTATTTCTGCAGAATACAGCTTGATCCCCTGTCTTCTCACATCCTCTACTCAGGCAGTTCCTCAGAGGAATCAAGAATGTAAAACCTCCTAGGAAACCACCATTACCAGCATGGGACTTGAACTTTGTGCTAGAAAAATTGACACTCCCTCCATTCGAACCAGCAGCAACAGCAGATCTTCAACACCTATCCTGGAAAACTGCTTTCCTACTGGCAATTACTTCAGCAAGAAGGGTTTCGAACTACAGGCCTTAATGGCAGTACAACCCTTCCTAATCTTCCATCAAGATAGAGTATCCATGAGAACTAATCCTACATTTATGCATAAGGTGGTATCCAGAGTGTCTCTAAACCAGGCAATCCACCTACCTACCTTCTTTCCCAATCCACAGAACAGGGGGGAAAGACTGCTGCATACCTTGGATGTACATAGACAGTTGCGCTACTACCTGGACAGAACCAAGGGCAATAGAAAAACTGACCAGCTTCTAGTAGCTTATGCAACAGGAAGGGAAGGAAAAGCAATTTCCAAATAGACAATCTCCAAGTGGATAGGAAATTGCATAAGATTCTGTTACTCCTACCATGGAAAGCAAATTCCACAGAACATAAGACCTCATTCTACAAGGGCTACAGCCACTACCACAGCTTTCTTACGAGGAGTGGCTACCAAGGACATTATTGAGGCGGCTACTTGGACCTCCGTGCATACATTTGCCAAGCATTATAACTTACCTCTATACTCTAGATCCCGAGCAGGGTTTGCCACTGCTGTATTGCAAGGGATCCTAACTACACCATAATTCTTTTTCCTCCTCCCCTAGTTTGGCTATGGTATTCTACCCATTTGTTAGGACTGCAGATGCATCCTTGAAGGACATAGTACAGTTTTGTACCTACCATAAATGTAGATGTCCGAACAGGATAGCATCTGCAGTCAGGATTACCCACCCTCCTTCCCCTCTGTGGTACTCCTAGGGTATTTACCCTCCTAATAGCTAGCTGGGGATCTCTTATGGTGTATTTGTTTGTATATATGTACATACATGCTTATTTTTGTGTTTGCCTACTATTTTATTGAGAAACATTGGCATTTACCCAAAATTTAGTTTTCCAAGAGGGCAACTGGCATCTGGGGCAAGAAACACTGAGGAAAATGGCGTCGGCTGATGCCTTTATACCCGAAGACCAGCAGAGATGACGTCGGGTGAAGTGCGACACCAGCCGAGGCCAGACCCAGACTTTGGAATCCGGCCGACCGAAGGGCTGCCTGAAGACAGGACAACCCATTTGTTAGGACTGCAGATGCTATCCTGTTCGGACATCTACATTTATGGTAGGTACAAAACTGTACTTTATTCCTACTGCTACTAAACAGTTAATTCCTATCCTATCTTTTCTGATAAGGATAAAAAGATTATTGATGGCTACTGGAAAATAGTGTATGCTTCTGCAACTTTGATTTTCAGAATTTGTAATGGTCAGTTTCATATGTTAATGTTTATTCTGACTAATTATGAAAAGATGAGGGATGCTTGGTCTGCAGTTTCTTCTTGTGAGGAAGCATCTGCTTTAAATTTAGTTTCTTATTTTGTACGAGTCACTGGTCCCTGTTTACAGTGTGTGTATGACTCTCTTGATAATTCTTCCAAGGATATGGCTTCTGGTACTATTTTGAGGAGGCTTGCCTGGCTGCATTTTCAGAATCACCCACGAGAATGTTAATAATGAGATTTTATCTTCTGTTTTTGGATAGAGATTCACTTTTTGGTTCCTTCAAAAAGTGTGGTGAAATGGGTTAGTTAACTCAGGGAATCTCTAAGATTTTCTGCCCTCCTTTTTCAAATTTTCTAAAGGCTTCTCTAACCCTACATCCAGTTTTGGCATACTGGCAAGGGGTTTCCAAAAAGAATTCAGAAACCTGCAAAACAAATGATAGTCCAGCTAGTCTACTTAAGAGACCTTGTTCCCAGCCATCCCACCCTGGCAGACGCTTTTCTCTTCCAGAAAGTCTGAATCAGCATTTTTGTATTTGACAACAGAGAGTTGCAGACAAATAGTTTCATAAGATTTCTAAGAGTATGTCATTTTCCTCACAAGTTTAAAACGTTTGAGATCTCAACAGATTACTTGCAAATGAAAGGGGAAATCTAAAAGTAAAAATGAATAAGCTGAGGCAAGGTTATAGAGGTTAAGAGGATGTTTATCCTGGACAAGAGGTTATTCCCCATATACCAGACTAGACTGTTAATTCCACCTGTCCTTTATTACATGCTGTTCTAAGGAGTGATGGAACGAATTCCTCCTTCCCAAGTTTGGAAAGATTTTTGTTTTTAGTGCCAAAGACATAAGATGCTTGAGACCAGTTCTGGATCTATCTTCTTAGACCTGTTTGTGATGGTATTTAACTTCAGAGTGATGTCACTTCCTAATCTATTATCTCTTCTTCTTCATTCAAATTTCCCAGTAACTCTACATTTGAAAGATATTTATCTCATTCAGTTTCCTCTAGACTTCAGACATCGAAGTGATGGATCTCTTACACAGGTTGTGATTCCAAAAGAGCAGTCAGAATTCCTTTTTGATTCTTTTAGACAGGATTGTGTTCCTGGCATGTCTGTGGGACACCTCTGTTCAAAGAGATTATCTTTCACAGGAAAAATTAGATCTTTATATAGATCTATTTCTAGATCTATTGAGATCTAAAACTTTTTAAACTTGTGAAGAAAATGACATGCTCTTAGAAATCAAAATTTTACTCTCTGCTGACAGGCTCAGAGTTTTAGAATGGATTCTCAACAATGTGTCATCCTGCTAGGTCAATAAGGACATTTGTCTCAGTAATGGCCATGGTGGAGGTAAAATCAAGCTCATTAGCAGCAAATATAAATGTGTTCTTGGCCAAGAAAACACTCTGTTAATATTTTGCTAGCACTGTCTCGTTTTGTTTTGAAGAGCCTTTTCTGAATCAAGGAAACACGTATATAAACTTTCATAAATACTTGCAAATGAAAGGGGAAATCTAAAAGTAAAAATGAAAAAGCTGAGGCAAGGCTCCAGTTCTCCAATAAATGTAATGGTACTAAACACAAGCACTTTCACTGAATGCTTCTTCAGGTGTATATCAAATGGAATGAAAACACCATACTTATACTATTAAATAAAATCGCATGACCCATCATTAAACATTTAAAGGCAAAGAAAATTTCAATGAAAATAAATGATAAAAACATATAAATACATAAAAATTATTGTATAAAAATCGAAAATAAACACATAAAATCTTGGCACAATTTCCACAAGAACATCCAATAAGACCCCTCAGTGGCTGTATTTGTAAGTAAGAAACTACAACAAATTTCCACAAGGACATCCAACGAACCACTCAGTAGATAAAAGTAGTAGATAAAAAACAGCAACAAGTTTATTTGGTGAGCACTTTCATGGCATAGGTACACCACTTCATCAGACCTATTACTGTCAAAACATCTAGCTCTTATATATCTATAGTAATTAAAAACAACCAATCACAGAAAAGCAACTATTAACTTAGGCAGTCCTTCCTTAAAAAGACATCACATTCTTGCGAAAAATCAGCAATTAAAAACATACTATACATTTATATAATTCAAAGAACATATTATTTAAAAAGCATACAATTCAAAAATATTCAAAAATATATATATACTACATTGTTCTCATTTCTAAATTCCTCATGTATCTGTTATACCTAATTTATACAAATTATAATAAATTACTTTATTTCTTAACCAATGGTCTTGATTTTAACAGGGGTTTAAGGGGTACCCTATAGTTCAAGCCCTTCCCTTTGTCTGCCCTGAATCTCACTATCCATCGACTTTCTGTTGTCTCTGTCACGTTCCCAGTATCACAGTATCACCCCCTCTTTCACTTCCATGGACCATTTCAACAGCTAGAAATCTAAATGTATGTGAGGTGTCTGTTGTATTAATATGTTTTGCCAAGACATTAGTGCAGTCATTGTTAAAGATGGTATTAGAGAACAACGTCTTCCTGTTCAGAGATAAAATATATTGGCAGTGCAATGGGGTTGCAATGGGAACATCATCTGCCAACAGCTATGCAAATACTGTGATGTCTGAATGGGAGATGGACTGTTTGATAAAAGGTCCATTTAAACGAAATATTCTATTTTTTCGAAGATTTGTAGATGACCTGTTCCTTTTATGGAATGAATCTCTTGAGCTGTTGATGGAATTTGTTGAATTTATTAATAAGACAACACAGTTTCTTAAATTTACTTTAAATTGGTCATATACTGAAGTGAATTTTTTAGATCCATATGCAAGGGAAATAATCACGAACTGAGCACAAAGTTGTACAGGAAAGATTGTTGTCATGTAAGCAACTTGCTAAGTAGTGGGAGCATGCACCCAAAGTATATTTTTAGAAATGTAATACAAAATCAGGCTTATAGAGCCTCCAGGCTCAGTGTCAATGAGGAAGATTTTGAACGACAAATAAAGATTGTTGGGTCAGAATTCATGGAAAGAGGATACAATGAATAGCTGATACGGAGAAATTTAACAGATGCAGCTAAGTTAAGGAAAACTAGAGCTAAACCATATTTTTCGCAACTGGCAGCTAATTTAACTCATAAGGAGTGCAGACAACATATCCCAATAAGTTGTAGATGTGTCTCATTTAGTCTAGAAATATTAGAATATACACAGATATTTTTAATAAACATTGAACATTTTAATAACAGACAGGCAGGTGAGCAAGTACTTGGACCCACGACCCCAAAGAAGATGGCTTTGCACTACCAGAGACTATAGTGTGTTACATCTTACGGGGGGGGGGGACCAGACCATGTAGGAACTGTCAATACTGCAAGTTTATATCTGATGATGCAGAATTTAGACATCCGGAGTCAGGTAAAAAATTTAAGCTTGGAACTTGTGCCACATGTGATAGTTCCCATGTTGTTTATTTAGCTGTATGCCAAATATGCCACAAGTTGTACGTTGGGAAGACTGACAGACAGCTTAGGCTTAGAGTTCGAGAACATCTGTATCACATAAAGAAAAAGAGTTTATTTAATGCATTAGAGAAACATGTTATTGAGACAAATGATCATCATATATTTAAGTTTATGGTCCCGGGGAGATGTATGCGGAATCCAAGGGGAGGAGATATTAGAACCAGGACGGAAGGACTGGAGGCTGAATGGATCATTAGGCTAAGGGCAGATACAGGACATGGCCTTAATGACCATGTTCCTTTGAGACCCATCCTAAAAACTCTACCTTTACGTAGATAGGAAGTGCCAAGCTTTTATATGTTTATTTTCATTTTTATATATGATAATTTTTATGAATTTATATGTTTTTATCATTTATTTTCATTGAAATCTTCTTTGCCTTTAAATGTTTAATGATGGGTCATGTGATTTTATTTAATAGTATAAGTATGGTATTTTAATTCCATTTGATATACACCTGAAGAAGCATTCAGTGAAAGCGCTTGTGTTTCGTATCATTAAATGTATTGGAGAACTGGTGCCTTGCCTCTGCTTATTAATTTTTACTTTTGGATTATTCTTCCTTCTTTGCAGAGGTACATTGGTATCATTGGGTGGTTTTATCTTTGAAAGGTGAAATCTGTCTTCCAAATTGCCTCATGAGACATAAAGGAGCAAAAGTTGCTACTGTAATAATTGTAGTCAGTGGCAAATAGGTCCATTTCTAGATTACAGATCTGTGCAAGTTACTGACAATTTTTGGGTTACGGTTCCATTTGTGAGCCAAAGTAATTTTCCTGCTGAAGTCATCCGCCATTAACTCCTGTAAGCCTGGCATAGTTGCTAACAGGTGGAGACTGTTGATGATCCATTCCAAATCAGGGCATTCTCTTTGCATACCTGAAAAGATTTGTTTACTCCTTGCTTATGTAACCTATTACTGCAGTTCGTGCTGCTTAAAGTTATTATAAAATCATGTCAGAGGACCCTGTCTCCTTCAGTTTGATAAGATGCTAATTGTCCTGCTGAGGTGAACTAGGTTATGAACTGATGAGTTGTTTAAACTGTACTGATGCATTTCCTGTGTTTCTTTATTGTACAATTAATTTAATTTGTGTTATACTCATGATGATAAAGCTGCAAGTGATTTGAAAAGATAAGATTGTTTTTTTTTTTTTTATTTCAAAGTCTAGTCACTTTTTCTCTATGAACAAACCCACAAAATGATATTATTGTAGGCACTGACAGTGATTAACGTACACCATCTAAACATTCTGGTAAACAAAACAACTTACCTTGGTAGAAGAGCAGCTACTTACTTTCTTCATGGTTTCACTAAAAAAATCATCAAATAGGTAATTTCAAATGCAGTGTTCCATATGTGAGAGACAGCAGTCTACTTGTCTTACTAAGCTACAAGGCTTTTGTTTTGCTGGAATTATCATGGAAATACAGTAGTTTATGCACTAATTTAAGTAGTGAGGCATTGTAGATTACGTTTCTCATGATGTCATTTTCACCTTCAAAAAAATCTCACATTTATCAAAAAATTTAAATGCAAAAATATCACAGATGTGATTTTCTCAAGCTCACATTTATAATCACTTTTGGGGGTCAGATATGATCCATCGGATCCGTTTAGGCCTTTTTCAAAAGCTCGAGGCCTTCAGCAATACCCATAATGCAGTTCCCTACATCCTCTTGATCTCGTTTGCCGCTCAGTGAAAGACATGGTCCTCTTGGGAAACTCTGGGCTAAGTGCAGCTTTTTTTTTTTTATATATTTCTAGTTATTTTTTACTTAATCCATGTTCTTCAGTCTAGTTTAATAATTTCCTTACCCTTTCAGATCTGTTTTAGAGGACATTCTTGCTGTGAGTGGTGTTCCCTCTTATTAGTCCCCCATGTCGTTTAAGTTAGAGGACGTTTGTTTGTTGGGACGAGGGTGATCTCTCCTTTTCCCAACATATGTTTAAATTAGAGGATGTTCTTTATTTTCTTCCAAAAAAAGTACTAATTTCCCTCTTCCTTTAACGTCCATTTTTAATTAGAGAGCGCTCCTTTGTGTGTATGCGTGGTTCTTCTCTTTTTTTCACTAAACTAGCTTGCTTTGCCTTTGCTGTGAAACATGTCTCAAAAACAAGAAGGGAAACCCTCTGGGTTCATGAAATGTGAGCAGTGTGGGAAAAAGATGCCTCTAAGCGACACACACATACTTTGTGTGTATTGCTTGGGACCTCTACATCTCCAACAGTCATGCTCTATTTGTCATGGGTTTAACCAGAGGTCTCTTATGGAGTGCAAAAATAAACTCATCTTAAAAGAATACCTTAAAACTCCTTTTTCCGAGGCTGTTTCTCCAGAGTCATCTCAATCTTCTAAATTGGATAAGTCTGACAAAGTGCAGAAACGACTTTCCTCTGCTCCAAAGTCATCGCCAGAGCCGAAACAAAAAATTTCTAAACAGTCTACTCCTACACATTCTTTGGAGCAGCCGGTAGCTGTCAAATCCAGGAGGTCTTTGGAGCAACTTGAACCTACTGCTCTGACCTCATTGGCTCCTACTGAGTTTTGATGTAGGAGCTGTTCTCCTTCATTGGATTCATAATGAAAACGCCAAATCACCAACCAACTCTCTCCAAACGAAAAACGCACCAAAATTCAAAGCAGACAGGAACACTGGAACACATAGATGGTGAAAAAAACTTTTTCTTTAATAACAAGTCCTGGTACCTTGGCTATTCGCCTTCAATGGCGCAAATCATCATACAAAAACCATCTCCTTATATATTCATCAGTCAATCAACTCATTAGTCAATTAAGGTGAAAAAATCTTCATTTAAAGTGCAACATCTTCATTTGAAACTTACATTATTTTATATTCAAAATACATCACAATATTGCATTCGTACAAATCATGTACACCGATAGAAAGGATTCAATAAACTTCGTAGTTTTCATAAATATGCACAAAAATTATTTTGTTACTTAATAAATAAACAAGTTAATCTTCACAATATAACAATAAATGGCATGATATGAATGAAAACATCATGTTGAAACACCACTATCTAAATTCATACCCTTAGGATATGAAGTATGAAAATGAACTATCATTCTGTATTCTAGTTTATTCAATTCTGTTTTAAAGTTCCCTGCATCAAAATGTGGTCTAGCCAGAAAGGTGATGGGAGCCTGTACCTTCTCGGCTCCCATCACCTTTTTTGACAAAGTCCAGATTCCCTACCTTATCTACCTGATCTATCAGGAGTTTGTCCGATGAAGATGTGGATAGGGTAGTGCAGAGGTTTCTGAAGATACCAGCTTTTGCCAAGTTATTACTGGATCCAAGCTCTAAGGTGTCGGATCTGACAAAGTCCTCCTCATTGGCATCTACTCCTCCCCTGATCCGTCCCCTCATTTCAGAGCCGGAAGATTCAGATGTCCAGCTGGTGTCCGTCTCAGATCCTGGACTCATGGGTTCCTTGGATCCAGTGTCTGCCCTGAGTGCTTCTGCTCAGTCGCAGAGGGAGACTTCTAGGAGCCGACACCCCCCCCCCCACGGTCGAACTGAGCTTTGACGCAGGTGAGTTCAAATCCTACCTGTGCATCTGAGCATCTGTCCTCTGCAGCAGAAATGCCCTCGGCTCCAACTCCCTTTTTGTCAGATCTGGGGTTTTCTTTGGATCAGGAACGAAGTGCTTTTGAGATTATGAGGAAGGTAATGACTACATCCCAGTCTCTGACAGTCTGTCCAGGATCTTCCTTCCATTTCTGAGCTGGTGACTTTGCCATTTCATGTACCCATTCCACAGGACCGCAGAGACCCTAGGCCTCAGGATGTCCAGCAAGGACCCCCTTTCTAAAACTTCCCCAGATTGCCCCACTGAGGAAGTCCCTCAGAAGTGGACTTGCAAGAGGAAGCATCTGGACACCCCAGAAGAGTCAGTCACATCTGATTACAGACCTCGATGATGAAGAAGGGTCCCCATCATCACCTCCTGAAGATGTCTCCTTTGGAGTCATCCTGAAAATGTTGAAGCAGAGAGATGACTGGCAGTCCACAACTCCATCAACTGAGGAGTCTGTATACCTGAAGGCTTTCAGTTCTCACCCGTCCACCTCTTGGATGACCCCCTCCTTCCGATGAGGTTACTGATTTCATTTCTCAGAAGACTTGGGAAAACCAAGACTCCATAGACCAACTCCTAGGAGGCCAAATAAATATATCACTGCTCCTTCAGACAAGCCTTTTCTTACTAAAGGTGTAGCAGTTGATGCCATGGTTATGGCAGCGGCCACTAAAAAGGAACTTTCTGAGACCCGTTCCACTATCCATCCCCTGAATAAGGATTCTAGGACCATGGATAGGTATGGGAAGCATGTCTTTTCATCAGCAATCTTTGCCTTATGGTTGCTGAACCATTTAACTCATTTTACTAGGTTGTAGAGGGATCTGGTAAAATGACTATCAGACTCTCTCCAAGGAACTGTAGCTGATGTGGTGACATAAGGTAACCGCTCAGCTTGTGACCCTAAACTCTGTCATAAACTCTTCCATGAGAATCATCTTGTATGTAGCAGATGGAACGATAGGGCAGCGAGTTCAAGCATCTCTCTTTTGAGGCAGGCCTGGATGTGCCTTTGTGATTTGTGGAGCCCTTTAATTCTTCCTTCATTAACATGTCTTTTGATGGCTCCTCTCTTTTTGGGCTCAAAGTAAGAGATGCTCAGCAGGTGTAAACAGGAAGGCAAGCCCATATCTGCCGTTGGAGTATGTTTTTCCACACCCATCAGACCCATTCCCAAAGGTCAAGGAGGTAGTGGAAAAATGTGGTTCAAAAAGTCACAAAGGTCTTTCCAAGACACACAAGATGATAGTTCCCCTAGAGGCGGGGAGGGGGGGATAATAATGGAAGATGCTGCCCTTGCGGCAGAGGAGGCCCTCAGAATCAGGGCTGCAGAGAATCATTCTTTGGTAAGCCTTTTCAGTGCTCCTGATGTGTGCCTGATTGTCCACCTCTGGAGGCAGTCGGCGGATGATTTTCTCTGCACCTTTGTACCTAGCTAAGATTAGCAAATGACAGATGGGTACAGAACATAATATCCAGGGGTTACGTTATTCCATTTCCTTCCCCATTCCCAAAAACAAAATAGTTTTAGATGTTCCACCCAGTCAAAAGGAACAAGCAGCCTTACAAATTCAAAAGCTGCTAAGAAAGAGTCATCCAAGAAGTCCCCGTAAACCAGAGAGGATTTGGAACTTACTCAAGATTCTTTTTAGTTCCAAAGAAAACAGATGACTGGCGACAAATCCTGGATCTCAGCAGTCTAAACAAATCGGTAAAAAAGATGATTGGATGTGCTCTATAGACCTTCAGTATGTGTACTACTGTATACAGATGCAAAAGCAGTCTAGAAGGCACTTGCTCTTTTGGCTAAGAGCCAGTCTCTTCCAATTTCAAGATCTGCCCTTTGGTCTCACTACAGCCCCCAGTGGGTTCGCTAAATGCATGGTAGCAGTTGCGGCTCACCTGAGACGTCAAAGATTCTGGGTGTTTCCATATCTGGACGACTGGTTCATAACCGCCCTGACCAGGCATATTCTGCTACAGGCCAAGGACTACGCTCTTCAACTTTGTTGCTCTCTAGGGATTACCATAAATTATGAAAAATCTGCTCAAGCCATGTCAAAACTTGGTCTTTATAGGAGCAGAAATAGACCCAAAAAGCATGATAGCATAGCTTCCACAAGACAGAGTGGACAATCTTCGGTATTATGTAAAAATGCAGATCAGAAAGAAACAAGCTTCTGCCAAACTAGTTCTTCAAATTCTGGCCAAAATGGCCACCTCAGTTGTCCTTATTCCTTTAGCTGGTCTCCACATGAGAATACTTCAGTGGTTACTTTCAACTCATTGGTCCATTTTAGAACTACCAGTGACACACACAGTTTTGTTAACCAATTAATGCAAAAAAGATCTCCACTGGTGTATACACTCTCCTCTGGTGTCTCAAGGCTATCACTTTATTCCTTCTCAACCCCAAGATGCTGTGACCATGGTTGCTTCCCAGATTGGGGGGTGGGCATTATCTGGGGGAAAGTTCAAGGCATCTGGCATCAACACGAGGCTCATTTGCACATAAACATCCTGGAGATGCAGGAAATGCTTTTAGCATTTTAGTCATTTCAAGACTTCCTCCCTGTGGGAACAATTGCAATCCATTCAGACAGCATATCTGTGATCTAGTACATAAACAAGCAAGGGGGAACCAGATCTTATCCCCTTTGTGGAGAAGCCCTAAGGGTCTAGAAATGGGCTACATATTTCAGTCACTTTCTGATAGCAGTGCACATCCTGGGGAGGTCCAAGATAATAGCAAACAAATTGAACAGAGCTATACTATAGCCACGTGAGTGGTCCCTCAGTCAAAAAGTTGCAGAAGAAATATTCTGGAAATGGAGCTAGCCTTGCTGTGACCTTTTTGCTTTGCCCACCAATGCCAAATGCAGCAGCTACTTTGCCCTGATTCCACCCCCCCCCCCCCCCGGAGGAATCCCCAGGGTATGCACATGTTCACATTTGGCCCCTGGGACTTCTTTATCCTTTTCCACCAATTCCTCTACTTCCCAAACTACTTCAGTAAGCAAGCTTGTTGAAGACGACAGTAATCGTAATTGCTCCCAATTGGCCTTGACAAATTTGGTTCCCCTTTCTCCGACCTCATTTTCAGGATGAACCATGGATTCTGGACTCCTTTCCAGATCTTCTGACTCGCCCATCAGGAATGGTTCATCCCAATCTAAACAACCACAAACTGACAGCTTGGCTGCTCCAATTCCCCTGATAGCCAAGTTTCTTTCCTTTTTCTCTCCTGTAAGATGCATTTTAATTTCATCACATAAGTCATCTACTCGAAAAGTGTCCAAGGGAAAATGGAAGAAGTTTGTTTTATGGGCTAATTCTAATCGGATTGATCCCTTTACTGCTCCCATTCATTTTATATTGGACTTTTTGGTGAAACTTTTAAATGAAGCCACTGCCACAGCTACTATTAGAGTTCAATTAGCAGCAGTTTCAGACTTTCATATAAGAGAAAATTGCTGAGGAATCTGTCAAACAGGCTTTGTCAAGCCTTCTTGAAAGGGACTACACTTTTAAGGCCTCTGTACTGTTATAGTCGTAAGTAAATAACATTAAGAATTTACCTTGTATGCCTTTAGTCAGGAACAACACTTCAGGATGTGCAAACAGATTTTATTTTTACAGCGCTGGGAGACTGTCATCAGAGCAGATGTCAAAATAGTCTCTCTGAACAGATGAACCACATTTTTTATTCATTTTGCTTATCAAACCTAGTCATGCACTTTCATTATGACTGTGTCCTATAGAAAACTTTGCAATTGTCCTCATCCCTCATGATTTTCGCCTCAGACTTCATGTGAACACCTTCTTATACCTGATTCACCTGCTTCCATGGGATCTTGTTACTGACCTTGGATGTTTCAAACCTACCTTAGCAACAACGCACTCCTAGCTTTGGAGGAGTCAGGCTAACAAATTCCTTTTTGTATTAACTACATGCCTCACTTCATGCAACGCGTACTATTCTCTCTTATTATGTACTAAAAGACTGCAGTTTAAAATGAACAGTAATACTGTAGCTTATGAAGCTGTATTTTTCCCAGCCATGCATACAAATTATATTTGCCTTTTAACAATCATATTATAGCATCATTAATAAACTGAAATTAATATACATTTTAATAAGCTGGTCTTGTCCCATAACAGTTTTCTCCCTCTGACATTATCAGTGTCATACCATACATATAATTATATGTTTATTTTTTTTAACTTGATAAAATACACCTTAATGTCGTAGTAGTCATCATCATTTTTTTTGTCAAAATAGAACCGTCATTGATTTGTGCATGCAGTGGCATTTCATGTGCAGGTGAGGTTAAACATCTCATAATCACTGCTTTAGAATAGAAAAATAGCAGAATGATCACGAATATAATAAAAAGTACAGTGTCAATACCCTGGATTATGCTAGTTCCTAGGTTACCAAAAATACTGCCCTTTGTTCCATGACGTTTGACAGTTTTTCCTGTTTATCATGATAGTCACTAATATGTGAACAGCAACGACTTCTTATGACCCCCCCCCCCTTTGCAGCAGCATTATATTAAATACCATTTGATTTTGTAACACCTCAGTTTGCAATTTCAGTCATTTTTCAGTTTGCCATCCTGATGTGATGTGAAGTTTTGTTGGCCACCTCCTGTAGAATTTGGGCAAGTATGGTGATTTCAAGCATTGTCCTTTGCACTCCATACCCAGGATTAAAATACTTGCTCAGCCCAGTGGATTGCTCACTTATTTCTCAGTCTAACTGCTGTGGATGTTAGAAATGTTGAATAGCAGGAGTAATATAGCCTACAAAGCAACATCCAGACCAGTCTGTAGGCAACCAAGGGTAGGCATGATTACCACAGATGTACTAACAGTCACTTATGCCCATGCCATGCTCCCAGTCATAGCTTTTTAAGAGCACAGAGTTTAACAAACTTTCATGCCTGGTGTCATTGCATTTGCTTTTCCCTACTTGGTACAGTCTCATTTCTGGCATAACGGGTCTACTTCGGGAGACCGAACCGACGATTCGCCGACACGCGGGAAGAGGAGACTAAACGACCGACAGGTAGGTTCACCGACAGGGAGATTCGCCGACAGCGGAAAGACCGACAAGGGAAATGTGCGATCGTTACATGATGAGTGTGCGACAGTGACGGAGTTAGGAGCGGTCAGGTAAGTGTGCGAAATTGTGGGATGTCGGGTTAGGCTGTGGGACAGGTGAGTGTGTGTTTGTGTCGGAGGTAGGGTTCGGGTTAGGTAAGTGTGTGATAGTGAGGGACTGTAGTTTTGGGACGGGTTAAGTGAGTTAGGGTTAGGGTGCAGGTAGGTGAAGTGTGCGATGGTGTCGGTGCTTGGGTTAGGGGTGGGTAAGTGAGTTAGGGTTAGGGTGCAGGTAGGTGAAGTGTGCGATGGTGTCGGTGCTTGGGTTAGGGGTGGGTAAGTGAGTTAGGGTTAGGGTGCAGGTAGGTGAAGTGTGCGATGGTGTCGGTGCTTGGGTTAGGGGTGGGTAAGTGAGTTAGGGTTAGGGTGCAGGTCGGTGAAGTGTGCGATAGTGTCGGACGTTAGGGTTAGGGTTTAGGTTTAGGTTAGTGGATGTGTTGTTGTGTGCTTGTGTATTTGGCGTATTTTGTGTCGGTGTTTTGTTGTTCGGTATGTTGCGGTGTCGGTGTGGTGTGTTGTCGGTTGTTTGGGGTCGGGGATGTGTGTGTCGGTGATTCGTACGTTCGGTGTATGAAAGTATGATATGATATGTGGTTGCAAGTGGAAGAAACACAACCTTTGTAAAATCAGTTACATTACACCAGGTTAAGCTGATGTCATTAAGGTCCTTTTCAAATGACACCTGTGATGCAGGGAATAGGTATCATAAGAATCCCTGCCTTAGAATAATGAGGTACGTGCAAACATATTCAGCAGTTTTTGTTTAGATTTTTTGCATATTGCCAAAGGACCAGCAAGAAACTGTTTTTTCTCGACCAGTTTATAGAAGGGAACAGCAACAGAAACAAAGCAAAAGTACCTGTTGTCACTGGATTCATCGTGGACTGCTACTGAAGTTGAGGTTCTCACTGGGCAGATGATTTATCTGTCACACCTCGATCTCCGTCTGTTGGCTGCAATGATTTGTCTGGGATCCCCACACGACAAGTCTTCTTGCATTGAGATGAATGGATCCATGTTGGTAGTCCTGCACAGTGAACTGCAGTCATTATCAGGACCTGAAAGGCTCCTTCCACCTCAGACTGAGGCAGTTTTTCCTCTGGAAAATTTTTTTTATGTAGACTCAATTAGCCGGTTGTAGTTGATGACAGGTTTGGTCAGGAGGCGTTAGTAACGCTGCTTTTACTGTTTGATGATATTGCTGCAAAATTTTGAGGAGTCTCCTACAATAACAAATCAGAGGATCATCTGACAGAGTTAAATCAGCATTTTTTTACTGGAGGGGTAGCTGAAAGGGCCATGGGTCTTTTCATTTATATCTCATATGGACTTAATATCATGGTGGCATTCAGTGAGGCCCTCATAGTTGATTCTAAGGGAAGGGCTTTGGGCCACTTTAAGTGGGTTTTAGCACAAATCTTCGAAATTTTATTTTAAAGGGTCCTATTTACCCTTTTCACTAATCCAGATGACTGGGGATGGTTGGGATAGTGAAAACTCAACTTAGTATTGAAAGCTTTACATAACTCTTTAAACATGGTATTATTAAAATGAGTTCCCTGGTCACTGTTAATGCTGGGTATACCACATCTCTGTATATAATCAGATAATTTATTTATTTTTTTAATAACTGTGATTTCATTAGCTTTGCAACATAGGTAAGCTTCCACCCATGCTGAGAACATATACACTACCACCAAAATAAATTTTAAATGATTAGTCTTGGGCATCTGGATGAAGTCCAGCTGTATGTTAACAAAAGGTCCCCAAGGTGGAGGAAAACATGCAGCCTTACTGCTGGCATGTTTACTTGCATTATATTTTAATTATACACTACAATTTCATGCATACTGAAGTATCAAAGAGGAGACATGAGGGGCATATCAACTTCGGGTGATTTGATTAAATAAAGCTGTTTTACCTGTATGGGCTGGTAGATGATTTGCGCTTACTAGGTAAGGTAGCAAAGAGGCAGGTGCCACCAGTCAGCCATCCTGATGTTGCCATATGCCATCAGAGGATTTTCTACATCCAACCTTGAGCCACCTCAGAACTTTTCCCTGTGATGCTTTAGCTTGAAAGGCTGACAACTTTGCAAAATCAAACAAATTATTACTGTTGTAGTTTGTTGCTGTCAACATACAAAGATGTTTACAGCAATTTACTACTGCTTGTTTAGCAGCTTGGTCTGCTGAGTTATTGCCCTTTATTACAGCATCTATTCCCTTTTGATGGGCACGACATTTGATTACAGACAGCTTTTTAGGCAACAAAAGGGCATTTGACAATGATTTTATATACCCTGAATTTTAATTTGATTTCCTGAAGAGGTTAAAAACCCTCTCTCTCTCTCTCTCGCTCCGAAGTTGCCCAAAGTCATGTACCACCCCCAAAGCATAACGACTGTCTGTAAAAATATTGGCCACCTTGTCTTTGGCTAACTCTCAGGCTTTTTGCAAAGCCACTAGCTCAGCTATTTGAGCAGAGTGAAAACCCTCTAATCTTTGTTGCAACAATATTGTTTCCTCGGTGCAGACTGCTGTTCCCAATATTAACTTTTCTGTTTGATCTATTTCACAGGAACTATCCACAAACAGATGCATGTCAGCATTGGGTGTAGGAGTGTCCTTTAAGTCCTCCCTAGGAGAAAGCAAATAGTTACACACACGCAATCATACTCTTCACCATCCTCAGCAGTAGGCAACAGAGATGGTTAGACGTGCAGTCAAGAAGGGATGAGTTTTATTTTAAGTAATAAAGATGATTCAGAGTGAGGGATAACTACTGTAAGGTCCTACTCTGAGATATTAAATTACCAATATAACGTAACTGAGGGATAACTACAGCTGTAATTTTTTTTCTTTTTTGTTGACACTTTGTGTCCTTTTTCTGCAAGGATAGTCAGAAGATGCAAGGTATCCTGTTAACATTGCTGAAAGGAGTTTGATGCTATTAGTAAATCATGTACATATTGTACTAACACAGACCCACCCGAAAATGTCATATTTTCCAAATCTTTTTTTAGAATTTGAGAAAATAATGAAGAAGATTTAATATACCTTTGTGGCAACAGTGTCCAGGTACATTGCTGTCCCTGATAAGTAAAAGCAAACAGAAACTGACCGTCCGGGTGAATAGGTATAGAAAAGAATGCTGAACAAAAATCTATCACAGAAAAGTAACTAGGTGTAGGTGGTACGCAACTCAGTATTGTTGCTGGATTTGGAACAACAGGAAAAGTAGGTAAAACTGCATTACTTACAGCCCTTAAGTCTTGTACAAATCTATAAGTGTCAGTTCCTGGCTTTTTCACTGGAAAAATAGGAGTATTACAAGGGCTTTTAGCTGGTATTTCTTGTTGTATTAGAGACTGAATTACAGGTTTGATTTCTTGCTCTGCTTCTGGATTTAGTGGATATTGTGGAACTCTGGGGAGTGGTTTTCATGGATTTAATTTTATTTTTACTAGTTTTGCAGATTTTAATATACTGAATTCATTAGTATGTTTAACCCATAAATTAGCAGGTGCCTGCTGCAACGGTTTTTAGTTGTTTGTATGCCTTCAAAAAGTCTCCTCCCAGCTTTTGCTAACAATTATATCACTTCCCCCACTGATTCTGCTGGAACATCCAGATACACCCCCTCTGGTGTACAGCAAACTGTACCACCCAGCTCACACAGAAGATTCACTGGCACAGTTGTTCTCAAAGAAAAGAATGCCTTTCTTGTCAATTAGACCTAAAGAAATGGGTATAGGTTTTAAAACAGGATATGTAACAGTAGCATTTGTTACACCAACTGCCTTTATTTTGTTCATATACTGGTATTTAACTGTTTGAAGTAACTTTTAATTCAGACCTAGTGTTTTTAGTTCCAGCAAGAATAGAATTGGCTTTGCATTTATTTCTACTTTAAGATAGGGTCCTTTTTGATTCAGTGGCATCAAAGGGATTAAGATTTATTTTTGTTTTATTACCCTGCCATAGTCAGTACGGTGATTTGCAGGAATTAATATGGACTTAAGTCTTTTTCCTGCCAGTGTATAAGCACTTGGTTAATTTGATTTTTTTTTTTTTTTTTTTGTACAGGGTTTGCAAACCCTTCACAAAGGCAGCTGCAGTAGCTGGTTTGGCTTGTCCATTTGGATGTGGCATTTCTAAATGTTTAGCAAACACTGCTTTAAGATGACTCAAATAGTCTGCAGGGGCTTTCTCTTTATTTTGCCTACATGCCTGACACACTTGTAATTTACCAGTGCTATCCTTTTTTTATTAGTACATTTCCTGTGGGCATAAAATTTATTTTAGCCTTTTCAAGTAACTGTGTTCGTATTTTACTGGAGTAACTTTCCAAAGCATCTGGTTTAAATCTGTCAAAGTAGGGCTGTAATAGTCCCCCCCCCCCCCCGATTCCTCCTTAAACCTTTATGGATTTTTTTCTCTTCTTTTAGTTAAAAAACATTTAGACATAGTATGCAAATCAGCATTAGCCCCCTCCCCCGTTTTTTTTAAAGGTGACAAAAAAAATCTTCTGCAGAGGCAATAGCCTCTTGTCCTACCTTATCATGTGAGCGCTTGTGATGAGCCACAGGAGTGTCAAACACTAGTGCTCCTGTTGGAAAGGTAGAAGCTTGTTGAGAATGATAGGAAGAAGGAAGGGGAAAAAAAAACGTTTTAACTGCAGATGCTGTTTTAAAGATGAGCGCTAACTAGGGTTACCACCTGTCCCACTTTGCGAGGAACAGTCCCTCTTTGGCAGTCCTGCAAAAAAAATTGTAAAAAATGGCAAATGTCCTGAGATTTTAGGGCAAAATTATTTCCTATATTGTATGTAATAGTTACATAAAACAGCTATTCTGTATCTGAAACACCTACATGTTCTAAGAAACAGAGTAAGCAAATAAAATGCTAAAAGAATAAGCTTTTATTTAGGCAAAAAAGTGAAGTTATATCCTTTGTACCGGCCGTGGGTATGTTTCTGCCTGCAAAATCTGATGTTTGTACCAAAAATGCCCCACTTTGGGCATTTGAAAAGGTGGCAACCCTAGAGATAACAGCAGAACTAAGTTGAGATGTAACAGTACCATGCTGACCTTGTGCTAAAAAAATGCAGAGGTTTGAGAAACAACAGAATCTTGTACAGGAGCCACCCTTACCAGTACATGTGGGGGTGGGGTGCAGTAGCTACTGGAGGATTATTATCCTCTTTAGACATTTCTGCTTTTGGGCCATTTTCAGTTTGTTGCAAACCTGCTAAGACAGGATAAAGGGATCCCTTTTTACTGGTCTGTACTACTTTCTTAACATCTTTCACTTTCTGCAACAGTTGCTTATTAGCATTCTGTAACCCCCTTAATGCTGACTATTTTTCCCTTTCCAGAGCTTCGGTATACCAAGAATAAAATACTGACATTTGTTACTCGCTTACTTTGCTTTGTTTTTTCTTCTAAAATGCCTTTCAGTGTCAGCAATTTAGTCTTATCATAAGTTCCATTTAATGGAAGTACCCCACCAGCACAATTCTTAGTAAGCGGAAACCAGTCACACAGATATTTACAACTTTCCTTCCCATAATTAAAATACATAAAATATGCAGGTGTTCCCTTTTCAGGGATTTGATCTTGCTTGTTTATCTTTAGTCTCATTTTTCTTATTTTATAAATCAGTAGTAATAATAATTTTAGGCTTACCTTACAACTCCTGGATTCTGGCAATTCCAAAGACAGAAAGTAACTGTAGTAATCCACACACGATACAGGGAGGAAAGGGTAGGAAGTCTGTCACCATGCAGCAACAGGGGAGAGGTTTCGATCAGCCTTTTCCCACAGCACCCCCTCGCTTTCATCCCTGCGCAAGCTCAAAAGTTGCAGCTCCAGCATTGCAGTTGGGATAACAGGGCGGATAGGTACTGTGTCCAGAACTGACCACTCTTTCGGACCCTCTGAGTGTACTTTTACACAGTCACACTGTTAAGTCCCAACGTGCTTTTGGATTGAATTTATTTTAACAACGCATACCTCTACGTCCTATCATGCTGTAGGCTCATGAATTTGTTTTAACAGTATATAGTCTATGTCCCAGTCATGCTGTGGGCTCATGAACTTGTTTTAATTTTACAGTCTACGTCCCAATCATGCGGTGGACTCATGAACTTGTTTTAACTTTACTTTTAGTTTTTAACTTTTTCTTTTCTTTCTCTCATACATTCATACATTGACAGAATAAAAACATCTTTCATACTTCTTACCTTTCAATCCTGAGGGTACCGCCTTCAACACAAGGCGCTTCCTTGTGTTAATTTGTCTTACTGTATGTGCACATACATTTACTATGCTCATTTACTGTGAGGTCCTCCCACTATTACTTGTATATCTTACAACCAATCCGTCCAACAAAAACACAGTCATGCACTTATACTACAAACACAGTTATGCACTTAAATTTGCTAAAATTGTCTAAAAAAAAAAAAACACAAACCAACCCTTTTCCCCTTACAAAACAATTTCCCTGCCAAGGCTAGTATGTTTGCACACCCTGAACAGCTGCACATCTGAGACTCTGACCATTCCATACAAAGCAGTGTGTAATTCACAGACAGTCTGTGATGGGCCCTATTCCAGAACTGCCCTGCAACAATACCAAAGTTCAGATCCAGAGAACAGCACCAAATTGTTATAAATAAATAAATAACATTAAGAATTTATCTTATATGCCTTTAGTCAAGAACAACACTTCAGGATGTGCAAACATATTTTATTTTTACAGCGCTGGGAGATGGTCTTCATAGCAGATGTCAAAATAGTCTCTCTGAACATAGACAAACCACATTTTTTATACATTTTTCTTATCAAACCTAGTCATGCACTTTCATTATGTTGCAATGACTGTGTCCTGTAGAAAACATTGCAAATGTCCTCATCCCTTGTGATTTTCACGTCAGACTTCACGTGAACACCTTTCTATACCTGATTCACCTGCTTCCAAGGGGTCCTGTTTCTGACCTTGGATGTTTCAAACCTATCCTAGCAACAACGCGCTCCTAGCCTGGAGGAGTCAGGCTAACAAATTCCTTTTTGTAGTAACTACATGCCTCACTTAATGCAACACATACTGTTCTCTCTTATTACATACTAAAAGAATGCAGTTTAAAATGAACAGTAATACTGTAGCTTATGAAGCTGTATTTTTCCCAGCCCTGCATATAAATTATATTTGCTTTTTAACAATCGTATTATAGCATCATTAATAAACTGAAATTAATATACATTTTAATAAGCTGGTCTTGTCCCATAACAGTACAAAGATCCATCTCCACCTTGGGATATAAATTTTGTGTTGTCACATATTATCTACCCTTCATTTGAACCTTCTGCTAGCTGCGACTTAAAGTACCTTTCTTGGAAGATATGCTACTCCTTGTAGTTGTCACGTCAGCGAGGAGAGATTTGGAATTGCAAGCTATATCTGTCAAGCCACCATACTTGATTTTTCAAAAAGATAGTTTTTTCACGCACTGACCTCTTCTTTCTGTCCAAGTTTGTATCTGAAAGTAACCTCAATCAATCTAATGAGTTACTGGAGTTCTTTCCAAATTTTCAGAATAAAAGGGAATACTCGTTACACCTATTGGACGTTCATAGACAATTGCATTTTTAACTACATAGAACCGCAGAATTCAGAAAATCTGATCATTTATTTGTTTTCTATTCTAGCACGAGCAAAGGACTACCAGTATCTAAGGTGACACTTTCTAAATGTATTTTCTTTATTTACAATTCTAAGAACAAAAAACTCTCTGCGCCTGTTAATTCTTATTCCACTAGGGTGATGGCTACTTCCTCAGCTTTCCAAGCTAGGCTGTTTTTGGACAATATTTGCACTGCAGCCACGTGGGCAAGCCTTCATACCTTTATTGCTCATTACAAAGTAGATTTATCCTCCAGGAGAAGGGCATCCTTTGGTTCTATGGTCCTGAGGAATATTCTCCCATGAGCCACCCAAGAATCGGGTAGCTTGGGACACGGTCCCACAAGTGAGAAGAAAGGTGTGATTGACAATATCACATAAAGAAGTTACGTACTTACCATAACATTCAGTGTGTGTTGTCCATCTCCGCCTTTACTCTCACAACCCACCCACCTATCCCCTGCTTATGCTCCTGGGAGACCTGGTAGTAGTAATTGGATATCGTTGGACTCTGTAGCCTCAGAAACCATTTGTTCCCTTTTACACTGTAAATAGTTTTACCTTTAATTCCACTAATGTTTTTTATCATGGGCAAACAAGATCTGAGGGATGTAGGGAACTGCATTATGGGTAAGGTAGAATGCCACAAGCTTTGCTGAAGGCCTCAAGTGTTTGAAAATGGCTGAGATGGATCCAATGGATTGGATGTGATCCCCACAAGTAAGAATAAAGGCAGAGATTGACAACACACATGGAACATTATGGTAAGTACATAACTTCCTTTTTTATGTATTTATTTTTTTATTTTTTTTGCATAAAAATGAATAGTTTTGTACTGTGTATAGTAAGGAAGCTACATCCATCTCTAATGGTTTACGTACACTTGATAGTGCTGATATACACTAAGTGGACTACTCAAGAATAATCCAAGTAATAACCAAAAAGAATTTGTACTCCAGATAATTTTACTTATGTGGAGTTCTCCATATTTATCCACTATAGAAATTCCTTCCTTATGTCCTAAAGGACAGGAGTAATCTAGTTCTAAAGACTGGATCCAAATGTATGTGAGATGCTACTGCCTTCCTCATATGCAGTCTTTACTAAGGGACCATTGTAGTGCAAAGAAAAGTACAGTTGTTTAAGCAAACTTGTCAGAACAGTAAATGTTTGAATGATCACTGCTGCAGTATCCTTAACTATATGGGTTATAACCTTCCAAAGATATAATAACTTGGCCAGCTTCCAGTCCTTCGGAGGGCTTTCCATGTGCCCAAACTGTCTAGCAGGTCAAGCTGAGCTGAATAAAAGAAAAGTTTGGGCACCAAGCCCTTCACAGCTTCCCTGCTAACAGAGGGAGGCTGAACCCTGAAGGACAATGCTAGGAACAACAAAAAGTAAATCACCAAACCCTGGTATAAACAATACCCCAAAAATAAGGGGGTTGGAAGGAGCGCTACTGCAGCATTAATCATCCAAACATCCACTGTATGGTAAAATTACTTATACTACTGTACAGTGTTCATTATATTGACCACTGCTACAATACCCTTAGGTGTATGAGTAGACTACCCTAGCTTAGTATATTTGGAAGTTAGAAGGAGAAGAGTTTAGGATCCTAGGGAGAATGGTCCTTGCAAAAACTGGTCTAGACCTGGAAAAGGAATCAAGGTTATAGTGCTTTGTAAAAGTATGTATAGAGGACCAAGATGCAGCATCTGCAATACTTCTAGAATCCAAACATTTCAAAAAAGCGAAATATATAAAGCCAAGGCCATGGTATAATGGAACCTAGTGGAACTTGACCCTGCCCAGAAAAAAAAAAATTGGTGGGTATAAAAAAACAGAATAGTCGTAGATAAGCATTTGGAAGTGGTCTGTATTGACACAGGTTGTCCCTTCTACTTACCATCACAAGACAAGAACAGCAGATCCAAAGAACAGAAATATTCACTTCTGTCGCAATAGTACCCAAGCTGTCGGTGGACATCCAGGATATGGAGTATCCTTTCTCAAGATCATTAAATAAAATGGGAGAATGGATAGTTTAGCTTAAAGTAAACTCTGCTACCACTTCAGGCATAAAAGACAGATGAGTTCTCAAACAAACCTTGTCTCAGTAGAAAATAAGATGGGTTGAGTCACCATACAAGCTTGCAACTGAGATGCTCCTCTTGCAGATGTCAGAGCAATCAGTAAAACTGTTTTCCATGTTAAGAACCTCAAGTCAGCCAGATTTAGCTGGTTCAAATGGAACAAGTGTTAACTTTTGTAGCACAGAATTAAGACCCCAAGAAGAGGCCACTGGTTTTATTGCAAGCCTCAAGTAAAATACCTATAAAAACATTTTGCCATGAGAAAGCCTTAAAACAGGAAGGTCCATGAGCAGACATACTGAGCTGGCCAATAAATTAACCTTGATGGAGTAAGAAACTCCATAAGAAAGTGACTGACACAAATATTTGTAAAACCATAGAAGAACTAGCACAGCGTGGATATTGGTTATCTTACTGTTGTTATCAACTAAAAAAAAAATCCATTTGTTAATGTATGATTTTCTAGTAGCAGGCTTTCTTGCCCCCATTAGTACCTGCTGCACATCCTCAGTAAGTAGGTGCCTTAAAGGAAAATAAGACCCTATTGTCCAGACAGCCAGTTTAAGTTGAGTAGGGTCAGGATATTTCAGACAACCCTAATCTGGCATGAGTCGATCCATTCTGTCAGTAAGTTTGTGGCAATTGCCACTGGACATTTCCAGAAAAAGGAAGAACCAATGTTGCCTGGGCAGAAAGGAAGTCACCACAAAGATCTTTGGAGATTCCTTCTGTATCTTCAGTAGTACCCAGTATATCAGTGAAAGATGTCTTACACAGTCTTGGACATCTTAGGAACACTGTCCAGTGTGAGGGTGGAACAGCATACAAGAACATTTCTGTCAAAGAAAAAGGCATCTGTCTTCTAGCATGGGGTCCTGAAGCAGAATCTTGCTTAAAGATTTACCACATGACTGTGGCATTGTTTGAAACAACCTGAAGAGATCCTGTTGACCAAAGATTACTCAGTTGAGTGCCTTGATCAGGGCAGCCATCTTTTTTATGTTTATATGCTTACATCTGTCCTAAGTGCCCCACGCATCTTGTACTTCTATGCCTCCAGAAACTACTTCCCAAGCAAAGTTCACTATGTCTGAGATGACTGACTAGTTTTGAACAAGGAGTGATGAGGGGGAGGCCTGAATTTAAGGATATTTGCAGTCTCCAAGTAATTTTATCAACACACCCTAGCACTAGGATTTGAAAAGATAAAGGGTGTTGATGCTGGGACCAAAGATTTTAGATACCACTGTATCTTTCCCATGTGGAGTCATGCCAGGGGTATCATGAAAATCATAGATGCCATGATACCAAAAATCGTGAGGTATTCCTTCACAGAGACTGAAGTCTGCATGGAACACCCTAGAAATAATTTTTTTCTTCCAGGGGAAAGTTCTTTGAACTGTGATGTCTAGTCAGCATCCTAGGAACACAGTCTGTGGGTATCATGAGAATCGGATATGCCATCAGAGCCAAAATCCTGAGATATTGCCTTGCAGTGACCAACATCCGAGTTGAAAACCTTAGCAGCAGATCTACTTTTTCCTGTGGAAGAAAAGCTGTTTGACCTAAGGTGTCCGCAATACCATCAGAACATAATCTTGTTTGAAGGAGTCAGGAAAGACTTTTGAATGTTCTCTTGGAATCCCAGATTGTGTAAGAGATCTTTCAGCCAATAGAGAGATTGCTGATACTTTGAAAAAGACTCTACAAAGATAAGCAAGTCATCTAAATATGGAAACATTTGGATGCCCTGTAGCTTGCACTGAGCTATAACTGGAAATAGACACTTTGTGAACACTGTTGCTACTGTGGACAGTCCAAAAGATAAGGCACAGTCTGATCATGTGATCCAGGCACACAACCTTAAAATGTCTGACATCTGGATGAATAGAGGTGATAAGCATCTAGTGTTACCAGGAAAGTAGAAAATTCTAGCCAAGCTAGAAATTCCACTGTGTGATTCCTCAAATGTCTTGTATTAGAGGCACATGGGATATATGCAAATGACCCTTAAGAACATTAGGTGTTTCAGCTATATGGCGATACTGAATGCGCATGATTTTTTTTCTTTCTAAGTCATTTAGTGCACAAATTCAGGCCAGTAAAGCCAAGCTCCACTTATTTTCGTTTTGTGTCTCTATTACAAGAGGTTTGAGGAGAATCACACAGTGAAAATTTTAGCTTGGCTAGAATTTTCTTTTAGTTTTTACTGATTGTTTTTTCTGTGTGACCTTTTTACTCATTGTTTTAGGAAAGTTTAAGGAGGAAGAAGTAACAGGTTGTGTGGTGACTTTTGAATTTGAGTATGTAAACAGGTTTAAGAAAGAAAGATCCCGAACTGGTCTCCAAGCATTTTCTTTCCTTCTTTGGTGGTAGGAACATCTTTGAGTAAGAGCGCTTCCCCACATGGGAAGGGGTAACTAGATCTATCAATCCTTGGGACAGCATGTAATGAAGACCAGGTGGAACCAAAATAGTCTGATCTGGAGGAAGAAGAGTGACCACCTGGAAAGCAAGAATTTGCTCCCACTGCCAACTGTAACCTTGGATGAATGATTTTCAGAACCTGTTTAGATGAAACAATCTGTTGCCAAAGGGAAAAAATGGTGATTCAGGTCTTTTGAATAGTCATTGTCTTTTTGGACTGCCCTTGGTTTTGGAAGGATCGAGATTTCTTTTGGGAGCCCTTTTGCCATTTCTCTTTAAATGCCTGTTTACCTGAATTTTGTTGAGACTGTTCTTTTTTTCCCCCAAATTGGATAAGGAGATAAAATCCCTTGGCCAACTTGAAAAAGAAGGGATGAAAAATATGAGAGATTCCCTGGACCAGGTTGCCCCTTTCATTGCACTTTTTGATCACCACTGCAACAGAGGGGACAAACACTAAACCTCTATCCAAGAGTAAATTTAAAATCTCATTTTTTTAACATTATTTGGAAGGTTCTGAGAATGCAGCCATGCAGACCACCTCAAAGTAGTACTAGTGGCCATAGCCCTGGAAGAAGTTTCAATAGAGTCATACATGCTGCAAATAATGGGTAGTGACCTGTGCAGTAGAAGAAATTCAGGTATTTTAGGCAATTATGTCTCAGAAGAAGAAACTGCAGATAAAACATCCTCATACTTTCACAGTTTGTCAGAACAAATTACATATGAGCCTGACGATTCAAAATTCTGAAAGTCAGAGTTGCAGAAGTATACACTTTTCCCCACACCTATCAATAATTTTCCCATCCCTATCAGAAAGAGTAGGATTGGAATTAACTAAGCACTTGGCAGAAGGAGATCAACTAAATGTATAGCTGCTCGGTCAGGTTAGGGAGTAGTGTATATAAAAAATATAAAATACTTTACATATGCTGTCAGCCTTTTTAGTGATAGCTGGCTATCAGAAAAATTGCAGGCAGTACAACACACTAAAGCAGAGAACATGAGGAATGGGTGTAGGTTCTGGAAAATCCTTCTGTAACAACTCATAGTATTTTCCGAGGGACTGAGAAAACTCACTGTTTACCCACTGAAAACACTACAACATTTTAGCAATAGTCTCAGAGAAAGAGACATTCCCACAGAGAGAATCAGAGCTCTTCTGTAAGTCCGAATGAGACATCTGAGGAAAACCCCCTGTATTCATCTCTACATCTTCCTGTTAAGGTTCAGAATCTCTTCAGGAGAATAGGAATCCCCTCTATCTTTTACCAGAAACTGCTTTACAAGAAAGATCAATAGCCTGAATTAAACCTTGAGTCAGATCTAATAAAGTACGCCTATCCTAAGAAATTTCTTTCGCAGGGAAGAACAGCAATGATTGCTGTAGACACTATCAGTCCACAAATGTTATTTTGACAAAAAACAAAAGGAAAGAAAATATTAGGTCAGCCTCACAAAAGAAAAACAATTTCTCATCGGAGGAAAAATGAGTGCTGTGTTTAAAAGTACACTATAGTCTTGAGATAGTCTAGTAAAACAAAACACTCCTTGCTTTAAAAATAACTTTTCTGAAGACAAAACTAATAAAACTTCAAAATTGAGAACATGGAAGTTTTTCACCCAAAGGGAACTTATCGGCCCAGCAAAGGAAAGCACAAGACAGCCATTTAACCAAAGACTTGGAGATGTGTACTCTTTGGTAGCAGTAAAGCTCTGAAGGGCTTCACATCCAAACTTGTATTTTAGTCAACTTAGTTCAAGGTGCTCGACAGTTTGGCTTCATAGAAGGTCCATTGAAGCATTGGAAGCTTGGCCGGCTGTTATACCCTTGGCAGGATATAGCCCATATAGCTAAGACTACTGCAGCAGTGATTGGTATGATAAACAGCTTCTATTTCACACGGCTGACAGACTGTTTCCAGTCTCTGACAGAAAAATCAGTGTCTCTCTCTGAAAAACTCCCAAAGAGAAGACAGCAAGTTTGTCTTTTGGATAAAGCATTTCATCTCCACTCCCTAATTATATGTTACCCAGATTACAACTCAAATCAGGGTCATCCGTAGTTACTTAATCTGACACCCTCACTATGCTAGAGAGTCAAGTATAAGTTCTTTTAACTGCTTATTGACCATCATATTATTCTCATTTCTGTCTACATATGGATGCTGAATAACCTGATGCAAAGAACAATAGAGGCATGTCAAATCCACTCATTGAGTACTCTTAACTCCTGATGTTAAGTTGTCTATCTCGCCTTCGTTTCTTGCTGGTTGGGATCAGAGCCGATCCTAGGCTCCGACTCTGCCATCTTCTGTAGCTCGAGAGCTGTTTACTGTTTCAAGGCTACCCCTTATCCCATGATGCCTAGCGCTAGCTACCCAGATCTCGTTTGCCACTTCAGCTGCGAGGTGTCGTTCTTACTGGCTCAGGCTCGTATAAGTTTCTTGTTAAACTGTTTTTTGTCAGATTAGTGCTTTTTCTGGGAGTTTATTGTTTAAATTGTAGTCTGTAACTTGTGTTAGTTTAGTGTGTTCGTAGTCCTTTCCCTTAGAACTCGTTTAAATTGGAGAGTTCTCCCTCTCCCCCACCCCTATCCCTTCTTGTAGGTTAGAGTTTAGTTTAAGCCTTTTATTCTTTCTTAATGTTAGGTAGCCGTTTAAGTTAGAGGCTTCCTAGTTTTAAAAAAAAAAAAAAAAAAAATTTTTAGCTGTAGTATACTGTGTGTTTTTTGCCTTTTGTTGTTAGCGTTTTGATTTTTTTGTTATCGCTGTTCGGCCTTTCGGCCAAAAAATCAGTGTAGTATCTTACAGGTATATTGTTGGATATGTCTAAAGAATCCAAGGTGTCTGGATTCAAGAAGTGTGACTCATGCTGTCAGAAAATGTCTCTGACAGATGGGGGGCACACTTCTTGCGTCTGTTGCTTAGGCGCAGTGCACCTGCAAGACTCTTGTTCTGTATGCCATGCATTTAGCCCAAGAGTTCTGCAGGAGTGCAAGAATAAGCTTATTTTGAGGGACCTTCTCAAGCCCCAGGATTCACCGGCCAAGGCTCAGCCTGTGAAATCCCCCAAACCGACCAAATCATCGGCTCCAAGCTTGGAGCCGTCATTGGTTCAAACCTTACCTGCTACTTAGGTTCCGGTCGGAACCAAGGAGATTATCTCCCCGTTGGCTCCATCAGTGTCTTCGGAGCCATCGTGGAGCCACAAGCTTCTGTTCACACAGTGGTCCTTTCAGCAGCTGCCCATGTCTCACATGATCATGGTTACAGAAACATGCAAAAGGCACCTTTCCTGGTTGTTGGTCTCCCCACTAGTGTTTCAGGGCAGACCATTCATTCAGCCCCCTCCAGTTGCCACAGTGACCACAGATGCCTCGCTGATAGGGTGTGTGGGGGGGGCATTATCAGGGCAGGACAGTTCAAGGCACTTGGCAGCCTCACGAGTACCATCTGCACATAAACGTCTTAGAAATGAGAGCCGTGCTCCTAACGTTGCAAGCACTTCAGGACTCTCTCCCCTCTGGGACCATTGCTATTGAAATGGACAACATGTCAGTAGTGTGGTACATCAACAAGCAGGGCGGAACCAGGTCCTACCCCCTATGTCGAGAAGCACTCGGACTCTGGCAGTGGGCGATCTCCTCCCAATGATTTCTGATTGTGGCGCACATCCCTGGGAGGTCCAACATCATAGTGGACAAGCTCAGCAGAGCTATTCTCATGCCTCACGAGTGGTCTCTGAATCAGGTAGTTGCGGATCTGATCTTCTGCAAGTGGGGACAGCCTTGCTGCGATCTTTTTGCCACCCCTTTCAACAGCAAATGCAGCAACTACTTCTGCATTCTTCCGCTTCCCGGTCACTCTTCCAGAGACGCTCTAGTCCACGATTGGCCTCAGGGACTTCTTTATGCCTTTCCTCCATTTCCCCTGATACCGAAACTCATACAGAAAGCATTATCGTTGGGTTGCAAAATGATCCTCATTGTCCCCTACTGGCCTCTACAGATATGGTTTCCGTTCCTGCACCGTTACCTTCTCGAACAGCCCTGGACTCTGGATCCTATTCCAGACCTGCTGATTCATCAAACAGGCGAGCCGCATCAATCCCTCCAAACACTCAAGTTCACAGCTTGGTTGCTCCACTTCCAACCCTAGCCAGGCTTCCTAGCATTTCCCCAGCCATTCGTGAGATTATTGTCTCCTCTCACAAGTCTGCCACTAGAAAGACTTATGCTAGCAAATGGAAACGTCTTTTTTGTTGAGCAGAGGCGAGGAACATAGATCCCTTTTCAGCCCCAGTACATGAAATCTTGGAGTTCCTAGCAGAACTTTTTCATTCTGGGTCCTCTTCTGCTACAATCAGGGTTCAATTGGCGGCCATCTCTATCTTTCATGTTGGGTTGTCTAATGTAAACATTATGTCTCATAAGCTGTGTAAAGCTTTTCTCAGAGGGACTACTCTCCTTAGACCCCTGATGAGTGATCCCCCTCCTCCTTGGGACCTTAATTTGGTACTAACCTCCTTAATTATGCCCCCTTTTGAACCGGCAGCATCCTGCTCTATTAAGTTTCTATCTTGGAAAACTCTCTCTCTGGTAGCTATTACTTCAGCCAGACGCGTCTCTGAACTTCAGGCACTAAGTGTACATCCTCCGTACTTAGTTTTTCATAAGGACAGGGTTGCTCTGAGGACTAATCCCTCTTTCTATCTGAAAGTCTGCTCAGAAAATAATCTGAACCAATCTATAGACCTCCCTGTGTTTTTCCCTAACCACACCAACAAGGCAGAATACAAATAACACCAATTGGATGTTCATAGACAATTGCGTTTTTACCTGTATAGAACGAAGGATATAAGGAAGTCGGACTAACTTTTCCTTTCCTATGCTTGGGGCAAACAAGGTCTCCCAGTTTCCAAAGTGACCTTATCCAGGTGGTTGTCTCACATTATTGCCTTCATCTATCAACTGAGAAACAGAGTTGCCTATCGAACCGAAAGGTCATTCTACTAGGGCCTTGGCCACCTCTGTAGCCTACCAGTCTAGGTTGCCCATGGACTCTATCTGTGCAGCTGCTACGTGGGCAAACCCTCATTACAAGTTAGATATGGTCTCCAGAAGTAGAGCTAACCTTGGTTCCACTGTTATGAAAAGTCTGTTCCAATGAGCCGCCCATGGTTGTAGGTGCTAGAGACGCTGTCCCAACCAGCAAGAAACGAAGGCAAGATAGACAACTTAACATAAAGAAGTTATGTACCTACCATAACGTTCCATGTTAGTTGTCTTCATCTCGCCTTCTTTCTTGCGTCCCACCCTCCGTCCCCTTGTCCTATTGGATCAAGGAGTTTGGTTTCACTGGCTGAGTGTTCTCTGGTTTATTTCCTCTGCTGGCTTAGAGAGTATGACAGGTATGTTCAACCTGTTTGTTTGGACAGGTTGATTCTCTGGCTATGTGTGGGGTTAGCTATTACAAATGAGATCTGGGTAGCTAGCGCTAGGCATCATGGGATAAGGGGTAGCCTCGAGCCAGTAAACGACTCTCTAGCTATAGGAGATGGCCGAGTCGGAGCCGAGGATCGGCTCCTATCCCAACCAGCAAGAAAGAAGGTGCGATGAAGACAGCTAACATGGAACATTATGGTAGGTACATAACTTCTTTTTCTACTTCCTCTCACCATCCTTTCTACCAACCTATGGTCCCCCAAATACCTCCTGTTAACCTACAGTTCACTATCTTCTCAACAAGCTGTTCTGTGTCATACCTTTTCTGAGCCGAAATAAATTTCTAGTACCAGATATGATATTTTGTCTTCCAGCGGCATGTGCTGTCACTCTTTCTTTACTCTACTCCTTTTTTCCTACCTCTCCTCCTGACCATATTAACTCACATTGTTTCCCTGCTCCCTTACTTTCAAGTGACTGGGTCAAGTGAATTTTTTTTTTGTAATTCAGTTATGATGTCACATACCCAACTTAGTAGCCTTACTCTGCACACTGCCTACAAATGTGAGGTGCACACATGACAACTGGGATGTCTTTATATCCGTAACAATCCTAGAACTTGTAGGTATACTGAATGTGTGATTCTGACATTTACAAACAAAGCAAATAAATGTCATCTGTTTTTTTTCTGAAATCCAATCACACTGCACTAACCCAACACCCTACTAATCTAGTTATATATAGAAGTTGTTTCCTTATCAGAAATTTGAGATGGAGAAAAAATAGTCTTACTCATTGTTTTTCTTTACCCTCTGCCTTGGACATTTGTATGTACCTACAAAGGTTTGCATCTCCTTGTTGTTTGCACAGATAGACATCTGTTCAATGAAGTTGCTGACATAGGTCATTGCTATTTCAGTGCAATTTCTTGTAGTAAATTAAAATACTCTTCTGTAAATATTTTATGCTAAAGAAAGTCAGTAAGACAGTGGGCAAACTGGAGGAAGAAACTGTGTAATCTGATACTGTCTATTTTCATTTTGACCTCGCATATGGGTTTGAATCCCATCCATTGCATCCTTCTGAGCCATTATAGTAGCTCATGGCAACCAAAAAGCTCTTGGGCACCTTCCCTTACCCATAATAACTAACTAGCATCCCATCACTATTCTATGCCCCCTTGCCAAAGTTCTAGAGAAATGTATCCACCAGCAGCTCATGAATCAGCTGATTTACCAACAACCTACACTCAAGCACCCATCATGGCTTTAGGCCTAAACACAGTTCTAACTCAGCCCTCATAACATTTACAGAGACCATTCACCACCTCAAAAATGAAGGACAACTAGTTTCAACCGTTTTCGTAGATATGTCAAAAGCTTTTGACACAGTTGTCCCATCATCTGCTCCTCAACAAACTTACCACTTAACAATCTCAATACCACACCCCTAACATGGTTTTGCAGTTATCTTTCTGACCTTCAACAGGACACTAAATGGGCAAACAGCCTCTCCCCACTATTAGCAGTCACTATGGAGATACCACAATTCTCCACACTTGGGCCTTTCCTCTTCATAATATTACCAGCAACCTATATACTGCCACCCAACATGTCACAGTCATCCAATATGCAAATGACTCCTCCCTTATCTGCTCAGCCCACTCCCCACAAGAACTCCAACACAAAATGCAGCCATCATTCCAAAACATTATCAGTCACCAACTCATCCTAAATCCAAATAAGACAAAGCTCATAATTTTCTCTAATAAAGCTTCCAAACCCAGTA
Source organism: Protopterus annectens (assembly GCF_019279795.1). Classification (NCBI taxonomy): domain Eukaryota; kingdom Metazoa; phylum Chordata; order Ceratodontiformes; family Protopteridae; genus Protopterus; species Protopterus annectens. Next base: position 897,646,778 of record NC_056728.1, read on the forward strand.
CCCAATCCCTCTACATACTATTTAACAACGGGGTAACCATAGATGACTTACTAAAATTTTGATAAACACGTCTATCTGACCATCAAAAAAATCCACTCTAAACTAGGCGCTCTATACAGGGTTAAACCTTACCTTACACGACAAGTTAGACTGGCCACTGCAAGATCCCACATGCTATCCACCCTCCTATACTGCTCCGATGTCTTTTCTAACCTATCAAAAACCAACCTAAATAAACTAGACTCTTGCTACAACAGAATAGCTAAGTTTGTTACCAAGCAACCCCACGGAACACACCACTGCACTGCTGTTCAACAGCTGAACTAGTTAGAACGTCCCAACCTGTTATTACTAAAGCAACTTTCACTTGCCCATAAAATCATATTCAACCCTACCGACTGCCCAGCTCGATCAAACCTAGTTCAGCCAAACACAAACTGTAGACTTCTCAGGTCATCCAACAAACTAATGCTAAAAGTAACCCAGTCTTACAGCTGTTAAGGAGACTCCCTCTACTCCCATAAAATAGCCAAAAATTGGAACACCCTTCCTCAACAGATAACTAAACACCCCAACCTGTCCACATTTAAAGCTATCCTGAAAGACTATTTAAATGATAATTGGCTATGCCCCTGTATTGCTCCCAACTAATATTCTTCCTATTTTTTCCTACTCATGTCTCATACTCGTGGGTATGAAAGACAGTCCATTCTCAAGGACTGCCAATTGATGCAACGTTAAAGAAACACTAGATAAATTTAAAATCAATCCTTCTGTGCGTTCAAAAACGCTTTTTTTATACTTAGCTGGTTCCTCGACGCACTGTCCCACTTCCGTTTTCCCCTTGTCTGGCTCCTGCCTCTCGACTGGTCTCTCCTCTGTATGTTCTCTTTCATGGGTAAAGGGAATGTTATATGGTGCTTTCATACCCACGAGCCGTTCTTGTTTTGCTGATGTAATTCTAGACATAAAGACGTTTACAAGGAATTTAACACTGAAACTGATGTATAAGGGGAATGAATGTTGTGCCAGTACAAATGTGTTTGTTAGACCTAGTTCTTTTATTCCCAGTGTTAACCCTATTGTCAATGCTTTTGAGAAATTATGCATCAGGGATATATATGATGCATGTATGACTATAGATACCCACTCCAGAAGAAATGGATATTCTAATTTGAGTAAACAGGAAATCAAAGCTTTAAAGGAATTGGAGAATGATCAGCGTCTTGTTTTCAGACCAGCTGATAAAGGTGGACTCATTGTTGTACTTGATAAATGGTGGTATGAGAAGAAAATGTTAGATAGTCTAACAGATAGCTTATTTTATGAAGAATTAACCCTTCTACAAGTGAATAGCCATATAGAAAAAGTTATGGAATGTATTAAATCTCTTTTTCAACAATGTTTGATTGACAGGAAGTTGTTTGACTATTTTTTGACTGCTAAACCACTGATACCTATTTTACAAGGTCTACCCAAGGTGCACAAATCCCGTCTAGATCCACCTATGAGACCTATTGTCTCAGGTAGGGGGTGGTGCACTGAGTCCATCTCTATATTCATTGAGAAACATCTGAGACCACTTTTGAATGACATACAGCATGTGCTTAGGGATACTGAACATTTCCTAAGGGATCTATACGATTTTTTATCCAAAGGTGTAGACCGTGGTTTTATGTTTGTCACCCTTGATGTAGTCTCTTTATTTACTGTGATACCCAATGGAGCTGGGGTTAGTTTAGTGCGGCAGTTTTTGAGTGATTATGCATCTTATAATGTAGAACTAGATGATTTATTGATTGTTCTCCTAGAGCTAGTTTTGGAACACAATATTTTCCTTTTTGGACATCAGTTCTTCAGACAGTGCAATGGCGTGGCTATGGGCACATCCTGTGCCAATAGCTATGCCAATGCAGTCATGGTAGTTTGGGAAGAGGACTACATTTTTAAAGGCCCTTTTACACAGTATATTCGATTTTACCGTAGGTTTGTGGACGATGTCTTTATTTTATGGGAGGGTGATGAAGACAGTCTTTGTAGTTTTTTATCATCTATCAATGAGTCCACAACTTTTTTACATTTTACGCATAGGATGTCCTATGAGGAGTTGGACTTCTTAGATGTGGCTGTTGTTAGAGATGAGACAGGGTCAGTCTACACAAAATTACACAGGAAGGATTGCCATGTCAATCATCTCCTACATCGCAATAGTGCACACCCCCCTCATATTTTTAGGAATGTTGTCACTAATCAAGTTATGAGAGCCTCTAGACTTAGTGTCAGAGAAGTAGATTTTGACTGTGAATTAAGCAAAGTTACTGGCTATTTAAGAGAACGAGGTTATGATGATAAGATTTTAACACAACACGTACCTGTGGCTGTCCAGAAGCGAAATAGAGAAGCAAGGCCTTACTTCTCTCAGAGGAGACATCATACAGATAAGCCCAAGGGAGATCTCACAAGTAATCCACTTAGAATGTGTTTGAAATATACATCTGATGTCAACAGATATACTGAAATCATTAAGAAACATTGGCAGGTTTTGTTGACAGATAGTAGCATAGCTGACATCATTGATACTGTCCCCAGGATTAGCTTTAGGAATGATAGATCCATCAAGAGGCGATTATGCTATCCCATGGAGAATGCAATAGACAGAGAACACTCTGGCACCAGCCAGTGTGGGTCCTGTAACTGGTGCGGATATATAGACAGTAGTCTGTCTTTTAATCACCCTGACCAAGGGAAGGAATATTTTTTTCATGTTTCAGCCACCTGTGACACCAGACATGTTGTTTATCTTGCCAGCTGTAAGACATGCTCTATGTTTTACGTTGGCAAGACGGATAGACATCTTAGAGAACGTATTAGGGAACACATTTACAACATTAGGAAAGGCAGCACCACCAATGCACTTGCCAAGCATGTTACTAATACTGATCAGACACATGTTTTAGCTTCAGAGTTATTAGTTTAATTCAAGAGAGCTTAAGGCAAGGTGATATTCATAATAGGACTGAAAATTTAGAAGCAGTGTGGATTACTAAGCTGAGGAGTACAGAAGGGCATGGTCTCAATGAATGTATTCCTTAAGACCTAGATTAAGAAGAAGGCCATTGAAAAGATAGTTTTTTGCTTTTTGTCTTTTGATATGTTGTTTTTAGTTTTTGATATATGTATTAAAAGTATTAATGTAGCATTTTCATAGCTACGCACTGGAGTTTTTTATTCCTCATTTTAAGCATGTCATGTGTTTTTAAATATTGTAATTAAGGATTAAGGTCATGTGATATGTTTGATAGTATATAAGGTGTGTATCTGTAGTGCTTGAATTACACCTGAAGAAGCTCATTTGTGAAAGCTCTTGTGTTTTTGCACTAGTAAAGGCCTTTTTTGGATATTACAGCCATCAGCGTCTTATTTTTCCATTTTACTACAAGGACTTCACTTCTGGGATGCTTTGGTGTGTATTTGCCTGTTATTTTTTGCTGTTTTTAAGTTAAAAAATATACAGAATTATGCAATAAAAAGAAAACCTTTGCTTTAAATTTCTTCCAGAATGTATAGACACAAAGTACAATATGAGACTTAGCAGGTGAATAAGATTAGATATTTTACTTAGTTACAGTATTACTACACTATATATGAGAAGCAAAATTAGATTTATGTCTTTTAATAGAGAGAGAGATAGGAATAATTAAGAAGTGGAAGTTGTGGTATACTAGAGTTAGGAGGAGAAGGAGAGGGAGGTCAGAAGAAAGGAAGGAGGGAAAAAAGAAAGAAGTTAGCCAGGGTTATAGCAAGAGCATAGCCAGTGGTTGGTTAGGAAGATTTTGAGTTTGTTTTTAAATAGTGGAATTGAGGTCAGGGATGTGAGGTCTGGTGGTAGTTGATTCCAAATTTTGCCAACTGAGTTGGAAAATGTGGAGTCACCTGCTATGTTATTTGATAGAGAAGTTTGAATCAGTATTTTGTTAGAGGAGCGAAGGTTCTTCAAATTGGTATAGGGTTTTATAAGGGTGGAGAGCATTGGTGTGTTCTCTAGGTGATGAAGGGCTTTGTGGGCAATTGTAGGTTGATAGTATTGTATTAGGTGGGGTAGTTCCAGCCAACCTAGTTTTGTGAGATTCAAGCAATGGTGAGTCCTATATGGAGAGGCTGTAGCAAATCTGGCAATGTTGTTGTATGATGTGGCTAGTTTATTGAGATTAAACTTAGAAAGATTAGTGTATATGGGGGAAGCATATAATAGGGTAGAGATTAAGTGGGTTCTGGCTATATTAGATCTGGCTTCAGGGGTTAAGCAAGATTTGATTCTGTAGAGAGAGCCTAGTTTTCTGTTAGTTGTTTTTATTGTTGAGTTAATATGAAAGTCAAATTTTAGTTGGTTGTCAATAGTAATACCCAAGAGTTTGGTTGTTTGGTCTGGAGTGATGAGTGTGCCATTATTGGATGTGAGTGTGAAATTCATTGAGGGAGACAGGTGTGTGGGTGGAAAGATGAGAAGTTTGGTTTTCTTGGGGTTGAGGAGGAGACAATGATTAGCGAACCATTGCTCTATGGTGGTGAAGGTTTTTTGTGTGAGGGAGTGAAGTTCAGTCTGAGTTGAGGCAGAGCAAATGATGGTAGTGTCATCTGCATATTGAATACAGGTAGATAGAGGTGTGCATAGATGAAGGTCATTTATAAAAATGGAAAACAGAAGAGGACCTAAGATGGAGCCCTGAGGGACTCCTATAGAGGTGGGGAGAAGATCAGAGAGATGGTTGTCCCAGAGAACTGCCTGTTTGCGATTTTCGAGATAGGATGTGAACCAGCTTAATGCAAGATTGTCCAGAGAGAGCGATTTTAAACAATGTAAGAGGAGTTGGTGATTAACCATGTCAAAGGCTTTTGACAGGTCAACAAAGAATGCTGAAGAGGGAGTATTATTGTTGCGATTTTTGTTTATAGAGTCTATGAAGGATAGTAAGGCTGTGGTAGTACTGTGGCATGGTCGAAAGCCATGTTGGCAGGTAGCTAGGAGATTGAAGTTTAGTAGGTGGTTAAGTAACTGTTTGTGGATGCATTTCTCCATTATTTTTGCAAGAGGGGATAGTAAAGCTATGGGGCGGAAGTTAGAATACTCTGTAGAGTCACCTCCTTTGAAAAGGGGGATAATATATGAGATTTTCCATACTGAGGGGATAGTACTTTCCTTTAAAGTCCTATTAATCAATACAGGGATGGGGTAGGCTATTGCTTTTGCACTTAGTTGGAGGTATTCTGCTGGTAATTTGTCAGCTGAGGGGGTTGTTGGTTTAAGTTTTTGAAGTAAGGACAATATATAGGAGGTGGGTATAGGTTTAAGATGAAATGGGGGGGTGGAGCTAGGGGTTAATATTTTGGAGGTATCAGGGTTTTGTTGGTTAGCTAGTTTTAGTATAGCTCAAGTAAAGAAGGTATTAAAGGCATTAGCTGTTTGTAAAGGAGAGTCAGGGTTAGAGCCTAGTGGATTAGGTGTGCCAGCTTTGGCAGGGGATAGCAGTGTGTTAATAGCGGTCCAAAATTTATGTGGTTGGTGAAGGGAAGATTGTTGTAGTTGAGTATAGAAGTTTCTTTTATCTTTTAGGATGGCTTGTTTTGTCATATTTCTTTTTTGTTTAAAAGTGAGATGATCAGTTATGTTTTTAGTGGTTCACCATTTAGTCCAGGCTTTGTTTCTATAAAGTATTAGTTGTCTGGTTGTGTTTGTGAGCCATTTGGCTGTCTTAGCTTTCATTCGTATTGAACGCAAGGGGGCATGGTGTTCAAGGATGTTGAGAAAAGTATTATTGAAATGGTTAACAGCATCATCTATAGGGAGAGCTTTAAGAGGTGACCAGTTAACTTGCATAAGTTCATTCTGAAACAGATTGGGGTCAAAATGTTTTTTACTACGGGAGAATCGAACTTGGGTTGGGATAGAAAAACTAGATTTATGCCTGATAATATAGGTTAGGGAGTGATCGCTGAGGTCATCTGGGAGGGTTCCTGTAGTATATTTTTCCTGGGGACTATTCGTTAAGATCCAGTCAAGTATGGTTTCTTTATTACATTTGTTTGTTCTTGTTGGGGAGGTTATGTTTTGTGTGAAGCCATGGAGGTTAATAAGGTTAGATGGATTAGCATGATTACATAAGTTCCAGACAATATTAAAGTCTCCTAGGAGTATAGTTTCCTGTAGGAGGCTAAGTGAAAGCCAGTTTAGTTGGTCTTCTAATATGGTAAGATTTTTGCCAGGGGGAATATAGGTACAGATAATATTAATAGTTTTGTGAGGGTTGAGTTGAAGTTTTGAAATAATAATTTCAACATTAGTGTCAGTTGGGAGGGTAGGATTTGTTTTACTTATTTGCAATCCGGCTTTATAAAATATAGCTATGCCGCCACCTTTTTTGTTTAAGCGGTCTTGTCTGAGGATATTGTAGCCAGGGGGGACTATTTCATTATCTTTTATTGAAGGTTTGAGCCATGTTTCAGTTAGACAGAGAATGTCAAACTGTTGGACATCTAGAAGAGCATGGATTAGTGGAATTTTATTACAAATGCTACGTATGTTTAGATGGGCAACGGAGAGTGATTTTGGGGGTTTAGTTGATACTGTTGGCTTTGTATTAACTGGTTGTGAGTTAGTTGGTAGTGAGGATGGGACAGGGCCAGGGTTGGGGTGTATGTCTCCATCTATCAATGAGCAAATTAATATAAGGTTATAAAATTGAGAGGGTTTGCAGTAGTAAATATGTTTTTTATGGTTATGAATAAAGTATTTAGTGTGAGAGAGACGGTGATATTTAGGTTGGAGATATGGGGTTTTGTAGATGGCACTGAGATAGTTTATGGATGTATTAGGGGGAGTAGATAATGTATGTTTACGTGGGATGGTAAAAGTTGAGGGTAAGGGATGTTCGTAGGAGGTTGAGAGATAAGTAGAGGTGAGAGTAGTTAGAAGAGTTAGTAGTAGTAGAGGGTAGTAATGGTTAGGCATGTTAATTAGAATTGGAGTGAGTGGCTTGAGAAGATATGGTCTAGAGAGTAAAGAGGAAGGGGGAGGTAGGAGAGTATTATAGATGGGGTAGGGACAGGATCTAGAGGGGGGAAGGAGAGTATTATGGATAGGGTGGGGACAGGAAGAGTATGGATAGGGTGGGGACAGGAAGTGGTTGTGATTGGTTCTGAAGAAGGGAGGGGTATGTCTATATGGGGATAAATGTAGAGGTTGCAGGGGCGGGTGAGATTTGGGGGCAGGGAGGGGAGCGGAGTGAGCCCGAAGGGCGAACAGAGCGGGAAGACACAACAGAGTTGTAGATGTACAGAGAAGACAATCAGTAAGGTGGAGAAACAAGCAGGTAAGTTTGTAGCAGGTATTGTGAATGTAATAAATGTAAGGTGTGGTGAAGTGCAGGTTTGTAGCAGAAAAGTAAAATAGAAAAGAAATATGGCAGGGGCCAGAGAGAAAGAAAAGAGCAGTTAAGAGCTAGGAGATCCAGGTACAAGACAAAGGTACTGAAGAGTAAAGGAGTAAGTAAATAGGCAGTAAACCAAGTCATAGAAGGATGCCACCTAGTGGCCAGCAGGTATAAATTAGGGTTATGCAGGTAAGAAAGTGGTAAATGGGGAAAAATAGTAAGGGAAAAGAAGTGTTAGGGGAAAAAAAAGAGGATGTTTACACTGGTGACTATGGGGGTGTAATAGATAAGGGTCTGGAGAAGTATAGAGTTAAGAACTAGGGCTGTTGGCTGCTGGCAGTCCTGGGCAGGTAGCTAGAGTAAGATACTCAGGTCAGAAGATTTGTATTTAAACATGCATAAGTAACATACTTTTACTGTCTCCTTTGTATGAAACCACCAAGATAACAGGGTTGGGGCTTAGTTGAGACAAATGCTGGTCTTCCAAGAGGGCAGAGTCACTTGTGTAGGTGATTGCAGGGTCCAGTTAGTCAACTAGTAGAAATAGCAGGGAGAGAGAGGAAGATAGAAGGCAAAAATGGAGAAAAATATTAGAGAGCAAATTTAAATTTCTAGCAGCTTTATAACAACCAGGTGAGCATTAAACACGTTTGTACTTATAGTAACATTCTCATCTAGAAAAGCAGATACTAAATATACTTATTAAATTATAAGAACACCAGTGTGAAAGGTTATTGCAGTCAAAATGCCATTTAAAGGATATGATAGTTAGTAACAAATAATACACTACTGTAGAATTAAGACCATAGTAATTAGCTTGCACTAGAAAAATAGATACTAACTAAATTCTAAATTATAACAACTACAGTAAGACAGGATATTGCTATCAAATTAACATTGATAAAATAAGATAGTCAATAACATATAATACGCTACTACAGAAATACAGACTAAAATAATAGGTTTCAACGGGTGGACAGATAGTGAGGGGTTGCTTAAGTGGAAGCGTTCCACAGTCAAAGGTATTTACATGCCAGTGGAAGCAGTCGCTTGAAACAAACTTGGCTTATATTAAGAAGTAGCAAACGTTTCATAGTTACAGGTTAGAAAATGCGACTATGTCTTCATAACTCTCGGAGCAAAATAGTTTAAATTTAACAAGAATTACTGTGTCGCACCACACTTGTATCGATCCGATCAAGGTTGATACAGGACAAGCCCAAAGCTGTTGCGTTTTGCGCTGATATCAGATTAGGCTTTTAAATTATTTAAAACTCTATTTTGGGAATTAGAATAACATAAGGTATTCATTAGAGAGGTTTCTGAGCTTAATAGCATGCAAAGGCGCTATGATACAGAGACGCCATGTGAGAAATAGCGCTGCTCAGCCAAGCTTGCATTCATGTATTGTGATACCAGGTACCCACAATTACATTCCCGGAAAAAAAAAAAAAACAAGTCAATTGGGGTAGAAAACAGTAGCTAAAACAAGGCGCTTAATGAGGGATAGTGCTAAAAACTGACCAGGTATTTGGTAAGACACTGTAATCCTCATACAGTGTTATCGCTTTTAGTTTGGTGGTAATAAGCTATGAAGGGACAGTTGTTACGGTGAGCCAATATTTAATATGGGAGTAGTACTAGCAAATGCCCAACCAGTTAGTCTGCACTATAATCTCTCTAGCATACATTCATTGTAGAGAGTAAGAAGGACGTCTCCTAAGCCAAACTGATCTAATCAATTGCGCAGCAAATAAGCCTTCCCACAGTTCAAGTATAAATCACTCTTCATAAACGACCACAAAATACAGCATAAAGACCAACAGTGAGTAGTCACAAGCAGTAACGTAACAATTTCACAAGGCTAGTATAACAATTTAACAGTGCTAGATAGGGACAAATAGCTAGAAAAGTCTTAACCATTGAAATGCCCGATTTCAGGCATACATACACAGCATATAAAAAGAGCTTCGCTATTACACTACTCTTGGATGCATGGAATAAAAACCACACGTTTTCATTAAAAGTTAAATACAGAAGTAAATCGTAACACACTGAGCTAACAAAAACGCTTACTCTGAGTAACTGTCCAGCACCAGGTTCGGGACGTGTAGCAGCCAAGCAGCGTGTTGGGAAGAAAGATGGCGTCCAGGGATATGGGGATATATTTATAAGAACGCTAAGAAACTAGGGGGAGGGAGTAGGGGAAGAGCATAGGTATGAGTATTAGGCGGGAAATATGGATAAGGGAGAGAGGTAACTAACTGGGAGGGGGTAGCCTGATAAAGTAGGTGGAGTATGGAGATGTGGGCGTAGGTGAGGTAATAGTGTGGGAAGAGGGGGAGGATGTAGTTAGGGTAAAGAGCCCCAAGGGAAGTGTAAGAAATGTAGAGGCAAGACACAACAGAATTGTAGATGTACAGAGAAGACAATCAGTAAGGTGGAGAAACAAGCAGGTAAATTTGTAGCAGGTATTGTGAATGTAATAAATGTAAGGTGTGGTGAAGTGCAGGTTTGTAGCAGAAAAGTAAAATAGAAGAGAAATATGGCAGGGGCCAGAGAGAAAGAAAAGAGCAGTTAAGAGCTAGGAGATCCAGGTACAAGACAAAGGTACTGAAGAGTAAAGGAGTAAGTAAATAGGCAGTAAACCAAGTCATAGAAGGATGCCACCTAGTGGCCGGCAGGTATAAATTAGGGTTATGCAGGTAAGAAAGGGGTAAATGGGGAAAAATAGTAAGGGAAAAGAAGTGTTAGGGGAAAAAAAGAGGATGTTTACACTGGTGACTATGGGGGTGTAATAGATAAGGGTCTGGAGAAGTATAGAGTTAAGAACTAGGGCTGTTGGCTGCTGGCAGTCCTGGGCAGGTAGCTAGAGTACGATACTCAGGTCAGAAGATTTGTATTTAAACATGTATAAGTAACATACTTTTACTGTCTCCTTTGTATGAAACCACCAAGATAACCGGGTTGGGGCTTAGTTGAGACAAATGCTGGTCTTCCAAGAGGGCAGAGTCACTTGTGTAGGTGATTGCAGGGTCCAGTTAGTCAATTTTACTGTCTCCTTTGTATGAAACCACCAAGATAACAGGGTTGGGGCTTAGTTGAGACAAATGCTGGTCTTCCAAGAGGGCAGAGTCACTTGTGTAGGTGATTGCAGGGTCCAGTTAGTCAATTTTACTGTCTCCTTTGTATGAAACCACCAAGATAACAGGGTTGGGGCTTAGTTGAGACAAATGCTGGTCTTCCAAGAGGGCAGAGTCACTTGTGTAGGTGATTGCAGGGTCCAGTTAGTCAATTTTACTGTCTCCTTTGTATGAAACCACCAAGATAACAGGGTTGGGGCTTAGTTGAGACAAATGCTGGTCTTCCAAGAGGGCAGAGTCACTTGTGTAGGTGATTGCAGGGTCCATTTAGTCAATTTTACTGTCTCCTTTGTATGAAACCACCAAGATAACAGGGTTGGGGCTTAGTTGAGACAAATGCTGGTCTTCCAAGAGGGCAGAGTCACTTGTGTAGGTGATTGCAGGGTCCATTTAGTCAATTTTACTGTCTCCTTTGTATGAAACCACCAAGATAACAGGGCTGGGGCTTAGTTGAGACAAATGCTGGTCTTCCAAGAGGGCAGAGTCACTTGTGTAGGTGATTGCAGGGTCCAGTTAGTCAATTTTACTGTCTCCTTTGTATGAAACCACCAAGATAACAGGGTTGGGGCTTAGTTGAGACAAATGCTGGTCTTCCAAGAGGGCAGAGTCACTTGTGTAGGTGATTGCAGGGTCCAGTTAGTCAATTTTACTGTCTCCTTTGTATGAAACCACCAAGATAACAGGGTTGGGGCTTAGTTGAGACAAATGCTGGTCTTCCAAGAGGGCAGAGTCACTTGTGTAGGTGATTGCAGGGTCCAGTTAGTCAATTTTACTGTCTCCTTTGTATGAAACCACCAAGATAACAGGGTTGGGGCTTAGTTGAGACAAATGCTGGTCATCCAAGAGGGCAGAGTCACTTGCGTAGGTGATTGCAGGGTCCAGTTAGTCAATCTGAGTAACCGTCCAGCACCAGGTTCGGGACGTGTAGCAGCCAAGCAGCGTGTTGGGAAGAAAGATGATGATGAAGAAAATGTTCTTTTTGTTGTGGAGCTTTTCTCTCTGGGTCTCCGCTGAAAATGTTTTTCTTCAACTCAGTCGGACACTACCCGGGTAGTAAATAAAATGATGCATCCCTCCCTGTTACCTCAGATCTCATTTGCCTCTCTGTGAAGCTGTAGTCATTCCTTTGCTTTTGGGCAGATAAGTGGGATTTTCACATTTTATTACATCTTTTCCTCCTTTTTCATACTGCTGTTTTAGCTTATGTTCTCCCCTTTTTTATTGAAACTTCTTTTGTTTTCAATAACCGTTTTTATTAGGTTATTTTCACTTTCCTTCCTTTGTACCCTTTGGGTAGTTCTGCTACTGTCATTTGTAGCTTTCCCCTTCTTTCTCTTTCTTTTACTTATCACTTTACTCATTTTTTTCTAGAAATATATATATATATATATATATATATATATATGTATGTGTGTGTGTGTATATATATATATATATATATATATATATAGATATATATATATAGATATATATAGACATATATATATAGTTTACTGTTGTTTTGTCGATTTCACTGCAAGGTAATTATCATTTCTATGAACCGTAAATATGAAAATCCAGTGCAGCAAATGACAAAAATGTCGAACGCGGAAGTGGTGAATGTTCGAATTCTTCATAATTTGAACATTCACCACACTTCCGCAAACAGAAGTACTGTGCGTTGCACAGTAAAGAACATGGTTGCAGGGGCGGGGGGGCATTTACAGGAAGATAGTTCAATTTGCCATTCTTTCAACCACAGGGCCCTGGTTGAAAGGAAGAACAAATTAATTCTAAGGGGTATGTTGCCATCTTCCATTGGAGAGGCCATTTCTGGCAGTGACCCCAAGCCTTCTGAAAAATCTAAGTCGGTTCAGTCTATCCCCACTTATTCCTGCAAGAGCTCTGACTTTCCTCTGTTCCTCAAGACTCCTCAGAAGCGAAGACTAAAACGTCCAAGACTTCTGAGCAAACCACTTGGTCGGATCCATCTGCCCCAAGTGTGTCTATCGCGGCTCAGGCTTCTCCGGCTCTGAATCAGTCTGACAAAGATAGGTCGGAGCCATTACACACATATCCGACCACCAGCCCCTTCAAGCCATTTGTGTCTCTACCATGGACCAGGTACTCTCCATCTATAGACCCAGTTACATTGAGAGTACCGTCCCCCTTTCTTAGTAGATCCAAATCTCCGTCTGCTTCCTCTTCCCACTCTACGAGAAGCCTTACAGGAGAAGATGTAGAACTTCTTTCGGCTTTTTCCGGTTAGGGGTCGCCACAGCAGATCACTTGTCTGCTTATGATTGGCAGTGGAGTTTTATGATGTCTAGTTGCCAGCCTGGCGCCCAACCTTCCACAGAAGGCACACACACGCACACACTCATGCCTAGCGCCAATTTAGTGTCCAGTCTATCTACAGCATGTCTTTGGGATGTGGGAGGAAACCGGAGCACCCGGAGGAAACCCACGCAACCATAGGAAGGGCATGTAGACTCCGCACAGAAGGCACACCAGCCGAGAATTGAACCGGAGAACCTCTTGCTGTGAGGCAGCAACGCTAACCGCTGCACCACCGTGGCCACTGGGGGAAGATGTAGAACTGATTCCCCAAAAGATATTGTGGGCACAAGGCATTATCAAGTCCCCTTTAGCTCCTTCCCGTAAGGTCCAGGATTTGTCAAAGCTGTCCCCACTCCCCCTTTGGTTCCTTCTATGACTTCAGGGCAAGTTTTGGAGCCATCCGATCTGAAATGCCTGGTGCTGTCTTGCTCAGATGAGAATTTCTTTTTCTTTGGATCAGGCCTTTGCTCATAGTTCCTCAGGGTTTTCTGAGCCAGAGAGCTCTCAGAGCTGTAGCAAGCCTCACAGACCAGTGGTGCATTCCTCTCCGGTACCTTCTGACGATCGATTCACCTTGGCTTCTGTGCAGGTTAGCTCAGCTCTGAGCGGGCAGTTTTTGTAGCTTGAGAGGACTCTGATCCAATGTTGGGGCCTGTTGGATCAGGGGTCTTTCTCTACTGAAGAGCAGTAAGCCTTTGAGCCTCTGGAGAAGGGCCATAGCTGCCTCTGCAGCTAAGCAGACACTTCCCTCCTTGGATCCACAGTCTTCCCATCAACAGCCTTTGTGCACCCATTCTGACCACAACATTCCACAGGGACAGTGGGTCCTTAGGCCCCAGGATACCTGTAAGGGTACCCCTACCTCCTCTTATACCTCCCCCAAATATGCTACTGAGGAGGTCCCTTGGAAGAGGACTTGGAGTCCAGATGTTTCCTCTTACAAGTACTCAGCTACAGAAGACACGAACCTCGATGAGTGAGAAAGATCCCCATGGTCACCTCCTGAGGATGTTTCCTTTGGGGATAACTTGGAGAAATTGAAATAGAAATTTGGCTGGCAGACCAGTAATCCTTCATTTTGGGCATCTGTGTATCTGGCAGTCTATGGAGCATGACTGTCTACCTCCTGGGTGACTCCACCCATCAATGAGCTCATAGACTTGCTCTCTCGATGGGTGTGGGACAGCCCTGACTCCATTGAGCCACTCCCAGGAGATCAAGCAAAGTAATTACCACTCCAGAAGACAAAAAGTTTTGTACTAAAGGGGTTGCAGTAGAAGCCATGGTTGTGAAGGCAGCTACCAAGAAGGAACTTACAGAGGAAAGTTCTGTTATCCATCCACCTAACAGGATTCCAGGAAGATGTATAAATGCAGGAAGCGAGTTTTCTCTTCATTGACCTTCGCCTTACGGTCGCTGAGCTATCTTTCCCATTTTACTAGACTTCAGCGGGATCTGATCAAGGAGTTCACAGATACCGTTGAGGGGAGCTGTAGCTGAGGAGGTCTGAGAAAATGTTAATTCCCAGCTGGCAACTCTACATTCTACAGCTAACTCTTCGTTGAGGCTCATCTCACATGCAGCTGGAGTAATGAGCAGAGCAGCAGGATGTTCTTTGCGTTTTACTGCTGCAGTCATTACATTTGGGTAATCTGCTGGCAGGTTGCCCTCAGTCGGCCTGATTAACAAAGTCTTGGGTCCTGTGTCAGTTGCTGTCCCTTTCTCCATGATGTCAGGTCATCAGGGGTATAAAATATGCATCTGACACCATTACATCAGTCTTTCTTGCCGCACGGTGCCAGAAGCAGAAGCAGTTCGCAAGTGCTGGTCAGCAGACTCCTGAAATTTTCATTTTCAAGTTTCAGATCCGAAGTCTTCAACTAAAAAGCTAAGTACCCCATTGGGGAAACTTTTTCTTGCTCCTTACTGATGTCAGTAAAAGTTAATAATTGCATTACTTCTGGGAAACAAATACCTCATAAGGATTTTCATTTGTACTGTATTCCTTGCCTAGACCCTGACCACAACGTACCTTGCTGTCGGTTTTGTGCTTTATTTAATCACCGCACTATCAAACGTCGGTACATTTTTGCTTCTAAATATTTTGACTCTCACTTTAGTTATCCAGAAATGTCGTCAGTTAGCAATCCGACTACCGGAATTCGTAAAAAACGCAAAGAAAAAAACAGAGACTTTGAGGTCCAAAACTGCCGACAACGCTTCTCCTAAGCCAGTCGCCAGTTCGCCGGTACTCAGTGAGGCGCTTTCGGAGCCCCAGATACCTGCTACTTCTGATTCGCAGGCCTCTACTGAGACCCATTCGGAGTCCGGTATGCCGCGAGATGCTTCAATTATGGAACCCACGGATGTCTCTACCTTGGATGACTTCAGAGCCTCTGTGCAGGCACCGGCTTCTGAGGGTGTTTTCAGGCCTACAGATTTGTATATTAGACCGACTCCATCTTCAAAACTAAGGCCAAAATCTCAACTTATGCCTAAAAAATGACGCCTGGGCTGCATGTGCAGGCCGCTATGCCTAAAAAACAAATGATCAAAATGGCTGAAGATTTAATTACTCTGATCAGGGGTAGCCAACCCCCCCCCCCCCCCCCCAAGAGACCTAGGCAAGACATTGATTATGAATCTTCTGAACAGGATTCTATTTCTTCTGACTCTTCTAAAGAACAGGAATTGTCTATACCTACTTATGAGGTCTCTGATGCAGAAGATTCCATTCCTTCTGCTTCTCCCCCTGAGGATTTTTCTTTTGGGGAAACTTTACATACCTTAAGGGAACATTTCCACTGGGAAAGTCAGGATTTTTCTGAATCTAAAAATAGACTTAGGGATTTTCTTCTTCCTCAGCATAGGCCTTTGGCTATACCTCCTGTTCTAGACATTATTGACGATGTTTTTTTCAGAATCTAGTATGGCTCCTTGTAAGCCAGACAGTTACTACAGGGTTCCTGACTCCCACAAATTCCTTTTCAAAAATCCTGTTGCTGATCCTGAAACCTTTTCTCAAGGTCCCAAGGGCATTAATGCCTCTACTGCTAAAAATCCTACCCCTTCTGATAGAGATTCTAGGGTGCTGGATAGATGGGGTAAGAAGGTTTACACTTCTGCAACCCTGGCAATCAGAGCTTTAAACTGTCAATTTCATGTGCTAAAATAGCAGCAGCATATCATAGGACTGCTTAAACAGAAAGTGATGTTGATTTCTGACTGTGTGGAAAATATTTACAGGATTTATTGCATTCAGCTGCACAAGTTGGAAAACATACTTTGCAATGTGGTTTTGATTCTTTGGAGGCCTCTTGCAGGGCTGCTGTAACTGGGTTTGTGCTAAGAAGGCATGCTTGACTCAGAGCAAAATCTGCCTGATCATGTTAAAGCAAAATTGTTAGATGCTCCTTTACAACAGAACCGTCTCTTTCTTAATAAGGCTGAAGAAGTTCTAAAAAAAGATGGAAGATAAAGCTAAATCTATGCAAACTGTGAAATATTTCTTACAAGTGCAACCTCCAAGATTTAGTAGACACTGGCCTACTAAACTGGTCTTTTCCAGTTCCTTCAAGAGCCACTCAAGTCAAACCCAGACACTCCAAAGGCACCAGGTTTCAGTCCCAAGGAACTTTTAGAACAAAACAATGGGGTGCCTCCTCTTCCAAATCTGGAAACAACAAGACACCTCCCTATGGTAAGCAGACTCAATGGCTTTCCTTTACACCTACCAAGCACTTACCTTTTAGCCACCCCTTTGGGGGAAAACTGGCTCTTCATGCAAAAAACTGGCAACTTATAACCCAGGACAAATGGATTTTAAAATAGTATCCCAGGAATACAGATTTTATTTCCACACGTTGCCAATTCCAAATGGATGGCCAGACCTGCCCCCAAATCAGTGGGCAGAGGCCCAGAAACAAGTACTTTCCCTCATGAGCATGGTGGCTATTCAACTAGTACCAGAAGAGGAAAAGGGACAAGGTTTCTATTCAAGACTTTTGCTGGTTCCCATAAAAGACAAATCATGGCGTCCAATCCTGGACTTATCTACTCTAAACACCTTTCTGGACATCCCAAAATTCAAGATGCTGACTCTTCACCAGTTACTTCCTATGCTAGGCAAAGATACCTGCCTGACAACTCTAGATTTAAAAGAGGCTTACCTGCATTTCCCAATCAGGGAATCTTGCAGAAGATATCTCCGCTTCAAAGCAGGCTTCTTGCATTACCAGTTTTCTGCACTGCGCTTTGTCTTATCTACTGCGCCCAAGGTCTTTACAAAGTGCCTGGCTACAGTAATTGCATTTTGCAGGCAAAGAAACATTCAAATATATCCATACCTGGATGATTGTCTAATTCAGACAGAAAACAAGGACAGTCTTCTAAACCATCTGGCATTTGTAAAAAGGGTTCTAACTTGTCTAGGGTACACTATAAACAAAAAGAAATCACAATTGGTACCCTCTCAAAAAATTACATTCCTGGGTGCAAGCTTGAGTACAACTGCCCAGATGGCTTACCTTACGCCAGAGAAGTAAATTCATTTTGTGACTTACTTCAAACAGGTAGTCACAAAAACCCTGCTTTCTGCAAGGCAAATACTGCAAGCCTTGGGGTTCATTGCCTCCTGCATTCTTCTAATTCCATATGCAAGACTGCATATGAGGAAACTTCAGTGGTACTTAAAAAGTCTATGGAGTAAGCATTGTCACAGCCTGGAACAATGATTCCTATCATACCTTGCCTGCAACTAGAGTTCCTATGGTGGGTAGAGGCCTGTCACCAAAGCAAGGTACTGCCATTTACACCACCCCCTGCCGCCCAGACCCTAACTACAGATGCATCAGACTATGCTTGGGGGGCAGATCTGGCAGGGAAGTGCATTCAGGGCAAATGGAGCCCAAATCAAATGCACCTTCATAACAATCAAAAAGAAATGCTAGTTGTTCAGAATGCACTGACAGCCTTCAAGGACTACCTTCATTCAGGACAATTAATGATAAAGACAGACAACACCACGGTTATGTGGTACATAAACAAGCAGGGGGGGTACACACTCCTACCCCCTTTACAGACTAGCCATGGCATTGTGGAACATGACCTTGACCTGTCAAGTACAACTACAAGCTCAATTCCTACCAAGAAAGCTGAATACTCTGAAAGACGAACTAAGCAGAAATATCATGGACCTACACGAATGGAAACTGGAAATCATGGATTTTCAACATGTTGACACGCAAATGGGGGAGCCCAGACATAGATCTTTTTGCCTCACCCCAGAACTATCAGTTGGATATATTTTGCACAAGAACCCATCACAAAAAAGCCTGGAAAGTGGATGCTCTAGCCTTCAGCTGGAAAAGCTTATCAGTCTATGCCTTTCCCCCTCTGCCTCTGCTCTCCAAAGTTCTACTAAAAGTCAAACAGGACAAACCAAAAATGATTTTGATTGCTCCAGACTGGCCTCGCCAGCACTGGTACCCTCTCCTGCACAATGTGTCACACCTTCCTCTGTGGCACCTGCCTCAGGCACCTTACTTACTGTCTCAGCAGAACAACCAAATTCTGCATGCTCAGCTCCAAACTTTGAATCTTGCAGCATGGCTAATCACCTAAATTCACCCTTAGCAAACCTGTGGTGGGTGTCATTTTGGAGGCGAGAAGACCTAGTGCTAGAAAATCTTATGCTGACAAATGGAAAAGATTCTGTGCCTGGAATCCGTCTCAAGGGATAAGCACAGCAGTGCCCAACATTCCTCAGATTTTGCAATACTTAACTGAGATGCTTCACAAGGGCCTGTCCTTTTCTTAAAAATCCATGCCTCAGCCATTTCAGCTCATTACAACACAGTACCTCCCCTCTTCTCTCTTCCTGTGCTAAAGCAGCATCTCAGTGGGGCCAAAAACATAAGACCACCCAGGAGACCTCCAGCCCCTGCCTGGGACCTCAGTTTTGTATTGGAGAAGTTCACTCTCCCTCCTTTCCAGCCAGCTGCTACTGCAGACTTAAAATTTCTCTCCTGGAAAACAGCTTTCCTTTTAGCAGTCACTTCAGCTAGAAGGATTTCCGAATTACAAGCTCTTATGGTAGTGGAGCCTTTCATCATTTTTCATGCTGACAGGGTATCTCTCAGGACCAATCCATTCTTCATGCCTAAGGTGGTATCCAGTGTGGCTCTTAATCAGACCATTCATTTGCCAACTTTCTTTCCCAACCCACAGAATAAGGGGGAGCGGATTCTGCATTCATTGGATGTACACAGACAACTTAGATTTTACTTAAACAGGACAAAATCTCAAAGAAAATCTGAACTGCTGCTGGTGGCATTTGCTGCAGGGGCAGAGGGAAAGGCTATTTCAAAGCAAACCATTTCCAAATGGATAAGCCATTGTATTCAAAGTTCTTCGTGTTCACTGTTGCAGTCATTACATTTGGGTAATCTGCTGGCAGGTTGCCCTCAGTTGGCTTGATTAACAAAGTCTTGGGTCCTGCGTCGGTTGCTGTCCCTTCTTCCATGACGTCAGGTCGTCAGGGGTATAAAACATGCAGCCAATGCCATTTTCTTCAGTCTTTCTTGCTGTGTGGTGCCTGAAGCTGAAGCAGTTCGCAAGTGCCGGTCGGCCGACTCCTGAAATTTTTGTTTTCGAGTTTCAGAATCGAAGTCTTCAACCTAAAGCTAAGTACCCCATTGGGGAATATTTTTCTTGCTCCTTACCAATGTCAGTAAAAGTTAATAATTGTATTACTTGTGGGAAGCAAATACCTCGTAAGGATTTTCATTTGTACTGTATTCCTTGGCTGGGCCCTGACCACAACATGCCATGCTGTCGGTTTTGTGCAAAATTTAATCAACGCACTATTAAGCGTCTGTATATTTTTGCATCTAAATATTTTGGCTCAAGACTTAACTATCCAGAAATGTCATCGCTTAGCCATCTGACTACCGAAGTACACAAAAAACGCAAAGAAAAAGACAGAGACAGACAGTTGAGGTCCAAAACCGACGACGAGCTTCTCCTAAGCCAGTCGCCGGTGCTCAGTGAGCCCCTGATGCCCACTACTTTTGATTCACAGGCCTCTACTGAGACCTATTCGTAGTTCAGTATGCCGCGAGACACAGTATTGAACCCGCGGATGTCTCTACCTTAAATGGGTCCGGAGCCGCTGAGCGGGCACCAGCTTCTGAGGGTGTTTTCAGGCCTAAAGATTTGTATATTAAACCAATGCCATCTTCAAAACCTAGGCCCAAATCTACTTCCATGTCTAAAAATATGACGCTTGGACCATGTGCACAGGCCCTTATGCATAAAAAAAAAAAAAAAATGATCAAAATGGCTGAGGATTTAATTACCTTGATGAGGGGTTCCCATCCCCCCTCCTGCTAAGTGGCCTAGACAAGGCACTGATTATGAATCATCAGATCAGGTTTCCATTTCTTCTGATTCCTCCTCTGATCAGGAGTTTATGTATTCCACCTTATCTCTGATGCGGAATAATCCATTCCTTCTGCTTCTCCTCCTGAGGATTTTTATTTTGGAGAAACTTTGCACACTCATTTTCACTGGGAGAGTCAGGATTTCTCAGAATCTAAAATG
The DNA here is from genome assembly GCF_019279795.1 of Protopterus annectens. Taxonomy (NCBI): domain Eukaryota; kingdom Metazoa; phylum Chordata; order Ceratodontiformes; family Protopteridae; genus Protopterus; species Protopterus annectens. Next base: position 897,667,269 of record NC_056728.1, read on the forward strand.
AAGCTTAGGGATTTCCTTCTTCCTCAGCATAGGCCTTTGACTATACCTCCTGCTCTAGACTTTGTTGATTATATTTTCTCAGAATCCAGCATGGCTCCTGATTCCCTGCCTCCGGCTCCTAGTAAGCCAGACAGATATTACAGGGTTCCTGACTCCCACAAATTCCTTTTTAAAAACTCTACTGCTGACCCTGAAACCATTTCTCAGGGTCCCAAGAGTGTTAAGGCTTCTCCTGCTAAAAATCCAACCCCTTCTGATAGACTCCAGGGCGCTGGATAGATAAGAAGGTTTACACATCTGCAACCTTGGCAAAAAGGGGTTTAAAATGTCAATTTCATATGCTTAAACATCAGCAGCATGTCATGGGCTTACTTAAACAGAAAATGGTGTTGATTTCTGACTGTGGAAAATAGAGTTACAGGATTTATTGCATTCAGCTGAACAAGTTGGAAAACATACTTTGCAATGTGGTTTTGATTCCTTGGAGGCCTCTTGCAGGGCCGCTGTAACTGGATCTGTGATAAGAAGGCATGCTTGGCTCAAGGAGCAAAATCTGCCTGATCATGTTAAAGCAAAATTGTTGGATGCTCCTTTACAACAGGACAGTCTATTTGATAGCAAGGCAGAAGAAGTTTTGAAAAAGATGGAAGACAAAGCTAAATCTATGCAAACTATAAAATATTTCCTACAAGTGCAGCCACCCAGGTTCAGTAGGCACTGGCCTACTAAGAATTGGTCCTTTCCAATACCCACCAGAGCTGCTCAGGTCAAACCCAGGCACTCCAAAGGCTCCAGGTTTCAGTCACAAGGAACTTGCAGAACAAAACAATGGGGTGCCTCATCTCCAAATCTGGAAGTAGCAAGGCACCTCTCTACGGTAAACAGTCTCAATGACTTTCCTTTGCATCACCAAGCACTTATCTTTTGGCAGCCCCTTTGGGGGGAAAACTGACACTTCATTCACAAAATTGGCATCTAATTACCCAGGACAAGTGGGTTTTAAATATAGTATCCCAGGGATACAAATTTCATTTCCACACGTTGCCAGTCCCAAACGGATGGCCAGATCTGCCTCCAAATCAGGGGGCAGAGGCCCAGAAACAAGTTATGTCCCTCATGAATATGGGGGCTGTTCAACCTGTACCAGAAAAGGAAAAGGGATTTTTCCTGGTACCCAGAAAAGACAAATCATGGCGTCCAATTCTTGACTTATCCATTCTAAATACATTCCTGGACATTCTAAAATTCAAGATGCTGACTCTACAACAGTTAACTGCCTATGCTAGGAAAGGATGCCTGGCTGGTATCTCTAGAATTAAAAAAGGCTTACCTGCATATCCCAATCAGGGAATCTTGCAGAAGATACCTACGCTTCAAAGCAGGCTTTTTGCATTACCAGTTCTCTGCACTGCCCTTTGACTTATCTACTGCACCCAGGGTCTTCACAAAGTGCCTGGCACCAGTAATTGCATTTTGCAGACAAACATTCAAATTTATCCTTACCTGGATGATTGTCTAATTCAGGCAGAAAACAAGGGCATACTTCTAAAACATCTGGCATTTGTAAAAAGGCTTCTAACATGTCTAGGGTACACTATAAATGAAAAGAAATCACAACTGGTAACCTCTCTAATTACGTTCCTGGGTGCAAGCTTGAATACAACTGCCCAGATGACTTGCCTTATGCCAGAAAAACACATTCAGTTGATGACTTACTTCAAACAAGTGGCCACAAAAACCCAGCTATCTGCAAGACAAATTTTGCAGGCCTTGGGGTTCATTGCTTCCTGCATTCTAATAATTCCATATGCAAGACTGCATGTGAGGAAACTTCAATGGTACCTAAAAAGCTTATGGAGTCAACATTGTCACAGCCTGGAAACAATTATTCCTATCATTCCTTGCCTGCAGCAAGAATTCCTATGGTGGTTAGAGGCCTATCACCAAAACAAGGGACTGTCATTCATTCCACCCCCTGCCATCCAAACCCTGACTACGGATGCATCAGACTATGCTTGGGGGGCGCATATGGTAGGGAGATGCATTCAGGGCCAATGGAGCCCAAATCAAATGCACCTACATATCAGCCAAAAAGAGATGCTAGCTGTACAGAATGCTCTGACAGCCTTCAAAGACTATCTTCATCCACGACAACTACTGATAAAGACAGACAACACCACAGTCATGTGGTACATAAACAGTCAAGGGGGGGTACCCATTCCTACCCCCTTTGCAGACTAGCCATGGCTTTGTGGAACACGGCCTTGACTTATCAAATACATCTACAAGCTCAATTCCTGCCAGGAAAGCAAAACACTCTGGCAGATGAACTAAGCAGAAATCTTATGGATCCACACGAATGGAAACTGGATCCACAAGTCTTCAGCATGTTGACACGCAAATGGGGGAGCCCAGACATAGATCTCTTTGCCTCACCCCAGAACTATCAGTTGGACAAATTCTGCACAAGAATTCATCACAAAAAAGCTTGGAAAGTGGACGCTCTATCCTTCAGCTGGAAAAACCTGTCAGTCTATGCCTTTCCCCCTCTGCCTCTGCTCTCCAAGGTCTTACTAAAAGTCAGACAGGAAAAACCAAAAATGATTTTGATTGCTCCAGACTGGCCTCGCCAACACTGGTACCCGCTCCTACGCAATATGTCACACCTTCCTCCATGGTACCTGCCTCAGACGCCTTATCTACTGTCTCAGCAGAACTATCAAATTCTGCACACTCGGCTACAAACTCTGAATCTTGCAGCATGGCTAATCAGCTAATTTCACCAGTTACATCTGTCAGCAAACCTGTGATGGATGTCATTTTGGAGGCTAGAAGGCCTAGTACTAGAAAATCTTATGCTGATAAATGGAAAAGATTCTGTGCCTGGAACCAAGCACAAGGAATAAGCACAGCAATGCCCAATATTCCTCAGATTCTGCAATATTTAACGGAGATGCTTCACAAGGGCCTATCTTTCTCTTCCATAAAAATACATGCCTCTGCCATTTCAGCTCATTACAACACAGAGCCTCCCCTCTTTTCTCATCCCTTGCTAAAGCAGTACCTCAGAGGGGCCAAAAATTTAAGACCTTCCAGGAGAGTACCAACTCCTGCATGCAACCTCAATTTTGTGTTGGAAAAGCTCACCCTGCCTCCTTTTGAGCCAGCTGCTACTGTAGACATAAAAGTTCTCTCTTGGAAGGCAGCTTTTCTTTCAGCAGTCACTTCAGCTGTAAGGATTTCAGAACTACAGGCTCTCATGGCAGTGGAGCCTTTTATTATCTTTTACCCAGACAGGGTGGGGCTCAGGACCAATCCATCCTTTATGCCTAAAGTGGTATATAATGTGGCTCTTAATCATTCCATTCAACTGCCAACTTTTTTCCCAAATCCACAGAGCAAGGGTGAGTGGATTCTACATTCATTGGATGCACGCAGACAACTAAGATTCTACTTAAGCAGGACAAAATCTCTAACAAAATCTGAGTAATTACTGGTGGCATTTGCTGCAGGGGCAGAGGGAAAGGCTATTTCAAAGCAGACTATTTCAAAATGGATAAGCCTTTGTATTCGTTTCTGCTACATACACCATGGTAAACCTGTTCCCAAGGGGATCAGATCACATTCCACCAGGGCTGCATCTACTTCTGCAGCCTTTCTCAGAGGGGTTCCTACCAGAGATATTTTAGAAGCTGCTACCTGGAGTTCAGTTCATACGTTCACCAAACATTACCATTTACCTCTCTCTTCTAAATCCAGGGCAGGCTTTGCCACTGCCGTCCTGCAGGGCCTGATAGATGCTCCTAATGCTGTACAATTCCATCCTCCCAACCATAGCTTTGGGATTCTACCCAAATGTAATGACTGCAACAGTGAAACATGAAGAACATAGTACAGTTGTGTACACTTACCATAAATGTAGATGTTCGAGTGTATTCACTGTTGCAGTCCTGGTTACCCACCTGCCAGCCCCTGTTTTTCTCTTACTATACCTCTTCTTTTTTTTACTATGCTCAAAAGCCTTTTTGGTGTATTTGCTTTTAATTGGAAGTATATTTGTTGTGTTCTAAATTACATGCATATATATTTATATATTTTGCTCCCCATTTGGGGAGCACCTGACGTCTGGGGCAAGAAAAACTGATGTAATGGCGTCGGCTGCATGTTTTATACCCCTGACATCATGGAAGATGGGACAGCATCAGACACAGGACCCAAGACTTTGTTAATCAGGCCGACTGAGGGCAACCTGCCAGGAAATTACCCAAATGTAATGACTGCAACAGTGAATACACTCGAACATCTACATTTATGGTAAGTGTACACAACTGTACTTTCAGGCATATCTATGAGGAGGCATGCCTGGATGTGCCTTTGTGACTTTGTGGAGCCTTTTAAGTCTGTTTGTCAATGCTACATTTGATGGCATGTCCCTTTTTGGAACCAAGGTCAAAAATATGCTGTCCAACTGTGAAAAGAAGGGTGAGACCTTGTCTGCCGTGGACATACATTTTTCCACCCCTCACAGACCATATCTAAAGAGTCAGAGAGGTGGTGTTAAAATGTGGTTCAAGAAGTCACAAGTGTCTTATAACACACGTGGAGAGAGAATTCTCCCAGAGGCATGGGGGGTGGGGGACAATTCCGGAATACTCCACCCTCACAGCAGAGGAGGCCCACAGAAACATGGGTCTAGAGAACCTTTCTTTGGGAAATCCTTTCAGCATTCCTGAAAGGAGGCCCAATTGCCCACCTCTGGAGGCAATTAGGGGTTGACTATTCCTGCACTGGAGAGCATGGCTAAACATAACCACTGACATATGGGTGTGTAGGATATTATCCAGAGGTTAGCTAATCCTTTTTCTCCACCCACCTCCCTGAAAGAAGAAAATGGCAGACATTCCATTATGCAGTAGTTCAGATACAAAAACTGTTAGAAGAGTCATCCAAGAGGTCCCCCAAGACCAGAGAAGATTCAGAACTTATAGTTCTTTTTAGTTCCAGAGAAAACAGGAGACTGGATACCAAGACTGTGTCTCCGCAGACTAAACAAGTCAGTTCAATGCCAAAAGTTCTGAATGGTCACAGTACAGTCCATATTTCCATTTTTGGAACAGGGTGATTGGATGTGCTCCATAGACCTTCAAGATGTGTACTACCATATAAAGATGGACAGGTGATCCAGAAGGCACCTACAGTTCTGGCTGGGAGCCAGTCATCAATTCAGAGCACTGCCCGTTGGTTTCACTACCACCCCCAGTGTGTTCACCAAATGCATGGCAGTGGTAGTGGCTCTCCTGAGATGACAAGGATTCTACATGCTTCTCTATTTAGATGACTGGCTTATTTCTGCCCCAGCTAAGACATCTTTTACAAGCAAGGGAATTTATCCGCACCAGTACAGAGCTAGGCATAACCATAAATTATGAAAAGTCTCAATTGGAACCTTCTCAAACACTAGCATTTATATGAGCAGTCCTAGATGCAAGTCAGGTGATCATAAAACTTCCATCCTCCAGGGTACAGACAATCAGACACCAAACTTGCAAGCTACTTCGTAACAGGATGATAGCTGTCCATTACATCCTACAGGTGATGGGATCAGTGGTGGTAGCTTTTGCCTTGGTTCCGTTAGTGAAATTTCACATGCAGATACTACAATGGCTTCTAGCTACACAGTGGTCAGTTCTCCACCACTCTGTGTCCTATCAGGTTCTCATTACAGACACCTGAAAAAAGAGATCTCTTCTGATAGATTCATTCCACTCAACTAAAACAAGGCCAACCCCTTGTTCCTCTACTACCGCAGGCCACAGTGACAACAGAAACTTCCCAGGTAAGGTGGGGGGACATTATCTAGGGATGACTGTGCATGGCACCTGGTCTGCCAACAAGGCCAATTTATACATAAATGTCCTTGAGATGCAAGCAATGCGTCTAGCGTTGCAGGCCTTTCAGAATGCTCTTCCTCTAGGAATGGTGGAGTTTGTCAGACAGCATGTCTGTAGTTTGTACATAAACAGGGAAGAACCACATCATACCCCCTGTGTCGAGAGCGCTCCAGGTGTGGCAATGTGCAATCTCTTCAAACCACTTTCTTGTAGCAATGCACATTCCGGGGGACTCCATCATGAATAGGCTGAGCAGATCCATTCTCATGCCTCAAGAGTTGTCTGTCAAGCAGAAAGTGGAGGAAGAAATTTTCTGCAGATGGGACCAGCCTTTCTGTGACCTCTTTGCATTCCCCTTGAACCACAAATGCAATAGCTACTTTGCCCTAATTTCTCTGATGGGGGAGTCAATGAAGGATGCTCTGATACATGATTAGCCTACCAGTTTACTTTATGCCTTTCCCCCAGCTCCCTTGATCCCCAAATTTCTCCAGACAGCAAACAGGTTGAAGAGAACGGTAATCCTTATGCCCCATTTTGGCCTCGACAAATCATGTTTTCCTTCCTTTGGCCTCATTTACAGAAAAAAAACCTGGACTCTAGATCCTGCTGCAGACCTACTGTCACAAACGACAGGAATGATTCATCCAATTCTTTCCAAACTCAAGCTGACAGCTTGGTTTCTCCAATTTTATTAATAGCCAGGCAGCCTATGCTGTCCCCTCCCCAGTCCATCATATTTTACTATCCTCCCATAAGCCTTCCACACAAAAAAGCTTTATTAGGAGCAAATGGAAAAGATTTGTAATCTGGGCTTGACAGCATGATGTAGATCCCTTCAGAGCACTAATCCACTCTATTCTTGAATTTTTGGCTCACCTTTTTGGTAATGGAACAGCCGCCTCAACAATTACAGTGCAAGTAACTGATACCCACAAACTCTGCAAAGCCTTTTTGAAGGGGACCCTTTTGCTAAGACCACCTCATAAAGATGCCTTCCCTCCATGGGACTTACTGCTACTTTATATTGTGCAATGTCCCTTTGAACCTGCAGTGACTTGTGATATTAAATTCTTGTCTTGGACAACCATCTTCCTAGTGGCCATTACATCAGCAAGAAGGATATCAGAGATAAAGGCCTTATCTTCCCAACCAATATACTTGATTTTCCATAAAGACAGTCACCTTGCATACCAGCCCCTCCTTTTTACCCAAAGTAGTTTCTGGCACATACTGTTTCCGGTTTCTGACAGAAAATCAGTGTGTCTGTCTAAAAAAGTCCTAACGAGAAGACAGCAAGCTTGGATAAAATAGTTCACCTCCACTCCCTGATTATATGTTACCCAGATTACAAGTCAAATCAGGGCCATCACTAGTTACTTAATCTAACACCCTCACTATGCTAGAGAGTCAAGTATAAGTTCTTTTAACTGCTTATGACCATCATATTATTCTCATTTCTGTCTACATATGGATGCTGAATAATCTGATGCAAAGAACAATAGAGGCATGTCAGATCCACTCACTGAGTACTCTTAACTCCTGTTCTTCTTCCTCTCACTATCCTTTCTACCAACCTTTGGTCCCCCAAATACCTCCTGTTAACCTACAGTTCACTATCTTCTCAACAAGCTGATGTTCATCGTGTTTCACTGTTGCAGTCATTACACTTGGGTTATCCTGCTGGCAGGCTACCCGTAGTCGGCCTGAATTCCAAAGTCCTGGTCCGGCGTCGGTTGCTATCGCCTCTTCCCTGACATCAGTGCGCCAGAGGTATAAAAGATGCAGCCGACGCCATTTTCTTCAGTCTTTATTGCCACGCAGTGCCCGAAGCAAAAGCAGTTCGCAAGTGCCGGTCAGCCGACTCCTGAGATTTTTGAAATTGTATTTCAGATTCGAAGTCTTCAATAAGCTAAGTACCCTGTTGGAAAAATTTTTTCTTGCTCTAGACCGATGTCAGAAAAAGTTAACAATTGTATTTCTTGTGGGAAGCAAATACCTCATAAGGATTTTCATTCTTATTGTATTCCTTGCCTAGGTCCTGAATACGATGTTGCTTGTTGTCAGTTTTGTGCTAGATTTAACCAACGCACTATTAAGCGTAGTACGATTTTGTCTTTCATTACTTTGGCCAAAGGTTTGACTATATAATGCCATCGGAACAGCCGACGACCGGAGCTTATTAAAAGCGCAAGGAAAAAGAAAAGGACAGGCATCCGAGTTCCAAAACCGACGACAAAGCCTCTTCTAGGCCAGTCGCCGGTTCTCAGTGAGACGCTTTCGCAGCCCCTGACACCCGCTACCTCAGAGCCACAAGCTGCCTCCAACTCCCACTTGGAGACAACCAGGCCTCTGGATACTCAAGTTATTGGGCCTTCGGAAACTAATCCCTCAGATGGGTCCGGAGCCGCTGAGCAGGCATCAGCTTCTGAGGGTGTTTTCAGACCTACACAGCTTTATATCAAGCCAACTTCAGCATCCAAGACAAAGTCTAAAACAGTTTTAAAGACAAGGAAACAAGTACAGCATTCTCCAGGACAGACTTCCATGTCTAAGAAACAGATGCTCAAAATGGCCGAAGACCTAATTACTTTGATCAGGGGTTCCCATCCCCCCTCCTGATGAGAGGCCTAGGCAAGACACTGAATATGATTCCTCTGATCAGGTTTCCATTTCCTCTGATTCCTCTTCAGAACAGGGGTACTCTATTCCTCCCTATGAGGATTCTGATGTTGAAGAATCTATTCCTTCAACTTCTCCTCCTGAGGATTACTCCTTTGGGGAAACCCTGCATACCATGAGGGAGCATTTCCACTGGGAGAGCCAAGATTACTCAGATTCTAAAAAAAGGCTCAGAGACTTTATTTTACTACCTCAGCACAGACCTCTTGCTATTCCACCTGTTCTAGACATTGTAGATGATGTTTTTTCAGAGTCCGGCATGTCTCCCGACTCTTTACCTCCTGCACCTGTTAAGCCAGACAGATACTACAGGGTTCCCGATTATCATAAATTTCTATATAAAAACCCTGCTGCTGACTCAGAAACTATTTCTCAGGGTCCCAAAGGGATCAAGGCAGCTACTGCAAAAAACCCTGTCCCCTCAGATAGAGATTCAAAGGCACTGGACAGATGGGAAAAAGTTTACACTTCTACTACCTTGGCTGTACGGGCTTTAAATTGTCAGTTTCATATGCTTAAATATCAGCAATACTTAATGTCTCTGCTGAAACAGAAAATGTTGGCAAATTCTGAATGTACTGAGAACAAGGAAATGCAGGATTTATTGCATGCAGCTGAACAAGTGGGAAAGCATACTTTGCAGTGTGGTTATGATTCACTGGAGGCCTCTTGCAAGGCCGCTGTAACAGTTTCTGTTATTAGAAGGCATGCTTGGTTAAAGGAACAGACTCTGCCTGATCATGTTAAAGCAAAATTATTGGATGCTCCCTTACAGCATGATACTTTGTTTGGTATTAAGGCAGAAGAGGTGTAGAAGAAAATGGAGGATAAAGTTAAATCTGTGCAGACAGTAAAGGATTTCTTACAGGTACAGCCACCCAGATTTAGCAGGAATGGGCCTTCTAAGAACTGGTCCTTTCCCGTGTCAGACAGGCCACAAAGAGGCAGATACAGATGCCCTAGAGGCACACAACAGCCCCAGGGCTTATACAGGCCCAAACAATGGGGTGCTTCTACCTCCAAAAGCGGAGAAGACAAATCACAGCCGTTTAGGAAACAGTCCCAACGACTTCCCTCTGCCAATGCCAAGCATTTATCTTTTGGCAGCACCCTTAGGGGAAAAGCTAGCACTTTTCACAAAATTGGCACGTGATCACCCAGGACAAATGGGTCTTAAATATAGTCTCTCAGGGCTACAGGTTCCACTTTCACACCCTTCCAAAGGCAAAAGGTATGCCAGACCTGCCACACAATCAATGGGCAGAGGCACAAAAACAAGTTTCATCTCTCATGGACATGAGGGCTATTCAGCCAGTGCCACAACAAGAGCAGGGACAAGGATTTTACTCAAGGCTTTTCTTAATACCAAGAAAGGACAAAGCATGGAGACCAATTCTGGACCTGTCTATTCTAAGTACTTTTCTGGACGTTCCAAATTTCAAAATGTTGACTCTGCAGCAGCTTCTGCCCATGCTGGGCAAGAAGGCTTGGCTTGTAACTTTGGACCTCAAAGAGGCATACCTGCATGTCCCAGTCAATCTTGCAGAAGATACCTCAGATTCTTAGCTGGCTCAATGCACTACCAATTCTCTGCACTGCCCTTTGGCTTATCTACTGCGCCCAAGGTCTTCACAAAATGCCTGGCACCAGTAATTGCGTTTTGCAGACAAAGAGGAATTCAAATATATCCCTACTTGGACGACTGCCTTATTTAAGCAGAGACCAGAGACATTCTACTAAAGCATCTGGTGTTTGTAAAAAGATTACTAATTTGCCTAGGGTACACAGTAAACGAAAAGAAATCAAAACTAGTACCCTCTCAAGAGATAATATTCCTGGGTGCAAGCTTAATACAACTGACCAGATGGCTCATCTCACGCCAGACAAACAAAGGCATCTGGCTACTTACTTCAAAAGCATGGCAACAAAGACCCAGTTATCAGCAAGAAAAAATCTGCAAGCTCTGGGCTACATGGCATTCTGTTAATTCCATATGCAAGACTGCATATGAGGAAACTACAATGGTATCTAAAAAGTGTTTGGACTCAACATTGCCACAGCCTGGAATCATTAATTTCACTCATTCCCTGCCTGCAACAGGAGTTTTGATGGTGGGCACAGGCTTGTCACCACATCAAGGGACAGCCATTCACTTTACCCACAGCCAGGCAAACACTAACAACAGATGCATCAGATTATCCCTGGGGGGCCCACATGGCAGGAAAATGTATTCAGGGCACATGGCCCGCAAACCAAAGGCATCTTCACATCAATCAAAAAGAGATGTTAGCTGTACAAAATGCCCTGACAGCCTTCAAGGACCTACTTCTTCCAGGACAGCTGCTGATAAAGACGGACAACACCACAGTCATGTGGTACATAAACAAGCAGGGGGGCACACATTCCTACACCCTCTGCAGACAAGCCATGATTTTGTGGAACACAGCATTGACTTACCAAGTACACCTGCAAGCACAATTCCTGCCAGGAAAAACAAATGCTCTGGCAGACGAACTAAGCAGAAACCTCATGGATCCTCACAAGTGGAAACTAGATCCACAAATCTTCAACATGATAACAAGGAAATGGGGATGCCCAGACATAGATCTTTTTGTCTCCCCTCACAATTGCCAACTTCAGAGATTCTGCACAAGGGCTTACCACAAACAAGCATGGAAAGTGGATGCTTTGTCATTGAGCTGGAACAACCTTACAGTATATGCCTTTCCTCCACTGCCTCTCCTCCCCAAGGTACTCCTAAAGGTCAGACAAGAGAATCCACAAATGATACTGATTGCCCCGGATTGGCCACATCAAAACTGGTACTCAATCCTAAGGAGCTTGTCTCAAGGCCCAGCCTGGACATTGCCTCAAATTCCTCATTTACTGGCTCAACAAAACAATCAGATCCTGCACAGCCATCTCAGAAACCTAAATCTAGCTGCATGGTGGATAGTGTAACCATTCAGAATACACCTCTCTTTAAAGCGGTTATGGATGTCATTTTGGAGGCCAGGAGGCCCAGCACCAGAAAATCTTATGCAGAAAAATGGAAGAGATTCTGTGCTTGGAACCAGGCACAAGGAATTGACACACTTATTCCAAATATTCCTCAGATTTTACAATATCTGACTGAGATGCTGGACAAAGGCCTATCCTTCTCATCAATTAAGATCCATGCCTCTGCCATTTCAGCTCATTACAATACGGACCCACCTATTTTTTCACATCCATTGCTTAGGCAGTACCTCAGGGGGCCAAAAACATAAGACCTCCAAGGAGAGCACCAATACCTGCATGGGACCTCAATTTTGTCTTGGAAAAACTCACACTACCTCCTTTTGAGCCAGCCAGTATAGCTGAGATTAAATTCTTATCATGGAAAACAGCTCTGTTCCTAGCAATAACTTCAGCAAGAAGAGTCTCAGAGTTACAGGCATTAATGGCTGTGGAACCTTTTATTATCTTCCATCCGGACAGGGTTTCTCTAAGGACAAACCCAACATTTATGCCTAAGGTAGTGTCCACTGTGGCTCTTGACCAAACCATTCATTTGCCTACTTTTTACCCAAACCCACAGAATAAAGGGGAGAGACTTCTGCATTCTTTGGAAATACACAGACAGCTACGCTTCTACTTGGACAAAACTAAGGCTTTCAAAAAGACTGAGCAACTTTTAGTGGCATATGCTGCAGGATCACAAGGAAAGGCCATCTCAAAGCAGACTATTTCAAAATGGATAGGACACTGCATTTGTTTCTGCTATTCACAACATGGCAAAAAGGGCATTAGACCTCATTCTACCAGGGCAGCAGCCACCTCAGCAGCCTTCCTCAGAGGAGTACCAACCAAGGATATTTTGGAGGCTGCAACTTGGACTTCAGTGCACACTTTTACTAAGTACTACCACTTACCTCTTTACTCTAAATCCAGAGCAGGCTTTGCCACTGCAGTTCTGCAGGGCCTTATAGCCACTCCTAATTCTATTTAGACCCAGCCACCCAACCTCAGCTTTGAGATTTTCTATTTAGACCCAGCCGCCCAACCTCAGCTTTGGGATTCAACCCAAGTGTAATGACTGCAACAGTGAAACACGATCAACATAGTACAGTTGTGTACCTACATCAATGCAGATGTTCGAGTGTATTCACTGTTGCAGTCCAGGTTACCCCCCACCATCCCCCATTCTTTGCTGGGACTTATCTGAACTTCTATACAACCTATGTGTTGCATTTGCTTGTAGATGAAGGTATTGTTTATTTTAGTGCATGCTTTTATTAGCAATGTTTTTTTAGCCTACCCTTTTGGGGGCACCTGACATCTGGGGCAAGAAAAACTGAAGAAAATGGCGTTGGCTGCATCTTTTATATCCCTGGTGCACTGATGTCAGGGAAGAGGCGACAGCAACCGACGCCGGACCAGGACTTTGGAATTCAGGCAGACTGCGGGTAGCCTGGCAGCAGGATAACCCAAGTGTAATGACTGCAACAGTGAATACACTCGAACATCTACATTTATGGTAGGTACACAGCTGTACTTTGTGTCATACCTTTTCTGAGCAGAAAGAAATTTCTAGTACCAGATATGAGTTTTTGTCTTCCAGCAGCATATGCTCCGTCTTTCTTTACTCTACTCCTTTCTTCCTACCTCTCCTCCTGACCATATTAGCCCATGTTTCCCTGCTGCCTTACTTTTAAGTGACTGGGCCAAGTTTCCTGAATCTTTTTTTGTAATTCAGTCATATCACATGCCCATCTTAGCAGCCTTACTTTGCGCACTGTCTACACTGAGGTGGCACACATGACAACTGGGATGTCCTTGTATCCATAACAACTCCTGAACTCTTAGGAATACTGAAGGTGTGATTCTGACATTAACAAAACAAATGAATGTCATTTGTCTTTTTTTTTTTTTCTTGAATCCAGTCACACTGCATATAACTCAACACCCTACTTGACCTACTTATATATCAAAAATTTTAGATGGAGGAGAAAGAATCTGACTTTTTCTTTACCCCTGCTTTGGACATTTGCATGTACCTGCAAAGGTTTGCATCTCCTTGATGTCCTTCAAGAATGCAACTGCAGTCATAACATATGGGTTGTCCTGCCTCAGGCAGCCCTCGGTCGGCCGAATTCCAAAGTCTGGGTCCGGCGTAGGCTGGTGTTGCCTCCTCTCCGACGTCACAACGGCTGGAGTATAAAGGCATCGGCCGACGCCATCTTCCCCAGTCTTTCTTGCCACGCGGTGCCCGAAGCAGAAGCAGTTCGCAAGTGCCGGTCGGTCAGCTCCTGTGTTTTCAGTACCGAAGTCATCTAAAAGCGAAGTACCCCATTGGGGAACATTTATTCTTGCCTCAGCCGATGTCAGAACAAATTGAGAAAGTTAATAATTGTTTGTCTTGTGGTAAACAAATACCTCATAAGGACTTCCATTCTCTCTGCCTTCCTTGCCTGGGCCCAGACCACGACGTCTCGGCCTGTGCTGTCTGTGCTTGCTTTAATAAGCACACTCTCAGGCGCCGTGCAGAATTCGCCGAGGACTTTTTCGGTGAATCTTTTGCATATATCATGCCATCAGATCTACCGACAACCCAATCTGCTAAAAAACGCAAGGACCGGGACCAACACCCTCGGCCCGCGTCCACTACCGATGCTACTCCTAAACCCTCTGCTAGTGCTCCGGTCCCTTCGGAAGTGGTAAATCCACCGCTCCAGGCTGACAACACAGCGTTAACTCGACCTTCGGTCTCAGAGATCTCTCCGGTGCCGGTTGTTGATTTTCCTCCGGAAACCGAAGATGTCCTTCAAGGATGCATCTGCAGTCCTTACAAATGGGTTGTCCTGTCGTCAGGCAGCCCTTCGGTCGGCCGGATTCCAAAGTCTGGGTCTGGCCTCGGCTGGTGTCGCACTTCACCCGACATCATCTCTGCTGGTCTTCGGGTATAAAGGCATCAGCCGACACCATTTTCCTCAGTCTTTCTTGCCGCGTGGCCAAGCAGAAGCTGTTCGCAAGTGCCGGTCGGTCAGATCCAGAGATTACTACTACCGAATACTACTTCGAAGACTTCTAAAAGCTAAGTACCCCGTTGGGGACTCTTTCTTGCCTCAGCCGATGTCAGAAAAAGTGAATAACTGTTTAACTTGTGGGAAACAAATACCTCATAAAGATTTCCACTCTTACTGCTTACCTTGTTTAGGCCCAGACCACGACGTAGCAGCTTGTTTAGCCTGTGCTTCCTTCAACCGACGAACGCTTAGGCGTCGGTCGGAGTTTGCTGAACAGTTTTTCGGCTCAGATTTTGCGTACATTATGCCGTCAGATCCTCCGACTGCTCAAATTGTTAAGAAATGCAAAGAAAAGGACCGACACTCGCGGTCCGCGGTTTCGGCCGAAACCACGGTTAAGCAAACCGCGAGTGTCTCGGTTTCGGCCGAAACCGAGCAAACGGTTCAATCTTCAGCCGAATCCATGACTACTACCGAGGCCCCTTCTACCCTTGTTGAAACGGCCTCTGAAGTTTCGCCTTCTAATGTGGTTTCTCTAGAATTATCGGACACCATCCCTTTGGATGTCTCTACCCCAGCACGTGGTGCTGCTAGGCCTCCTGCAGCCATGTCTATAAAGGCCTTTGCCAGGGCTAAAGCAGCCAAAACTGCTAAGTCTGTGCCTGTTAAGCCCCCCTCTCACAGGCCCAGTTCCAGTTCCCAAATGCTTACTCTGGCAGTGGATCTCATCTCTTTAATAAGGGGATCCCAATCTCACCCAGACAGGGCCTCTCAACCTCCAGAAAAGAGACCTAGAGCAGAGCCCCCTGAGCCAGTGTCCTCAGATGACTCTTCTGATGTTTCAGACAATGCAGACCATCCAGAGGCTCCTCTTTCTACTTATGAAGATTCTGATGCTGAAGAATCTATTCCTTCTGCCTCTCCACCAGAGGAATTTTCCTTTGGGGAAACTTACATGCCATGAGAGAGCAATTCCAATGGCAGGGACAAGATTTCTCAGATTCAAGAAAAAGGCTTAGGACCTTTTTACACTTACTGCAACATAGACCCTTAGCTATACCTCCAGTTCTTCCTGTTGTGGATGATGCATTTAATGATGTTTGCACTGCTCCTGATACTTTACCTCCAGCCCCTGCTAAGCCCGATAGGTTTACAGGGTACGGACACTCATCACCACTTATACAAGGCACCTTTAGCACATCCTGAGACTATCTCCCAGGGGCCTAAGGCAGTAGCACCGACCTCAGCAAAAAACCCTCTCCCTTCTGATAGGGAATCCAGGTCCTTAGATGGGGTAAAAAAGTATACACCTCTGCTACTCTCTCAGCTAGAGCTCTGAACTGTCAGTTTCATATGATCCAATACCAAGAGTTTATGCTTGATCAGTTAACTAAGAAACTGTCCTCTGATGATTCCTTAGATAAGAAATATGTTCTAGAAATGGTGAATAACATTCAGCAGGTTAGTAACCATTCTTTAAAATGTGGCTATGATGCACTGGAGGCTTCATTTAGATCAGCCATGACTGGCACAGTTATAAGAAGGCATGCATGGCTGAAAGAACAGGTCTTGCAGGATCATGTTAAAGCAAAGCTATTAGATGCTCCTATGGAATAAGGTCAGTCTATTTGGTTCTCCTGCCCAACAAGTAATGAAGAAAATGGAAGAGAAGGCAAAATCTGTACAAACAGTTAAAGATTTCTTACAGGTTCAGCCCCCAAGGTTCAGCAGGAACTGGCCTTCCAAAAATTGGTCCTTTCCAGACTCCTCTAAAAATCAGAGAGACAGGAATAGACCTTCCAGAGGCAGAAATCAATCCAGAGGAGGTGCCTACAGGGGACGCCAGTGGCAAGGCAATAACCAACGAGGCACAGATACAACCACTACCACTGCAACAGGACAATCACAGTGACTTGACTCTGACACCGCCTACCAGGGAACAAATAGCAGCACCCTTAGGCGGAAAGTTAGCCTTATTTTCAGAAAACTGGCACTATATCACAAGAGACAAGTGGATTTTGCAAACTATAGACCAAGGCTACAGGTTTCATTTCCACACCTTACCAGTAAAAGAGGAATGCCAAACCTACCACCAAATCAAAGACAGAAGCCCTGAAACAAATAGCTCAATTAACAAAGATGAGAGCTGTGGAAAGGGTACCACCTACAGAACAGGGCAAGGGATTTTACTCCAGACTCTTCCTAGTACCAAGAAAAGAGAAAAGTTGGAGACCTATTCTCGACCTGTCCGCTTTAAACACATTCATCATTGTTCCAAAATTCAAAATGCTGACCCTACAGCAACTTCTTCCCATGCTGGGAAAGGAGTATTGGCTGGTAACTCTAGATCTCAAGGAGGCATACCTGCACGTCCCCATACGACCAATTTGCAGAAGATACCTCAGATTTCTTGCAGGATCAGAGCATTATCAATTCTCAGCATTGCCCTTCGGCTTATCTACTGCACCCAGAGTGTTCACGAAATGCCAGGCATCAGTAATCGCTCATTGCAGGCTTCAGGGAATCCAAATTTATCCATACCTGGACGACTGCCTGATACAAGCGGACAACAAAAGCAAGCTGACACAAGACTTGCAAAGAGTCATTTGCTTACTACAAGCCCTGGTATACACAGTCAATTTAAAAAAGTCAAGACTGATACCATCCCAAACAAGAACATTCTTGGGTGCAGAATTGGACACAGTAAAACAGATGGCATTCCTAACTGCAGAAAAACAAGAACAACTTCCTCTTTACTTCTTGGCATTAACAAAGCAGAACAAACTAACAGCAAGGAAAGTACTGCAGGCCTTGGGCTTCATGGCATCCTGCATAATCTTGGTCCCCCATGCCAGACTGCATATGAGAAAGCTACAGTGGTACCTAAAGAATTTATGGTCTCAACACAAGCACAGCTTAGAAACTGAAATACCACTGATCCCAGAGTTCCTATGGTGGGCTCAGGCATGCCAGTCAAACCCAGGTTTGTCCTTCCACAACATTCAAACAAGCCAAACCATCACAACGGACGCCTCAGACCTCGGTTGGGGGGCCCACATGCTGGACAAGTGCATTCAAGGCTTATGGACTCCAGATCAGCTGCACCTGCACATAAATCAAAAAGAAATGCTGGCAGTAAAACTAGCAATCCAGAATTTCAGACCATTCCTCAAAGAAGGCCAATTGATGATAAGGACAGACAACACCACAGTCATGTGGTACATCAACAAACAGGGAGGCACTCATTCATACCCCCTATGCCGAATGGCTCTGGACCTATGGAATATGGCTCTGAGCTGCAACATTCAATTACAGGCAATATTTGTTCCGGGAAAAGAAAACATCCTAGCAGACATGTTAAGCAGAACTACCTCGGATGCTCACGAATGGATGCTACACCCGGACATCTTCAAGGCCATCACAAAGAAATGGGGAATACCACAAATAGACCTATTCGCATCCCCACTCAATCACCAGCTCAAGAAATTCTGCACAAGGACATACCACCCACTTGCTTGGAAGGTGGACTCTCTATCCTTCAATTGGAAAGGCCTGACAGCATATGCATTTCCACCTCTTCCTTTGATGCACAAGGTACTACTGAAAATCAAAGAGGAACGTCCAAGGATAATTCTGATAGCTCCAAATTGGCCAAGACAACATTGGTATCCATTGCTGAGGAGCATGTCTCGGAAACGTGGACACTGCCCTGATTCCTTTGATGTTAACTCAGGCGACTACAACATCCTGCATCCAAACCTGAAAACTCTGCAACTGACTGCCTGGAACATTACATAAGAGCAACTAACCTAGATTTATCCCAAAGGGTTAAAGACATTATCCTTGAGGCCCGCAGACCTTCAACAAGAAGGAACTATGCAGGAAAATGGAAAAGGTTTGTCATTTGGAGTACTGAAAGAGGGAAAGATGTGTCAAAGGTAGATATTGCCAACATCCTGGAGTACTTGGCAGAGCTTCTCCATACAGGCCTGTCCTATTCCTCCATCAAGATACATGCATCAGCTATTTCTGCAGAATACAGCTACGATCCCCCTGTCTTCTCACATCCTCTACTCAGGCAGTTCCTGAGAGGAATTAAGAATGTAAAACCTCCTAGGAAACCACCATTACCAGCATGGGACTTGAACTTTGTCCTAGAAAAATTGACACTCCCTCCATTCGAACCAGCAGCAACAGCAGATCTTCAACACCTATCCTGGAAAACTGCTTTCCTACTGGCAATTACTTCAGCAAGAAGGGTTTCGGAACTACAGGCTTTAATGGCAGTACAACCCTTCCTAATCTTCCATCAAGATAGAGTGTCCATGAGAACTAATCCTACATTTATGCCTAAGGTGGTATCCAGAGTGTCTCTAAACCAGGCAATCCACCTACCTACCTTCTTTCCCAATCCACAGAACAGGGGGGAAAGATTGCTGCATACATTGGATGTACATAGACAGTTGCGCTACTACCTGGACAGAACCAAGGGCAATAGAAAAACTGACCAGCTTCTAGTAGCTTATGCAACAGGAAGGGAAGGAAAAGCAATTTCAAACAGACAATCTCCAAGTGGATAGGAAATTGCATAAGATTCTGTTACTCCTACCATGGAAAGCAAATTCCACAGAACATAAGGCCTCATTCTACAAGGGCTACAGCCACTACCACAGCTTTCTTACGAGGAGTGGCTACCAAGGACATTATTGAGGCTGCTACTTGGACCTCCGTGCATACATTTGCCAAGCATTATAACTTACCTCTATACTCTAGATCCCGAGCAGGGTTTGCCACTGCTGTTTTGCAAGGGATCCTAACTACACCATAATTCTTCTTCCTCCTCCCCTAGTTTGGCTATGGTATTCTACCCATTTGTAAGGACTGCAGATGCATCCTTGAAGGATATAGTACAGTTTTGTACCTACCATAAATGTAGATGTCCGAACAGGATAGCATCTGCAGTCAGGATTACCCACCCTCCTTCCCCTCTGTGGTACTCCTAGGGTATTTGCCCACCTAATAGCTAGCTGGGGGGGATCTCTTATGGTGTATTTGTTTGTATATATGTACATATATGCTTATTTTTTGTGTTTGCCTTCTACTTTTTTGGAAACATTGGCATTTACCCAAAAATTTTGCTAACCAAGGGGGCAACTGGCATCTGGGGCAAGAAACACTGAGGAAAATGGCGTCGGCTGATGCCTTTATACCCGAAGACCAGCAGAGATGACGTCGGGTGAAGTGCGACACCAGCCGAGGCCAGACCCAGACTTTAGAATCCGGCCGACCGAAGGGCTGCCTGACGACAGGACAACCCATTTGTAAGGACTGCAGATGCTATCCTGTTCGGACATCTACATTTATGGTAGGTACAAAACTGTACTTTCTGCATCTACCCGACACCATTTCTGTGGACAAGGTTACGCCTGCACGTGGGGCTGCTAGGCCTCCTGTATCCATGTCCATCAAGGCCTTTGCACGTGCTAAGGCCGCCAGTCAGGCCAAGGCCCATCCTAAACCTGCTGCCCAGGCCCCTTCCTCTGATAAGCAGATCATGTCTCTGGCTGCAGATCTCATTTCCCTTATCAGGGGGACTCAGCCTCATCCGGACAGGGGTTCTCAGCCACCTGCAGAGAAAAGGCCTAGAACTGAGCAGGCAGCCGACCTCACTTCGGATGAAGCCTCTGGGGATTCTGAGCATTCTGATACCCAAGAAGAATCCTTCCAGGCCTGCAAGGACTCTGATGCTGAGGAATCAATTCCCTCTGCCTCCCCTCCAGAGGATTTCTCTTTGGTGAAGTCCTGCATTCTATGAGGGAACATTTTCAGTGGCAGGGTCAGGAATTCTCTGACTCCAGGAAAAGGCTTCGTACCTTCCTCAAGCTTCCCCAGCACAGACCTTTGGCTATTCCACCTGTTATGGATGTTTTGGATGATGTTTTCTCTGACTCCAGTGCTAACCCTGATTCTCTTACTCCTGCTCCTGTCAAGCCGGACAGATATTATAGGGTCCCTGACACTCACAAGCACCTTTTTAAGGCCCACTCTGTGGATCTAGAAACTATTTCACAGGGCCCCAAGGGAGTGGCTACCTCCTCTGCCAAAAACCCTTTGCCAGCGGACAGAGAAGCAAGGTCCCTGGAGAGATGGGGTAAAAAAGTATATACCTCTACTACCCTAGCCATTAGGTCACTTAACTGCCTTTTCCATATGTTTCAGTACCAAGATTTTCTCCTGGAAGATTTACAGAAAAAGTTAGCCTCTCCTGAGCCTATTGATAAAAAGGCATTGCAGGATCATATACATAACTCTCAGCAGGTTAATAACCATTTTCTTCAGTGTGGTTATGATGCATTGGAAGCTTCATGTAGAGCAGCTATGACTGGGGCTGTGCTACGTAGACATGCTTGGTTAAAGGATCAGTCTTTGCCTGACCATGTTAAAGTAAAGTTACTTGATGCACCTCTGGAAAAACAGAAGCTGTTTGGTGCTAATGCACAAAATGTGCTGAAATCCATAGAGGAAAAAGCAAAGTCAGTACAGACAGTCAAGGATTTCCTGCAGGTTCAGCCACCCAGATTCAGCAGAAACTGGCCCTCAAAGAATTGGTCCTTCCCCGGCTCAGACAAGTTTCAAAGGGGAAAAAGCAGACGGGCCCGAGGTAGAGGGCAATACTGAGGATCCTACAGGGGCCGCCAATGGCAATCTCCAAATCAAAGAAGTGGCACAGACAGTTCAGCTGCACCACAAGGACAATCACAATGACTTGACTTTCGTACCGCCTACAAAGGTTCAAAGAGAAGCACCTTTGGGTGGAAAATTATCCTCATTCTCTCAAAACTGGCATATCTTAACCAAGGACAACTGGATTTTGGATTTGATAGACAAAGGTTACAGATTCCACTTCCACACATTACCAATAAGACAAGGCATGCCAAACCTGCCACATCATCAAAGGGCAGAGGCACTCGCTCAAGTTTCCAAGCTGTTAAGTATAAAAGCAATAGAAAGGGTTCCTCCTCAGGAACAAGGCCAAGGATTTTATTCAAGACTGCTCCTTGTTCCAAGAAAAGAAAACAAATGGAGACCCATACTGGACTTGTCAACTCTAAACACTTTTCTTATGGTGCCAAAGTTCAAAATGCTGACGTTGCGGCAACTCCTTCCCATGCTGGGCAAGGGGTCTTGGCTGGTCACTCTGGACCTCAAGGAGGCATACCTGCATGTCCCAATCAGACAAAGCTGCAGAAGATACCTCAGATTTCTTGCAGGGACAGAGCATTATCAGTTCTCAGCATTGACGTTTGGCTTATCTACTGCACCCAGAGTGTTCATGAAATGCCTGGCATCAGTAGTGGCACACTGCAGACTGCAGGGGATTCAAATATACCCCTACCTGGATGACTGCCTCATACAAGCAGACAACAAACAAACCTTAAAAGAAAATTTGGACTATGTCATGCATCTACTGCAGGCCTTGGGATACACAGTCAACATTCAGAAGTCAAAACTACTGCCATCCCTTCAGATTATCTTCCTAGGAGCCAAACTGGACACAGAAAACCAAATGGCCTACCTCACAGAGGAAAAGCAGCAGCATTTACCAGAGTACTTCAAAGGCCTAGCAAAACTCTCCCAGCTGACTGCAAGGAAAATCCTGCAGGCCCTGGGGTTCATGGCATCTTGCATCCTTCTGATACCTTTGGCAAGACTTCATATGAGAAAGCTGCAATGGTATTTAAAAAACTTATGGTCTCAACACAGCCAAAGCCTAGAGGACATAATCCCACTTATTCCATGTCTACAAAAGGAATTCTTATGGTGGGCTCAAGCCAGTCAGCAAAACAAAGGCATGTCTTTCAACAGACCTCAAGCAGGTCAAATGATTACAACAGACGCCTCAGACCATGGATGGGGGGCGCACATGGAGGGCAGATGCATTCAAGGTCTTTGGACGCCAAAGGAAAGGCATGTGCACATAAACCAAAAGGAGATGTTGGCAGTGATACATGCAATCGAAACTTTCGGAAAATCACTTCAACCAGGTCATTTGCTAATGAGGACAGACAACACCACTGTCATGTGGTACATAAACAAGCAGGGAGGCACTCATTCTTATCCCCTCTGCAGACTAACAATGCTTCTCTGGGAAAAATCTCTGAGCCTGAAGATACATTTACAATTCCAGTTTGTACCAGGCAAGGACAATGTACTGGCGGACCAGCTGAGCAGAAATTTTATGGATCCACACGAATGGATGCTGCACCCCCACATTTTCTCTCAACTGGCGAAGGCATGGGGAAGGCCGGACGTAGATCTTTTTGCTTCCCACTTAAATAATCACCTGGAAAAGTTCTGCACAAGGACTCACCATCCTCTAGCCTGGAAAACGTATGCTCTCTCCTTCAGCTGGAATTCTCTAAAAATGTATGCATTTCCTCCTCTGCCTCTGCTGACCAAGGTGTTACTGAAGATCAAATAAGAACAACCAACAGGCATTTTGATAGCTCCGGACTGGCCATGACAACACTGGTACCCATTGCTATTGACCATAACTCGGACCAAACCATGGCCTCTGGCCCTATGGCCCCTGCTCTTAACACAACACAATTACAGGACTGTTCATCAAGACCTGAAAACATTACATCTGACAGCCTGGAGGCTACCATGATTCCTCCACCTAACTCTCTTTCCAAATCAGTTCAAGAGATCTTGCTGGAAGCACGCAGACCTTCCACCAGAAAAACCTATTCGGCCAAGTGGAAGAGATTCAGCATCTGGAATGCCAACAGGGGTCAGGACACAGCATTACAGAGTATACCTCAGATATTAGAATACTTGGCAGAATTATTTCATACTGGACTCTCATACTGTTCAATAAAGATTCATGCCTCCGCAATCTCAGCAAAATACAACTGTGACCCTCCAGTGTTTTCACATCCTCTGCTACGACAGTTTCTAAGAGGGATAAAGAATATCAAACCTCCCAGAAAACAGCCAGTACCTGCATGGGACCTCAATTATGTGTTGGAAAAATTAACTCTTCCTCCATTTGAACCAGCAGCAACTTCAGAAATACAATTTCTTTCATGGAAAACGGTCTTTTTATTGGCAGTCACATCTGCAAGAAGAGTTTCGGAGATTCAGGCACTCATGGTAGTACCTCCTTTCCTCATTTTTCATCAAGACAGAGTTTCTCTAAGAACAAATCCTACATTCATGCCAAAAGTAATTTCCAGGGTGTCTCTAAATCAAGCTATTCACCTGCCTACATTCTTCCCCAATCCTCAAAATAAGGGGGAAAAACTACTGCATACTTTGGACATACACAGACAACTACGTTACTACTTGGACAGAACTAAGGCCACCAGAAAGTCTGACCAACTGTTTGTAGCTTATGCTGCTGGAGTACAAGGAAAAGCAATCTCCAAACAAACAATTTCAAAATGGATTGGACATTGCATCAGATTCTGCTATTCATTCCATGGAAAAGGTGTGCCAGCCAATATTAGGCCACATTCCACCAGAGCTTTAGCCACTTCCACAGCTTTCCTAAGAGGAGTGGCAACAAAGGACATTTTAGAGGCTGCTACATGGAGCTCCGTGCATACATTTTCTAAGCACTACAACCTGCCTTTATACTCCAGATCCCGAGCAGGCTTTGCTTCGGCAGTCCTGCAGGGGATTTTAGCTACACCATCCTTATCCTAGATCCATCCACCCCCAGCTTGGCTATGGTATTCAACCCATATGATGTCCTTCATGGATGCATCTGCAGTCATATCAAATGGGTTGTCCTGTCGTCAGGCAACCCTTCGGTCGGCCGGATTCCAAAGTCTGGGTCCAGCTTCGGCTGATGTCGCACTTCACCCGACGTCATCTCTGCTGGTCTTCGGGTATAAAGGCATCAGCCGACGCCATTTTCCTCAGTCTTTCTTCCCGCGTGGCGCCCGAAGCAGAAGCTGTTCGCAAGTGCCGGTCGGTCAGATCCAGAGATTACTACTACCGAATACTACTTCGAAGACTTCTAAAAAGCTAAGTACCCCATTGGGGACTCTTTCTTGCCTCAGCCGATGTCAGAAAAAGTCAGTGACTGTTTAACTTGTGGGAAACAAATACCTCATAAAGATTTCCACTCTTACTGCCTGCCTTGCTTAGGCCCAGACCACGACGTAGCAGCCTGTTCGGCCTGTGCTTCCTTCAACCGACGAACCCTTAGGCGTCGGTCGGAGTTTGCTGAACAGTTTTTCGGCTCAGATTTTGCGTACATTATGCCGTTGGATCCTCCGACTACCCAAATTGTTAAACGCAAAGAAAAGACCGACACTCGCGGTCCAGCGGTTTCGGCGAAACCACGGTTAAGCAAGCGGCGTCTCGGTTTCGGCGAAACCGAGAAAACGGTCAATCTTCAGCCGAATCCATAACTACTACTGAGGCTCCTGCTACCTTAGTTGAATCGGCCTCAGAAATTTTGCCTACAATTGTGGTTCCTAGTGATTTATCAGACACCATCCCTTTGGATGTCTCTACCCCAGCACGTGGTGCTGCTAGGCCTCCTGCAGCCATGTCTATTAAGGCCTTTGCCAGGGCTAAAGCAGCCAAATCTGTTAAATCAGTGCCTGTTAAGCCCCCCTCACACAGGCCCACTTCAAGTTCACAAATGCTTACTCTGGCAGAGGATTTAATATCCTTAATCAGGGGATCCCAATCTCACCCAGACAGGGCCTCTCAGCCCCCAGAAAAGAGACCTAGAGCAGAGCCCCGAGCCAGTGTCCTCTGATGATTCTGCGGATGACTCAGACATTACTGACCAGCCAGAGGCTCCTTTTTCTACTTATGAAGATTCCGGTGCTGAAGAATCCATTCCAGCTGCCTCTCCACCAGAGGAATTTTCCTTTGGGGAAACCTTACATGCCATGAGAGAACAATTCCAATGGCAGGGACAAGATTTCTCAGATTCCAGAAAAAGGCTTAGGACATTTCTGCACTTACCACAACATAGGCCCTTAGCTATACCTCCTGTACTGCCTGTTGTGGATGATGCATTTAATGATGTTTGCACTGCTCCTGATTTTTTACCTCCAGCCCCTGCCAAACCAGATAGATTTTACAGGGTGCCAGACACTCATCACCACCTATACAAGGCCCCACTTGCAGATCCTGAAACTATATCCCAGGGACCTAAGGCAGTAGCCTCGACCTCAGCAAAAAACCCTATTCCTTCTGAAAGGGAATCCAGGTCCTTAGAGAGATGGGGGAAAAAGTTTACACCTCTGCTACTCTCTCAGCTAGAGCTTTAAACTGTCAGTTTCATATGATCCAATACCAAGAGTTTATGCTTGATCAGTTAACTAAAAAGCTGTCCTCTGATGACTCCTTAGATAAGAAATATGTATTAGAAATGGTGAATAACATCCAACAGGTTAGTAATCATTCTTTAAAATGTGGCTATGATGCACTGGAGGCTTCATTTAGATCAGCCATGACTGGCACAGTGATAAGAAGGCATGCATGGTTGAAAGAACAGGTCTTACCGGATCATGTTAAAGCAAAGCTGTTAGATGCTCCTATGGATAAGGCCAGTCTATTTGGTACACCTGCTCAGCAAGTAATGAAGAAAATGGAAGAGAAGGCAAAATCTGTACAAACAGTTAAAGATTTCTTACAGGTTCAGCCACCAAGGTTTAGCAGGAACTGGCCTGCCAAAAATTGGTCCTTTCCAGACTCCTCAAAATCCCAAAGAGGCAGGAATAGAAGCTCCAGAGGCAGAAATCAATCCAGAGGAGGTGCCTACAGAGGACGACAGTGGCAAGGCAATAACCGAGGCACAGACACAACCACTGCCACTGCAACAGGACAATCACAGTGACTTGGCTCTTACACCGCCTACCAGGGAGCAAATAGCAACACCTTTAGGCGGAAAGTTAGCCTTATTTTCGAAAAATTGGCACTATATCACAAAAGACAAGTGGATTTTGCAAACCATAGACCAAGGCTACAGGTTCCACTTCCACACCTTACCAGTAAAAAGAGGAATGCCAAACCTACCTCCAAATCAAAAAACAGAAGCTCTACAGCAGATAGCGGAATTAGCAAAGATGAGAGCTGTGGAAAGAGTACCAATAACA
This sequence comes from Protopterus annectens, assembly GCF_019279795.1. Lineage (NCBI taxonomy): Eukaryota > Metazoa > Chordata > Ceratodontiformes > Protopteridae > Protopterus > Protopterus annectens. The sequence goes on from NC_056728.1 coordinate 897,693,978, forward strand.
GAACAGGGCAAAGGATTCTACTCCAGACTCTTCCTAGTACCAAGAAAAGAAAAGTTGGAGACCTATTCTCGACCTGTCCATCTTAAACACATACATCATTGTCCCAAAATTCAAAATGCTGACCCTACAGCAACTTCTTCCCATGCTGGGCAAGGAGTGTTGGCTGGTAACTCTAGATCTCAAGGAGGCATACCTGCACGTCCCCATACGACCAAATTGCAGAAGATACCTCAGATTTCTTGCAGGATCAGAGCATTATCAATTCTCAGCATTGCCCTTTGGCTTATCTACTGCACCCAGAGTATTCACAAAATGCCTGGCATCAGTAATCGCTCACTGCAGACTACAGGGAATCCAAATTTATCCATACCTGGTCGGCTGCCTGTTACAAGCGGACAACAAAAGCAAGCTGACAACAGATTTACAAAGGGTCATTTGCTTACTACAAGCCCTGGGATACACAGTCAATTTACAAAAGTCAAGGCTGATACCATCCCAAACAAGAACATTCTTGGGTGCGGAATTGGACACAGTAAAACAAATGGCATTCCTAACTGCAGAAAAACAAAAAGAACTCCCTCTTTACTTCTTGGCATTAACAAAGCAGAACAAACTATCAGCAAGAAAAGTTCTGCAGGCCTTGGGCTTCATGGCATCATGCATAATCTTGATCCCACATGCCAGACTGCATATGAGAAAGCTACAGTGGTACCTAAAGAATTTATGGTCTCAACACAGGCACAGCTTAGAAACCGAAATCCCACTAATTCCATGCCTAAAACAGGAGTTCCTATGGTGGGCTCAAGCATGCCAGTCAAACCCAGGCTTACCCTTCCACAACTTTCAAGCAAGCCAAACCATCACAACAGACGCCTCAGACCTAGGCTGGGGGGCGCATATGTTGGACAAATGCATACAAGGATTGTGGACTCAAGACCAGCTGCACCTGCACATAAACCAAAAAGAAATGCTGGCAGTAAAACTAGCAATCCAGAAATTCAGACCATTCCTCAAAGAAGGCCATTTAATGATAAGGACAGACAACACCACAGTCATGTGGTACATCAACAATCAGGGAGGCACTCATTCATACCCCCTATGCAGAATGACTCTGGACCTTTGGAATCTGGCTCTGAGCTACAACATCCAGTTACAGGCAATATTTGTGCTGGGAAAAGAGAACACCCTAGCAGACATGTTAAGCAGAACCACCTCGGATCCTCACGAATGGATGCTACACCCGGACATCTTCAAGGCCATCACAAAGAAATGGGGAATGCCACAAATAGACCTATTCGCATCCCCACTCAATCACCAGCTCAAAAAATTCTGCACAAGGACATACCACCCACTTGCATGGAAGGTGGACTCTCTATCCTTCAGTTGGAAAGGCGTGACAGCATATGCATTTCCACCTCTTCCCTTGATGCACAAGGTACTACTGAAAACCAAAGAGGAACGTCCAAGGATAATCCTGTTAGCTCCGAATTGGCCAAGACAACACTGGTACCCATTGCTGAGGAGCATGTCTCGGGGGAGAATGTGGTCAATACCCCTGATGCCTCTGATGTTAACTCAGAACAACTACAACATCATGCATCCAAACCTAAAAACCTTGCAACTGACTGCCTGGAACATCACATAGCAGCAACTAACCCAGACCTATCCCAAAGGGTTAAAGATATTATCCTTGAAGCCCGCAGACCTTCAACAAGAAGGAACTGTGCAGGAAAATGGAAAAGGTTTGTCATTTGGAGTACTGAAAGAGGAAAAGATGTGTCGAACATAGATATTGCTAACATCCTGGAGTACTTGGCAGAGCTTCTACATACAGGCCTGTCCTATTCCTCAATCAAGATACATGCATCAGCAATTTCAGCAGAATACAGCTTCGATCCACCTGTCTTTTCGCATCCTCTACTCAGGCAGTTCCTCAGAGGGATCAAGAATGTAAAACCTCCTAGGAAACCACCATTACCAGCATGGGACTTGAACTTTGTGCTAGAAAAATTGACACTCCCTCCGTTTGAACCAGCAGCAACAGCAGATCTGCAACACCTATCATGGAAAACTGCTTTCCTACTGGCAATTACTTCAGCAAGGAGGGTTTCGAACTACAGGCCTTAATGGCAGTGCAACCCTTCCTAATCTTCCATCAAGATAGGGTGTCCATGAGAACTAATCCTACATTTATGCCTAAGGTGGTATCCAGAGTGTCTTTAAACCAGGCAATCCACCTACCTACCTTCTTTCCCAATCCACAGAACAGGGGGGAAAGACTGCTGCATACCTTGGATGTACATAGGCAGTTACGCTACTACCTGGACAGAACCAAAGGTACGAAAAACTGACCAGCTTTTAGTAGGCTATGCAAGAGGAGGCGAAGGAAAAGCAATTTCCAAACAGACAATCTCCAAATGGATAGGAAATTGCATAAGATTCTGTTACTCCTACCATGGAAAACCAATTCCACAGAACATAAGACCTCATTCTACAAGGGCTACAGCCACTACCACAGCTTTCTTACGAGGAGTGGCAACCAAGGACATTATTGAGGCAGCTACTTGGACCTCCGTGCATACATTTGCCAAGCATTATAATTTACCTCTATACTCTAGATCCCGAGCAGGGTTTGCCACTGCTGTACTGCAAGGGATCCTAACTACACCATGATTTCTCTTCCTCCACTCCCAGTTTGGCTATGGTATTCTACCCATTTGTTATGACTGCAGATGCATCCATGAAGGACATAGTACAGTTTTGTACCTACCATAAATGTAGATGTCCGAACTGGATAGCTTCTGCAGTCAGGATTACCCACCCTCCTTCCCCTCTGTGGTACTCCTAGGGTATTTACCCTCCTAATAGCTAGCTGGGGGGGAGTCTCTTATGGTGTATTTGTTTGTATATATGTACATACATGCTCATTTTTTGTGTTTGCCTTCTATTTTTTTTGGAAACATTGGCATTTATCCAAAATTTAGCTTTCCAAGAGGGCAACTGGCATCTGGGGCAAGAAACACTGAGGAAAATGGCGTCGGCTGATGCCTTTATACCCGAAGACCAGCAGAGATGACGTCGGGTGAAGTGCGACATCAGCCGAAGCCGGACCCAGACTTTGGAATCCGGCCGACCGAAGGGCTGCCTGACGACAGGACAACCCATTTGTTATGACTGCAGATGCTATCCAGTTCGGACATCTACATTTATGGTAGGTACAAAACTGTACTTTATGACTGCAGTTGCATTCTTGAAGGACATAGTACAGTTTTGTACCTACCATAAATGTAGATATCCGATAGATATGCAACTGCAGTCGGATTTTCCCACCCTCCTACCCCTCTGTATCCTTCCTTTTTGGGTCCCTACCCCTTTTCCCATTAGCTGGGGGTACTTCCTATCTGTTTATTACTGTTGTGCATGTTTGGATTATTTTTATCCATTTACCAAAGTTAGCCTTCCTTGGAGGGCACCTGGCATCTGGGGCAAGAAACACTGAAGAAGATGGCGTTGGCCGATGCCTTTATACTCCAGCCGTTGTGACGTTGGAGAGGAGGCGACACCAGCCGACGCCGGACCCAGACTTTGGAATTCGGCCGACCGAGGGCTGCCTGAGGCAGGACAACCCATATGTTATGACTGCAGTTGCATATCTATCGGACATCTACATTTATGGTAGGTACAAAACTGTACTTTGTTTGCACAGATGGACATCTGTCCAATGAAGTTACTGACATACGTCCCTGCTATTTCAGTGCAATTTCTTATAGCAAATTAAAGTACTCCTCTGTAAATGTTTTATGCTGAAGAAAATCTGCAGTAAGCTGTGGGTAGACCGGAGGAAGAAACGGTCTATTTTGTGAAAACTTTCCAGAAGTGCCAGATCCATCCTCCACACTGCAATGTGAATATGTCAAGATCATAGGCAATTCCAAATGGTGGCTCTACTAAGGTCATTGTTTTGATGATATTGAATATATTAAGAAATTCAGTACTTTAGAAAATAACACAAGATTGTTTTGAGAAGTCATCTGAATTTTATCACTCACCTCAGAATGTGAGGTGAAACAGGTGGATTTAGATTTATGTCAGTCTCCTGAAGCTCCTTTAGACAATTCCCTTTTTAAAGCTGCATTAACTTAGCCTTTTTCTCAATTGTTATTACACTCCTTCATATGTATTTTTTAAATATCGGGAATTGATAGACAACCATTTAAAGAAGCAGTTACAAGATGTAAAAGAATGGGCTCAGAATCCCCCTTATCATAATCTCCATTAAAAGTTCCTTGTTCTAAGAAAGTCCACTGGAATAGGCATCAAGAACGCCAAAGCTTTATATGTGCAACAATGGAAGACCACCCTTTCATCAAGACATAAACCATTCCAGAAGGTAATAAAACTCTCCATTAAAATGAGTCCTCAGCTTGCACCACAGATAAACAGCATTATGGTCAAAATATCTTTGCCAGTGACTTTATCATTGCAAACACATTCCCTCTACAACCACATGATGCTAATCAGACACCCACACAGCTGTTTCCACTAACCTCTTATGCAACTAATTTTCATTTTACAAGATATCCCCTATTTAAATTGTCTCTTCTCTCAAAACTAAATTCTTCTCATGCCAACTTTAGCATGTTATGTTCAACATTTCTTAAACTGGTAGCTGAGATAATTTCAAACTTGACTTGTATATTTAATTTGTCCTCAACAGGAAATGTCCTACAACCATTCAAACATTTGTTCTTAACAGGAAATGTCACACCAGTATTCAAACATTCACTAATTATACTTTTACCAAAGGTCCAGTTCATCCCCAAAAACCCAGGGATTACAAACCATTTCAAATCGTTGCCCATTAACATTTGTTAAATAACTGCAGCCTATTTTGTGATCAACAAAGGATTCAGAAATGTCTTTAGTGTTATGGCTCCTTTGTCCCCAGCTACTGGTAACATCTATAGTAATAAATGATGGCCTTATTTAAGATGTTGTATTAGCTGTCATGACTACAGTCTTCTCCCATACAAACTTTTTAAACTTAACCTTAGGGGATAACACAATGCTGTGGTTCAGAAATTATCTAAATGACTGCACTTTCAAATATTCTGTAATAATACCTTCTGTGAAAAAGGTAACATACTCAACACTGGAGTTTTCCAAGGCTCTGTCTTAGGCCTAATACCATTCTGTTTATCAGTGGCATTACGCTTGGCCTTCTCACTACAAGGCTATTTTGTTTGCAGATGAAATTCTCTTACCTGAAGCCAGGAAAACACATTAATCACCACATAACAATTTCCAAACAGAATTCACAGACTTAAATGGCTTTATGCAAACAGACTAAAAAACAATACTGAAACAATGTTGTGATATTTTCTATTAAAAAAAAAATTCCATTCATTGTCAGCATTAATTATGAAAGACACAAAAAGGTAACATTATTCCTGACATTACACACCAAAAATACTTGGATCTAACCCTTGTCTCTTTATAAATTTAAAAATTCATACAGATAACATCAGTATACATTAATTTGTACAAAGGCACATTTCCGAATGGCCGTATGCACGAACTGTTTAGCCGAATTCCATTACACTGACGTCCCTAAATGTAAGAATATTGAACTTCGACATTCCTGATCGCTCCACCGCCAGAATGAGTGCTACCATGGGTCAAAAAGGGGCCGTGGTTTTGTAATTTGGCGCTTCGATTTTCGCTGTTTTTGAATTTCGTGGTTCGCAGTTTGTGGAAGCAGCATCAAAGATGTGGCTGTCGAACTTTTGATGATAAATTGATAACATCACCTCCAAAGTCCTTTCTCAGTTTAAATGATGGTAACAAATCTTCCCCGATACACATACAGCCATAGTAAAAATGTTCTAATTCTCAAACTAGAATTATGCCCTACCACTTATTAGCCTGCATTCAGCCTGTAACACCCAGAAGCTACAAGCAGCTGAGATTAAAAATATTTAGATTTGCTAACATACCAGACCAAGGCGTATATCACTGTGATTTGTCATTAAAGTTGCACTGGTTTCCTATAACAAAGAGCTACTTTCCTGCTAGGTACACTTATATTTAAAATTCTAATACTAGATTACTGCTTCCCTGTTTCTTCTTAAAGGACAACACTACTACCTTGCAAGGAGCCAAGAATATACACACACACTCACTTGCCAGACTAAGAGTCAAACTTGCAATCGTCGTGGGAAAAAGAAAACTTTAGAGTATGACTGGTCTTGCAGAAGAACCTGCCTAATGATGTAAAAAAAATCTCATCCCTGAGAGATCCAAAAAAACTCAGAAGGAATTCCTATAAATGACTCTAGGTGCTTTTGCTTTCCTGATGCTGGCTAATTACTACAACTCATACCTACATGGGTCTGCGCTACAGCAGCTACTTTATTCAATCCATTTAAAAAGGAACTAGCTAAAATGGTAAATGGTAAATACCTTGTATAAAATTTTAATTTGTTAGCTTAGCGTTAACAGCATTTGTATTGTTCATGCAGTGATACATAATACTACTACTATGTTTTTTTCTTTCTGTGTCCTGAGCACATACATTTTTTTCTGCAGTGTCTACTGATCAATATTATCATTGCACATGTACTGAAATTTATTGCTTGATGTTACCGTTTAACTTTAGTATCCAGGTTGTAACTAACCATTTCACCTACCTGATTTTTAAACTGTAAAATAAATAAAATAGAAATGGAATACAGCCTCACAAAGTTATAAGAAATTACTTTGTCAAGTTTTGTTTGACGGTCTCAGATAAAACAAAAAGATGTTTCTTAGTAGGTCAAAGGGAGTGATATATGCAGCTTTATGCCACTGTTGTTCGCCTTTTATATAGGAAAGATAGAGAGAACATTACAGGAATGTTTACTTGAACACATATGTGATATTAAAAGAAAATATGTTAAGATTACCTTGTATAAACATTCTCTTGACTGCACAGTTTTAAAAAAGTTTAATTTTCTTATTTTGGAAAGAACCCCAAACTCAAAAGGGGGATCTCCTGGACGACATAATGGAAGTTAAGGAACTTTTATGGCAGCTGAAACTAGATGCCTGTCACCTTCCAGTTATCAATAAAAATGCATCTCTTTGTTCTGTTTGAAAATGAAGGCTGCCAAGTTGTGATTCTTTGAACACAGTTTTAAATATACAGTTCTTCATATTTTTATTCTAATTTAAAAATTCTATATATATGAATGTGTTATTTTGTATTATTCCCAGGTTTTAATGCATTTAGCATGGCATAGTAAACTTCCACAACTCCAACAGGGAACTGCAATCAAGTAACAGATCCCTGATTGAAGTCATTCCATGCAAGAACAGTTCTGGAGAAACCCTATTCTCCCATGTGGTTGCAAAAGCATGGAACACCCTCCCACCTGACGTCAGGATACAAAATTGCGCAACCACATTTAAGGACCTCCTTAAATCCCACCTCTATGTTAACCCTTTTTGCAACTGCAAAGACCCCCCCCCCTGAACCCTCACTGCACTGTAGGCAGGGATACCCCCGAAGCCTCCTATGTTTACAGTATGCTATCACCTATGTGCATTGTACATTTTGTAAATATTGTAAGTATGTACCTACTTTTGGGTACCTTATGTTCAGATGTTGTACTACTATTGTAAGACTTGTGATCATCTGACTGTACTATCAGTTTGTTGTGATTTAACTGTTTTTTTTGTCTCTTATATTAGCATTCTACCACTTGTTATCCAGCTACTGTTAATTCAGTCTACTGTTACTCTTTATTACCTATGTATTTCACCTTGTAACTTGTTGGAGCTTTGCTCCCCAGGACTCCACTGAAAACCGACAACTGTTGTCCAGTCGGATTTATCCTGGTAAAACAAATGTTAAATAAATTTATTCATCATTCTAATGTTTATTCATCATTCCAGTGTATTTCTATTCAGTGTATTTGTCTTATCCATATACCTTTAAATGTTCTGTGCGGTTTGTTCAGAAGTTAGATGATCAACCAAATTGTGTTGTATAACAAATTGCAGAACAGCTAACATTTGGTTCTGAAGAAGTCTATTTTTTGTGAAATACAAATGTGCTTGACCATTAAAAAAAACTTTCATTGTTACTGCTGTGGTTGATTTCTCAAGGGTGTGCTGATTGAGTTTGGTAACTTTGTATGGTTTTTCAACACTCTTGGTTTGTTTTCTGTGGATTACATATTTTAACAAATGTTTCTGCATAAAGCATTATAGAAACGGATATATGGGAAACTTAGCTTCATAGTGAGAAAGGTTTGGCACAGCTGTAACAGTACAGCATGGGAATCTGTCCAGCGTTATGTTTTATTGTTATATTGGTTCTTCCCTAAAAAGATACAGTTATAGCATAAAACTGTATCTTTGAGGAGATGTCATTTTAATAGTAATGTTCCCTTTCTTTCCTCAAGTAAACATAGATATAATTTTCTTATTTTCTTTATTGAAATGTAACATTTCTGGTGTTATATTTGTATTTAGTTGTTTTAAAGGAATAGTTACAACCACAAGTCCCCATGAAGGTGATATGGTGCTTAAAGAACTGAATAAATGGCTAGCAACTGTGAATTTATATGAGAGCTTCATAATTCAGTTGGGTTTAAAGGAGTGCTGGCTCTGGAACTGTGGCAGTTTTCATAGCAACTATCGCATCTCATTAAATATCTAACTCATAGTGACAACATATATGGTGGGTAAAGCATAAATGTTATGATTTGATGTTACTTTGACTTCTTCTCAAAGATGTTAATGCACAGTTCTGCTCAATTTCTTGATAATTCCATGCAGGTGTGTGACTTTAAACAGTTTAGCTTTCTCATGTGATAAGAGAAAATTCTCAGCAAAGCAATAACTTGAAGCAAGTACAGAAAAGACATCAAAATTCTTTGAAATAAGTGCTAATTCAGATGCAATGTATGATTAAAAACTGAGCTTTCACTGATGTCTTGCAGTAAAAATTATGTAATGAAGTATTTGTAGATTGTTTTAACAGTAAGTATTCTCTTCTTTATTACCAGTTTGCCGCCATGGACAGTTTAGGACAGTGTGTTGCTGTAGCTGGCCAGTTTGGTTTTGCACATTATTCCTTGATTAGCAGGAGATGGAAACTGTTTGGGAATATTACACAGGTGGGTAAACAGTATTGCGTAAATTAAAATTTTCATAATATGTGCAGCAATCTGAATTTTGAAAATGTGCTTAATGCAGGTATAAGAGCCTGCCATATTAGACTAGTGCAATGTAATTGTTACAGTATTCTTAACAGATGAGTTGTAGCTTGTTGACATCCACCCAGGTACCACAGATTCAACTTTGTATGACATGAATCCAGTAGATAAGTTCAGCACTGAAGCATCAGGGTATAAAAGCGGATATACATAAAAGGTCCTCAGACTGTTTCACCACCAGCCCAAACACAGATTGTTGCACCCAACAGACTGTAATTGTTTGGTTGCTAGGTACCGTAGCCTTGTTTGTTGGATCAGATAAATGCCTCACTGGGAACCTTCTAATTCTTACTTCCTTTTTTGCTAATATTTGTTAGATGTCAGCTAGGAAGGATAAGTGTGAGTGCAGTATTCAAGTTCCATACAAAGATTTACACACTAAGTGTTTAGGCCCTGAACATGACTATAAATCTTGTTCTATTTGACAGTTGTTTGTTCTGAAAAACCTTCCGATCTAAGCTGTCCACATTTAGTACGTTTCTTAAGACCAAATGTCAAAATGCTCGACTCAATCCACTATGTCAGAAGTCATGGACATAGGCCTCCCGCCTAAGAAAAAAATTAAGAGAAAGAGGACCCCCCCAGCTGTCATCTTGGAATCAGGCATACCTGCTGAGGTGGTCAAGCCTGAGGTGCACCCATAGTCTTCTCATGAGTCTGCTACCACAACCCTGTTAGAGGCCAGTATGGCTCCTGAGGTTCCGATGAACTGCATGTGATTGTATCAGAGAGCCCACACAGAGTCCCTCAGATCCTTGTGTGGAAAGAGGTTCCCTAAACTCTTATAGAAATGCGACAAGGTTCAGAACCTCTGAATCTTAATCAGGTGGACATCACCCCTGAAAAAGAAAAAAGAAAGACTTCATTCACTGTCACCTTATACATCTAAGGAAAATGAATGATTAGATTTTTTCAAGGGCTTTTTAAGGCAGTCATGTCACTGAAGCCCCCTTCCTTTGTGGCTTCCCAAGCCATTCCTCTTAAGTAGACTTTGGATTTCTCTTCTTCTAATGAGGAACCAGACAGTGCTGTAATCCTTCCTTAACACAAAAAAAATGGTCATCATTTAATCAATGAATGTGATAAAAAAGATTTATGTGGTAAAAACAGCATAATGCAAAAATGTGATTTAAAGTGTAAAAAATGTGGCAATAATGGTCATTCATGGCTAGAATGTAAAATAAATGTGCAAGAAAATGAAGTTATACAGGAGAAAGAGATAAAAGAATGTGTTATGCAAGAAAATGTACAAAAAGACGTGACAGAGGTTGTACATGAAGTTGAAGAAAGTAACAAGGAAAGAGAAACAGAAGAGGCAAGTGAGGAAGAAGCTGACTGGCATATGGTAAAAAATAAGAATTTGATAGGGGAAAAAGTTAAAAGGAAAAAAAAAATTAAAAAATATAATACTTAGAGAAAATAAGAAAGGAAAAGGATAAAATGTTATTACACTAACTGTTCTAAAAAGCTGAACATTTCTTTAAATGTGAACAGTATGAAAACTCTTAAGAGGAGAATAGGTATATTACAACGGTGTGCTGCAGTAGATGCACATATTGTTTTAGAAGATATCAGATTATTAACAGAGGAAGAAAGAATACAGACTGAAAAACTTTGGAATGGTGTTATAGATGTTCATCGTGTTTCACTGTTGCAGTCATCACTGTAGGGTTCTTCCTGCCGGCAGGCAGCCCTCGGTCGGCCAGAATCCCAAAGTCTGGGTCCGGCGTCGGCTGTTAAGTCATGCTCCCTGACATCAGTGCGCCAGGAGTACAAAGCTGCCAACTGACGCCATGTTCTCCAGTCTTTCTTGCCGTGCAGTGAAAGCAGTTCACAAGTACCGGTCGGCTGACTCCTGATATTTTTTCATGCTTCATTCCGAAGACTTTCTTCTTCTAAAAGCTAAGTACCCCGTTGGGGAAACTTTTTTCTTGCTCCAGTCTGATGTCAGAAAAAGTTAATAATTGTATTTCTTGTGGGAAGCAAATACCTCATAAGGATTTCCACTCTTACTGTATTCCTTGTTTAGGCCCTGACCACGACGTAGCTAGTCGTCGGTTCTGTTCTAGATTTAACCAACGTACTATTAAGCGGAGGAACGATTTTGCTTTTCACTACTGTGGCAGGCGATTTAATTATAAAATGTCGGACATGCTTCCGACTACCGGAGTTCACAAACGACGCAAGGATAAGGACAGGCCTCCGAGGTCCAAATCAGACGACTGTTTACAAGCGGAGCCAGCTTCAGGTTCAGCCGTCGTCAGTGAGGTGCTTTTGCAGCCCCTGTCGTCGGCCATTTCAGACCCGATTGCCAAAATGGACTCCCTCGAGGAGCCAACTAGGCCTTTGAGTACTCTAGCTGCAGGACCTTCAGACAATGCTCCTTCGGATGGGTCCGGAGCCGCTGTGCAGGTACCGGCTTCCGAGGGGGTTTTCAGGCCTACATAGCTTCTGATAAAGGCAAAGCCAAGGACAAAGGCGAAGACTCTTTCTAAATCAAAGACACCAGCCCAGGCCTCTTCTGATTCGGGACCCAAATCTCAGAAACAGCTGTTTAAAATGGCGGAGGACTTACTAACCATGATTAGGGGTTCACATCCCCCTCCAGACAAAAGGCCAAGGCAAGAATTGGATTATGAATCCTCTGATCAGGCATCTATTTCTTCAGTGTCTTCCTCTGAACAGGAATATACTTTCCCTCCTTATGAGGATTATGATGCTGAGGAATCCATTCCATCAGCTTCTCCCACTGAGGATTTTTCTTTTGGGGAAACTTTACATGACATGAGGGAGCATTTTCACTGGAAGGACAGGAGTACTCTGAATCTAAGAGAAGGCTTAGGGATTTCCTTCTTCTTCCCCAACATAGACCCCTGGCTATACCTCCTGTTTTAGATATTGTGGATGATGCCTTTTCTGAGGCTAATTTAACTCCTGACTCCTTTCCTCCAGACCCTGCTAAGCCTGACAGATATTACAGGGTCCCTGACTCCCACCAGTTCCTTTACAAAAATCCTGCTTCTGATCCAGAAACCATTTCTCAGGGTCCTAAGGGTGTTAAGGCCGCCTCTGCTAAAAACCCTGTTCCATCAGATAAGGATTCTAGAGCTTTGGAGAGATGGGGCAAAAAAGTGTACACTTCTGCTACTTTATCTATCAGGGCTTTAAATTGCCAATTTCATATGCTAAAATATCAGCAATTTCTGCTGTCTGTTATGAAACAAAAGCTAGGTACCATTTCTGCATGTGCAGATAATAAGGAATTACATGATTTGATGCATGCTATTGAGCAAGTGGGGAAGCATGGCTTACACTGTGGTTTTGATGCCTTGGAGGCTTCATGCAGGGCTGCTGCCACTGGCACAGTCATTAGAAGGCATGCTTTGTTAAAGGAACAAAACTTACCTGATCAATTGAAAGCAAAGATGTTATGTGATCCTATCTCGCCTACATTCTGACTGATGGGTTCGGAGCCGATCCTCGGCTCCATTTGGCGCTTATGCCAAAGAGTGAAGTCTCTTATTGGCTGAGCTTACTATATCCCAGGATGCACCACTACCAGTCCCCCAGATCTCGTTTGCCGCTAACAAGCAAAGACGTGGTCTCGAGCTTGGCTGAGCTAAGTAGTGTTTTTCACTTACTTTTCCTGTCAGGGTTTTCCTTCTTTAAAAAAAAAAAAAAAAAAAAAAAGAGAAAGAAGAGAGAGAGAAAAGAAATCTTTCTGTGATAGAGTGTTTTGTGTTTTTGGCTAGTTCACTGTTTGATTGCCATAATGTCACAGGCTCCTAGGCCTTCAGGGTTTAAAAAGTGCACTAAGTGCAGTTTCAAAATGTCGATCACAGATGATCACTCTCTCTGTGTATACTGTTTGGGCGCCAAACATTTGCAGGAGTCCTGCAGCGTGTGTCACGCGTTTTCCTCGAGGGTCCTCCAAGAGAGGAAAAATAAACTTATTTTAAAAGGCCTTATTAAACCCTCATTTGAAGAGGCATTGGCTTCCTCTCCTTCTCCTGCTAAAGAAAGGTCGGCTCCGACCAGTCCGTCGGAACCGACCGCCAAAAGACATAGGCAGGCTCCTCCTTCGGCTCCACGGACTTCGGAGCCGAGGGCGGAACGGTCTGCCTCGATGCCTCCAGCCTCGACTCCTCTGGGTTCGGAGCTGATGGCTGGGGCATCGAGAGGCGGGTCACCTTCATCGGCTCCACTGATCTCGGAGCCGATGAAGGTTGTCCGCTCAGACACTTCCTCCTCGGCGCCGAAGCCCTCTTCGGCACCGATGGAAATTGGTTTGGACACTCCTTCGGCGCCGATAATTGTCGAGTCGATTCGGAGCCAGTCCCCTAGTCCCTTGGAGCCATTGGAGAGGCCTACTCGGACCCATTCGGTCTCTTCCAGGTCATCAAGGATGTCAGATTCGGACATAGACAGGGTGCTCCAAAGACTGTTCCAGTCCCCAGTCTTTCAGAAATTTGTTTCGGCTCCGACCCACTTGGCTTCGGAGCCGATAGCCCATTCCATTGCCATTCCTCCTCCGACCGCTTCGGCTCCGTCGGAGCAGGTGCTGATGGAGCCATTGGAGATCCTAGGGTCGGCTCCGACCCTTACTCCAACCCTGGCCTTCGGGTCCGAGTTTAGCACACGGACTTCTTGGCCGGACCGGGGTGACGTTTGGGACCAATGCTGTCGGTTCCAAGCCTCCCTCTCGGTGCTTGGCGCGGGACTTCCGTCTGCTATCATGGCTCGGGACCGGACCCTCCCAGGATTCTGGGGTCCGGCCTTCAGAGCTATGAGGAGTGCCTTGGCCAAGTCTTCTTGACCTCTACGGCTTTGCTGGCACCTTCCCTGGGCATGGAGACTGGGTCTTTGGCAGTTCCCCTGTCTCTAGGCAGCGGAGCCCCGGGGCCTGAGGTTACCCCCACTGGGGATTCCCCTCCTCCTGAGGGTCTTTCGGAGTTGTCTTCGGAGGAGCCCCCAAGGAAGAGATCGTGCAAGAGGAAGCACGTGGACTCCCCCGATGAGTCTCTTACATCGGACACTGATCTTGATGATGCGGAGGGGTCCCCAAAGTCATCCTCGGATGATGTCTCATTTGCAGACATTCTAGAGATCCTTAAGCAACGAGGCGGCTGGAATTCCAAACCCCCCTCCGCTGATGAGTCGGTGTTCCTCAAGGCCTTCGGGGCTCAGCCCTCCGCCTCCTGGGTGTCTCCGCCCTTCGATGAGCTCCTGGATTTGGTTTGTCGGAGGGCTTGGGAACATCCAGATACTGTGGAACCAGTGCCTTCTCGCCCTAACAAATTTCTGTCTGCCCCACCCGAGAAGGAGTTCTTAACAAAAGGCGTGGCTGTAGATGCCATGGTGGTGGCATCTGCTACCCAGCAGGACGTGGCAGAGGCTTCAACGTCCGTCCATCCTCCTAATAAGGAGTCTAGGAGCATGGACGATGGAAGCGCACCCTGACTTCAGCGGCCTTTACTCTGAGGTCCCTGAATTATTTGGCACATTTCACCAGACTACAGAGGGATCTGCTCAAGGAGCTCTCAGACTCCCTCTCAGGTAACCTACCTGAGCAGCTAGCCCAGTCGGTTAGCTCTCAGTTGGCTATCCTTACCTCGATTTCTAACTCGTCCATGAGGCTCATTTCATATGCGGCCGAAGGGCGGCAGAGCGGCAGGCACAGGCGTGGCTCTCGGAGACAAGCCTGGCTCCGTTGTGTCATTTCAGGGAGGCCTTCAAGTCTTCCTTTGCCGACGCTCCCTTTGATGGGTCCTCTTTGTTTGGACCCAAGGTAAAAGACACTCTTACCCGCTGTGAGCAAGAGGGAAAGACTTTATCTGCCGTATGAGCATGTTATTCCACTCCCTTTCGGCCTTATCCCAAGGCTAAAAGAGGAGGGAAGATGTGGTTCCGCAAATCACAGAAATTCTTTCCTCAACAGCAGGAAGATTCCCCTTCCAGAGGCAGAGGACGGGGAAATTTTTCTGGGAGATGCCGTCCCAGAGGCGGCAGAGGCCCCCGCAACACTGGAGACCGCGAGTCCTTTTGTGGCTCTTCAGCCTCCCACACTCCATGAGGGATTGCCCGGCTGTGCTGCTCCGGAGCCAGTCGGGTGCCATTTTGCCAAGCACCTAAAAGCCTGGGAGTCTATTACTCAGGACAGATGGGTGCTTCGGATTATTGCCGGAGGTTACACCATTCCCTTCACACACTCACCCCCACCGTCCAAAAAAATCCCGGACCCACCACCCAGTCAAAGGGAAATTGCAGCCGTAGAAGCTTCAAAGCTGCTAGAAAAAGGCATCATCCAACCGGTCCCCACAGACCAGATCGGATCCGGAAATTACTCAAGGTTCTTTTTAGTGCCAAAAAAGACAGGGGACCTGAGACCCATTTTGGATCTCAGCAAACTAAACCAGTCCGTTATGAAGTCCAAATTCCGAATGGTCACTTTACAATCCATTCTCCCATTGTTGGAGAAAGATGTTTGGATGTGCTCCATAGATCTCAAGGACGCCTATTATCACATACCGATACATCAGGCGTCCAGGAGGTATCTGTGCTTCAGCCTGGGAGACAGTCATTTCCAATTTTGTGCACTGCCCTTTGGTCTCACCACAGCCCCCAGGGTGTTCACCAAGTGTTTGGCAGTAGTGACTGCTCACCTGAGGAGTCTCGGATTCCAAGTGTTTCCCTATCTGGACGACTGGCTCCTGACTGCCACCACCAGGCATCTACTACTAGAGAACCTACAAGCCACCTTTTCCCTGGGTGCTTCCCTGGGAATTGCATTCAACTGGTCAAAGTCTGTCTTGCTGCCTTCTCAGCGCATAAGATTCATAGGAGCAGAGATAGACTCAAAATTAATGCGAATCTTCCTTCCTACCGAAAGGATACAAACATTACAAGATCAAGTCCGAGCCCTGCTTCTAAGATCCAAAGCCCCAGCCAGGATGGTCCTGCAACTTTTAGGTTCAATGTCTGCCACGGTTCTCCTGGTTCCTCTGGCAAGATTGCACATGAGGATTCTTCAGTGGCTGTTATCGACACAATGGTCTTTTCAGGATCTCCCCCTCAATCATCACATACTGATTACAGAAACGTGCAAACGGGACCTCCACTGGTGGCTTCTGCCATCCAATCTGAATCAGGGAAGACCTTTTGTTATACCCCCTCCGGTGGCCACCTTGACAACGGATGCCTCCCAGACGGGGTGGGGGGGGCATTGTCTGGGGAGGTCAGTTCAGGGTTCTTGGCTTCCAAACGAAACATTTCTCCATATCAATGTGTTGGAAATGAGGGCTGTACTTTTGTCCCTACAAGCCCTTCACAAGTTTCTCCCTCAAGGCGTTATCGCCATCCACACAGACAACATGTCGGTGGTCTGGTATTTAAACAAACAAGGAGGGACCAGATCTTACCCCCTTTGCAGAGAGGCCATGAGGGTGTGGGAATGGGCAGTGGCTACCAAGCGCTTCCTGGTAGTGACCCACATTCCAGGAAAATCCAATGTATTGGCAGACAGACTGAGCAGGACTATTCTCTCTCCTCATGAGTGGTCCCTGAACGAGACAGTAGCAGCTCAGATTTTCAAAAGATGGGGGATTCCGTGCTGCGACCTGTTTGCAACACCACAAAACACGAAGTGCAAAAGGTTCTTTTCCTTGACCCCGCGTCAAGGGGATGCAGCTACGGATGCTCTAGTCCAACCTTGGCCAACAGGACTGCTTTATGCTTTCCCTCCGATTCCACTCCTCCCCAAAGTCATCCAGAAAGCTTCCCAATTGGGGTCCACAATGATTCTAATTGCTCCGTACTGGCCTCGTCAGGTATGGTTCCCCTACCTACAGAAATATACTCTGGACGGTCCTTGGTTCTTGGATCTAACTCCGGACCTTCTGGTTCATCAGTCGGGACAACAGCACCAGTCCCTTCACACCTTGAAATTAACAGCTTGGCTCCTCCACTTCCGACTTTAGTCAGAAATCACACCTTGGACCCGGAAGTTATTCACATTTTATCTTCAGCCCACAAACTCACCACTAAGAAATTGTATCACAGTAAGTGGAAGAGGTTTGCTATCTGGGCTCAACTCAGAGGCTTAGACCCTATTACTGCCCCGATACCAGAGGTCTTGAAATTTTTAACATCCTTGTTTAATCAAGGATCTTCAGTCTCTACTATTAAAGTCCAACTAGCAGCTATCTCCAAATTTCATGAATCCATAGACCCACCGTTGATGAGCAGCAGATTATGTAAAACTTTCATGAAAGGTGCTGTGTTTTTAAGACCCCCAGTTTTTCATCCTGCGCCTCCGTGGGATCTTGATTTGGTACTTCGTGCCTTAACATCTTCCCCCTTTGAACCAGCTGCTACATGTGACTTGAAATATCTGTCTTGGAAAACTGCCTTCTTAATTGCAATTACCTCTGCAAGAAGAGTTTCAGAACTTCAAGCCCTATCTATCAAACTACCGTACTTGATTTTTCACAAGGATAGAGTATCACTTAGACCTAACCCATCCTTTGTCCCAAAAGTTTGCTCTAATCTCTGTCTCCAACAATCTTTAGAGCTACCAGTTTTCTTTCCAAAATTTTCAAACAAAGCGGAATATACCTTCCATACGTTGGATGTTCACAGGCAATTACGCTTCTATCTAGATAGGACTCAGCAAATTCGGAAAACAGATCAATTGTTTGTGTCCTTTTCAGATAATAAACTGGGTCAAACCATCACTAAAGCTACTATTGCCAAATGGATCAGAGATTGCATAACTCAAGCTTATTCCTCTTCAAATAAGCAACTTACAACATCTGTCAAAGCTCACTCTACTAGAGCTATGGCTACCTCTATTGCATTCCATTCCAAGCTCGCTATTTCTGAAATTTGTGCTATGCTACGTGGTCCAACCGCACACTTTCATTTCCCACTATAAATTGGATGTGGCATCTAAAGGCGAGCATCATTTGGTTCCACGGTACTCAGGAGTGTTTTCCAGTGAGCCACCCAGGATTTAGGTGCTAGGGGCTGTCCCATCAGTCAGAATGTATGAGATAGGATCACATAACATCTTTTAGTTATGTACTCACCATAACTTCAGATGTTTGAGATCCATCTCGCCTACATTCCTAATACCCACCCTCCTTCCCCTGCCTTGGAGATCAGAAGAGATTGAGCGGTTTGGGTTCTACTGTTTTTATCTTGTATCATCTGTCAATGTTATATAAGCAGTGCATGCGTGTGTGCATGTATGCGGACAAACTAGATCTGGGGGACTGGTAGTGGTGCATCCTGGGATATAGTAAGCTCAGCCAATAAGAGACTTCGCTCTTTGGCATAAGCGTGCCGAGTCAGAGCCGAGGATCGGCTCCGAACCCATCAGTCAGAATGTAGGCGAGATGGATCCCAAACATCTGAAGTTATGGTGAGTACATAACTAAAAGTTACTGGATGCTCCTGTTCAGCATAATGTTTTGTTTGGGTCTAAGGCTGAAGAGGTGATAAAGAAAATGGAGGATAAGGCAAAATCCATGCAAACGGTTAAGGATTTCTTACAAGTTCAGCCCCCAAGATTTAGCAGAAATTGGCCAACTAAAAATTGGTCCTTTCCCAGCTCAGACAGGCCTCAGAGGGGTAGATATAGGCGCTCCAGAGGGAGGCCCCAAGCACAGACCTTGTACAGACCTAGACAGTGGAGTGCTTCCACCCCCAGGGGTGGAGAGGACAGACCTCAATCTTACAGAAAACAGTTTCAATGACTCCCCCTGCATGGCTCCAGGAACTTCTCTCCTGGAAGCCCCTCTAGGAGGAAAACTCTCTTTTTCAACAAAATTGGACTTACATAACCCAAGACAAGTGGGTTCTGGATGTAGTTTCAAGAGGTTACAAATTCCACTTTCATACTTTGCCAAGACCAAACGGATGGCCAGACCTACCAAAACATCAATGGGCAGAGGCATTAAACCAGGTGGGATCCCTCATGGCTATGAGGGCCATAGAACTGGTTCCACAATCAGAGACAGGGCAAGGCTTTTACTCAAGGCTCTTTCTAGTTCCCAGAAAACAAAATTCATTGAGACCCATCCTGGATCTGTCAGTCTTAAATACCCCTGGAGATACCAAAGTTCAAGATGCTTACTCTGCAGCAGCTCCTGCCAATGTTGTGCAAAAGTGCATGGATGGTGACATTGGATTTAAAGGAGGCTTACCTGCACATCCGTATCAGACAGGAGTGCAGAAAATACCTCAGGTTCAAGGCCGGCTCGAAACATTACCAATTCTCTGCGCTGCCCTTTGGCTTGTCTACTGCGCCCAGGGTCTTCACCGAGTGGCTGGCACCAGTAGTGGCTTATTGCAGACTCAAGGGAATTCAAATTTACCCCTATCTGGACAACTGCCTTATTCAAGCAGACAGCAAGGATGTCTTACTCCAGCACCTGGAATTTGTTCAAAATCTACTCAAGTACCTGGGATTCACTGTGCACATATAAAAGTCAAATTTGACACTCACACAACAGATAACTTTTCTGGGTGCTCTTCTAAACACAACAACCCAAATGGCATTCCTGACATCCGAAAAACAACTACAGCTGGCTTCAACTTTCAAAACCTTGGCGTTAATGTCTCCGCTAACTGCAAGGAAATTCCTGCAGGCTTTGGGTTACATGGCCTCCTGCATCCTTCTCATGCCAAATGCAAGACTACATATGAGAAAAATACAATGGTACCTAAAAAAGAGTATGGTCCCAGCATTGCCACAGTCTAGACACAGTTTTCTGTTTTGCCTTGCCTACAAAAGGAATTCCATTGGTGGACCATGGCATGTCTTCACAACAAAGGGAAAGCCTCCAGCCAGCCTCCAGCCAGCCAAGCGTTAACCACGGACACCTCAGATTACACATGGGGAGCCCACTTGCAGGGGAAAGGCCCGCAAGGTTTTTGGACAGAGGATCAGAAGCACCTACATATCAATTTAAAAGAGGTGTTAGCTGTACAGAATGCCCTCTTGGCTTTCAGGGATCTTCTACAGCCAGGACAACAACTGATACAGACAGACAACACCACAGTTATGTGGTACATAAACAAGCAAGGGGGTTCACACTCCTACCCCCTTTACAGACTAGCCATGACTCTATGGAACACAGCTCTAGCTTGCAAAGTGGATCTACAAGCTCAGTTCCTGCCAGGGAAACAAAATATTCTGGCAGACAGCCTGAGCAGGAACCTGTCAGACCCACACGAGTGGATGCTAGACACCCAAATATTCAAGATGATTACAGAAGCCTGGGGCTGCCCGGACATAGATCCATTTGCATCCCCCCTCAACCACCAGTTACAGATGTTTTGCACAAAGACATTTCACAAACTAGCATGGAAAGTGGATGCTCTCTCATTCAGTTGGAGGAACCTCTCGGGGTATGCCTTTCCTCCACTACCTCTTCTTCCACGGGTGTTATTAAAGATCAAGCAGGACAAACCTAAGATGATTTTACTGGCCCCAAATTGGCCTCGTCAGTTTTGGTACTCCACACTGATGAATCTATCCCAGGAACCTCCTTGGATTCTACCTCAGATTCCAAATCTTTTGTCCCAACACTAGGGCCAGGTTCTGCACACTCATATCAACACTCTCAGCCTGGCAGCCTGGCGTATTCAGGGTCTATGATTAATCCTACCCTTCCCAAACAGGTCATGGATGTCATCTTAGAAGCCAGACGGCCTAGCACTAGAAAATCTTATGCAGGTAAATGGAAGAGATTTTGCACCTGGATGCATGCTCAGGATTCGGATCCTCTCATTCCTAATATCCCATTGATTTTACATTACCTGACAGACATGCTACATAAGGGTTTATCCTTCTCCTCCATAAAAATACATGCCTCAGCTATCTCTGCACATTACAATGCAGATCCTCCAATCTTTTCGCATCCACTTCTGAAACAATATCTCAGAGGAGCAAAGAATTTAAGGCCCCCTAGGACACCACCCATACCTGCCTGGGTCCTCAACTATGTTCTGGAAAAACTCACTCTGCCTCCTTTTGAGCCTGCTGCCACATCTGATATTAAGTATTTATCATGGAAGACAGCTATCCTACTGGCTTTGACTTCAGCCAGGAGAGTCACGGAGTTACAAGCACTCATGGCTGTGGAACCATATATTATTTTTCATCAAGATAGGTTGTCTTTAAGGACTAATCCTACCTTCATGCCTAAAGTGGTTTCCAAAGTGGCAAACTATTCACCTGCCAACTTTTTTCACTAATCCGCAAAATAAGGGGGAAAGGATCTTGCATTCCTTGGATGTACACAGGCAACTTCGTTTTTACCTGGACAGAACCAAGGATATCAGGAAAACAGAGCAACTGTTTTTCTTATGCAACAAATTCCCAAGGCAAAGCTATTTCAAAACAGACCACTTCTAAATGGATTGCTCATGGAATCAGATTCTGTTACTCTCATCATGGAAAGCAAATCCCAGGAAAAATTAGGACTCACTCTACCAGAGCTGCTGCTACTTCAGCTGCCTTTCTCAGGGGAGTACCTACCAAAGATATTTTGGAAGCTGCAACTTGGAGTTCAGTGCATACTTTCTCTAAGCACTATAATCTCCCTCTTTACTCTAAGTCTAGGGCAGGCTTTGCTTCTGCAGTCTTGCAGGGCCTTCTAGCCGCCCCTTCTACTCTATAACCACCACCCTTTATCTCAGCTTTGGGATTCAACCCTACAGTGATGACTGCAACAGTGAAACACGATGAACATAGTACAGTTGTATACACTTACCGTAAATGTACATGTCCGAGTGTCTTCACTGCTGCAGTCTGGGTTACCCACCCTCCTGTCCCCTCTTATACATCCGTTAGTGTGGTTTCCTACTTCACCCTTCTGAGGTGTATTTGCTACAGGGTATGGGGTTTGTTGTATGTTACATTTTTGTTTTACTATTAGCCTTCACTTTTGGGCACCTGACATCTGGGGCAAGAAAAACTGGAGAACATGGCGTCGGCTGGCAACTTTGTACTCCTGGCGCTCTGACGTCAGGGAGCATGACTGAACAGCCAATGCCGGACCCAGACTTTGGGATTCTGGCCGACCGAGGGCTGCCTGCCGGCAAGAAGAACCCTACAGTGATGACTGCAACAGTGAAGACACTTGAACATCTACATTTATGGTAAGTGTACACAACTGTACTTTTTGGAACATGGGGAAATAAACTTGCTAGAGTATATGTATATATTTGTTAAGGAAGCATTAAAATATTAGATGTAACTGAAGTGGAACTAGAACAAATTACATTAATAGACTTGAGATGGAAAAAATATGTATGAAGAATTATAGCTTTATTTATATGTAACAAAAAAGAGAAATGATGTTTAAAAATATTCTTGAATAAGTTTGTGGAAATATGGAGATAATAGTGGTGAGTGATTTTAATTGCAAGTTTAAGAAACAATGAGTGCAATTGTGATGTTAAAATGGTTAAAGAATGTATAAGAAGTGGAAAGTTAAGTGTATGACAGAATAACCACTAGACCTACAAAAGGAATTAAGTTAGGGCAGAAATTGATTATTTTTAATATCTGATAGTTTAAAAGTTAAAGAAAAATGAATTAAGTATGCTGGATTTTTGGATTATGTGGCTGTATGGGTTAAAGTACAGGAAAGTGAAGAATATATAAACATTCTCCCCTTTCCAAGAATGGGGAAACAGTGGAAAGAGTGAGAAGCATGAACTTTCTGGGAATGCACATTAATGAGGACTTGTCTTGGAACACCAATGCAAATGCCATAGACGAGAAAGTGCACCAGAGATTGCACTTCTTGAGAAGGCTGAGGAGAGCGAATCTCCCGTCGATGCTTCTCGCTACCTTCTGCAGAGGTACTATGGAAAGCATCCTGACAACCTCGTAGTATGGTGTGGAAGCTGCTCTACCTCTGAGGGTAAATCCCTCCAGAGAGTGGTGAAGACAGTTGAGAGGATCATCAAAACCACCCTACCATCTATCTGTCTATGACTTGTACTTATCCAGATGTCTTAGCAAGGCCAGAGGAATAATTAAAGACTGCACTCGCCCTGCTTACAAACTGTTCCTGCATCTGTCATCCAGAAAGCGCTTCCGAAGCATATGTTGCAGAGCTATGAGATTTAGGAACAGCTTCTTCCATGATGTCATCAGGCTACTGAAATGTAATAGCAGCTACACTCCATGATGGCCATTTGGGTCAGTAGAAACTGTATTACCTTGTGTCATATTGTGCATTAACCTGGTTACCAGTCTCATCTAATACTTTAGTATTAATATTCACCATGACTGTTAACTTATAGGCCATCTAGAACAGTAGCAATGCAATAAAATATCTCTTCTTTCCATGCAGTGCATGTTACAAATTCATAAGTTAACCATAGTGCAATATTCTAATGTTCACAGAGCAGTACTTAAATGTCTGTTTCTGTGCAAGGATCAACACATTGTCATAACCAAGTACCTTTGCAATACTAAAGTCTCATGCAAGTAAGTGTTCACTGCGTTTCTAATTATGTGCAGTATTAGTCTGTTTACCTGTATGTCTGTGATGTAATAGCTAGGTGTTGTATATGTAAATGTCTGTGGAAGTAGTCTATATGTTGTCTGCACATTGAGTCAGGATAGACAGAATTTCATTCATTTTTTGCACTTGTCTGATTTCTGAATGACAATAAAGTTTACTTTGACTTTGAATAAGAAAAGGAATAAAGACAATGAAAAGGAATTAGATTTAAAAGAGAAACAAGTTATGGAATTGTGGAAAAATCATATGGATATTAGAGAGTTTTGCGGGAATTTGACTGTTTGGTGGCTTAATTTTAAAGAGAAGTATAAAAAAAGTGTTTTTAGAAGGTATAAATAAGAAAAGAGAGATGTAAGATATTAAGTCAAGAAACATTCAGAGACTTAGAGCAGAAATATTCCTTTTATGAAAAAGAAAGAAATATATAAAATGAATCAATTTAAAATTGACTTGCTATTTAAACCAAAAAATATTGTTTACAAGGAAAGAAAGAGTAGGTGGCACCACATTTGAGAAAAATAATAAAAGAAGGAAAAATAATGAGAATTAAAGAATAAGGAAGGTAACCAAATAAGACAGCAAGAAGGAAAAACAAAATAATTAAAGAATATGTATTGGAATTATTTGTTAAAAGAGAAGAACACACAGAACACATTTATAAAGGTGAAAAATTAAATAGTCAAGAGTATTTAGAACAAAAGCACAAAAAAACTATGAAAGAACTGAATAAATTTCTAAAAGATGTTAACATGAATTCTGCAATAGGACTGGATGGAATTTTATATGGTATGTATAAAGAAATGGAGGAGTGGCAAACATTTTTTATAGAAGTTGTGAATGGGTGGCTAGAAACTGGAATTAAAGAGAATGAGATATGTGAAGGAGTTATAACATTTATATTAAAAAAAAAAGAAATAAAGAGGCTATAAATTGGAGACCTATAACACTGAATAATATGGATTATACATTTTTTATGAGAATTATAAAAAGGTTACAAAAATGGATAGAGTATGTGACCAAAATATATTCAGAAGAAAAGGTATTCAGTGGTTATTATGGATAATAAAATGAGTAATTGATGATATAAAAATGTAGAAGTGAAGGTTATGATAGGGGATATAAGTAAAGCCTATGATAATATTCAATATAAATTGTTATGGGATATTTTGCAGGCATATTAATGTAAGCAAAAAATATTACAAGTAAAATCTGTTCATGAAAAGAACTATGTGAAACTGAAGTGTAAATGGCTGGATTGGGGAAGAAATATAATAGAATGTGGAATAAAGCAGGGCTGTCCAGCTGGTAGTGTAATTTTCTCATTATGAAAGTAATAGTGAAGGAAATTAATAAAATGTCAAGTAGTGGTGGATACAAAATGATGAAGGAAGTACAGTTGTCAATGTATAATTGTGCAGATGATATTGTCCTAAAAAGTATGGATGGAAGAAGTAAATGAAAAATTAAGTATAAATTTAAAACAATTGGTTTAAGTATAAATAGAAAAGTAAAAGATTTGGTTTTGTAGGTATGGTGGGAGGAGGCATCGAGTTAAATGAAAAATATATAGATATATCAAGAATAATATTTGGAGGAATGCATACAGACAACAATGGGATAATGTACTCAAAGTAAAGGATATAACTATTTTTGGAAATCAGGTAGATTTTCATATAGAAAAAAGTAAATTTGTTGAACACTATAGTAATAGAAAAAATTGATTATGTTGCTAACATCTGTTTAATAAACCCAGTAGTGCATGGGACATCTTTAATTGTATATAAGGTATTAAAAGGAATTGAAGGAAAATAAAAACTTGATAGAAATGATGCTATATTGTAAATACAAAGAATTGTGGAAGGAATGGAAGTTAAAGTAGTAAAAGCTTTATGAATGAAGAAATGAGTGAGTACCAAAGCAAGATTGTGTAAAGGAAAATAAAATGAATACATGTGAAAAAAATTAGAAAGGAATGGTATTTAAATATTATGAAAGCATTTTATTGCATTGATCCATGGAGAGATTTAGAAATAGCCAAAAAAAAACATAATGAAACTATAAAAAGATTAAAAAATATAATGTTTTTTTATAGAGGTTGTCTATTAGAAAATTGCTGGTTAAGGCAAATATGCCATACAAAAAAAGCAAGATAGAATATGTAATGTAAAGAGTTTGAGACTACTGAGCATGTGTTTTTGAAAAGTGAGAGAGTTAATTTATGGAAAGAAATATGTAAACATAATAGGGTGAAAAGTTTATTAAAATCTGAGCAAATAAATGTGGACATAATAGAATTTGGTTATTGTGATGCATGAAAGGAAGAATTAAATAAAATGGACAAAGGAGTATTGTATGTTTCATGGACTACATGGAACGAGAGACTAATTGAAATGTAATACAATGAAAAATGGACTGACAAAGATTGCGGAGAAAATAATGATGTTATGTAGATGTCCTTCATGGATGCATCTGCAGTCATAACAACTGGGTTGTCCTGTCGTCAGGCAGCCCTTCAGTCGGCCGGATTCCAAAGTCCGGGTCCGGCTTCGGCTGATGTCGCACTTCACCCGACGTCATCTCTGTTGGTCTTCGGGTATAAAGGCATCAGCCGACGCCATTTTCCTCAGTCTTTCTTGCCGCGTGGCGCCCGAAGCAGAAGCTGTTCGCAAGTGCCGGTCGGTCGGAGCCAGAGATTAGTTCTACCGAATACTACTTCGAAGACTTCTAAAGCTAAGTACCCCGTTGGGGATCCTTTCTTGCCTCAGCCGATGTCAGAAAAAGTTAATAATTGTTTAACCTGTGGGAAACAAATACCTCATAAAGATTTCCACTCTCATTGTCTGCCTTGTTTAGGCCCAGCCCACGACGTAGCAGCCTGTTCGTGCTGTGCTTCTTTCAACCGACGACGCTTAGGCGTCGGTCGGAGTTTGCAGAACAGTTTTTCGGTTCTGATTTTGCGTACATTATGCCGTCGGATCCTCCGACTTCCCAATCTGCCAAAAAACGCAAGGATAAAGACCGACACTCGCGGTCCGTGGTTTCGGCTGAAACCATGGTTAAGCAAGCCGCGAGTGTCTCGGTTTTGGCCGAAACCGAGAAAACTGCTCAAAGTACAGCTGAATCTATCTCTACAACTGAGGCCCCTGCTACCACTCTTGAATCGGCCTCAGAAATTTTATCCACTACGGTGGTTGCCACTGATTTATCAGACACCATTCCCTTGGATGTCTCTACCCCAGCACGTGGTGCAGCTAGGCCTCCAGCAGCCATGTCCATTAAGGCCTTCGCCAGGGCTAAAGCAGCCAAGACTACTAAAACAGTGCCTGTTAAACCCCCCACTACCAGGCCCTCTTCTAGTTCTCAAATGCTTACTTTGGCAGAAGATTTAATTTCATTAATTAGAGGATCTCAATCTCACCCAGACAGGGCCTCTCAGCCCCAGAGAAGAGACCTAGGGCAGAGCCCCTGAGCCAGTGTCCTCTGATGATTCTGCTGATGAATCAGACATAACTGACCAGCCAGAGGCTCCTTTCTCCAATTTTGAAGATTCTGATGCTGAAGAATCCATTCCAGCTGCTTCCCCTCCAGAAGAATTCTCCTTTGGGAAACCTTACATGCCATGCGAGAGCAGTTCCAATGGCAGCAACAGGATTTTTCAGACTCCAGAAAAGACTTAGGACTTTTCTGCACCTTCCACAGCACAGGCCCTTAGCTATACCTCCTGTTCTCTCTGTGGTGGATGATGCTTTCAATGATGTCTGCTCCGCTCCAGATTCTTTACCCCAGCCCCTGCCAAACCAGACAGATTTTACAGGGTGCCAGATACTCATCACCACCTTTACAAGGCCCCACTTGCAGACCCGAAACTATATCCCAGGGTCCCAAGGCAGTAGCGCGACCATAGCTAAAACCCTATTCCTTCTGAAAGGGAAGCAAGGTCATTAGACAGATGGGGTAAAAGGTCTACACTTCAGCTACTCTCTCAGCTAGAGCTTTAAACTGTCAGTTTCACATGATACAATACCAAGAGTTTATGCTTGATCAATTAACTAAAAAGCTAACCACTGATGAATCTCTTGATAAGAAATATGTATTAGAAATGGTAAATAACATACAACAGGTTAGTAACCATTCCTTAAAATGTGGCTATGATGCACTGGAGGCTTCATTTAGATCAGCCATGACTGGCACAGTGATAAGAAGGCATGCATGGCTAAAGGAGCAAGCTTTACCGGATCATGTTAAAGCTAAGTTGCTAGATGCTTCTATGGATAAGACAAGTTTGTTTGGTACGCCTGCCCAGCAGGTTATGAAGAAAATGGAAGAAAAGGCAAAATCTGTCCAAACGGTTAAAGATTTCTTGCAGGTTCAACCCCCAAGGTTTAGCAGGAACTGGCCTGCCAAAAATTGGTCCTTTCCTGACTCCACAAGATCTCAAAGGGGCAGGAATAGTCGTTCCAGAGGCAGAAACCAATCCAGAGGAGGTGCCTACAGAGGACGACAGTGGCAAGGTAACAACAGAGGCACAGACTCAACCACTGCCACTACATCAACACAACCACAGTGACTTAACCCTAAATCCGCCTACCAGGGAACAAATAGCAGCTCCTTTAGGCGGAAAGTTAACATTATTTTCAAAGAACTGGCACTACATAACAAAAGACAAGTGGATTTTACAAACCATAGATCAAGGCTACCGGTTCCACTTCCACACTTTACCAGTCAAAAGAGGAATGCCAAATCTACCGCCAAATCAAAAAACAGAGGCTCTACAACAGATAATGGAGTTAGCAAACATGAGAGCTGTGGAAAGAGTGCCAACAGCAGAGCAAGGAAAGGGGTTCTACTCCAGACTATTCCTAGTTCCAAGAAAGGAAAAAAGTTGGAGACCAATCCTCGACCTGTCCACCTTAAATACATACATCATTGTCCCAAAATTCAAAATGCTGACCCTACAGCAACTTCTTCCCATGCTGGGCAAGGAGTGTTGGCTGGTAACTCTAGATCTCAAGGAGGCATACCTGCACGTCCCCATTCGACCAATCTGCAGAAGATACCTCAGATTTCTTGCAGGATCAGAGCACTATCAATTCTCAGCATTGCCCTTTGGCTTATCTACTGTGCCCAGAGTATTCACAAAATGCCTGGCATCAGTAATCGCCCATTGCAGACTACAGGAATTCAAATTTACCCATACCTGGACGACTGCCTTCTACAAGGGGACAACAAAAGCAAGCTGACAACAGATTTACAAAGGGTCATTTACTTGCTACAAGCACTGGGATACACAGTCAATTTACAAAAGTCAAGGCTGATACCATCCCAAACAAGGACCTTCTTGGGCTGAATTGGACACAGTAAAACAAATGGCATTCCTAACTACAGAAAAACAAAAGAACTCCCTCTTTACTTCTTGGCACTAACAAAACTGAACAAGTTAACAGCAAGAAAAGTACTGCAGGCCTTGGGCTTCATGGCATCATGCATAATCTTGGTCCCATTTGCCAGACTACATATGAGAAAACTACAGTGGTACCTAAAGAATTTATGGTCCCAACACAGACACAGCCTGGAAACAGAAATCCCACTAATTCCATGCTTAAAACAGGAGTTCCTATGGTGGGCTCAGGCATGCCAGTCAAACCCAGGCCTACCCTTTCGCAGATGTCAAGCAAGCCAGACCATCACAACAGACGCTTCAGACCTAGGATGGGGTCCCACATGCTGGACAAATGCGTGCAAGGACTCTGGACACAGGATCAACTTCACCCGCACATCAACCTAAAAGAAATGCTGGCAGTAAAACTGGCAATCCAAAAGTTCAAACCTTTTCTCAAAGAGGGCCAGTTGATGATAAGGACAGACAACACCACAGTCATGTGGTACATCAACAAACAGGGAGGCACTCATTCATACCCCCTATGCAGAATGACTTTGGAGCTGTGGACCCTGGCACTCAGCTACAACATCCAGTTACAGGCAATATTTGTACCGGGAAAAGAAAATACTCTGGCAGACACACTAAGCAGAACCACTTCGGATGCCCACGAATGGAAGCTGCACCCGGACATCTTCAAGACCATCTCAAAGAAATGGGGAATGCCTTAGATAGATCTATTCGCATCACCTCTCAATCACCAGCTCAAAAAATTCTGCACAAGGACATTCCACCCACTAGCATGGAAAGTGGATTCGCTCTCCTTCAGCTGGAAAGGCCTAACAGCATATGCATTCCCACCTCTTCCCTTGATACACAAAGTACTACTAATAATCAAGGAAGAACGTCCAAGGATAATCCTGATAGCTCCAAACTGGCCAAGACAACACTGGTACCCACTACTGAGGAGCATGTCTCGGAACAATATGTGGCCAATTCCCTGATGCCTTTGATGTTAACTCAGAACAACTACAGCATCATGCATCCAAACCTAAAACGTTGCAACTGACTGCATGGAACATCACATAGCAGCAGCTAACCCAGAACTTTCCCAAAGAGTTAAAGACATTATTCTTGAAGCACGCAGACCTTCAACAAGAAGGAACTATGCTGGAAAATGGAAAAGGTTTGTCATTTGGAGTACTGAAAGAGGAAAAGATGTGTCAAACATAGATATGCCTAACATTCTGGAGTACCTGGCGAACTTCTTCATTCAGGCCTGTCCTACTCCTCCATCAAGATACATGCATCAGCTATTTCAGCAGAATACAGCTTTGATCCACCTGTTTTTCGCACCCTTTGCTCAGGCAGTTCCTCAGAGGAATCAAGAATGTAAAACCTCCAAGGAAACCACCATTACCAGCTTGGGACTTAAACTTTGTGCTAGAAAAGTTGACACTATCACCCTTTGAACCAGCAGCAACAGCAGACCTACAACACCTGTCATGGAAAACTGCTTTCCTACTGGCAATTACTTCAGCAAGGAGGGTTTCAGAACTACAGGCCTTAATGGCGGTGCAACCCTTCCTAATCTTCCACCAAGATAGTGTCCATGAGGACTAATCCTACATTTATGCCTAAGGTGGTATCCAGAGTGTCTTTAAACCAGGCAATCCACCTACCTACTTTCTTTCCCAACCCACAAAACAGAGGGGAAAGAATACTGCATACCTTGGATGTACATAGACAGCTACGCTACTACTTGGACAGAACAAAAAATAGCAGAAAGACTGACCAACTTTTTGAAGCCTATGCAACAGGAAGGGAAGGAAAAGCTATTTCCAAACAGACAATCTCCAAATGGATAGGAAATTGCATACGATTCTGTTACTCCTTCCATGGAAAACCAATTCCACAGAATATAAGACCTCATTCTACAAGGGCAACAGCCACTACCACAGCCTTCTTACGAGGAGTGGCAACCAAAGACATTATTGAGGCGGCTACTTGGACCTCCGTGCATACATTTGCCAAGCATTATCATTTGCCTCTATATTCCAGATCCCGAGCAGGGTTTGCCACTGCTGTACTGCAAGGGATCCTAAACACACCATAATTTACTTTTATCCTCCTGGCGTAGTTGGCTATGGTATTCTACCCAGTTGTTATGACTGCAGATGCATCCATGAAGGACATAGTACAGTTTTGTACCTACCATAAATGTAGATGTCCGAACTGGATAGCATCTGCAGTCAGGATTACCCTCCCTCCTTCCCCTCTGTGGTACTCCTAGGATGTTTACCCTCCTAATAGCTAGCTGGTGGGGGGGGGAGTCTTTTATGGTGTATTTGTTTGTATATATGTACATACATGCTTATGTTTGTGTTTACCTCTATCTTTTTGGAAACATTGGCATCTGTCCAAAATTTTAGCCTTCAAGAGGGCTACTGGCATCTGGGGCAAGAAACACTGAGGAAAATGGCGTCGGCTGATGCCTTTGTACCCGAAGACCAACAGAGATGACGTCGGGTGAAGTGCGACATCAGCCGAAGCCGGACCCGGACTTTGGAATCCGGCCGACTGAAGGGCTGCCTGACGACAGGACAACCCAGTTGTTATGACTGCAGATGCTATCCAGTTCGGACATCTACATTTATGGTAGGTACAAAACTGTACTTCCTATCTTGCTGTAATTCTTGCTGGTTCAGAGCCGATATTCGGCTCCAACTCGGCCGATACTAAAGCTCGAGAGCTTTTACTGGCTCAAGGCTAACCCCTATCCCATGGTGCCTCACGGCAATTTTCCAGATCTCGTTTGCCGCGAAAGCTTTGAGGTTATCTCCTTACTGGCTCATTGGCTAAGTAGAAGATTTATTTACTAAATCTCGTCTTTTCACCACCTTTTTTCTTCATCTTTTATTCCTTGTAGTGAATAGCTTATTGTGTGATTGTACTCTGTGTTTGACCCCTATCCCCCCCCCCATGCGATTGTACAGACAGTTTCAGTTAGAGGGCCTTTCCTACCTGCATGTTTCTTCAAAAAAAAAAAAATGTTTTATATATATATATATATATATATATATATATATATATATATATATATATAAATAGAATCTTTTCTTTTTCTATCTTTACTGTTGTTGATATTGTTACCTCAGTAGATAGTATTGTTAGTATACTTAGCGTTGGTGTCTCCCTTTCTAGTTAGCTCTGTTAGTTTGTTCTTGTTAGCATGTCTAAGGAAAAGGACAGAGAACACAAGGACCATCGCCCTTCGGGGTTTACAAAATGTGATAAATGTTCACAGAAGAAGTCTTTGAGCTTAGTCGAAGCCCACTTACAAGATCCCTGTACCTTTGGCAATGCCTTCAGTACCAGGGTTTTGAACAAGAGGAAATGCAAATTGATAGGGGTCTTATGACCAGTTCCTTCCAGGAACAGCTGGAACTTGGTCAGACAGCTCCTAAGACTACTAAACATAAATCTTCGGCTCCAGCTTCAGAACCATCAAGAAAGTCCAAAGCGACGGAGCCAAGGAGTTCTGGCTCTGATTCTGCTTCTTCTGTCTCGGTGCACTCTGTCTCTTCGGTGCCAAGGCAACCTTCGGTACAGACACAGTTACCCGAGATTGACCCTGTCTCACCTACCTTGAGATCTCCTATTTTGGAGAGGAGGAGATCTCCTTCTGTCTCCACCTGATCCTCCAGGACACTCTCAGATGAGGATATTGAGCGGGTGGTGAAGAGGTTGCTTTCTGACCCGGCTCTGGCAAGAAAATTGGTCCCTCCGGACCCAAAGGTTTCAGAGCCGACCCTTTTGCAAGCCACTCCTTCTCCTCCTCTGACTGCTTCACTCTTGGAGCCAATCCAAGGATTCTTCCTGCTTCCTCGGAACCGATAACTCTATCCTCAATGGCTCAGTCAGGAGCCTAGGGATCTGGGAGCTGACTCTTTCGAGTTGACTCCGAGGGAGGATAGTTACCCTGGGTTTTCTTTGGAACTGACCCTCCCTCTGAGCGCTTCGGCTTGACTCAGCTCGGTTCCCACATCTGCTTTGGAGCCATTCCCTCTTGCTTGGAGCAGACCATCCATCTCCTCGAAGTGGAGGTGGTCTTCTGAGCGGGGAGGTAAGGCATTTTAAGCAATAGAGAAGGCTTTATCCTCTGCAAAAGCCATACCTTTGGAACTGATGTCCTACCAGCAGCCGACAGTAACCTCTTCTCCCCTGCCATCCCCACAGCATAGGGAACCAGAGACTGAAGCAGCCCCCATTGGAGGTGCCCCCTCTTCTGAGACCTCCCCAGATTAACCCACTGGAGAGCTCCCTCGGAAGAGACTCCGTAAGAGGAAGCATGTTGACTCACCTGAGTCTATCACGTCTGACACTGATTTGGAGGAATCAGAAGGGTCCCCTAGATCCCCCTCTGTGGATGTTTCTTTTTTTGACATCCTAGTAATCCTTAGAAAGAGGGGTGATTGGAAGACCTCTAACCTGACAGAGGGCGAATCAGTGTATCTTGAGGCCTTTGGTTCCCGACCTTCCACCTCCTGGGTGACACCTCCTTATGACCAGCTCTTGGGGGTCATATCGTGGAAGACCTACCTGCCCAGACACAGTGGAGCCTGTCGCAAGGAAGCCCAACAAATTTATGACTGCACCAGAAGATGAGTCTTTTCTTTCCAAAGGGGTTCCTGTTGATGCGATGGTGGTAGCAGTGGCCACCAAGAAAGAGTTGTCCGAAACATCTTCCAATATCCATCCTCCTAACAAGAAGTCCAGGACGATGGATAGCTATGGAAAGCGTACCTTCTCTTCAGCGGCATTTACCTTAAGATCGCTGAATTACCTTACCCATTTCACTCGACTTCAGATGGATCTCCTGAAGGAGTTGGGAGAATACCCTTCAGGGTTCAGTAGCTCCGGGATCCACGGATAAGGTTTCTGCGCAGCTCTCCACCCTTACATCGATAGCGAACTCCTCCATGAGGCTGATTTCCTATGCAGTGGATGGAGCAAGTAGGGCAGCCGCAGCAGGAATCTCTCTTAGGAGACATTCTTGGATGCATCTTTGTAACTTCACGGAATCCTTTGTCTTCCTTCACCAACGTCCCCTTTGATGGTTCATCTCTTTTTGGACCTCAGGTGAAAGAGACCTTGACCAGGTGCGAGCAGGAAGGGAAAAATTATCTGCTGTCGGAGTCTGTTCATCCCTTCCTTCTAGACCCTATCCCAAGGGTCATATAGGAGGGAAAATGTGGTTCCGTAATCCCAATCCCAAAAAGGTTTCCCTCAGGCACAAGGTAAACCCTCTCCTAGGGGCAGAGGGGGAGTAAATAATGGAAGAAGCCAGAGAAGGCCCGCAACACCAGAGAGATAGAGGAACCTTCTCTGATCATCCCTTCCATCGCCCCTGAGGGGTTGCCCAGCTGTCTGTCTCTGGAGTCAGTCGAGGGTCGTCTATTGCTTTACCCAAGTACCTGGCTAAACATTTCAGAAGATCGTTGGGCACAAACCATCATATCCAGAGGTTACCCGATTCCCTTGGTTTCCGATGCCCCAGTAAACTGGTTCATAGGTTTATACTAGGCTATCTGCCCTAAGGCATTTATAAGCCTAGCCCAAATTTTTGTGGCTTACGCCACCCCTTATATGAAAAAATACTGTGCCCATTAGTTTGTTGTGCCTCTGTCCAGCAGTGAGACAGAGATGATTCCCGGGGTAAACCTACGATCTCCCATCCACAGGTCTAGATTTCTCTTGAATAGAGTCAGCGAGGTCTCTTTCAGATGGGCCACCCAATCAACTAGACCGTGCAATATCAGAGGTCATCTCGTTGCTGCAAAAAAAGAGTCATCCAAGATGTCCCCACAGAGCAAATAGGATCGGGAACTTACTCACAATTCTTTTTAGTTCCAAAAAAGACCGAGGACTGGAGATCATTTCTAGATCTCAGCAAACTCAACAAGTCCATAAAGAAATTGAAGTTCCGAATGATCACTCTGCAGTCGATATTTCCCTTTATCTGGAAAGACAATTGGATGAGCTCAATAGATCTTCAGGACGTGTACTTCCACATCAAAATGGACAAGCGCTCCAGAAGACACTTTAGCTTTCGGCTGGGAGCCAGTCATTTTCATTTTCGAACACTGCCCTTTGGTCTCGCTATAGCCCCCAGAGTGTTCACCAAATGCATGGCAGTGGTAATGGCTCACCTGAAACGTCAAGGATTCCAGGAGTTTCTGTACCTAGATGGTTGGCTCCTCACTGCTACCACCAAGCATTAACTGATCGGAACCAGGCACAAGACTCTATCCTTGTGCGCCAGTTTAGGCATCACAGTAAACCTAAAAAAATCAGCCTTGTCTCCATCGCAGCACATTGTATTCTTAGTCTCAGAAGTAGACTCAACCGCCATGTTGGCAAGACTAACACCAGAAAGAGTTGAATCATTGTGCAACCAAGTCAGACAAGTCAGATCTTTGCTAAACACTCACAAAGTTCAGGCCAGGGTAGTCCTTCAAGTCCTAGGGACTATGGCTTCCTCCATTCTATTAGTCCCTCTAGCCCATCTGCACATGAGAGTACTTCGGTGGCTACTGTTTGCCCAATGGTCAATGCAGGCTGTTCCTCTGTCTCATCAGATTCTCATCACAAACACCTGCAAGAAGGATCTGACATGGTGGTTGAATACGGAACAACTTCTCTTAGGTCATCCACTTGTTCCTCCTCGAGAAAATGCAGATGTTCTTCATGTTTCACTGTTGCAGTCATCACATTTGGGTTATCTGCTTGCAGTAGGCCTCAGTCGGCCTGATTATCAAAGTCTTGGGTCCTGCATCGGTTGCTGTCTCATCTTCCATGACGTCAGGTAGTCAGGGGTATGAAGCATGCAGCTGACGCCATTACATCAGTCTTTCTTGCCGTGTGGTGCCCAAAACAGAAGCAGTTCGCAAGTGCCGGTTGGCCGACTCCTGAAATTTTCGTTTTTGAGTTTCAGAGCTGAAGTCTTCAACTAAAGCTAAGTACCCTGCTGGGGAAACTTTTTCTTGCTCTAAACCGATGTCAGTAAAAGTCAATAATTGTATTTCTTGTGGAAAGCAAATACCTCATAAAGATTTTCATTCGTACTGTATTCCTTGTCTAGGCCCTGATGATGTACCTCGCTGTTTGTGCCTTATTTAAACAATGAACTATTCGTCGTCGGTATATGTACGCTTCTAAATATTTTGGTACTCTGTTCAATTATCCAGATATGCCTTCAGTAAGCCACCCGACTACCGGCACTCATAAAAAATGCAAAGATAAAGACAGAGACAGGCCGCCATGGGCCAAAGCTGCTGACGACGCTTCTCCTAAGCTAGTCCCAAGTTCGCCGGTACTCTGTGAGGATCTTTCGCAGCCCCTGATATCTGCTACTTCAGATTCGCAGGCCTCTGCTTAGACCCATTCGGAGTCCGGTATGCCGCGAGATGCTTCAACTGTGGAACCTGCGGATGTCTCTACCTTGGATGGGTCTGGAGCTGATGTGCAGGCACCGGCTTCTGAGGGTGTATTCAGGCCTACTGACTTGCATATTACCGATGCCATCTTCTTCTTCAAGGCATAAAACTCGAACCATGCCTAGAAAACAGACACCTAGATCGCATGGACAGGCCTGTATGCCTAAAAAAAATAAGATTGGCTGAAGACCTTATTACTTTAATCAGGGGAAGCCAACCTTCCCCTTCTAAGAGACCTAGGACTGAATTTGCTTATGATTCTTCTGATCAGGATTCTGAAATTTCTGTTTCCTATGATGACCAGGATTTACCCTTCTCTACCTATGAGGATTCTGATGCAGAGGACTCTATTCCCTCTGCTTCCCCTCCAGAGGAATTATCTTTTGGTGAAAGATGGAGATAAAGCTAAATCTATGCAAACTGTTAAAGATTTCTTGCAAGTTCAGCCTCCTAGATTTAGTTGGCATTGGCCCTTTAAGAATTGGTCCTTTCCAGCCCCTTCCAGGTCTTCTCACGCCAATCCCAGACACAGCAGAAACCTCAGATTTCAGTCCCAGGGGACATGCAAGACTAAGCAGTGGGGGACTCCTGCACCCAATTCTGGGAGTAGTAAGACTCCTCCCATGGAAAATTGTCTCAATTACTTGCTTTTAAAACTTCCAGGCACTTCCCAACTGAATGCTCCTTTAGGCGGAAAGATTGGTCTGCAGCCCAAAAACTGGGAACTCATTATCCAGGACAAATGGGTTTTAAATATAGTGTCCCAAGGATAGAGATTTCACTTCCACACATTAACACCACCAAGCGGGTGGCCAGATCTACCCCCAAATCAGTGGGCAGAGGTCCAAAATCAAGTATTCTCTCTCTTAATCATGGGGGCTATTCAGTTGGTACCAGAAGAGAAAAAGGGTCAATGTTTCTATTCGAGACTTTTCCTGGTACCCAAAAAGGCAATATATGACGTCCTATCCTGGACCTTTCTACTCTAAACACCTTTCTGGCGATTCCAATATTCAAAATGCTGTCTCTTCACCAGCTGCTTTCTATGCTAGGCAAAGATGCATGGTTGGCAACACTGGACTTAAAAGAAGCATACCTGCACATCCCTATCAGGGAGTCTTGCAGAAGCAGGCTACATGCACTTTCAGTTCTCTGCACTGCCCTTTGGCTTATCTACTGAGCCCAGGGTATTCACAAAGTGCCTAGCTGCAGTCATTGCATTTTGCAGGCAAAGAAATATTCAAATATTCCCATACCTGGATGATTGTCTATTTCAGGCAGAAAGTCAGGACATACTTTTGAATCATCTGGCCTTTGTTCAAAGGGTGCTGACTTGTCTGGGTTTACACCATAAATGAAAAGAAATCACATTTGGTGCCCTGTCAACAAATTATATTCCTGGGAGCAAGCTTGAGTACAACTTCCAGATGGCTTTTCCCACGCCAGAGAAATGGATTCATTTGACAACCTACTTCAAACAAGTGGCCACAAAAACCCAGTTATCTGCAAGGCAAATACTGCAAGCCTTGGGGTTCATGGCCTCCTGCATTCTTCTAATTCCATATGCAAGGCTGCACATGAGGAAACTACAATGCTATCTCAAAAGCCCATGGTGTCAACATTCTCAGGATCTAGAAGCAATGATTCCTATCATACCTTGTGTACAGTTAGTTACTTTGGTGGAAAGAGGCCTGCCACCAAAATAAGAGTCTGCCTTTCACTCTACCCCCTGCCGCCCAAACCCTAACAGCAGACACATGAAACTATGCATGGGGGGCTGACATGGCAGGGAAGTACATTCAGGGCAAATAGAACCCAAGTCAAATGCACCTGCATATCAATCAAAAAGAAATGTTAGCTGTACAGAATGCACTGACAGCCTTCAAGGACCACATTCTTCCAGGAAAATTAATGATAAAGATGGACAACAACACTTATGTGGTACATAAACAAGCAGGCGGGAACCCACTCAATACCCTCTCTACAGACTAGCCATGGCTCTGTGGAACACAGCCTTGAGCTACCAAGTGCACCTGCAGGCTCAGTACCTGCCAGGAAAGCTAAATACACTGTTAGATGAGCTAAGCAGAAATCTCATGGATCCACATGAGTGGAAACTGGAACCAAAGACAATTCAACATGTTGATAAACAAATGGGGGAGGCCAGAGATAGACCGGTTTGCCTCCCCCCAGAACTACGAATTGGACAAATTCTGCCCAAGGACTCCCTACAAACAAGCTTGGAAAGTGGATGCCCTGTCCTTCACCTGGAAAAATCTATCAGTTTATGCCTTTCCTCCTCTGCCTCTCCTCTCCAAGGGTCTACTAAAGATCAAACAGGACAAACCAAGAACCATACTGATTGCACCAGACTGGCCACGCCAACACTGGTACCCCTCTTGCGTAGTGCGTCACTGCTGGCACTGTGGCACCTGCCTCAGATCCCTACCCTACTGTCCTAGCAGAAGGGGCAGATTCTGCACCCTCAGCTTCAAACCCTGAACCTAGCAGCCTGGCTAATTACCTGATCTCTCCATTACCATCCCTCAGTAAACAAGTGTTGGATGTCATTCTGGAGGCAAGGAGGCCTAGCACTAGAAAATCTTATGCTGAAAAATGGAAAAGATTCTGTTCCTGGAACCAAACTTAGGGGAAGGGCACAGCAGCGCCCAATTTACCTCAGATTCTTCAATACTTAACTGAGATGCTTCACAAGGGCCTTTCCTTTTCCTCCATCAAAATTCATACCTCAGCCATTTCAGCTCATTACAACAGAGAACCACCTCTCTTCTCCCATCCACTGCTCAAGCAGTTCCTCAGAGGGGCCAAAAACTTAAGACCACCCAGGAGAGCCCCTTCTCCAGCATGGGACCTCAACTTTGTATTGGAAAAACGTGCTGTACCTCCTTTTGAGCCAGATGCAAAGGAAGAGTTGAAATTCCTTTCTTGGAAAACAACCTTCCTTTTAGCCATCACTTCAGCAAGAAGGGTGTCTGAATTACAGGCCCTTATGGCAGTGGAGCCTTTCATCATCTTTCATGCGGACAGGGTGTCCCTCAGGACCAATCCCTCCATGCCCAAGGTAGTATCCAGTGTGGCTCTTAATCAATCCATCCATTTGCAACCTTCTTTTCTAATCCGCAGGACAAAGGGGAATGGTTACTGCACTCCTTAGATGTTCACAGACAACTTAGATTTTACTTGGACAGGACGAAACCTCAAAGGAAATCTGATCAACTGCTGGTGGCATTTGCTGCAGGGGCAGAGGGGAAGGCTAATTCAAAGCAAACAATTTCCAAATGAATAGGCCATTGCATTCATTTCT
This sequence comes from Protopterus annectens, assembly GCF_019279795.1. Lineage (NCBI taxonomy): Eukaryota > Metazoa > Chordata > Ceratodontiformes > Protopteridae > Protopterus > Protopterus annectens. The sequence continues at coordinate 897,733,988 of NC_056728.1, forward strand.
GCTACAAGCACCATGGAAAACCTATCCCACAGGAGATTAGATCCCACTCAACCAGGTCTGCATCTACCTCTACAGCCTTTCTCAGAGACATCCCTACCAAGGACATCCTAGAAGATGCTACCTGTAGTTCTGTACATACTTTCACCAAGCATTACCATCTGCCAATTTTCTCTAAATCCAGAGCTGGCTTTGCCACTGCAGTCTTGCAGGGCCTTATAGCTGGTCCTAATGCTATCTAAATTCCTCCTCCCATCCTTAGCTTTGGGAATCTACCCAAATGTGATGACTGCAGCAGTGAGACATGAAGAACAGTACAGTTGTGTACACTTACCATAAATATAGATGTTCAAGTGTATTCACTGTTGCAGTCCTGGTTAGCCTCCCTCCAGCCTCCTGACGTTTTTTGGCTATACCTCTACTCTCCTTTATTATGCTCAAAAGCTTTTTGGTGTATTTGCTTTTTTGTTGGAGGTGTAACCTTGTATATTTATAGATTTAATTGCTTCCCATTAGGGGGCACCTGACATCTGGGGCAAGAAAAACTGATGTATTGGTGTTTGTTGCATGTTTTATACCCCTGACGACCTGACGTCATGGAAGAAGGGACAGCAACTGATGCAGGACCCAAGACTTTAATCAGGCTGACTGAAGGCTACTGCAAGCAGATAACCCAAATGTGATTACTTCAACAGTGAATACACTTGAACATCTACATTTATGAAGTGTACACAGCTGTACTTTCTCTTCCCACCGGGACAATCGCTATTCAATCAGACAACCTGTCTGTCGTGTGGTGCAAAAACAAGCAAGGGGGAATCAAATCTTATCCGCTTTGCCGAGAGGCCTTAAGAGTTTGGAAATGGGCGATGGACACACAATGCTTTCTGTTAGCAGCGCACATCCGGGGAAGTCCAATGTGATAGCAGACAAACTCAGTCGAGCAATCCTCATGCCTCACGAGTGGTCCTTGAATGCATAAGTTGCGAAAGAGATCTTTCACAGATGGAGCCAGCCTTGCTGCGACCTATTCGCCACACACCTGAACACCAAATGCAGCAGCTACTTTGCCCTAATTCCCCATCCGGGGATGTCACCCAGGGATGCTCGATTGGCCCCCAGGACTTCTTTATGCCTTCCCACCTTTTCCTCTTATTCCAGTGGTAATACAGAAAGCAAAACAGTTGAGTACCCTGATCCTCATTGCTCCTTACTGGCCTCGTCAAGTCTGGTTTCCCTTTCTGTGTCCCTACCTCTTGGGAGGAACCATGGATTCTAGAACCATCTCCAGATCTCCTGATTCATCAATCGGGGCAGTTCCTTCCAACCATCCACACCCTAAAATTGACAGCATAGCTGCTCCAGTTCCATGAATATCCAGGTTTGTTTCCCTCTCGCCTTCAGCCAAACACATTCCGATTTCTTCCCACAAGCCTTCCACTAGGAATTTGTACTCCAGCAACTGGAAAAGGTTCTCTATTTGGGCTGTAAACCAAGGCTTAAATCCCTATACAGCTCCTATAGAATTTATTTTGTCCTTCCTTATGTCCATCTTGCATGAAGGAGCTGCAGCCACTACAGTTAGAGTTCAGTTTGCTGCCATCTCTAGTTACCATTTTGGCTTCAGTGGAAATCCCATCATGGTCCCACTCTTTGTGCAAAACCTTTTTGAAGCGAGTTCTCCTTCTCAGGCCTCAAAGCAAACCACTACCAGAACCCTGGGACCTAAACTTAGTTCTTACATCTTTAGTTTCTTCACCATTTGAGCCCTCTTCTTCATCGGATCTGAAATTATTATCTTGGAACACACTTCTTAGTAGCCATAACCTCTGCTAGGAGAGTCTCAGAACTGCAAGCTCTTACTTTTCAACCTCCTTACATTGTTTTCCAAAAGGATAGTCTCTCTCTTAGGACTAACCCTTCCTTTCTTCCCAATGTATGCTCAGAGCATAATCGTAACACTACTATTGAGCTACCAGTGTTTTTTCCAAATCATTCTAATAAGTCTGAATACAGACTACTCCAATTAGATGTCCGCAGAATTCTCAGGTTTTACCTACACAGGACTAAAGAATTTAGAAAATCAGATCAATTATTTGTTTTCTTTTCAGACAAAAATAAAGGCTTGCCTGTTTCTAAGGTTACCCTTTCAAAACGTCTTTCAGATTGCATTTCCTTTGCTTATCAGACTGCTGGCAAACAGTTACCCAACAAAGTAAAAGGCCACTCTACAAGGGCAGTATCAACATCATGTGCCTTTAGATCTAGGCTTCCATTTGATACTATTTGTGCAGCAGCTACTTGGGCAAGACCACATACCTTTGTCACTCATTATAAATTGGATTTGGCCTCCCGGGACAGGTCATCCTTTGGATCCACTATGCTGAAGAGTCTGTTCTCTTGAGCCACCTGGGATAAAGGTGCTAGGGGCACAGTCCCATCCAGCAAGAATTATGGTGAGATAGGACTGCATAACATAAAGAAGTTATGTACTTACCATAACGTTCCATGTTTGTAGTTCATCTTGCCTACATTCTTGCTTTCCTCCCTCCTGCCTCCTTCCTGTTCCTGGAGAATCTGGTGGACTATACGTATGCTTTTTGACGTGGTTGTAGTTGGTGTCTACCTGGCATAGATAATGTTCCACAATGTTTTGTCTGTATGTACACAGTTATTGATAGTTTAATAACTATTAGGTACTTATTGCTTTCTTGCAAACAAGATCTGGGGAATTGCCGTGAGGCACCATAGGATAGGGGTTAGCCTCGAGCCAGTAAAAGCTCTTGAGCTTTAGTATTGGCCGAGTCGGAGCCGAATATCGGCTCCGAACCAGCAAGAATGTAGGCGAGATGGACTATAAACATGGAACGTTATGGTAAGTACATTAACTTCTTTTTTTGGTTGTTGATAAGAGTGGGGGGAGTGCTTAAATTGAAATTTGTAATGTATGGAGATTTCTAAAGAGATGTAAATAATATGTAATGTATATATCAATAAAAAAACTACCCTTTTTAGTAGTAGGTACCATGGGATCTTTTACACCCACCTGGGTCTACCACAAACTCAGGCAGATGGAACCTCCTTTTAAAGTCTCATCCAAAGTAGGGAAGACACTCAAATGCTGTACTACAGTGTCAGCCATCCATCTACTTGATGCAGGAACAGAACCTGCAGCTTTCGGCCCCAAAGGCAAGTATGTTACCTCTTCTACCATGGACACCGCTAATCTCACAATCTCTCCAGAACTGTATATTTCTGTACCTGTTTTGCATTGTGCCTAAACTGCATAATTTGTAACCTTGCTTATACATGTTCCTGTAACTTGGTATTTGTATATATTTTTTTACTTTATGGTCATTATACATTTCAGTTGCCTCTTACTGTCTTATGTTGCTGTGGAATTTTTCTCCCTGGGCTCCTGCTGTAAAGGGAATTCTACTTAGATGGACCATCTTGGTATGCAGTTACTAATAAATAGCAAATAAGTGTGTGTGTGTGATGGACCATCTTGGTATGCAGTTACTAATAAATAGCAAATAAATGTGTGTGTGTGTGTGTGTGTGTGTGTGTGTGTGTGTGTGTGTGTGTGTATCTCTGCACCTACACATAAATGCTGTCATTGCAGAAAGGAGGCAAAATTTAAAAGTGCAGCCATCTGTACAGCAGAAGTGGAGGAGAAGGATTACGGCCACATATTTATTTATTTATTTTACATTTGTTTACCAGGAAGTGTCCTACTGAGCCAGGAGCCCATTTTCAGTAGAGGACCAGGGAGAAAAGCTCCATAATACAGTAAGTGATGCAGAGGTATTACATGAGAAAGAAAGTACTGGTTATAATATGACCAGTTAATACACACAAAAAGAATTGAGAAAAAACAAAAATAGAATAAACATTTTACATTTACATTTTAACAAATTCAGTTTGTAGTCACAACATGAATTATATGACAGCAGCATAGCTGATAAATCTGAGTAGGGGAACTTCATAGGAATTACATAAGTGAGAATGTACAGGTTGTAGTATGACAAATTAACATAGAAAAGGAAAAGAAAAAAATACATTTTAACAGTTTGTATATTTAGTCACAATATAAATTGTATGACAGCATTCTCGCCATTCAAATTGAGTAAGGAAACTAAAGATGGGAGTAGGAATAGTTAAAATAGGTAAGAAAAAAGGAGATGCAAATATAGTCAGTTAGGAGATGTACAGGAACATGGAGGAACGAAAACATTGTCGCTTTGTAAACTGGAATCCTGACTCGAGTAAGCTTTCTTGATAGTTCTTATGCTGCTGCACAGTCATTTTTCCTCCATAGTCTATAGCAAACTTAATGACAATGTATGTCATGGCATCATGCACTGAATACACAGGCAGACCTGTCTTGTATGCTTGCTAGTTCCTTTCTTTAGTCTTGCACAGTTCTTGGAAATGTTCCTGCACCTGCAGCATTTTGTGTTTTGCAGAAAATTACTGTCCTTTTGTTTCTTTTTTCCCAATTTACACTGTATTGGTTAAAATTTCACACAAGGATTCACTAGAATGACTGGTGGAGCTCTTGCTTCCTAGTGATAAGTCTGTTCCCATAGTTTATGGGGCTTATCAAGGGTTGCAAATCATCCTTGTTTAACATTGACTCGTTCTTATGTTTCCCTGGTTCTTCAGGGAATTTGAGGGCTAGAAAGTAGTGCATTCTCCACCGACACCCTGGTGTACGGCGTATCCTGAGTTTTTTGTATTGCCATACCACCCCCCCCCCCCTCCAAATGTCTTTGCCATTTGATCACCTGTTATGATTATGAGGAGTGCTCTATGTAAGGGTTTTCACAAAGAAGCAAGCCGCAAGCCTTTCATGAAGGACATGAGGTCCAGTAGTCAGTCAGTGAGTTGCTGCAGCTGTCTTTAGTAAGACACAGGTTCCTTAACAATTTCACACTGGTTTCTGCCAAAGACATTTGCACTATACTACTTTGAAGCAGTTACCATTTGCTTGATTGATCTAGTGACAAGAGAAAGATGAAGACAAAACCACACAACCTACTTAAAGCAAACTGCTTATGTTAAGTTGTCTATCTCGCCTTCATTCTTGCTGGATGGGTTCGGAGCCGACCTCGGCTCCGACTCGGCCACTCTAAAGCTCGAGAGTTGGTTCCACCGGCTCGAGGCTCCCCTTATATCCCACAATGCTAGGCGAGAATTACCCCAGATCTCGTTTGCCGCTACAGCGATCGGGGTGTTGGTTTTCTACCGGCTTCTTGGTGAGTAACTTTGGATTAAAGTTAGTATACTTAAACCCCTTTAATTTTAATTTTAACACTTGTTTCCCTTAGTTTAGTGGAATCTCCCCCACCTTCTCTCTAAAATCCCATTTTTTCTCCACAAGAACTTATAAGTTCTTCCCTCGGGCCTTCAGGCCTTCTTCCTCCATCCCTAGTGGTGTGTGTGTGTTTTTCTCATAATTTAAAACTTTGGTAGTTTGTTTTATTTTTTGAGTTTAAAATAGGATAGGGTGTAATCAGTGTGTTTGACTGGGTGTGTGTGATTACACTTTTCTAAAATGTCTAAAGACTCAAAGGTCTCGGGCTTCAAGAAGTGTGACTCGTGCTGTCAGAAAATGTCTCTGACAGACGGTCACACTTCTTGTGTCTACCTGGGGCCTTTGCACCTGCAGGACTCCTGTGCTGTATGCCACGACTTCAGCCCCAGGGTCCTGCAGGAAAGAAAAACAAACTGATTCTGAGAGGTTTACTCAAGCCTGAGGGTTCCCTTACTGTCTCTTGGAAAGCCCTCCAAGGCTTCTAGGTCCTCGGCTCCAGCTACTGAGCCGAGACCTAAGGCTATGAAACCTCCGTCTACATCGGCTCCGGCTGGAGCCGATGAGTCTCAGTCTACAGTTTCTGTGGTTTCCTCGGCTCCGGCTGGAGCCGAGGTATTAGAAATTCCCGTGTCGGCTCCGACCAGACCTTCGGAACCGACATCTAGGAAGAGGTCTAGGTCACCATCCCTTGGCTCCGTTCATTCGGCTCCAGCATCTCCTCTGCTGTCTGAACGGAGCCATAGATCTCACTCCTCTAGGTCATCGAGGCTGTCGGACCATGACCTTCAGAGGGTAGTGAGTCGACTTCTTAAGTCCGAGGCACTGGCCCAAATGCTTCAGAGCCCGACTCATCAGTCGATGCCTGCCCCTGTCCCTCAATATGTTCCTCCTCCGACTCCGTTGAGCTCGGAGCCGGGGCGTTTCAGAACCGAGACTGTGGTAGCGTCGGAGCCGATACAATTGTCTTCGGCTCCATCGTCGGCTCCGATTTCTTCCTTAGAAGAATCTCGGCGCCGGACTTCCATCGTCGGCTCCGAGGGGGTGAGTGGCATTGGACCATTGTCCGACCCCGTTCTCCCTCTCGGGGCTTCGGCGCTGGTGAGTTCGGCTCCGACATCGGCCTCGGAGCCATCACTGTCGGTGCCGAGGGAGGTTTTTAGCTTTTCGGAGCGGGGACCTCTGGCTCTGCCTGACAGGGGTGCGTTCGAGGTCATGCGGAGTGTGTTAGAACCTGGTTCTACCCCACAGTCGGCTCCGTCCGCCCCCTCTTGGTGCCTCAGGTCAAGTCGACTCACTCCCTCATCCCGGACCGCAGAGAGCCAGCTCCTCAGGAATCCCCTGTGGGGATCTCATCCTCTTCCGAGGCCTCTCCTGATTTGGCAGAAGAGCCCCCTCGGAAGAGAAAGTGTAAGAGGAAACACATAGACTCACCTGAGTCCGTCACCTCTGACACAGATTTAGAGGATTCGAGGGTTCCCCGTTCCCCTTCTGAAGATGTCTCATTTGCAGACATTCTAGAAATCCTTAAGCAGAGGGGAAATTGGCCAGCCCTCAACCCTTCGGAGGATGAATCTGTGTACCTTGAGGCGTTTGGCTCTCGTCCTTCCACCTCCTGGGTGTCTTCCCCCCTTTGACCCCCTCATGCAGGTGGTAGCAAAAAAGGCATGGACGGCTCCTGATTCAGTGGACCCCACTCCCAGGAGACCCTCAAAATTCATTACAGCACCAGCAGATAAGTAGTTTCTGACAAAAGGAGTTTCTGTGGATGCTATGGTGGTTGCTGCTGCCACTAAGAAGGAACTAGCTGATCCTTCAGTGCCTGTCCATCCACCTAACAAGGAATCTAGGTCCATGGACAGGTGCGGAAGCGGATGTTCTCGTCAGCGACATTTGCAATGCGTTAGCTGAACTACCTATGCCATTTTACTCGTCTTCAAAGGGACTTGATCAAAGAAGCGAGTGACATGTTGAAGGATCCTACGGCTGCGGGTTTTCAAGACAAGATGAACACTCAGCTGGCTACCCTGAACTCCATAGCCAACTCCTCCATGCCTCCTCTCTTATGCGGCTGATGGAGCGAGCAGGGCCGCAGGGACAGGTGTGGCCTTACGTAGGCATGCCTGGATGCGGCTATGCAACTTTGCGGACCCCTTTAAAACGTCATTCACTAATTCCCCATTCGATGGATCATCTCTTTTTGGTCCTCAAGTGAAAGAAACCTTGACTAGGTGCGAGACAGATGGCAAGACTCTTTCTGCCGTCTGAGTCCGTTTTTCTACTCCTTCTAGGCCTTACCCCAAAGGTCAGAAAAGTGGAAAAATGTGGTTCCATAAACAATCTCAAGGGTCTTCGCCTGGCCTTTGAGTCGGTTCCCTGCCTGAGGCAGAGCGGGGAACAACAATGGTAGACGTCGCCCTAGAGGCAGGGGGGGTCCGCAGAACCAGGGCAATCGAGAAGCCTTCTCTGATAAGCCCTTTCAGCATCCCTGAGGTGTTGCCCGACTGCCCACCTTCGGAGGCAGTCGGGGGAAGATTGTCACTGTACCCAGAAGCCTGGCTATCCCTGACTCAAGACAAATGGGTACAGTCCATCATTTCCGAAGGCTATTCCATTCCCTTTGTTCGCATTCCAAACCAATCAAAAAAATCCCTTCCAGATGTTCCACCCACTCAAAGGGATCTTGCAGCTTTGGAAATTTCAAAGCTGCTTGCAAAAAGAGCAATTCAGCCAGTTCCAGCAGACCAGCAAGGATCTGGAATCTACTCAAGGTTCTTTTTAGTTCCAAAGAAAACAGGGGACTGGAGACCAATTTTGGATCTCAGTATCTTGAACAAGTCAGTCAAGAAAACAAGATTTCGGATGGTCACGCTGCAGTCCATCCTTCCCCTATTGGGAAAAGGAAACTGGATGTGCTCTATAGACCTTCAGGATGCGTACTATCACATAAAAATGAACAGACGCACCAGAAGATTCCTCCGCTTCAGGCTGGGAACCAGTCATTTTCAATTCAGGGCCCTGCCCTTTGGTCTCACCACTGCCCCGGTGTTTACCAAATGCATGCAAGTGGAAGCTTCTCACCTGATACGTCAAGGATTCCAGGTGTTTCCATATTTGGACGACTGGCTCCTCACAGCTCCCACCAAGCATCTTCTTCTATTGGCCAGGGACTACACCTTTCGCATTTGTCAAAATTTAGGCATTTCAATAAATTGCGAAAAGTCTGTTTTGTCGCCTTGTCGTGTTATTACCTTCATAGGCGCAATTCTAGACACAGTCAACATGTCTGCGAGGCTAACAGATCAGAGAATAACAGACATACAAAACTGGTCTCGCTCATCTTCAGCAGCAACAGAGTCAAAGCCAGGTTAGTTCTGAAAGTATTGGGGATTATGGCGGCTGCCATTCCTTTGCTTCCGTTAGCCAGATTCCACATGAGAATCCTTCAATGGATGCTCTTCACACAATGGTCATACCAGCAACTTCCGATGTCCCACACCATTATGATCACGCAAACATGCAGGAATCATCTTCTGTGGTGGATGTCTTCCCCTCAGCTCTTATTGGGAAGACCCTTTGTTCCTCCCCCTCCGGTTGCTACACTGACAATGGACGCCTCCCTGATCGGGTGGGGGCATTATCAGGGCAGAACTGTCCAGGGCACATGGCAACCAGAAGAATGCCACTTGCACATAAATGTTCTAGAGATGAGAGCAGTGCCTTTAGCGTTGCAAGCCCTTCAAGACTCTCTTCCCTTGGGAACGATAGCAATCCAGACGGACAATATGTCCGTAGTGTGGTATATCAACAAACAAGGCGGAACCAGGTCCTACCCCTGTGTCGAGAAGCACTCAGACTGTGGCAATGGGCGATTTCTTCTCAGCGGTTTCTGATAGCAACGCACATCCCCGGGAAGTCCAATCAAATCGCGGACAAGTTGAGCAGAGCTATCCTCATGCCTCACAGTGGTCTCTGAAAGACTCTGTTGTGAGAGAAATTTTTCTCAAGTGGGGTCAGCCTTGCTGCGACCTTTTTGCTACTCCCCAAAACAGCAAGTGCAGAGATTATTTCACCCTATTCCCTTTACCAGGCCAGCCCAGCAGAGACGCTCTAGTCCAAGTTTGGCCCCGGGGACTTCTGTATGCATTTCCTCCCTTCCCATTAATCTCTCAAGTGATACAGAAAGCTATCGCTCAGAAGGCCTCGTTGATCCTCATTGCTCCTTACTGGCCTCGACAGGTTTGGTTCCCCTTTCTGCATCATTTTCTGTTGGAGCGACCTTGGCATCTGGACCTAGTTCCAGATCTTTTGATCCATCAGTTGGGTCAGTTTCATCGCTCCCTTCCCTCTCTGAACCTCACTGCTTGGTTCCTCCAATTCCAACCTTAGCCAGGCTTCCTCAAATATCTCACTCTGTTCGAGATATTTTGATAGCTTCCCATAAATCTTCCACTAGAAAGATTTATTTGAGTAAGTGGAAACGTTTCGCCTATTGGGCTCAAGGAAGGGACATAGATCCTTTCACTGCTTCCGTCCAAATGGTCCTTGATTTTTTAGCTGAACTCTTCCATGCAGGTTCATCTCCTTCTACTCTTAAAGTTCAACTGGCAGCTATTTCTAATTTTCATGTGGGTATTTCAGAATCTGCCATAATGTCCCACAAGCTTTGCAAAGCCTTTTTGAAAGGAGTTTTTCTACTCAGACCTCCTATAAGAAATCCTCCTCCTCCTTGGGACCTAAATTTAGTTCTTAGTTCTTTGATTCTTCCCCCTTTCGAACCTGCAGCCTCCTGTTCTTTAAAATTGCTATCATGGAAGACTCTCTTTCTGGTAGCTATTACTTCAGCTAGAAGAGTTTCAGAACTTCATGCACTCAGCTGTCGACCTCCTTATCTGTTGTTCCATAAGGACAGGGTATCTTTACGAACCAACCCGTCTTTTTTGCCTAAGATAGCCTTGGCGTCTAACCTAAATCAAAACATTGACCTCCCTGTGTTTTTTGCAGAATATTCCAATAGGTCTGAACAAAAATTACACTGGCTAGATGTTCATCGTCAGTTAAGGTACTATTTGGATAGAACCAAACAATTCAGAAAATCTGACCAGCTGTTTGTCTCCTATGCAGAAGGCAGAAAGGGACTTTCAGTTTCAAAGGTATCGTTATCTAGATGGCTAACATCTCTGATTTCCCTTGTTTATGAAATTAGACACCAAAAGCTGCCTAACAAACCTAAAGCCCATTCCACCAGAGCTTTGGCTACTTCTATAGCCTTCCAAGACAGACTGCCTATTGACACCATTTGTGCGGCGGCTACTTGGGCTACTCCTCACACTTTCATTTCTCATTATAAGTTGGATTTAGCTTCTAGGCATAGAGCTAACTTTGGTTCCACTGTTCTCAAGAGTCTGTTCCGTTAGGCCACCCGGGACAAGGTGCTAGGGACGCGGTCCCATCCAGCAAGAATGAAGGCGAGATAGACAACTTAACACATAGAAGTTATGTTCTTACCATAACGTTCCATGTTAGTTGTCTTCTTCGCCTTCTTTCTTAAGGCGTCCCTCCTTCCCCCTGGCCTGGACAGACCTAGAGGAGTTTGATTGTGACCTCTCTTTCTACCACCTCTTTGCTATAGGTATATGCTCTGTTGTGCATATTTTCCTAGATCAGGCTTTAGGTCATCTTTCCTCTTCCCCTTGTTTATAGAGGTGGATTCTTTTTCCAGTTTTTCTGGTTATATTATTAGCTGGGCCTAGCTCACAAACGAGATCTGAGGTAATTCTCGCCTAGCATTGTGGGATATAAGGGGAGCCTCGAGCCGGTGGAACCAACTCTCGAGCTTTAGAGTGGCCGAGTCGGAGCCGAGGTCGGCTCCGAACCCATCCAGCAAGAAAGAAGGCGAGAAGTAGACAACTAACATGGAACGTTATGGTAAGAACATAACTTCTATTTCTTGCTTGTGTAAAAGCTACCACTTTAGTTTTGCAGAGTAATTTTGAATGCTGACTGTGTACGTCTCATTGTCCCAATCTCAGCTGTTTAGATGGAAACTTTTGTTTTTCCACAGTTAAATTTCGAAAATTAGCAGTGCCAAAAACCTTAACTTGTGACTGATTTGCATATTTTAATGTTGTGCTCATTTTCTATGGTAAAACCAGGTGACAATCTGGTTGTACCTGAAACAGAAATTATTATTTTATTTTAGTGCATGCTTTTCAGAATGATTTGTTTGATCTTGCTCTGTGCTCTGATTTTGCATTTTTGCTTATTTTTTTTTCAGGAGCAGAACATGAAAGTGACTGGGGGCTTGTCCTGGTGGAAAGATTGCATTATACTAGCATGCTTTAATTTAACTGAGCAGCAAGAAGAGGTTAGGAAACAAACCTTATCCATGAAATGCAATACATCCAGGAAATGTTTGTTTTAATATGACTTAATTTGGTACTGAAAAGCAATTGGAAATGCAGTCATAAGTATGCTTCTTTATTTAACATTTTGGTGGCTTTTTCCACTCGTGTTGAGCTGATACAGAATATTCCTTTCTTGCTGATCTGTGTGCATCAACCATCAAACTTTTTCCATGGAGGATCAAGCCGTTGCTACATTAAAGTTCTTTAAATTAATATTTTAAAAGTCATTGGTCCTTCCACTGCCCTCACCCTCCCTGACCACAGCCATCTTACATAGTCACCATCTAATCAGTTTCTCCCTTCTTTCCCCCCATAAATCATCCTCTCTCCCTTTCTTATTCACTCTTCCTTCTGTCCCTACTACCTCTTAACCAAACACCGAAAGACTTACTGCTACTAAGTAATATGTAATGCTAGTATTAATACCAAACTCACCAAGCTTATGTAACTTCATGTGTATTATAACACCTTAACACTACTGTTAACTACTTTTGTTTTTTAGACTTGTACATGTTTTGTGTTTACTATAAGAATCTAAATTGCCATTGTATTCTACTTTTTTGTGAATTGGTATGTACTTATGGAGCTTTTCTCCCCGAACCTCCACTGTAAAAGGGCTTTGGATCAGTTGAACACTCCCATTCAGCAAAGGAGTCCTTCGAGCATTCTGACATGCATTGGATGCATTTAACTAGTAAAAAGTGTGTTGGTGATGGCCTTAACAAGTATACAGCAGATGTGCACTGCTGACTTTGGCTTTGATAATTACATGCCACTCCTCCGATAAGCATCACATTGAACAGATGAGCTAAGTTGTGACAACTGGCTTCTAAGGATTCTGGCATTATCACTCTTAAATCAGTGCCATGCAGTGTTGTCTTCCTACCATTAACTGAATATTCACTTTACTGTTTCACATTCAAACTCTCGCAGTAATTTTCAGGAGGAGCTAATAATGTGTTTTCACTGCCAACACTTCTACCTGCTTCTGTGGTATCATGCTGTCACTAGTCAGGCTAGTCTGGTCGTCAAAACTCAGAGTTACTGAGCATTCTTAAAATAAGACATCCCTATCAGTTTACTGTAGCCGTAGTAAAAGCAATTTAACTTCAAAGGACATATACCAACAGTTACATTTTACAGGTTTTGTGGTGTTACTGCTAGGCAGTTCAGTAATCAGCTAGTCACAAGCTTGTATAGTTGAATAATAAAATATTTTACTTAAATTATGTGGGAGCAGATCAAGAATACAGTCTTCCCGACGTCAAGGCATTTGTATGCATAGGTCATCGCTGGTGCAGTGTTCCCAGTTCTTTCTTGCCATTAGAGCTCGAAGCATCCAGTTTGTTGAGTGCTTCTGTCAGTTTATGCAACAAAGCTTCCTAAAGTAAGTGCCCCATTGGGGACCAATTTACTTCTTTTCATTTTATTGCTCTATTAGACATTCTGTAAGAGAAATACTTAAGTGTAGAAAGCAAATTCCACATTGAGACTTCCATACTCTGCCTTTTTTGCTTGCGGTAAGGACATAATGTTCCAAATTTGTCCCAGCTGTGCTCATTTTTAATAGTCGCACTATTATGTTTAGGATTGAGTTGTTGGCTGAGTTCTTAGACAAAGAAATGGAGCATTTTCCCAGTGTGGCATCCAGTGGCTACTCTGACCCTTCTCATAAATGGAGGGAAGAACTTCCTAAACATGTTGGAGTATCAGATGTCAGTCTTTCATCATCCTCCAGTCCACCCGGACTCGTTGAAGGAGAGGAGATGCTTTTGCAATCCCCTCTGGTGACTGAGCGCATGACTGAGACATCTACCAAGACTTTTTTGGTTTCCAGTATGCCAGCTGCCCCCATCCAGCTCTGTACAGGAAAAAGGACTTGGGGCATCAGTTAGGTCTGTGGCTACTTTGTAGGCTTCTGCTGCCGATGCCTGCACCAGATCTTCTGAGGGGGGGTGGGGGCATAATCCCCTAGGTTTAAGAAGAGTCATCAGTGGACCAAGTGCTGACTGCGTCTACCTGCCTGTGGCCTGGCCACAGTACATATGACCCACACCCAGACCCAATCCAAAGGCCATACTTAATATGGCTGCTACAGCCCTAGGCTTTTTAGGTTTCCAACCTCACCAGGCCTATCAACAAGATCTAGTCAGACTGGCTGAATCGTCTATCTGTTGTGAGATCCATGCAGCATAACCCTGCCAGAACCCCTGCTACAGGATCATCCTGGAAAAAGAGAGGAGGAAATTCCCTCTAGAATTCCAGTGTTTCCTACAACTCTGCCAAAGATTAATTAGCATTTGTTGATCAAATTTTCACTATTTTGTATGCTAATTCAATCTCTGTTGAAAATCTTGTCTCTGCTTCACTACCTGAGGATTTCAAGTTTGGCGAGACACTCCATAAAATGATGGAGTCCTTCAGTTTGGCAGGTCAGGGCTATCCTCAGTCTAAGACGAGGATCAGAGAATTTTTCAAACTCCCTGAGCATAAAGCTCTTGTCATTCCTCCAGTACCAGAAAATAGTTGAAGTCCTACTTGACTCTTCCTGCAGGCTGATTTCCAACCATCTACTCACAGGAAACCAGACCATGTTTACATGATCTTGGAGTCCTGTAAACACCTGTTTAGAGGTTGTGGTTGATCTTGAAATGGTATGTCAAGGTTCTAAATGAGCTAAGGGCAGCATTTCTAGACAAGCTTTGCCAAATGAGAAAGAAGGTAGGACCCTTGACAGATTTGACAAAAAGGTATACATTTCTGCCACCCTGACCATGAGTGCTCTCAATTTGCCAGTTCCATACGGTTGAATTCCAAAAGATCCTGCTGGATGAAATGAAGTAGAAGCTGGAGGGGATGGAGATAGAGAACTTTCAAAAGAATTGTTTGAACTTTGCAAATCTTATTCTCAGATTGCTAAGCATTAATTGCATTGTGGCTTTGATGCTTTAATAGCATCAAGCAGGACAGCAGCCCTGGGTCAGTTACTCTTAGGCATGCCTCACTAAGGGAGCAGCCCCTCCAAGAGCATGTGAAATCTGTACTCCTGGATGCACCTCTAGACAAGCTTTCATTTGGACCATGGGCTGAAGCAATTTTTAAAAAGCTGGAGGACAAGGCTAAATCCATGAAGACTGTCAAAGATTTCTTGCAGTTTCATCCACCTAGATTTATTTATTTATTTATTTTACATTTGTTAACCGGGATAGTCCGACTGGATACATGTCCATTTTCAGCGGAGGCCCGGGGAGAAAAGCTCCAGGTACATAACAGACATATGAACATTGTAAATGCAAAAAAGGAAGATAGTTGAGTTCTAAATACAATATAAAGATACATCACATCAGATTTAGCAGGAATTGTCCTACCAAGCCCTGGTCCTTTACTTCCTCTCGACCAAGACAGATGGAGAAGGACCAGAAGTGGTATACAATAAATTGTACTCCTCCCGGAAGAAAGTCTCCTGCCTAGCACAGTACTTCCAGTACCCTCTAAGACCAACAGCCATGTCAGCAAGGGAAGTCCTGAGAGCTTTGTTATATATGGCTTCATGTATGTTGATTCCACTGGCATAGCTGCACATGTGGAAAATCCAGTGTTACTTCAAGAATGTGTAGTGTCAGCACAGACATTCCCTCAACCACAAGATACAGCTTCTTCTTTGTTTACAAAAAGAGTTGAAGTAGTGAATCCAAGCTTGCACTCTAAATAAATGGGTCCCCTTTCAAATCCAGCCAGGAAAAATCAACTCTTAGCCACAGATGCTTCAGATCTGACCTGAGATGCAGGGAAAATGGGACCAAGCATTGTTAAAAAAAAATCATTTAACCAAAAAGAAATGTTGATAATACTTTAAAGGCATGTTGGCGTTCAAAGAATTCTGGAAACCAGGGGTTCTGTTAGTGAAGACAAGACAACACCACTGTGATGATGTGCATAAACAAACCTTGAGGGACACACTTTTACCCTGTGTGTCACTTAGCCATGCAGATATGGGGAACACCTTAGTCTGTGGCCCAGCAGCTGCCAGGGACAGCAACAACCCTGCAGACAACCTTAGCATGTCAGAGGCAGACTCAGGACATTTTTCCTACAGATAATGCAGAAATAGGGTATGCGAGAAGTAGACCTTTTTGCCACAAAGCAAAACAGGCAATTAGAACAATTTTATTGCATGACCACATACAACAAGGCTTTTTAGGACAAACATTTTCTTTCAAATGACAAGTCTATTTTTACATGTCTTCTTCCCGTACTTCTCATCCCCAGTTTGTTACTGAAGATAAGTGAGGCAGGGCCAAGGCTGATCTTAATGTTACCTTTTTTTGGCCAGTTCAGCATTGGTGTCCTCTGCTCCAAAGCCTGAGAAGATAGGAACCTTGGCTGCTACCTCAGAACTGTTAACTTCGAATAAGAGAACTGTCATACACCCCAACCTGAGCACCTTGAGGTAGACAGTGCAGATGATTTAATCAGCATTCATTGACAGCATCAATAATTTAACCTCTTGTTTGTTACCTTCCCCTTGAAACAATTTTTGAAGGACATTGTCCACCTCAGACTTCAAAAGAGAGTACCCTCAACTCTTTCAATTTTGTTTTTGAGAAGCTTGCCATAGCACCTTTTGAACTTGCAGCTTCTTCTGACATTGTTTCATTCTTTGAAGACTACTTTTCTGATGACTTTAACCTTAGCTAGGAGAGTCCCTGAATTGCAAGCCCTAATGTGTATCAAGTCCTCCTTGATCTTCCGCTCTGACAGGGTCTTCTGGCTTTAACAGAAACTGTTCCCAAGCACCCACTCCTTTGCTTTAAGATTCCTCCCAGGTTATTTCTGCAGCAGTGAAACATGAGTATAGTGCACATATCTCCCCATCATAAATATAGATGTTTGTCTTCACTGTTACAGCACTGTCTTTTCCCCACCTTACCCCTCTGTTCCCCCCAAAGGTTGGTGTTGTGGGCCCCCTTTTCCCTTATCCAGTCCTCAGGATCTCCACATCACCACAGTCATTAGTTTTGGTTTCAGATTCCTCTCTCTCTATACAGCAGTTCACTGAGGACAGTTTGAGTACCTTGTGCTTCTGGCCTGGGAATCTGAGGATGAGGTTTCAGTTCTGGGGGTGCAAGAAAGACCTGAAAACATGAACCCAGCTGATGACTCATACCCAGATGTCTTGACATCAGGGAGAGGGTGTACGCCAGACTTGGAGTAGAGGGCACAGGGGTTCTTTGGTATTTGGGCCAGTTAAAGGGTTACCATAACAAGGAAATCCCAGATTGTTGTTACTGCAGCAGTGAAGATACTTGAACATCTGCATTTATGGCAAGTACACTCAGCTCTACTTTCTCCTTAGCTCAACTTTGTCCATTTTCACTGCAGGGCAGTCCTTAATATATGATTGCCACATTTCTATACCTGTCTGCTACAAATCAAAGACCTGGTAGCGGTTGTCATACTTGAGGTGTGAGGTTTTTTTTTTTTCACTGTTAAGATTTTTTGTGTTTCCTTTTCAAACACAGCATTTTTTCTGGGAAATGGAAGTTATATTTGTAGTTTTGCGCTTAATTGTTTGAAGATTGTAATAATGAATCCTTGATTCATACTGGAATTTTGCTTCACATTGTTTTCTCCTGAACTTTTTGTTGTAGCAGCCAGCACATATTAACCTGAATGGAAGTCCTCAATTCCTGAAAACTTCACCTCCTTTTGCTGCAGCCCAGTGTCTAGTGCAAAAAAAAAAAAAAAAATACAGTCAATGTGAGCACACGTGTGAAATGCACCTCATGTGCCATTGTAAACTTATATATATATATATATATATATATATATATATATATATATATATATATATATAAAAGTGCTGGTGAGGAAAAATCTAGTCTGTAACAGAGTCTGCTTGATGAGACCCTCCCCAAGTAGCTCTTGAGGTTTAGCAGGAGCACATTGTGCTTATGTTAAGGCCTTTTAATCATCAGTATTATCTCCATTTTGTTTGTTACTCATGCAGTGCATACCATGCGTTTGCGAGGAAGTGAAGCAGAGAGTTCGATTTTTTATTTTGGACCTTTTAATGAGGTTCTGTACAGCCATCGGTGCCAGCAGTTTACCAGAGCTACTCAGAGCCATTGCCATTTAAAGCTTGCGGTCTTGGTTGCTGCTCCATGCCGACCCCATTGGGAATTCTTCAGATCAGAGTAAACCTTGGAAACAGTATTTTGCCATGCTACCACTAGCTAATGTTTCTAACATTTTAGACCTTTATGGCAAGAATGTGTACTGCTGCACCCCATTGGGCTCAAGGCCCTCAGCCTCTCATTTCACCTGTCCCGTTTCTAGTCCCTCTTTTGTTAAAAAGGCTGTTGATGTGCCTTGGCTTTTGAAGGATCTTCACGAGACTCCATTTGTGGCTTACCTCTATGATTTCAATTGCACTTATCCTTTAACTTAAGGCCATAGGCTTGGATGTGTCTGGCTGCAGAAGATGGAGTTACTAAGGCTTTCCTCTTTGAAAGACAAACTTTGGGACAAGATCCCGAATACTAATTTCTTCGAGAGTGATGTTGTGTCAGGCTATCCTGTGTAGAACCTGGATGATTATCTCCAAAAGAAGAAATAGGTAGTCACCTCTTTGGAAGATCTTTACAATCTCAGTCTTTTTTTCTTTTTCTTCCGATTTTCATGCTAGTTGTTCTATAAGGAGGAGGAGGAGCAGAAGTCATCTCTCTGCCTGAATTAAGGCCCTTAGGCATCACACTGCTATGCCCCTTCTATTCCATCTAGGTTGGCTAAGGGGGGGGTGAGCCCTGCAAGCCATCCCAGCACATTTCAGACTCCATCTGGGATTACACTTGGGGGGGTTACTCTAAGAACTTTCACAGAGGGTTACTGGGCTCTAGATGTTATCTTTCTGTATCATATTCTAGAGCCTATCATTCCTCCCCAAGAATGTAATCCATGTTGGATCATTCTACTTCAGTGGAGCTCTTGAGACTTAACCAGATTCTTAAGTGAAGGTGACTATTCTGATTTCACACTGAGGTCCAAATGTTTTACTGTGACTTTTGCTGGGCCTAAGCATATGATTTTTATTCCCGTTTTGGATCTCAGTAACTTAACCAGTGCATTGATTTCCAAATGATCACCTGTCAAGGTGCTATGTCTTTGCATCTACTAGGTACCGGGATGATGTTGCTGCATGATAGTATGTTTACTGGTATATCACCATTTTTTTGGGGGGGGGGGGGTCACACACAAAAATCCTCTGGATGTTCATCATTACACTTGGGTTATCCTGCTGGCAGGCTACCCGCAGTCGGCCTGAATTCCAAAGTCCTGGTCCGGCATCTGTTGCCGTCGCCTCTTCCCTGACGTCAGAGTGCAAGGGTTATAAAAGATGCAGCTGACGCCATTTTCTTCAGTCTTTCTTGCCACGCAGTGCCCATAGCAAAAGCAGTTAAGTGCCGGTCGGCCGACTGCTGAGATTTTCAGAATTGAATTTCAGATCCAAAGTCTTCTATAAAGCTAAGTACCCCATTGGGGAAACTTTTTTCTTGCTCCAGACCAATGTCAGAAAAAGTTAACAATTGTATTTCTTGTGGGAAGCAAATACCTCAAAAGGATTTTCATTCTTACTGTATTCCTTGCCTAGGCCCTGACCACGACGTTGCTAGTTGTCGGTTTTGTGCTAGATTTAACCAACGCACTATTAAGCGTCGGTACGATTTTGCTTTTCATTACTTTGGCTGAAGGTTTAACTACATAATGCCGTTGGAACAGCTGACAACCGGAGTTCATAAAAAGTGCAAGGAAAAAGAAAAGGACAGGCATCCGAGGTCCAAAACCGATGACAAAGCCTCTTCTAGGCCAGTCGCCGGGTCGCTAGTTCTCAGTGAGGCGCTTTAGCCCCTGACACCCGCTACCTCAGAGCAACAGGCCGCCTCCGACTCCCACGTGAAGACAACTAGGCCTCTGGATACTCAAGGTATTGGGCCTTCGGAAACTAATCCCTCAGATGGGTCCAGAGCCGCTGAGCAGGCATCGGCTTCTGAGGGTGTTTTCAGACCTACACAGCTTTATATCCAGCCAACTTCAGCTTCCAGGACAAAGTCTAAAACAGTTTTAAAGACAAG
Source organism: Protopterus annectens (assembly GCF_019279795.1). Taxonomy (NCBI): domain Eukaryota; kingdom Metazoa; phylum Chordata; order Ceratodontiformes; family Protopteridae; genus Protopterus; species Protopterus annectens. The sequence continues at coordinate 897,753,841 of NC_056728.1, forward strand.
GAAACAAGTGCAGCATTCCCCAGGACACACTTCCATGCCTAAGAAACAGATGCTCAAAATGGCCGAAGACCTAATTACTTTGATCAGGGGTTCCCATCCCCATCTTGATAAGAGGTCTAGGCAAGACACTGAATATGATTTCTCTGATCAGGTTTCCATTTCCTCTGACTCCTCTTCAGAACAGGGATACTCTATTCCTCCCTATGAGGATTCTGATGCTGAAGAATCTATTCCTTCAGCTTCTCCTCCTGAGGATTACTCATTTGTGGAAACCCTGCATACCATGTGGGAGCATTTCCATTGGGAGAGCCAAGATTACTCAGATTCTAAGAAAAGTCTCAGAGACTTTCTTTTACTACCTCAGCACAGACCTCTTGGTATTCCACCTGTTCTAGACATTGTAGATTATTTATTTACTGAGTCAGGCCTGTTTCCCGACTCTTTACCTCCTGTACCTGTTAAGCCAGACAGATACTACAGGGTACCAGATTCTCATAAATTTCTATAAAATAACCCTACTGCTGACCCAGAAACTATTTCTCAGGGTCCCAAAGGGGTTAAGGGTGCTACTGCAAAAAACCCTGTCCCCTCAGATAGAGATTCTAGGGCTCTGGACAAATGGGGGAAAAAGGTTTACACTTCTACTACCTTGGCTGTAAGGGCTTTAAATTGTCAGTTTCATATGCTTAAATATCAGCAATACTTAATGTCTGTGCTAAAACAGAAAATGTTGACAAATTCTGAATGTTCTGAGAACAAGGACATGCAGGATTTATTGCATGCAGCTGAACAAGTAGGAAAACATATTTTGCAATGTGGTTATGATTCACTAGAGGCCTCTTGCAGGGCCACTGTAACAGGTTCTGTCATTAGAAGGCATGCTTGGTTAAAGGAACAGACTCTGCCTGATCATGTTAAAGCAAAATTATTGGATGCTCCATTACAGCATGATACTTTATTTGGTTTTAAAGCAGAAGAGGTGTTGAAGAAAATGGAGGATAAAGCTAAATCTATGCAGACAGTAAAGGATTTCTTACAGGTACAGCCACCCAGATTTAGCAGGAACTGGCCTTCTAAGAATTGGTCCTTTCCTGTGTCAGACAGGCCACAAAGAGGCAGATACAGATGCCCTAGAGGCAGACAACAGCCCCAGGGCTCATACAGGCCCAAACAATGGGGTACTTCTACCTCCAAAAGCGGAAAAGACAAATCACAGCCATATAGGAAACAGTCCCAGTGACTTCCCTCTGCCAATGCCAAGCATTTACCTTTTGGCAGCACCCTTAGGGGGAAAGCTAGCACTTTTTTCACAAAACTGGCACATGATCACCCAGGACAAATGGGTCTTAAATATAGTCTCTCAGGGCTACAGCTTCTACTTTCACACCCTTCCAAAGGCAAAAGGTATGCCAGACCTGCCACACAGTCAATGGGCAGAGGCACAAAAACAAGTTTCATCTCTCATGGACATGAGGGCTATTCAGCCAGTGCCTCAACAAGAGCAGGGACAAGGATTTTACTCAAGACTTTTCTTAGTACCAAGAAAGGACAAAGCATGGAGAGACCAATTCAGGACTGATATTCTAAATACTTTTCTGGACGTTCCGAAATTCAAAATGTTGACTCTGCAGCAGCTTCTGCCCATGCTGGGCAAGAAGGCTTGGCTTGTAACTTTGGACCTCAAAGAGGCATACCTGCATGTCCCAGTCAGACAATCTTGCAGAAGATGCCTCAGATTCATAGTAGGCTCAATGCACTACCAATTCTCTGCACTGCCCTTTGGCTTATCTACTGCACCCAGGATCTTCACAAAATGCCTGACACCAGTAATTGCATTTTGCAGACAAAGAGGAATTCAAATATATCCCTATTTGGATGACTGCCTTATTCAAGCAGAGACCAAAGACATTCTACTAAAGCATCTGGCGTTTGTAAAAAGATTACTAATTTGCCTAGGGTATACAGTAAACGAAAAGAAATCAAAACTAGTACCCTCTCAAGAGATAATATTCCTGGGTGCAAGCTTAAATACAACTGCCCAGATGGCTTACTTCACACCAGACAAACAAAGGCAACTGACTTCTTACTACAAAAGCATGGCAACAAAGACCTAGTTGTCAGCAAGAAAAATTCTGCAGGCTTTGGGCTACATGGCCTCCTGCATTCTGCTAATTATGTATGCAAGACTGCATATGAGGAAACTACAGTGATATCTAAAAAGTGTTTGTACTCAACACTGCCACAGCCTGGAATCAATAATTTCACTCATTCCCTGTCTGCAACAGGAGTTTCGATGGTGGGCACAGGCCTGCCACCACATCAAGGGGCAGCCATTCACTTTACCCACAGCCAGGCAAACACTAACAATAGATGCTTCAGATTAGGCCTGGGGGGCCCACATGGCAGGAAAATGTATTCAGGGCACATGGTCCCCAAGCCAAAGGCAACTTCACGTCAATCAAAAAGAGATGCTAGCTGTACAAAATGCCCTGACAGCCTTCAAGGACCTACTTCATCCAGGACAACTGCTGATAAAGACAGACAGCACCACAGTCATGTGGTACATAAACAAGCAGGGGGGGGAGGCACACATTCCTACCCATCTGCAGACAAGCCATGATTTTGTGGAACACAGCATTGACTTACCAAGTATACCTGCAAGCACAATTCCTGCCAGGAAAAACAAATGCACTGGCAGACGAACTAAGCAGAAACCTCATAGACCCTCATGAGTGGAAACTAGATCCACAAATCTTCAGCATGATAACAAGGAAATGGGGATGCCCAGGCATAGATCTTTTTGCCTCCCCTCACAACTGCCAACTTCAGAGATTCTGCACAAGGACTTATCACAAACAAGCATGGAAAGTGGATGCTTTTGTCATTCAGCTGGAACAACCTTACAGTATATGCCTTAACTCCACTGCCTCTCCTCCCCAAGGTACACCTAAAGGTCAGACAAGAGAAGCCACAAATGATACTGATTGCCCTGGATTGGCCTTGCCAACACTGGTACCCAGTCCTAAGGAGCTTGTCTCAAGGTCCTGCCTGGACATTGCTTCAAATTCCTCATTTACTGACCCAAAAAAACAATCAGATCCTGCACAGCCATCTCAGAACCCTAAGTCTAGCTGCATAGTGGATAGTGTAACCATTCAGAATACACCTCTTTCTAAAGCGGTTATGGATGTTATTTTGGAGGCCAGGAGGCCCAGCACCAGGAAATCTTATGCAGAAAAATGAAAGATATTCTGTGCTTGGAACCAGGTGCATGTAACTGACACGCTTGTACCAAATATTCCTCAGATTTTACAATATCTGACTGAGATGCTGGACAAAGGCCTATCCTTCTCATCAATTAAGATCCATGCCTCTGCCATTTCAGCTCATTACAATACAGAACCACCAATTTTTTCACATCCATTGCTTAGGCAGTTCCTCGGGGGGGGGGGGGGCAAAAACATAAGACCCCCCCAAGGAGAACACCAATACCTGCATGGGACCTCAATTTTGTCTTGGAAAAACTCACACTGCCTCCTTTTGAGCCAGCCAATACAGCTGAGATAAAATTCTTATCATGGAAAACAGCTCTGCTCCTAGCAATAACTTCAGCAAGAAGAGTCTCAGAGCTACAGGCATTAATGGCTGTGGAACCTTTTATTATCTTCCATCCGGACAGGGTTTCTCTAAGGACAAACCCAACATTTATGCCTAAGGTGGTGTCCACTGTGGCTCTTAAAACCATTCATTTGCCTACTTTTTATCCAAACCCACAGAATAAAGGGGAGAGACGTCTGCATTCTTTGGACATACACAGACAGCTACGCTTCTACTTGGACAAAACTAAAGCTTTCAGAAAGACTGAGCAACTTTTAGTGGCATATGCTTCAGGATCACAAGGAAAGGCCATCTCAAAGCAGACTATTTCAAAATGGATAGGACACTGCATTCATTTCTGCTATTCACAACATGGCAAATCAGTGCCTAATGGCATTAGACCACATTTTACCAGGGCAGCAGCCACCTCAGTAGCCTTCCTCACAAGAGTACCAACCAAGGATATTTTGGAGGCTGCAACTTGGACTTCACTGCACACTTTTGCTAAGCACTACCACTTATCTCTTACTCTAAATCCAGAGCAGGCTTTGCCACTGCAGATGTTCATCGTGTTACCCTGCTGCAGTCATTACAATTGGATTATCCTGTCGTCAGGCGGTCCCGCAGTCGGCCGGATTTCCAAAGTCTTGGCCTGACGTTGGTTGCAGTTGCCTCGTCCCTGATATCAGTGCGGCAGGGGTACATATATTGCAACCGACGCCATTTTCTTCAGTCTTTCTTGCCGCGTGGTGCCCGAAGCAGAAGCAATTTGCAAGTGCCGGTCGGCCGACTCCTGAGATTTCCGAATTCGAATTTCAGACCGAAGTCTTCTATAAAGCTAAGTACCCCGTTGGGGAAACTTTTCTTGCCTCAGACCGATGTCAGAAAAAGTTAACAATTGTATTTCTTGTGGGAAGCAAATACCTCATAAGGATTTTCATTCTTATTGCATACCTTGCCTTGGCCCTGATTGCGACGTCACTTCTTGTCGTTTTTGTGCTAGATTTAATAAACGTACTATTAAAAGATGATTTGATTTCGCACAACACTTTTTTGGCAGAAAATTTAATTATAACATGCCATCGGAGCTTCCGACTACCGGCATGCACAAAAAGCGCAGGGATAAGGATTGACAGCCCAAGCCTAAGCCCAATTCCGAGGCCTCTGTTGATCCGGTCTCCAGTTCTCCGGTTATCAGTGAGGCTCCGCAGCCTCTTGACTACCGCAGTTCAAGAAACCAAGACCGCTACAGATATTTTGATGGAATGTACTAGGCCGATGCAGACATGTCCTTCAAGAATGCAACTGCAGTCCTGACATATGGGTTGTCCTGCCTCAGGCAGCCCTTCGGTCGGCCGGATTCCAAAGTCTGGGTCCGGCGCCGGCTGATGTTGCCTCCTTCCCGACGTCAGAGCGGCTGGGGTATAAAGGCATCAGCTGACACCATCTTCTTCAGTCTTTCTTGCCGCACGGTGCCCGAAGCAGAAGCAGTTCGCAAGTGCCGGTCGGTCAGCTCCTGTGTTTTCAGTACCGAAGTCATCTAAAAAGCTAAGTACCCCATTGGGGAACATTTTTTCTTGCCGATGTCAGAACAAATTGAGAAAGTTAATAATTGTTTGTCTTGTGGTAAACAAATATCTCATAAGGACTTCCATTCCTACTGCCTCCCTTGCCTGGGCCCAGACCACGACGTCTCGGCCTGTGCTGCCTGTGCTTGCTTTAATAAGCGCACTCTCAGGCGCCGAGCAGAATTTGCCGAAAACTTTTTTGGCAAATCCTTCGCTTACACCATGCCGTCGGAACAACCGACAGCACCAACTACCAAGAAACGTAAAGACCGGGACCGACATCCTCGGCCCGCGTCTTCCACCGATTCTACACCTAAGCCCTCCGCGAGTGCTTCGGTCCCTTCGGAAGCGATTATTCAATCGCTCCAGGCCGACGACACCGCATTAACACGCTCCTCGGTCTCGTAGACTACACCGGTGCCGGTTGTTGATTTTCCTCCAGAAAGTGAAGTTCTCGATCTACCCGACACCATTCCTGTGGACAAGGTTACCCCTGCACGTGGGGCAGCTAGGCCTCCTGTATCCATGTCCATCAAGGCCTTTGCATGTGCTAAGGCCGCTAGCCAGGCCAAGGCCCATCCTAAGCCTACCTCTCAGGCCCCTTCTTCTGATAGACAGATCATGTCTCTTGCTGCAGACCTAATCTCTCTTATCAGGGGGTCTCAGCCCCATCCAGACAGAGGTTCTCGGCCACCTGCAGAAAAAAGGCCTAGAACTGAGCAGGCAGACAACCTCTCTTCAGATGAAGCCTCTGGGGATTCAGAGCATTCAGATACCCAAGAAGAATCCTTTCAAGCTTATGAGGACTCTGATGCTGAGGAATCAATTCCCTCTGCCTCTCCTCCAGAGGATTTTTCTTTCGGTGAAGTCCTCCACTCCATGAGGGAACATTTTAAGTGGCAGGGTCAGGAATTCTCTGACTCTAGGAAAAGGCTCCGTACCTTCCTCAAGTTACCCCAACACAGACCTTTGGCTATCCCTCCAGTTTTGGATGTCCTGGATGATGTATTCTCAGACTCCAGTGCTTCCCCTGATTCTCTCCCTCCTGCTCCTGTCAAGCCAGACAGATATTACAGGGTCCCTGACACTCACAAGCATTTCTTTAAGGCCCAATCTGTGGATCTAGAAACTGTTTCACAGGGGCCCAAAGGAGTGGCTTCATCCTCGGCCAAAAATCCACTACCAGCTGACAGGGAAGCAAGGTCCCTGGAGAGATGGGGTAAAAAAGTTTATACCTCTACCACCCTTGCCATGAGGTCACTTAATTGCCTTTTTCATATGTTTAAGTACCAGGATTTTTTACTGGATGATTTGCAGAAAAAGCTAGCCTCTCCTGAGCCTATAGATAGAAAGGCATTGCAGGATTTGGTTCATAATTCTCAGCAGGTTAGTAACCATTTTCTTCAGTGTGGTTATGATGCATTGGAGGCTTCATGTAGGGCAGCCATGACAGGGGCAGTTATCCGTAGACATGCTTGGTTGAAAGAGCAGCCTCTGCCGGATCATGTTAAAGTAAAGCTCCTGGACGCACCTCTGGATAAACAGAAGCTTTTTGGTGCAAATGCTCAGGATGTGTTGAAGTCCATTGAGGAGAAGGCAAAATCAGTACAGACAGTAAAAGATTTCCTCCAGGTTCAGCCACCCAGATTCAGCAGAAATTGGCCTTCAAAGAATTGGTCCTTTCCAGACTCAGACAAGTTTCAAAGGGGAAAGAACAGGCGTGCACGAGGTAGAGGGCAATAACGAGGCTCCTACAGGGGACACCAGTGGCAGCCTCAAAATCAAAGAAGTGGCACAAGTACTTCACCTGCACCACAGGGACAATCACAATGACTTACCTATCACTCCGCCTACCAAGGCTCAAAGAGAAGCACCTTTAGGCGGAAAATTATCTCTATTCTCAACAAACTGGCACATTATAACAAAGGTCAAATGGATTCTGGACATAATAGACAGAGGTTACAGATTCCACTTCCATACTTTACCAACAGGACAAGGCATGCCAAACCTGCCACAAAATCAAAGGGCAGAGGCACTCAGAGAAGTCTCAAAGCTGTTACAAATAAAAGCTATAGAGAAGGTTCCTCCTCAGGAACAAGGCCAGGGATTTTATTCAAGTCTGTTCCTTATTCCAAGAAAAGAAAAGCAATGGAGGCCTATTTTGGACTTGTCTGTTCTAAACACTTATCTCATGGTGCCAAAATTCAAGATGCTGACATTACAGCAACTTCTTCCCATGCTGGGCAAGGGGTCTTGGCTGGTTACTCTGGACCTCAAGGAGGCATACCTGCATGTCCCTATCAGACACAGTTGCAGAAGATACCTCAGATTTCTTGCAGGAACAGAGCACTATCAATTCTCAGCATTGCCGTTTGGCTTATCTACTGCGCCCAGAGTATTCACGAAATGCCTGGCATCAGTAGTGGCACATTGCAGACTCCAGGGGATTCAAATATACCCTTACCTGGACGACTGCCTCATACAAGCAGACAGCAAACAAACCTTGATAAAACACTTGGATTATGTCATTCAATTGCTGCAGGCTTTGGGATACACAGTCAAAATTCAAAAATCAAGCGTACTGCCATCCCAAGAGATTATTTTTCTAGGAGCAAAGCTGAACACACAGCTACAAATGGCCTTCCTCACAGAGGACAAACAAGAACATTTAACAGATTACTTCAAAATCTTAGCAAAACTAACCCACCTGACCGCAAGGAAAACCCTGCAGGCCCCGGGGTTCATGGCATCTTGCATTCTTCTAATCCCTCTGGCAAGACTTCACATGAGAAAACTGCAATGGTACCTAAAAAGCTTGTGGTCTCAACACAGCCACAACCTGGAAGACATAATACCACTCATACCATGCCTGCAAAGGGAATTTTTGTGGTGGGCTCAAGCAAGTCACCTAAACGAAGGCATGCCTTTCAACAAACCTTCAACAAGTCAAACTATTACAACAGATGCCTCAGACCATGGATGGGGGGCGCACATGGACGGCATATGCATTCAAGGGCAATGGACTCCCATGGAAATGCATCAGCACATAAATCAAAGAGATGTTGGCAGTGATACATGCAATAGAAGCCTTTGGAAAAACTCTTCAGCAAGGTCATCTGCTAATAAGGACAGACAACATCACTGTCATGTGGTACATAAACAAGCAAGGGGGCACTCATTCCTATCCCCTCTGCAGACTAACAATGGCTCTTTGGGAAAGGTCCTTGAATCTGAACATCTACTTGCAATCCCAGTTTGTTCTGGGCAAGGACAATGTTCTGGCAGACAGGTTGAGCAGAAATTTCTTGGATCCACACGAATGGATGCTACACCCATGCATATTCTCACAAATAACAACTGCATGGGGAAGACCAGATATAGACCTCTTTGCATCTCATCTCAGTCATCATCTGGAAAGGTTTTGCACAAGGATACACCATCCTCTAGCCTGGAGAATGGATGCTCTTTCCTTCAGCTGGAATGCCCTAACAATTTATGCATTCCCTCTTCTACCTTTACCCACCAAGGTGTTATTGAAGATCAAGGCAGAACAACCGAGAGGAATCTTGATAGCTCCAGACTGGCCAAGGCAACACTGGTATCCACTGCTACTGAGCATAACTCACTCCAAACCGTGGCCCTTGCCTCAATGGCCTCAGCTCCTGACTCAACACAATTACAAGACTGTTCATCAGAACCTACAAACCTTAAAGCTGGCAGCTTGGAGAGTTCCATGACTGGGACCCATGACTCCCTCTCCAAAACAGTTCAGGACATTTTGCTGGAGGCACGCAGACCTTCCACCAGAAAAATCTATTCGGCCAAATGGAAGAGATTCATCATCTGGAATGTCAACAAGGGCCAGGATGCATCACTGCTGAACATACCTCAGATATTAGAATACTTGGCAGAAATGTTTCACAGTGGCCTCTCATACTCTTCCATCAAAATCCATGCTTCAGCTATCTCTGTACATTACAACTGTGATCCACCTGTGTTTTCGCATCCCTTGCTAAGACGGTTTCTAAGGGGTATAAAGAATATCAAACCTCCAAGGAAACAACCAATTCCTGCATGGGACCTCAATTACGTCTTGGAAAAATTAACTCTTCCTCCTTTTGAACCAGCAGCATCTTCAGAAATGCAATTTCTCTCTTGGAAAACGGTTTTCCTGTTGGCAGTCACCTCAGCAAGAAGAGTCTCGGAGATACAGGCCCTCATGGCAGTTCCTCCTTTTCTCATCTTTCATCAGGACAGAATTTCCCTTAGGACCGATCCTTCCTTCATGCCTAAGGTGATATCCAGAGTGTCACTAAACCAAGCAATTCACCTGCCTACTTTCTTTCCTAACCCTCAAAACAAAGGGGAAAGGCTGTTGCATACTTTAGACATTCACAGACAACTACGCTACTACTTGGACAGAACAAAGCCTACCAGGAAGTCTGACCAACTGTTTGTAGCCTATGCTGCTGGGACACAAGGAAAGGCAGTCACCAAACAAACTATCTCAAAATGGATTGGACACTGCATCAGATTTTGTTATTCCTTCCATGGAAAGAGTGTGCCAGCTAATATTAGACCACACTCCACCAGAGCTATGGCCACATCCACAGCCTTTCTAAGAGGAGTGGCTACAAAAGATATTCTAGAGGCTGCTACATGGAGCTCTGTGCATACATTTACCAAGCACTACAACCTGCCATTATACTCCAGATCCCAAGCAGGCTTTGCTTCGGCAGTCCTGCAGGGCCTTCTAGCTACACCATCCCTTGCTTAGTCCTACCACCCCCAGCTTGGCTATGGTATTCAACCCATATGTCAGGACTGCAGTTGCATTCTTGAAGGACATAGTACAGTTTTGTACCTACCATAAATGTAGATGTCCGATAGATATGCAACTGCAGTCAGGTTTTCCCTCCCTCCTACCCCTCTGTTTTTTCCCTTGGGTCCATTCCCCCCTTTTCTATAAGCTGGGGTTATTTGTTATGGTGTATCTGTTTATTACTGTTGTGCATGTCTGGATTTTTTGTTTATCCATTCACAAAATTTAGCCTTCCTTGGAGGGCACCTGGCATCTGGGGCAAGAAACACTGAAGAAGATGGCGTCGGCTGATGCCTTTATACCCCAGCCACTCTGATGTCGGGGAGGAGGCGACATCAGCCGGTGCCGGACCCAGACTTTGGAATCCGGCCGACCGAAGGGCTGCCTGAGGCAGGACAACCCATATGTCAGGACTGCAGTTGCATATCTATCGGACATCTACATTTATGGTAGGTACAAAACTGTACTTTTTACTTCAGGCCCTACCGACGATTTACCTTCCAAGGACGTCGGTGCTTCTGAAACGCCATCGGTTTCTGAAGGCGTTTTCAGACCGACGACTCTTAAAGTCAAAACGTTTTCCAAGTCGAAGACTCCTTCCAAGCCGAAAAAGGCTTCACGTCAGTCTCCTGTTCAAGGCCCTATGCCTAAGAAACAGATGCTCAAGATGGCTGAAGATTTGATTTCTCTTATCAGGGGTTCTCAACCTCCTCCTGACAAAAGGCCTAGACTAGTGGAAGAATCTGCTTCCTCTGAACAACTGTCTATTTCTTCGGATTCCTCTGAGGACCAAGACTATTCCTTCTCTCCTTATGAAGATTCTGATGCTGAGGACTCTATTCCCTCAGCTTCCCCTCCAGAAAATTACTCTTTTGGGGAAACTTTACAGACTATGAGGGAACATTTTCACTGGGAAGGTCAGGATTACTCTGATTCCAAGCAAAGGCTCAGAGAGTTTCTTTTACTCCCCCAACACAGACCTCTAGCCATCCTTCCTGTTTTGGACATTGTGGATGATGTCTATTTAGAATCCAGTTTCAACCCTGACTCTCTGCCTCCTGCTCCGGCCAAGCCTGACAAATACTACAGAGTACCTGATTCCCACAAATTTCTTTACAAAAGCCCAGTAGCTGACCCAGAGACTATCTCCCAGGGTCCCAAGGGGGCTAAGGCTTCCATTGCTAAAAATCCAGTACCTTCTGAAAGGGATTCAAGAGCACTAGACAGATGGGGGGAAAAAGGTTTATACCTCAGCCACTTTAGCTATGAGAGCTCTAAGCTGTCAATTTCATATGCTTAAGTATCAGCAATTTCTGATCTCTCAGTTAAAACAAAAGATAACCACCCTCCCTCAACAAACTGAATTGATAGAAGTACAGGATTTGTTGCACGCCACCGAGCAGGTTGGCAAACATACCTTGCAGTGTGGGTTTGATTCTTTAGAGGCCTCCTGCAGAGCAGCTGTCACTGGATCAGTTATACGTAGGCATGCCTGGTTAAAGGAACAAAGTCTGCCTGATCATGTTAAAGCAAAACTACTAGATGCTCCCTTACAGCAGGATGTTCTTTTTGGTATTAAAGCAGAAGAAGTTTTAAAGAAAATGGAAGATAAGGCAAAATCAATGCAGACAGTCAAAGATTTCCTACAAGTACAACCCCCTCGCTTCAGCAGAAACTGGCCAATAAAAAATTGGTCCTTTCCAGCCACTGACGGGCCTCAGAGGTGTAAATACAGGTGCCCAAGGGGCAGAGGACAACCACAAGCTCAGTATAAACCTCGCCAATGGGGCATTCCAACCCAGAAGGGAGGAGAAGACAGGTCTCAACCCACCAGAAGGCAAACTCAATGACTTGCACCTCAGCTGGCCAAACAAAGCTCTTTTGTCAGCCCCCCTGGGGGGAAAGCTAGCACTATTTGCAGACAACTGGCACATGGTCACAAAAGACAAATGGGTACTAGACATAATTATACGAGGATACAGATTCCACTTTCACACATTGCCAATAAAACTAGGAATGCCAAACCTGCCACAAAATCAAAGGGCAGAGGCTCAAAAACAAATTACAGCTCTCATGGCCATGAGAGCCATTCAAAGGGTACCATCTCAAGAACAAGGCCAAGGATTTTACTCTTCCTAGTACCCAGAAAAGAAAATGCTTGGAGACCAATTCTGGACCTTTAAATTCTAAACACTTACTTACAAGTTCCCAAATTCAAGATGCTAATACTACAGCAGCTACTTCCCATGTTGGGCAAGGAAGCATGGCTGGTAACGTTGGACCTCAAGGAGGCATACCTGCATGTCCCTATCAGACAAAGTTGCAGAAGATACCTCTGTTTCATTACAGGTTCAACCCATTATCAATTCTCTGCACTGCCCTTTGGCTTACATACTGCACCCAGAGTATTCACAAAATGCCTGGCACCAGTAATTGCATACTGCAGACAAAGAGGAATTCAAATATATCCATACCTGGACGACTGCCTCATTCAAGCAGAAAGAAAAGACATTCTCTTACATCATCTGGCTTTTGTGAAGCATCTACTGAATTGTCTGGGGTACACAGTAAACGAAAAGAAGTCAAAACTAGTACCCTCCCAAAAAATGACATTCCTGGGTGCCAGCTTGGACACAACAGCCCAGAAGGCTTATCTTACACCAGACAAGCAATTACAACTGACTCAATATTTCAAAACAATGGCAACAAAGACCCAATTAACTGCAAGGAAAATTCTGCAGGCTTTGGGCTTCATGGCATCTTGCATTCTGATAATACCATTTGCAAAACTGCATATGAGGAAATTACAGTGGTACCTAAAAAGCGTGTGGTCTTAACACAGCCACAGCTTGGACACAGTGATATCTCTCATTCCTTGCCTTCAACAAGAATTTCTATGGTGGGCACAGGCGTGTCACCTCAACAAGAGTCAGACTTTCACCTTGCCCCCACCCAGGCAAACTATCACAACAGATGCTTCAGACTGTGCCTGGGGGGCACACATGGCAGGGCAATGCATTCAAGGCCTATGGACTGCAGAACAAAGAAAACTGCACATAAACCAAAAAGAGATGCTAGCTGTACAGAAAACTCTGACAGCCTTCAAGGATCTACTACAGCCTGGACAACTTGCAGTAAAGATGGACAACACCACAGTAATGTGTTACATAAACAAACAAGGGGGCACACATTCCCACCCTCTTTGCAGGCAAGCAATAATCTTATGGAACACAACTCTGGCCTACCAAGTCCAGTTACAAGCTCAATTCCTGCCAGGACAGAAAAACACATTGGCAGATGACCTCAGCAGAAACATCAAAGATCCCCACGAGTGGAAGCTAGACCCACAAATATTTACAATGATAACTCAAAGATGGGGCCTACCAAATATAGACCTGTTTGCCAGTCCTCAAAACTACCAGCTGACAAAATTTTGTACAAGGACATTCCACCATCAAGCTTGGAAAGTGGATGCTGTCTCCTTCAGTTGGAAAAACCTGACAGTATATGCCTTTCCTCCATTACCTCTTCTCACAAAGGTTCTTTTGAAGGTCAAAAAGGAGAAACCTCGAATGATTCTCATAGCCCCAGACTGGCCACGCCAGCACTGGTACCCGCTATTGAAGAATATGGATCACAGCCCACCATGGATATTGCCTCAAATACCTCATTTGCTCACGCAGCAAGACAAGCAGATTCTACACAGCCAGATCAAGACCTTAAACCTGGCTGCATGGCAAATCAATTAAGCATCTAACCAGCCCCTCTTTTACAAGCAGTGCTGGATGTTATTCTAGAAGCCAGGATGCCAAGCACCAGGAAGGCTTACTCGGACAAATGGAAAAGGTTTTCTGCTTGGAACCAAGCTAAAGGTCAAGACACAACTCAGCCTCATATGCCTCACATTCTGCAGTATTTAGCTGAGATGTTGCATAAAGGACTTTCCTTCTCCTCAATTAAAATCCATGCTTCAGCTATTTCAGCTCACTACGACACGAGTCCACCTTTATTTTCAAATCCTCTCCTAAGGCAGTTCCTCAGAGGGGCGAAAAATATTAGACCACCTAGAAGGGCTCCTACACCAACATGGGACCTCAGTTTTGTTCTGGAAAAACTAACGCTACCTCCCTTTGAACCAGCTTTTTCTGCAGACCTTCAGTTCCTATCTTGGAAGACTGCCCTGCTCCTGGCAATAACTTCTGCTAGGAGAGTTTCAGAATTGCAGGCACTTATGGCAGTGGAACCTTTCCTCATTTTTCATCAAGACAGAGTTTCTCTATGAACTAATCCTTCCTTCATGCCTAAGGTGGTTTCCAGTGTAGCTCTAAATCAAACCATCCACCTACCCACTTTCTACCCCAATCCCCAGAACAAAGGTGAGAGACTCCTGCATTCCTTGGACATTCACAGGCAGCTTCGTTACTACTTGGATAAAACTAAGGCTTTCAGAAAAACTGACCAGCTCTTTGTTTCCTATGCCACAGCCTCTCAAGGGAAGGCCATATCCAAGCAAACCATTTCTAAATGGATAGGCCATTGCATCCGATTCTGCTATACCCATTATGGGGAAACCAGTACCTCCTACCATTAGATCCCACTCTACCAGGGCAACAGCTACCTCTACAGCCTTTCTCAGGGGGGTTCCTACCAAGGAAATCTTAGAAGCTGCTACTTGGGAGTTCAGTGCACACCTTCACCAAACACGATCACTTACCTCTTTATTCTAAGTCCAGGGCAGGCTTCGCCACTGCAGTTCTGCAGGGCCTCATTGCCTCCACTAACCCTCTATGATGCCTCCACCCTACCTTAGCTTTGGGACTCAACCCAACTGTAATGACTGCAGCAGGGTAACACGATGAACATAGTACAGTTTTGTACCTACCATAAATGTAGATGTTCGAGTGTTCACCCTGCTGCAATCCAGGTTACCCTCCCTCCAACCCCTCTGATCTACTGGCTAAACCTCTGCTATGCCTTACTGATATATTTGCTTATAGCTGAAGGGATTTTGTGTTTGTACAGTGTTCACACCATTTGGTACTGATTTGGATCACCTTTTTGGGGGCACCTGACATCTGGGGCAAGAAAAACTGAAGAAAATGGCGTCGGTTGCAATATATGTACTCCTGGCGCACTGACGTCAGGGATGAGGCGACTGCAACTGACGTCGGACCAAGACTTTGGAAATCCGGCCGACTGCGAGGACCCCTGACGACAGGATAACCCAACTGTAATGACTGCAGCAGGGTGAACACTTGAACATCTACATTTATGGTAGGTACAAAACTGTACGTTCTGCAGGGCCTTAAAGCCACTCCTAATTCTGTTTAGACCCAGCCGCACTACCTCAGCTTTGGAGTCAACCCAAGTATAATGACTGCAACAGTGAAACATGATGAACATAGTACAGTTGTGTACCTACCATAAATGTATATGTTTGAGTGTATTCACTGTTGCAGTCCAAGTTACCCACCCACCATACCCCCTTCTTTGCTGGGACTTGTATGTACTTCTCTATCCTATACAAACTATGTGGTGTATTTGCTTGTAGATGAAGGTATTGTTTATGTTAGTGCATGCTTTTATAAGCAATGTTTTTTTACCCTACCCTTTTGGGGGCACCTGACATCTGGGGCAAGAAAAACTGAAGAAAATGGTGTCGGCTGCATCTTTTATACCCCTGGCGCTCTGATGTCAAGGAAGAGGTGACAGCAACCGACGCTGGACCAGGACTTTGGAATTCACGCCGACTGCGGGTAGCCTGCCAGCAGGATAACCCAAGTGTAATGACTGCAACAGTGAATACACTCAAACATCTACATTTATGGTAGGTACACAACTGTACTTTCACTTTAATAAGCATCATTTCTAGTACAGCATGCTACCTTTTGGGGTTTCATCATTGTTAGAGCTTTCACTAAGTTGTTTGCCATGGCAGCTGTTGTCTTGTAGGAGAAGAATGTACTGGTGCTTCTTATCAGATTTCTGGATCATGGTGCTCTTTGGAAGCCACCTTGTTGTGTGAATTAACTTGTTTGCATTCACTGGTGATGACCGTAAATGTAAAAGGAAAAAAAGAATCCTCTTGACTCCTATAAAGTGGAAGGCATGTATTAGCATAGAGTTGGATATTCTGTTATGGTGATTTCTGTCACTTGAGAGGGGTGAGGTAAACATGGTCTTGGCCATGTGGGTGAGAATGCATTACAGTTCCGGGGTTAGATGCTGCTATGCCTTCCTAGCTTAACTGTAGATATTATTTTCCATTTGTGTCCCTGAGGATGTGAGTATTGCCATGGATGGTGAGGTATCAGTGGCTTTAGAGCTGCCACATGCTCACGGACTTGCTTCTGGTTTTGATACATATCACTAAGCTCTTTAGTGTTTGATGCTTTCCACCAACCTACGTGTAGGCCAGCCCTTCTGCAGCCAGTCTCATTGCAGATTCTGACAATGAATACTTCATTTGCTGTTTGGAAAGCTTACCAGGCCTTCAACAGAATGTGGGGAGTGTGATCCCCCAAGAGGATGATGTCCCCGAGAGGTTATTGAGGCTGTTAGGAAGCTGCCCACTTCAGATATTTGCCTTTTTGTGGAAACAGTACTCTGTCTGAGTAGAGTAGTACCTTGTTCTACTGCTGTCCCAACAATCTTTTGGCAGATTGTCTTTTATATGTGAGCCTCACAGCCATGGCCAGGTTGCATGCCCTGTCTGTGCACACCATGACCTTAGAAGACCAGGACTGTACCCCATCAGCATTTGGCTGTGTAGTTCCTTCAAGAGTCACTGCATTTCAGTCATCCTTTGAAGAACTCTTCTGCTCTGTGGGAACTGAACTTTTTGTTTGATAGGCTTGCTAGCTCTATGAAATAGAAGTTTATGTATTGGAAAGTATTGATTCCGATTACCATTTCCTTTGTGTATAGATTCTTGGAATGCAAGCCCTTATAGAGCTGTGTAAGCTTTCACAGGATAAGGTGTTCATCTGATCAAGACAAGCGTGTGTCTTTCCAGAGATGGTTTCAGAGTTGTCCTTAAACTAGTCCATTAACTTGAAATACGCTTCAGTTAGTGATGTAGCTTTTTAAAACATAAGATGCAATGTTGTCGATCTCGACTTTATTCTCACTTGTGGGGTCAAGTCCAACCTGTTGGATCCATCTTGGCCTTTTTCAAAAGCTCAAGGCTTTCAGCAAAGCTTGTGGACATTCTACCTTACCCATAATACAGTTCCCTATATCCCCCAGGTCTTGTTTTTTGCTCGGTGAAAGACGTGGTCCTCTCAGGAAGCTCTGGGCAAAGTGCAACACTTCAATATATTTCTAGTTATTTCTTTTACTTAATCCTTCCTCTAAAGTCTAGTTAAATAATTTCCTTACCCTTTCACATCCAGTTTAGTTAGACAATGCTCTTCTGGCTGTGAGTGTTGTTCTCTCTTAGCCCCCCCCCCCCCACATCCATTTAAGTAAGAGGACGTTTGTTGGGACAAGTGTGGTCTCTCTTTTTCCCCTTTCTCAATGTCTGTTTACATTAGAGGACATTCTGTATCTTCACCTTCAAAAAAAAAAAAAAAACTTACCAATTTCACTCTTCTTTTAACATCCATTTTTAATTAGAGAGCATTCCTTTGTGTGTATGTGTGGTTCTTCTCCTTTTTCACTAAACTAGCTTGCTGCAAAATGGCCACCTCAATTGCCCTTATTCCTTTAGCTCATCTCCACATGAGAATACTTCAGTGGTTACTTTCATTGCAGTGGTCCATTCTAGAACTACCAATGACGTGAAATTTTGATAACCAATTCATACAAAAAGGATCTTCAGTGGTAGATGCACTGTCCTCTGGTGTCCTAAGGCCGTCACTTTATTCCTCCTCAACCCCAAGCCATGGTAACTACAGACACTTCCCAGATACGGTGTGGGGGCATTATCTGGGAAAGCTAGTTCAAGGTATCTGACATCAACACAAGGCTCATTTGCACATAAACATCTTGAGATGCAGGCTATGCTTTTAGCATTGCAAGCATTTTAAGAGTCCCTCCCCCTGGGAACGATTGCAATCCAATCAGACAATATAGCTGTGGTCTGGTACATAAATGAGCAAGGGGGAAACAGATCTTACCCTCTTTGTCAGGAAGCCCTATAGGTCTGGCAAAGGGCTACATCTTCCAATCACTTTCTGATAGCAATGAACATCCCAGGGAGGTCCAACATAATAGCAGACAAGATTGAGCAGATCCATACTATGCCCACACGAGTGGTCCCTCAGTCAAAGAGTTGCGGAAGAGATATTCCAGAAATGGGGTCAGCCTTGCTGCAACCTTTTTGCTTTACCCACCAATGCCACATGCAACAATTACGTTATCGTGATCCCCTCTCCAGGGGAGTCCCCAAAGAATGCACTTGTTCATCATTAGCCCCCAGTACTTCTTTATGCCTTTCCACCAATTCCTCTGATTCTCAGTAACTTCAAAAAACATGCTTGTTGAAGACTACAACAGTCCTAATTGCTCCCTATAGGCCTCGACAAATTTGGTTCCCCTTTCTCCGGCCTCAAATTTAGGATGAATCATGGATTCTGGACCCTTTCCAGATAATCTGGCTCACCTGTCAGAAATGATTCAGCCCAATCTAAACATCCTCAAACTGACAGCTTGGCTGCCCCAGTTCCCCTGATAGCCAGGTTTTCTTCCTTTTCCTGTCCTGTAAGATGCATTTTAATTTTGTCACATAAGTCATCTACATGAAAACTGTACAAGGGAAAATGGAAGAAGTTTGTTGTTTGGGCTAATTCCAATCAGATTGATCCCTTTACTGCTTCCATTAATTTTATATTGGACTTTTTGTTGAAACTTTTTAATGAAGGTGCTGATGCAGCAGCTACTATTAGAGTTCAGTTGGCAGCAATTTCAGACTTTCATATAGAAGAAAATGGCTATGGAAACATGTCAAACAGGCTTTGTAAAGCCTTCTTGAAAGGGACTACACTTTTAAGGCCTCTGTACAAAGATCTGTCTCCACCTTGGGATCTATATTTTGTGCTGTCTCACATTATCTGTCCTCCATTTGAACCTTCTGCTAGCTGTGGCTTAAACTATCTGCCTTGTAAGATGCTATTCCTGGTAGTTATCATCTCAGCGAAGAGAGTTTCGGAATTGCAAGCTTTATCTGTCAAACCACCATGCTTGATTTTTTATAAAGATAAGTTTCTTTACGCACCAATCCCTCCTTTCTGTCCAAAGTTGTACCAGAATGTAATCACAATCAATCTGTTGAGTTACCAGTGTTCTTTACAAATTTTCAGAATAAAGGGGGTGCTCATTACATCTATTGGACTTTCATAGACAGTTGCATTTTTATCTACACAGAACTGCAGAATTCAGCAGTCAGATCAGCTGTTTGTTTCCTATTCTAGCACTAAGAAAGGCCTTACCAGTATATAAGGTTTCCCTATCTAAATGGCTTTCTGAATGTATTTCCTTTATTTACAGTTCTAAGAACAAAACTCTCCCTGCACCTGTTAAAGCTCATTCCACCAGGGCGATAGCTACTTCCTCAGCTTTCCAAGTTAGGCTGTCTTTGGACAGTATCTGCGCTGCAGCTTCATGGGCAACCCCTCATACCTTTATTGCTCATAACAAAGTAGATTTGGCCTCCAGGAGTAGAACGTCCTTTGGTTCTATGGTCCTGAGGAATATTCTTCCATGAGCTACCCACGAGTCCGGTAATTTGGGACTCCATCCCACAAGTGAGAATAAAGGTGAGATTGACAACATTGCATAAATAAGTTACATACTTACCATAACATTTCATGTGTTTTGTCCATCTCCACCTTTATTCTCACAACCCATCCACCTATCCCCTGCCTATGCTCCTGGGAGACCGGGTAGAAGAAATTGGATATCTTTGGACTCTATAGCCTCAGAAACCTGTTCCTTTTACGCTATAAATAGTTTTGCCTTTAATTCCACTAATGTTTATTTATCATGGGCAAACAAGATTTGGGGGATGAAGGAAACTGCATTATGGGTAAAGTAGAATGCCCACGAGCTTTGCTGAAGGCCTCAAGCTTTTGTAAAAAGGCTGGGATGGATCCGGTGGATCGGATCCAACCCCCACAAGTGAGAATAAAGGCAGAGATGGACAACACACATGGAACGTTATGGTAAGTACATAACTTCTTTTTTTATTCCATAAAATAAAAAGAACTAGGTGCCTCAGCTGTATGTTTTCACTAGGTTCTAAAGGCCATAGAATATCCAATGCAATGACTACTTCCAAAAAAAAAAAAAATCCAAGGAAGTAATCTAATCTAAAAGTGTGATGAGTTCATTATTAGTCGGTTAAATGTCTATCATCTCATCCTTAATCAGTTAAATATTCTAAGAAAATTGGAGTAATATAAAATAATAAAATATTTAAGAGGTAATGAAGACAAGAGTAAATATTGTCGCAAAAACTTTCATAGGAAAAATTCCTAATTAATTAATTGGTGAATATCTTTGAGTGCAAGATCTGGTACTCCGGTATCAGTCAAGCTTTCTTTTTCAATAATACATCTGGACCTTTTAATAAATCTTAGTTGGAATATGCATATATAATAAATAAACCTAAATTCTTCATAATCCCCAATATTGGTTTGTGTAAAATGTACTGTGACCAGATTGCAGAGTTACATTTTTGATATCCCTTACATACTTCCCAGTGTAGTATAACCCCACTCTGGCATTTTAAAGCATAAACTAAACCTTTTTTGTGGCAATTCCAGTTGATTAGTGCTCTAGAATTATGCCCATTGATATATGTCAGACTTAGTCCACATATTTGTAAACAGAAGAAACCTTGCATTTTATAGGGGCTATCTCACCTTTATTCATGGCATAGTGGATGGTAATAGTATGTGATGCTGTGGAAATTCTTAAAATGTGCTTTCAGGGTTAGATTACCCAAAATATAATCACTTGGCCATAATGCACTAGTTTTTTTTTTTAAATACGGATACCCCTTCAACAAAAGAGGCATAATGGATCACAAAACAGACCTCCTCTTTATCTAGTTGCAATTCTGTACCTGTTTCCACCTCCTTAAATTCAGCTTTATTTAAGGAGAACATTAACTGACTTTCTTTATCACCCTTAGTTGCCTGTCACCTACTGAAATTCACCATTCTCAGGACACAAGCCCTTTATATCACAGGAATTTCCTATAGGTAAGAGAATGTACAAGGCTGTACACTGTTTGCATGTAGACACGTGTTAGCAGACTTAAGTGTCCTAAAATCTGTAATATGTATCTCCCCATTTTTAATGTAAGAGGAGATTTTTAATTTCTTGGAATTACATGTACTTATCATATTCATAAAGTAGATCAAAACATATTTTCAAGTAAACATCTTTAGTCTATTTTCAGACTTAACTACAGTATCACTCGCATTCCAGCTGTTTTAAGCAAACCATTCATGTTTTTTTAATTGTATAACATATAATACTTGGAATAATAAGATAATATTTAGTAGCATTTTTTCTTACTATATTATAAAATAAAAGTACTGCTGTTTGTTATAAAAAGTGGGAATGGATGTTTTTCTTCATAAAAGTGTCTGTACAACAGTCTGTTTATTTGAAAAATAATTTCTCATCTGCAGCTTTCTTGGTAAAACCTGCCAGTCTAGCAAAATCTATGAAATGGAGATCTGTGAAATAGGAATAAACTTCAGTCTCTCTTGCACCATTTCCTCAGATCCTCCTGGAGTGTAAAAACCCTTAGTCATCATAGCTTTCTTGATCCACAGACAGGTTGAAAAGACTTAACTGTCACAGACCTCAACAAATTTAAGTTATTGAGTTATGCTTTTATTGTTGTACTTTTTGAGCTTCTCATAGCTTTGTCTTCCCAGATGTTCTTCGTGTTTCACTGCTGCAGTGCTAACCGTTGGGTTATCCATACTGTAGTAGCCTTCAGTCATTCCGAATACCAGAGTCAAGGTTTTGTGCGTCAGCTGCTGTCACTTGCTGGGTGACGTCAGGTCATCTGAGCTATAAAGGAGAGCAAGTGACACTATTACCTCAGTCTTTCTTGCCATGGAGCCCATAGCAGAAACAATTCGCAACAGTGCCGGTCAGCCATTTCCAGATTTCGAACTTCAGCTGAAAATGTCTAAAGCCAAGTACCCCATTGGGAATCCTTCTTTTTTCTTGCACTAACCAATGTCCGAAAAAGTTCATAATTGTCTCACCTGTAGAAAGCAAATACCACACCGAGACGTCCATTCCTACTGCGTCACTTGCTTAGGCCCAGATCACGATGTACCCCGCTATCAGTTCTGTGTCCTCTTTAACGCTAGAACTATTCATTGTAGAGCTCTGTTTATAGCCAGTTATTTTCATCTTCCATTTCCAATTACTGATATGGCAACCATCAGTCAGAAAATGGCAGATCTTCCGAAAAAACGTGAAGAATAAGGATAGAGACAGACCGCATAAGGCCAAGCCTTCCGATGACACCACTGCTAAACGGGTTGTCAGTTCTTCGGAATTCAGTAAGGGGCTTTCGCAGCCTCGATGCCCAACTCAATTACTTTGCAGGCCTCTACTGAGACCCTTTTGGAGTCCTGTATGCCACAGATGTTTGTATCATGTAATGAGCCTTCAGCTGTCTCTGCCTCGGTTGGGTCTGAAGCCGCTAAGCAGGCACCAGCTTCCGAGGATACCGCTCGCACTTTGGATTTCACTTCAAGGCCTTTGCCCTCTCTTCCGATTAACACACTGACAGCACCGAGGGATACTCTTCAGGCCAGACTTAGAGCTAATCCTAGGAAAACAGCAAAAAGTCTCCATTCCACTACAACTCCCCCTCCTCAAACTAGAATGCTTAAAATGGCGGAGGATCCCATCACTTTCATGTGGGGTAATCAGGCCACTCCAGCCAAAAGGAAAAGGGAACTTTCTCCAGACATCCCATCAGATTTAGACTCAGAGGGATCTGACTCCTCTGTTTTTGAAGAGGAAGATACTCTTACTGCCTATGAAGACTCAGATGCAGAAGAATCAATTCCTTCTGCATCACCTCAGGAGGACTTTTCCTTTGGGGAAACCCTTCACACCCTCAGGGAACACTTCCAGTGTTTAAGTCAGATCCCTCTGAGTTTCTGTGATTTAAAAAGCTTGTTTCAGCTACATATTGTACTTATTTTACTGCCTGCACTTTAACAAAGTCGTTTTTGTGTTTAAATTACCTGCTTAACTGCTGTAGGCTACACGCTCAAGTGTGATAGCCATTTCTGTGCATTTAAAGTTTTTTTTTTATTGTATCTGCTTTATTTTCTGAAAAACACAAAAAATACTTGTTTTCCTGCCTTTCTAAGCTAGTATAGTCCAGTTTTTCAGGTTAGTGCTGAATTCAGGGCTGTGTTACAAGTTTCTGTGTTTGCCCATACCTTAGTTGGATAGAAGGAAGATGTTCTTCATCTCACATTGCTGCAGTCCTTACACTTGGGTAGTCCGCTGTCCTCGGTCGGCCCGAATATCAAAGTATAAGGCTGACGTCGGTCAAGGCGCATTCGACTGACATCAGGACGTCAGGGTACAAATGCGCATGACCGACGTCATATCCTCAGTCTTTTTTGCCGCATGGTCCGATGCAGAAGCAGTATTGCAAGTGCCGGTTGGCGTTCTGAAATTTTTCGTTTTCGGAGTTTCAGACCGAGTCAAAGTTGGCTAAGTACCCCGTTGGGGAATATTTTAGTTTTTTCTTGCCTCAGTGGTTTACCGGATGTCAGAAAAAGTGAATAATTGTATTTCTTGTGGGAAACAGATACCGCATAGAGACTATCATACTTTGTGTATTCCTTGTTTAGGGCCTGAGCACGGCGTTGTTGGGTGTCGCTCTTGTGCTAGATTTAATAAGCGCACTATAAAGAGGAGATTAGATTGTGCCAGGTTAGTCTTTGGGAAGCGGTGCAATTACAAAATGCCGTCGGATGCTCCGACTCCGCTTCTTCAAGAAGCGCAAGGACAAAGCAGTGAAGCCTAGGCTAGAAGAACCGTCCGCGGACGCCGGTTCTTTAGAGGTGTCGGTGGAGCCGGTGGTTCCACCGGAGGTTTCTTTGGGATCCCAGGGAGAGACCTTGTTATTGCAGGATGTGGCCTCTCAGGAGGCAGGCCAGGGTGATGGGGCTTCTCAGGTTACTATACTCCCTCCCTGCCTAGGGTGGTTAGGCCCTCTCCTTCTGTTTCCAAGGCTTCTCCTAGAGGCAGGCCAGGTTTAGCTTCAGTTGGTGTCACCCCTAGTTCTTCTGGAACTGTGCCCAAGAAGCATATGCTTAAAATGGCAGAAGATTTGATTACTCTGATTAGGGTTCTTTGCCCCTCCTGATAAGAGACCTAGGGTGGAGCCTGAGCTAGGGAGTTTTGAGCAGGCTTCGGATGTTTCAGAGTCTATGGCTGAAGACTTGCAGGAGTACTCTCCTTATTCTGATTCTGATGTGGATGATTCTACTCCTTCTGCTTCTCCTCCTGAGGATTTTTCTTTTTCAGAAACTCTTCATTCCATGAGGGAGCATTTTAAGTGGGAAGGTCAGGACTTCTCTGATTCCAGGAAAAGGCTTAGGGAATTTTTGTTTTTACCCCAACATAGGCCTTTGGCTATACCTCCTGTTTTGGATGTAGTGGAAGATGTTTTTACAGAGGCTTCTCTTAATCCTGATTCTTTGCCTCCTGCTCCTGTTAAACCGGATAGGTATTACAGGGTGCCTGAAGTTCATAAGTATCTTTTAAGAGTCCGAGGGCAGACCCAGAAACTGTTAGCCAGGGGCCTAAAGGTGTTAAGGCTTCTGTTGTCAAGAATCCGGTTCCTGCAGATAAAGAAGCCAGGGCCTTGGATAGATGGGGAAAGAAAGTTTATACTTCTTCCACTCTAGCTATGAGGGCTTTGAATTGCCAGTTTCACATGTTAAAATACCAAAACTATCTCCTTTCACAGTTGAAGTCTAAGGTTGATGCTCTGGCGGAAGGTATTGATTGTAAAGAGTTACAAGATTTAGTACATGTTTCTGAACAGGTGGGTAAGCATTCTTTGCAATGTGGTTTTGATGCTGTACAGGCCTCGTCTAGGGTGGCTGCCACTGGGTCAGTTCTTCGCAGGCACGCCTGGCTGAGGATCAAAATTTATCTGACCATGTTAAAACAAGGATTTTAGATGCTCCTTTACAATCTGATGTGTTGTTTGGTTCTCCTGTTGAGGCAGTTTTAAAGAAAATGGAAGACAAGGCTAAGTCTATGCAGACTGTTAAAGATTTTTTGCAGGTTCAGCCTTCAAAGTTTAGTAGGAATTGGCCTGCTAAAGGGTGGACGTATCCTTCTTATGATTCCCAGTCTAGGGGTAGATCTAGACGTGGTAGGGGCAGAGCTCAGGGCTCTTTCAAGCCTAGAACAGGGAGTTCTCCTGCACAGTCTTCAGGTGAGGGCAGGGGTCAGTCCTTTCGTAAACAGACCCAATGACCTACCTTTTCAGCTGCCAGAGCCTTCTCGTCTGGCAGCACCTTTGGGAGGAAGGTTGGCACTTTTCAAAGAAAATTGGAGTTTAATTACCCAAGACAGATGGGTATTGGATATCATACACCAAGGTTACAGGTTTTATTTCCATACCTTGCCTCCTTTCAGAGGCATGCCAGACGTTCCTCCTCAACAAAGAATAGAGGCTCACAAGCAAATTTCTCTGTTACTTCAACTAGGGGCCATACAGCCGGTCCCTATGCCAGAAGTGGGCCTAGGATTTTATTCTCGCCTGTTCCTAGTACCAAAGAAGGGGAACACGTGGAGACCAATTTTGGATTTATCTATCCTCAACACTTATCTGGACATTCCCAAGTTCAAAATGTTGACGTTACAACAGCTTTTACCTCTGCTGGGCAAAGATCATTGGATGGTAACTTTGGATCTCAAGGAGGCTTACCTTCATGTTCCTATCAGACTAAGTTGCAGGAAGTATCTGCGTTTTCGAGCTGGGACTTCTCACTATCAGTTCTCTGCATTGCCCTTTGGCTTATCTACTGCCCAGAGTGTTCACGAAAGTTCTGGCTCCAGTGATAGCTTTCTTCAGGCTAAAAGGAATACAGATCTATCCTTATTTGGACGACTGCCTGATTCTGGCTCAAGGAAGGGAAGAGCTTCTTCATCATTTGGAATATGTGATAGCAGTGCTAAGATGCCTGGGGTATTCTGTGAACGAAATAAAGTCCAGTCTAGTACACTCTCAGGACATGTGCTTTCTGGGTGTAAGACTGAATACAGCATCCCAGATGGCCTTTTTAACCCCGGACAAACAAAAGAGTCTTTCCCTTTACTTCCATCAACTATCTCATCAGTCCGGGCTGACTGCAAGGACAGTCCTTCAAGCCTTAGGGTTCATGGCATCTTGTATTCTGGTGCTTCCCAATGCCAAACTGCATATGAGGAAGCTGCAATGGTATCTCAAAAATGTATGGACACAGCACTGCCAGGATCTGGACACTGTCATTCAAATAATACCTTGCATTCAAAAGGAATTTTTGTGGTGGGCTCAGGAATGTCACCTAAACAAGGGACTCTCTGTGACCCGGCCAGAGGTGTGTCAGATTTTAACGACAGATGCCTCAGACAAAGCTTGGGGAGCTCATCTAAATGGAAAGTGGATACAAGACAAGTGGCCTGCCAGACTACAACATCTACATATCAACCTGAAGGAGATGTTAGCAGTCCAGTTTGCATTGATAGCTTTCAAGGATTTACTTCTTCCAGGGCAGGTGTTGATTCTAACAGACAACACAACTGTCATGTGGTACATCAACAAGCAAGGGGAACGATTCTTATCCTCTATGCAGGCAAGCAATGATTTTGTGGGAGACTGCTCTCAGTTTACAGCTCAATCTTCAGGCAAGGTTTCTGCCAGGAGCACAGAACTCCTTAGCAGATGTGTTGAGCAGACAATTATGGATCCCCACGAGTGGAAATTGGATCCTCATGTATTTCAGAAATTGACAGTGTCATGGGGAACTCCAGACATAGATCTGTTCGCTTCTCCACTAAACCATCAGCTGCCAAAGTTTTGCACAAAAAGGTTTCATCACACAGCTTGGAAAGTGGATGCTCTTTCTTTCAATTGGAGCAATCTTCATGTGTATGCCTTTCCACCTCTGCCTCTCCTCCCAAAGGTACTTCTAAAGGTCAGACAGGACAAGCCAAGGATGATTTTAATAGCTCCAGATTGGCCTCGACAGCACTGGTACTCATTACTGAGAAGTCTGGTACGGAAGCCTCCATGGCCTTTGCCTTCGATTCCACACCTGTTGTCGCAGGAGGACAGCCATTTGCTCAATGTCAAACTTCACTCTCTTCACCTAACAGCCTGGCATATTCTGTTTTGAACCATAGAGGGTCTCAACTTCCACAACTAGTTTTGAATGTGATTTTGGAAGCTAGAAGGCCTAGTACAAGGAATGTGTACGCAGATAAATGGAAGAGATTTTTATTTTGGAGTGCAGCAAAGGATTTTGATGTTTCTGAGCCTAATTTAAGTGTGGCTCTTCAATATCTTACTGAGTTACTGGACAAAGGTTTGTCCTTCTCTTCTATTAAGGTTCATGCTGCAGCAATTTCGGCTCACTATGAATGTGACCCTCCATTGTTTTCTCATCCTTTGTTCAAGCAATTTCTTAGAGGGGCAAAGAATATAAGACCCCCACGAAGAGCTCCTACTCCTGCTTGGGATCTCAATTTTGTGTTGGAGAAACTCACTCTACAACCTTTTGAGCCTGCAGCTACTTCTGAGTTGAAATATTTATCATGGAAGACTGCCTTTTGTTGGCCATTACCTCTGCAAGAAGGGTTTCTGAATTACAGGCCCTTATGGCGGTTGAGCCTTTCTTGATTTTCCATAAGGATAGGGTATCTTTGCGTACTAATCCTTCCTTTATGCCTGAGGTGGTTTCTAGTGTGGCTTTAAACCAAACTATTCATTTGCCTACTTTTTATGCAAATCCCCAAAATAAAGGGGAAAAGATTTTGCACACTTTAGATGTACACAGGCAGTTGCGATATTATTTGGACAGAACTAAAGGGTTCAGGCAGTCTCAGCAGTTATTTGTTTCTTTTGCTTTGAGTTCTCAGGGCAAGCCTGTGTCAAAACAAACTATTTCTAAGTGGATTGGGTTTTGCATTGCTTTCTGTTATTCCCATCATGGCAAGGAGATTCCAGCTGGGATTAGGCCTCATTCCACTAGGGCTACTGCCACTTGACAGCCTTTTTGAGGAGTGGCAACCAAGGATATTTTGGAGGCAGCTACTTGGAGTTCAGTGCATACTTTCTTTAGGCATTATCACCTGCCACTTTACTCTAAATCCAGGGCTGGTTTTGCCACTGCTGTTTTGCAGGGCATTTTGGCAGCTCCTGCTTCCTTGTAGTTTGGCCATCCTCCCTTACCTCTGCTTTGGGATTCTACCCAAGTGTAAGGACTGCAGCAATGTGAGATGAAGAACATAGTACAGTTTTGTGCCTACCATAAATGTAGATGTTCGAAGATCCACATTGCTGCAGTCCAATTTACCCTCCCTCCTTCCCTCTGTAGTTAGAGGTGGTTGTGTGGGTTGGGTTGTAAATATTGTGTATATTGTATATATTGTACATATAATTAGTGCAAGGGTGGTTGGTTGTTTGTTTGCTGTCTTTTGGTTTTGACCTTTATTTTTAGGGTCTTCTGACATCTGGGGCAAGAAAAGACTGAGGATATGACGTCAGTCATGCGCATTTGTACCCTGACGTCCTGATGTCAGTCGAATGCGCCTTGACCGACGTCAGCCTTATACTTTGATATTCGGGCCGACCGAGGACAGCGGACTACCCAAGTGTAAGGACTGCAGCAATGTGGATCTTCGAACATCTACATTTATGGTAGGTACAAAACTGTACTTTTCTCTCCTCACTGTGAGAGGGGGATCTTTGAGCAGCCTATCTGTCCCTGGAGGAGTAGTTTCAGCCCATAAATTAGTAGTTTATTGGCCATTTTGTGCTAATTTCTATCTCTTTCATTTCCCTGCTATAAAACCCACATTTTCAAGGTTTTTGTGCTAGTATACAGGTCAGCAAACTCCTGCCTGGTGCTCTGCAGAGTTCTACAGCAGCAGAGAGACAAAAGAGAGACTTTGGAGTGATTAAGTATCATTTCTCTGCATTTTCTTGTTGTCTTTAGCTAATTTCGCCTAAAACGCCAATTTTTCTAGAGTTTCTGTGATTTAAAAGGCTTGTTTCAGCTACATATTGTACTTATTTTACTACCTGCACTTTAACAAAGTCATTTTTGTGTTACTGTTGTAGGCTACACACTCAAGTGTGATAGCCATTTATGTGCATTTAAAGTGTTTTTTTTTTTATTGTATCTGCTTTATTTTCTGAAAAAAACAAAAAATATACTTGTTTTCCTGCCTTTCTAAGCTAGTGTAGTCCAGTTTATAGGTTAGTGCTGAATTCAGGGCTGTGTTACAAGTTTCTGTATTTGCCCATACCTTACTTGGATAGAAGGAAGTTTCTCTGCTCACTGTGAGAGAGGGAGCTTTAAGCAGCCTATCTGCCCCTGGAGGAGTGGTTTCAGCCCAGAAGTTAGTAGTTTATTGGCCATTTTGGGCTAATTTCTATCTCTTTCATTTCCCTGCTATAAAACCCGCATTTGCAAGGTTTTTGTGCTAGTCTACTCTTCAGTTTCTCTTGGAACTAGACAAACTTTCAACTTAAGCACTCAAACCATTCACTTCTCATCCGGGCACTTGCTCAAAACTCATAGCAAGCACTAATAAACCTTAGCACTAGACCCCCCTATACTGTAGAGAAGGACAAGGCTCTCTATTCAACCTTACCTGATCTTTGCTTGACATACAAGGCCATGTCCAACCCAGATTTGAAGGACATGCTCCACCTAAAGAAAACCATATGCCCTCGAGCCACACGCTCCAGGGATCTAAACCTCACACAACAATACATAGGACGTGCTGGAGGGATAAATTCCTGTCTCAGAGACTTCCCATGCTCTGGAACAAAATTCCAGTCTACATTAGGCCGAGCTCCTCGCTAACCCTTTTCAAGAGAAACCTTGATGAGTGGATGGGAAACAGAAAGTTTACCCCAAGGGTCACTTCAATGGCTGTGCTGGACAGAGGCACAGGGAACTAATCTAAGGGGGTGGCAAAAGCCAACACATTCCAGCTAGGCTTATAAATGCCTTCGGGTAGATAGCCTAGTACCTACCTATGAAGCTATCAGCGGATTTCCCTCAATCCAAGAAAAGACTAGAGAGTTTCTGGACCTTCCCTAGCATAGGCCTCTGGCCATCCCACCCATCTTGGAGGTGGTAGATGATGTTTACCAAGAATCTAGACTTACCCCTGCCACCCTTCCACCTTCCCCCAGAAAAACTGACAGGTAATACAGGGCGCCTGACTCGCATAAATTCCTCTACAAAAATCCTGTAGTAGATCCAGAGGTGATTACTCAGGGACCTAAGGGAGTTAAGGCTACCTCTGCAAAGAATCCCACTCCCTCAGACAAAATATCCAGGGCCCTGGACAGATGTGGTATAAAAGTATATACCTTTGCAACTTTGACTACAAGAGCTCTCAGCTGTCAGTTCCGTATATTAAAATATCAGTAGAACACTTTGGAACTTTTGAAATAGAAAATTTCTGCTTTACCAGATTTTGCCATCAATAAAGAACTATCAGAATTACTGCACTCTTCAGCTCAGGTGGCTAAGCACTCCTTGCACTGTGGATTTGATGCCCTAGAAGCCTCTAGCAAGGCAGCAGTCACAAGATATGTTATCAGAAGACATGCATGGTTGAAAGAACAACCTCTCCCTGATCATGTCAAAGCTAAAATCATGGATGCACCTATTGACAAAGACCGCTTATTCAGTCAGAAAACTGAAGAGGTACTTAAAAAGATAAAAGACAAAGCAAAATAGAACTAGACTGTTAAAGATTTTCTTCAAGTACAACCTCTTAGGTTCAGCAGACATTTTCCCCTCCAAACAGTGGTCCTTTCCTGCACAAAACAGGCAGGTACAAGGCAAAACCCGTAGGGACAGACCCACCAGGACTCCTACTCAGGGCCAGCAAAGAACTAAACAGTGCCCTCCCCCCAAAAAAAATCACTACAGGAGGGAATTCAAAAGCAGTCCTGTATGGAAAAATCTCTCAATGACTACCTTTCCCATCTCTGCCTGCCTCCACCACACCAAAAGATAGGAGGCAGGCTATCTCTATGTAGAGAAACTTGGAACTCTATAACAAATGATCAGTGTGTCTTAAAAATCATTGCTCAGAGGTATAAATAAAATTTCCAAGAACTACCACCTCCAGGAGTGTACCCAGACCTACCTCGAAACCAGTGGGCAGAAGCACTAAAACAAGTGGAAAACCTAATATGCCTAGGGGCAGTAGAACCTGTACCTCCAGAACAAGTTGCAAAAGGATTCTATTCCAGACTATCCCTTGTTCCCAGGAAAGAGGGGACTTGGTGCCCCATCCTGTACCTGTCCTTTCTCAATACCTTCCTGGTAATCCCAAAATTCAAAATGCTTACCTTACAACAGCTTCTACCAATGCTGCCAAGCAAAGCTTGGAAGGTCACCTTAGACCAAAAGAACGCTTACCTGCACATCCAGTAAGGGAATCCTGCAGAAAATTACTGTGCTTCAGAGCAAGATCATTACACTTTCATTTATCTGCTTTCCCTTTGGCTTATCTACTGTTCTCAGGGTATTCACCAAATATCTAGCTCCTGCCATTGCCTTCTGCAGGCAAAACAATGTACAGATGTACCTTTACCTGGATGACTGTCTCATCCAGGCAGACTGCAAGGAAATGCTACTGCACCACCTCTCATTTGTAAAAACCCTTTTCACCCCTCTGCGGTTCACTATCAACAAAAGGAAATCAAAACAGTCTCCTACCAGGAAAATCATATTTATGGGACCCTTGCTGGACACAGAACAGCAAATGGCCTTTCTGTCCTCAGAAAAACAAAGTTTCCTACCAGCATACTTTACTACTGTGGCCTCCCAAACCCAGCTTTCTGCCAGGAAATTCCTGCAAGCTGTAGGGTACATGGCCTCATGCATCCTCCTAGTACCTCTGGCCAAGAGTGCACATGAGGAAAATTCAGTGGTACCTAAAGAACCTGTCGTGTCAACACTCTCAACCTCTGGACATCTCCCTGCCTGTGATCCCTTGCATAAAATCCAAATTCCTCTGGTGGGCCCTGGCCCATGCTCTGAACAAGTGACTTCCATTCACCCTGCGTCCGTCAGAACAGACCATAACTACAGATGCTTCAGACATAACCAGGGGCGCCCACCTAGAAGGTAGCTGCGCCCATGGTCTCTGGGACACACAAAAACTACCCTTGCACATCAGCCAAAAGGGAATGATAGCAGTGCAAAACTTTCTGACATCCTTCAAACCCTTCCTCAAACCAGGGATTCTCCTCATAAAAATGGACAACACCACAGTCATGTGGTACATCAACAAACAGGGAGGGACTCAATCTTACCCCTATGCAGACTAGCCATGAACCTGTGGCTAACAGCCTCATCCATGGGACTGCATCTTATAGCCCAATACCTACTAGGCATCAACAACACCCTGGCAGACCACCTAAGCAGAAACCTGCTGGACATTTTTCTGCAAATTACCCACACATGGGGGACCCCCCGGTGGGACCTCTTTGCCTCTCATCTAATCACCGAGTACAGAAATTCTGCAACAGGGAGTGCCATCACCTGGCCTGGAAGGTCGATGCCGTGACCTTCTTTTGGAATACCTTCTTTCTGTATGCATTCCCACCTCTTCCTCTCATTCCAAAAGTATTAATCAAGAAAAGGGTGGAAAAACCAAGAGCAATATTCACTGCCCCAGATTGGCCCAGACAGCATTGGTACCCAATGCTGCGCAGCCTATCTCACCAGCCCCCCGGCAGCTACCTCTGATACCTCACCTGCTATCCCAGGGTGGGGGGGCAATGCTGCACCCAGATGTTCAGACACTCAAATTCTCAGCATGGCTTGTTCTACCATAGCCAACAAGAAATCTATGCTAAGCAAGTAATTTCTTGACATCATCACAGAAGCCAGAAAGCCCAGCACCAGAAAATCTTATGCTGGAAAATGGAAGAGATTCTGCTCCTGGAGCCAGTCCAAGGGGGTAGACATACATCTATCCTCCATTCCTCTTATTCTAGATTATCTTGCTGAGCTTCTTATGGGACTCTCCTTCTCCTCCATAAAGATCCATGCCTCTGCCATCTCAGCGCACTTTGACATAGAACAGCCATTATTCTCCCACTCCCTTATCAAA
The DNA here is from genome assembly GCF_019279795.1 of Protopterus annectens. Taxonomy (NCBI): domain Eukaryota; kingdom Metazoa; phylum Chordata; order Ceratodontiformes; family Protopteridae; genus Protopterus; species Protopterus annectens. The sequence continues at coordinate 897,787,204 of NC_056728.1, forward strand.
CAATTCCTTAGAGGAGCTTCTAATATCAGGCCTCCCAGAAGACAGCCCAACCCAGCCTGCGACCTGAACTATGTTTTAGAAAAGCTTAATCTGCTTCCCTTCGAACCTGCATCATCCTAAGAATTAAAGTACCTCTCTTGGAAGACTGCCTTTCTCCTGGCTATTACTTCAGCTACGAGAGTGTCAGAGCTTCAAGCTTTAATGACCATTGATCATCATCCTTGCAGACAGGGTCTCCCTGAGAACCAGTCCCTCCTTCATGCTAAAGGTGGTTTTGGATGTTACCCTCAGCCAGGCCATCCACTTGCCCACCTTCTTCTCTAACCTTCAGAATAAGGTGGAAAGGATACTGCATTCTTTGTTTTTATCTGGATCATACAAAGACATTCAGAAAAACTGACCAGCTCTTGGTCAGCTTTAAAACAGAGGCACAGGGGAAACCAATTTCCAAACAGATCATTACCAAATGGATAGCACACTGCATCCATGTTTTCCTACTGCTTGCATGGAAAACCACCCCCTAGGACCATCAGAACCCATTCCACAAGAGCAACCTCTACTTCCGCAGCATTCTTTAGAGGGGTACCCACCAAGGACATCCTGGAAGCTGCCACATGGACATTAGTCCACACCTTCACCAAACGTTACCATCTAAATCTTTTCTCAAAAGCTAGGGCTGGGTTTGCCTCTGCAGTTCTGCAGGGCATGTTCACCCAGTCTTCTTTCTATCAACCTTCTACCCTTCTCCTCAGCTTAGGGAATCTTCCCAGTGGTTAGTACTGCAGCTGTGAAACACGAAGAACATAGTACAGATGTTCATCGTGCATACAGCTGCAGTCATGACAGATGGGTTCTCCTGCCGTCAGGCGGGACCTCGGTCGGCCGAATTCCAAAGTCTAGGACTAGCGTCTGTTGTCGTCGCTTCTTCCCTGATGTCAGTGCGACAGGGGTATAAAAGAACCAGCCGACGCCATTTTCTTCAGTCTTTCTTGCCGCGCGGTGCCCGAAGCAGAAGCCGTTCGCAAGTGCCGGTCGGCCAGCTCCTGAAATTACGAAAATTTTGCAACCGAAGTCTTCTTGAAAGCTAAGTACCCCGTTGGGGAAACTTTTCTTGCCTCAGACCGATGTCAGACAAAGTTAATAACTGTATTTCATGTGGGAAGCAAATACAGCATAAGGATTTTCATTCCTTCTGCATTCCTTGCTTAGACCCAGACCACGACGTCTCGGTCTGTCGTTTTTGTGCTACATTCAACAAACGCACCATTAAGCGTCGGGCGGAGTTTGCCCAGCACTATTTTGGCAAAAAATTTAACTATATTATGTTGTTGGATACTCTGACTCCAGTTTTGTCTAAAAAACGCAAAGATAAGGACCGACACACGAGGTCCGCGGCCTCTACCGACACCACGCCAAAGCCGACTAAAGGTGGTCCGGTTCTCAGTGAGGCACCTACGCAGCCCCTGCCTACCAATGACACTTCATTGGCAGTGTCTTCTGTGCCCGAGGTCGCAGGCTCCTCTGCCCACACCCTGACTACAGATACCGAAGCCACTCTTGATGGTGAATCTCAAAATGTAGACCGGTGTGCCTCCTCTCAAGGTGTCTTCAGACCTTCCTCTTCTTTTTCCATCCAGGCTTTCACTAAGTCTAAAGCAGCCATGCATTCTAAGAGACAAGCTACACAGGGCCCTTCTCCAGGCCCCATGCCTAAAAAACAGATGCTTAAAATGGCTGAGGATTTAATTACTCTTATCAGGGGTTCTCAACCCCCCCCCCCGGACAAAAGGCCCAGAGTGGAGGAAGAATCCCCCTCACTTACTCCCCTTTTGAAGATTCTGATGCAGAGGAGTCCATTCCCTCTGCCCCCCCCCCCCCCCCAGAGGATTACTCATTTGGGGAAACCTTGCATACCTTAAGGGAACACTTCCACTGGGAAGACCAAGAGTACTCAGATTCCAAGAAAAGGCTTAGGGATTTTCTCTTGCTACCTCAGCACAGGCCTCCAGGCCTCTCGCTATACCTCCTGTCTTAGACATACTAGATGATGCGTACTCTGAGGCCTGCCTTAACCCGGATTCCTTACCTCCAGCTCCAGTCAAGCCTGACAGGTACTACCGGGTTCCTGACTCACACCAATTTTTATACAAAAGCCATGCGGCTGACCCAGAAACTATCTCACAGGGCCCCAAGGGAATTAAGGCCTCCACTGCTAAAAATCCATTACCTTCCGAGAGAGATTCCAGATCCTTAGAAAGGTGGGGAAAAAAGGTATACACGTCGGCCACCTTAACCATGAGGGCATTAAACTGCCAGTTCCATATGCTAAAGTACCAACATTTTCTGTTATCACAGTTGAGAAGTAAAATGTCACAATCTGAACAACCAGACTTGAAGGAGTTGCAGGATTTGATGCATAGTGCAGAACAAGTGGGTAAACATACATTGCAATGTGGTTTTGATGCTTTAGAGGCCTCATGTAGAGCTGCTGTTGCAGGATCAGTCATACGTAGACATGCCTGGCTCAAGGAGCAAACCTTACCAGATCATGTCAAAGCTAAATTACTAGATGCCCCTCTACAAAAGGATGTATTATTTGGTGTTAAAGCTGAGGAAAAGGCTAAATCAATGCAAACAGTGAAAGATTTTCTACAGGTACAACCTCCACGTTTCAGTAGAAATTGGCCTTCCAAAAATTGGTCCTTTCCAGCCACGGACAGACCCCAAAGAAGTAGATACAGGCGCCCGAGGGGCAGAGGGCAATCTCAAGGATCGTTTAGAGGCAGACAATGGCAAGCTCCTACCCAAAGAGGTGGTGAGGATAGTTCGCAGCCATTCAGAAAGCAAGCCCAATGACTTTCCCCTTTGCATGCCAAGCAAGGCTCAAATGGCAGCACCCTTAAGCGGAAAACTGGCATTATTTTCAAAAAATTGGCACATTGTCACAAAAGACAAATGGATCCTGGACATTATAAACAGAGGCTACAGATTCCATTTTCACACCCTTCCAAAAATGAGAGGCATGCCAAACCTGCCACACAATCAAAGGGCAGAGGCACAAAGACAAATTTCAGATCTCATGGACATGAAAGCTATTCAAGAGGTACCTACTCACGAACAAGGTCAAAGTTTTTATTCCAGACTATTCCTGGTACCAAGGAAGGAAAAATATTGGAGACCTATTTTGGACCTATCCATCCTAAACACATTTTTACTCGTACCAAAATTCAAGATGCTCACATTATAGCAGCTTCTTCCCATGCTGCTGGTAGCATTGGACCTCAAGGAGGCATACCTGCATGTCCCAATCAGACAAAATTGAAGAAGATACCTCAGATTTCTTGCAGGTTCAACCCATTATCAATTCTCTGCATTGCCCTTTGGCTTATCTACTGCGCCCAGAGTATTCACAAAATGCCTGGCATCAGTAATTGCCTACTGCAGACTTCAAGGGATACAAATATACCCATATTTGGATGACTGCCTGATCCAAGCGGACAGCAAGCACATACTTCTGAAACATCTGGCTTTTGTAATAATGTTGTTGAATTCGCTGGGATACACAGTCAACAAAAAGAAATCAAGGCTAATACCCTCTCAGAAAATAATTTTCCTGGGTGCCAACTTGGACACAAACACCCAGATGGCCTAGCTCATGCCAGAGAAGCAGGGGCAACTAACTCAGTACTTCAGAACACTAGCAAATTTCACCAGGCTGACTGCAAGGAAAATCCTGCAGGCTCTGGGATTCATGGCATCTTGCATCCTACTAATCCCATGTGCAAAGCTGCATATGAGGAAACTTCAATGGTACCTGAAAAACCTATGGTCTCAACACAGCCACAGTATGGAAACAATAATACCACTAATTCCATGTCTTCAAAAAGAATTTCTGTGGTGGGCTCAAGCATGCCAAACAAACACAGGTCTCCCATTCTGCAAGCATCAAGCAAATCAAGTCATCACAACAGACGCCTCAGACTACGCCTGGGGGGCGCACATGACAGATCGGTGCATTCAGGGCAAATGGTCCCAAAAAGAAAAGCACCTTCACATCAATCAAAAGGAAATGCTAGCAGTAATAAATGCTGTTATAGCTTTCAAAGACCTTCTGCATCCAGGCCAACTATTGATAAGGACAGACAACACCACAGTAATGTGGTACATAAACAGGGAGGAACTCATTCATACCCCCTGTGCAGGCTGGCCATGTCACTTTGGAACATGGCTCTGGAATTACAAATCGAACTTCAAGCACAGTTCTTGCCAGGCAAGGAAAACACGCTGGCAGACAACCTAAGCAGAAATATGACAGATCCACACGAATGGAAGTTGCATCCTCAAGTTTTTACAGAGATAATTCAAGCATGGGGAAGGCCAGACATAGATCTCTTTGCCTCCCACAAAAATCACCAATTGACAAAATTCTGCTCAAGGACTTTTCATCCAAAGGCCTGGAGCGTGGACGCTCTCTCTTTCAGTTGGACAACAATGACAGTTTATGCCTTTCCACCTCTTCCTCTGCTGCCCAAAGTTCTATTAAAAACCAGAGCAGACAGACCAAAGATGATTCTCATTGCTCCAGACTGGCCAAGACAGCACTGGTACCCACTCCTGAGGAGCCTGACGCATTCCCCTCCATGGACCCTACCTCTAATGCCTCTTCTTCTGACTCAGCACAGCTTCAAAACTCTTCACAGTCAGCTGAAAACACTCAATCTGGCCGCATGGAAGATTCCTTAACATCACAACAGACCCTACTCTCCAAGGAGGTGCAGGATGTCATTTTGGAGGCCAGAAGGCCGTCTACTAGAAAAGCTTACTCCGCAAAATGGAAACTGTTTTGTGCCTGGAATGAGAAAAAGGGCCAGAATCCTGGAAAACTGAATTTACCTCAAATATTACAGTATCTAGCTGAGCTGCTAAGCAGTGGACTTTCATTCTCCTCCATCAAAATCCATGCCTCAGCCATTTCTGCAGAATACAACACTGATCCACCTTTATTCTCTCACCCCCTCTTAAGACAGTTCCTCAGAGGGGCTAAGAATATAAAACCCCCAAGGAAACAACCAATACCTGTGTGGGGCCTCAATTTCAAAAAGCTGACCTTGCCTCCATTTGAGCCAGCTGCCTCAACAGATTTGCAATATTTGTCCTGGAAAACAGCTTTCCTTCTGGCTATCACCTCAGCTCATAGGGTATCAGAACTACAAGCCCTCATGGCTGTGCAGCCTTTTATCATTTTCCATCAGGACAGAGTTTCCTTATGAACCAACCCGTCCTTTATGCCAAAGGTGGTATCCAGGGTAGCTTTGAATCAGGCTATACACTTACCTACCTTTTACCCTAATCCTCAAAACAAAGGGGAGACACTACTACATTCCCTGGACATCCACAGACAGCTGCGTTACTATTTGGACAGAACAAAGCCTTTCAGAAAATCACAACAGCTCTTTGTGTCCTATGCTATAGAAGCTCAAGGGAAGCCAGTTTCCAAACAGACAATTTCAAAATGGATAGCCCACTGCATACGCTTTTGTTTTTCTTTTCATGGTAAAACTGTACCTGCAGGCATCAGGTCTCACTCCACAAGGGCCACAGCTACCTCTGCAGCTTTCCTCAGAGGAGTTCCTACTAAAGATATTTTGGAAGCAGCCACTTGGAGTTCTGAGCATACCTTCTCCAAGCACTACCACCTACCATTATACTCCAAAACTAGAGCAGGCTTTGCCACTGCAGTCTTGCAGGGCATCCTGGCTCCTCCTAGTTCCACCTAGTGCCTACCACCCCTTTCTTAGCTTTGGGATTCTACCCATCTGTTATGACTGCAGCTGTATGCACGATTAACAGTACAGTTTTGTACCTACCATAAATGTAGATGTTCAAGTGCTAATACAGCTGCAGTCCAGGTTTCCCTCCCTCCTTCCCCTCTTGGGACAGGCCTTTTGGCTAACACCTCCTCATACAACCTGATTGGGGTATTCATTTATGGTGTATTTGCTTGCAACTACTGTATTTTGATTATATGGCATTGCTTTATTACACAAATTTATGTATTGCCTTCCTTCTGGGGGCACCTGACATCTGGGGCAAGAAAAACTGAAGAAAATGGCATCAGCTGGTTCTTTTATACCCCTGTCGCACTGACGTCGCACTGACGTCAGGGAAGAAGCGACGACAACCGACGCCGGACCTAGACTTTGGAATTCGGCCGACCGAGGATCCGCCTGACGGCAGGAGAACCCATCTGTTATGACTGCAGCTGTATTAGCACTCGAACATCTACATTTATGGTAGGTACAAAACTGTACTTTATGTACACTTACCATAAATGTAGATGTTCGAGTGTGTTCACTGCTGCAGTCATACTTTCCTTCCTTTCTTCACTCTGATGTCTGCTGTCCTTACAGAGAGACACATTTCTGTGGGGGTCTATGACCCCAAGACTACTACTAATTATTAAAATTGGATTTCTTTGGTTGGTTAAGGCAAGAAAAACTGAGGTAATGGCATCGCCTGCTCTCCTTTATAGCTTGGATGACCTGACATCACCAGCAAGCAACAGCAGCCGACGCACAAAACCTTGACTGTGGTATTCGGACCGACTAAGGGCTACCACAGCATGGATAACCCAATGGTTAGTACTACAGCAGTGAATACACTTGAACATCTCCATTTATGGTAAGTGTACACAACTGTACTTTCCTTTGGTTTATTCGGGTTTCTCTTGCTTTCCTGTGAGACTGCAGCTGAATGAAGAGTATTCCACACTCCACCATGCTGCTGTCATTTCCTGTCATGTTGCCAGCTTTTTTCAGCATTCATAGGGCACTGGGCATTACATGCAGATTATTCCCATGGAAAACATATCCCTTCTCCAAAGATCTTTTAGTCTCTTTGTAATTTATTGCACTTCTGTAAGATTATTTTTTTCTTCCAATGTCTACCTATTCACTAGCAATCTTCAGCTCTAGTATTAAACTGTCTTAAAGTTGTATGCAGTAGTGATCTTACTGTATCCATCAGATAGGCTATTGATTTTCACATTCAAGAGCTCTATTTGGCATTCATCATTCTTAACTAGAATTTTAATGGATTGTGTTGAGCAATGTAACATCACCCACTCCAAGTGTTTCTTGAGGTCTTGTGAATCGGGACCAAAGGCAGACAATGGCTTTAGTGTTACTTATAGACCATGGGAGGCAATTCCACGTAATAAATATTGCTGCAGCAGAATAGCATTTTTGTAATGCTTGACCTCTTTCAGTTTTGTATTTTAAATTGCTTCTAATGTCTGTTGCCATTTAATTGAAGCTCCATACCCACTTCCAGCAAAAACAGCTGTTACTGCTCCAGACTCCAAAGCTTCGCTAAGTCTCTTCATATTGGTTAATATAGAAATTGCACATTTTCACTAGTTGTAATATGAACTTGATACAGTTGAAATAAAACCAGACTGGAAAATATTTTGCCACACAATTCCATTGGATAGGCCAACTAAGTATGTCAAATTCTTACACAGAAACGCACACTATTTTACATGCATGTTTGGTTTGTATTGACAGAAATCAGGAAGAGACTATCCTTCACACTTCGGGAATGTATTTACATCTCAGGTGTTGCATGGGTACCAGTTGCAAATTCTGAGACTCATAAGTACAATTCATGGAATAGTGAAATTGCATGTATGAAAATGGGAACTTTAGTTCAAGATCACGGTTTCTCTTGAGTATTCTGATTTGAAGTCAGAGGCAGCTTTTTATCTTCTTCTCTTCACTTCTATAAATATTTATTTAGCATTTGTTTATTGGGAAAGTCCAACTGGACAACAGTGCCCCTTTTCTGTGTTAGTCTTCTTCTTCTTCTTTCAGCTTTTCCCGGTTAGGGGTCGCCACAGCGGATCACCTTGTCCGCACATTGAATGGCAGTGGAGTTTTACAGTGTCGAGTTGCCAGCCCGGCGCCCAACCTTCCACAGAAGGCACACTCACACGCACACCTAGGGCCAATTTAGAGTGTCCAATCCACCTGCAGCATGTCTTTGGGATGTGGGAGGAAACCGGAGCACCCGGAGGAAACCCACGCGACCACAGGGAGGACATGCAGACTCCGCACAGAAGGCACCCCAGCCGAGGATCGAACCGGAGAACCTCTTGCTGTGAGGCGGCAATGCTAACCACTGCACCACCGTGGCCGCCCTACCCCTTTTCTGTGTTAGTGCAGGGAGAAAACCCAGCAATGAAGTGCATAACACATTAAAAATGTGATTTGACAAATGTAACAAAATGGTGTAATATAAGGAGACTTTGGTTATGACAATCGATGTAACATTCAAACAATATAGTATGGCACATAAACATGCTACAGAATAGTAATATATCAATGCAAATCAGAATAATTAACATTGGGTACTTTATAAAAAATGTTATGTACATATATGCAGGGACTTAGTCTGAGCTGTATTACGTAGTAATATAGTAAAGCAAAGGAAGGAGATGGAGATGGTAGTGTTGGGTAATGTGAAGTAGGTTGATGTTTATATCCAGATCCAGCTCTAGACAAGTGGAGTACCTCAGGGTTCAGTCCTGGGACTGCTCCTGTTTGGCATCTACTTCTGAAGTACAGGCCAACACTAAGGGACTCTGGCTAACAAAGTTTGCAAATGACTGCAAACTGGGAGCCATTATTGAATCCCCAAATTATGTGGATATTCTGCAAAAGGACCCTACAGAAACAGATGCTTGGTGCCAGTGCCATAGGCTCAAACTTAATGAAAGAAATGTATAGTTATCCCCTTTGGGAAAAGCCATGTGCCCATGAATTACCACATAGGTGGCAGTACACTAAACACCGAAAGTGTGAAAAGAGACTTGGGGACACAGGTGGACGGTGGTCTCACCTTCGATAACCACATCGCCACAACAGTCAGGAAATCCTTCTAAGCACTTTTTCATCCAGAAAAAAGGAGGTCATTGTCCCACTGTACTCATCCCTCATTAGACCCATTATAGAGTACAATGCCCCATTTGGTATGTACCTCACAAGACATCTGCAACAGCTGGAAAGACCGCTGAAATACCTCACTAAAAGAATCACAGGCCTAAAGCAGATGCCCTAGCTGACGGTCTAAAAAAAACTCCAGCTATTACTCTGTGGCATATCGTCTACTCAGAGGTGATCTCTGCTTAACATACAGGGCCATGTCAAACCCTGAGCTGTTGGACATGCTCCACTTAAAGAAATCCCAATCCCTCAGTGCCACACGCTCCAGGGATCTAAATCTTGTCATCACAATGAACAAAACATGCTAGAGGGGTAGGTTCCTGACCCAGCGACTACCCATACTCTGGAATAGAATGCCCATACATGTCAAGCAGAGCACCTCCTTGGCCCTCTTCAAAAGGAACCTTGACGATTGGATGGGAGATAGGAAATTCACCCCAGGGATCACGTCAGTCGCCCTGCTAGACAGGGGTCCAGGGAAGTAAATATTGTGGGAAGAAATATCTAGGGAATTGTTATGGCTAGGCTTGTATAGGCCCTAGGGCTGATAGCCTAGTATCAACCTATGACTGATGTCCTTCATGGATGCATCTGCAGTCATAACAAGTGGGTTGTCCTGTCGTCAGGCAGCCCTGCAGTCGGCCGGATTCCAAAGTCCGGGTCCGGCTTCGGCTGATGTCGCACTCCACCCGACGTCATCTCTGCTGGTCTTCGGGTATAAAAGCATCAGCCGACGCCATTTTCCTCCGTCTTTCTTGCCGCGTGGCGCCCGAAGCAGAAGCTGTTCGCAAGTGCCGGTCGGTCGGATCCAGAGATTACTTCTACCGAATACTACTTCGAAGACTTCTAAAGCTAAGTACCCCGTTGGGGACTCTTTCTTGCCTCAGCCGATGTCAGAAAAAGTTAACAATTGTTTAACCTGTGGGAAACAAATACCTCATAAAGATTTCCACTCTTACTGTCTGCCTTGTTTAGGCCCAGCCCACGTAGCAGCCTGTTCGCCTGTGCCTCTTTCAACCGAGCGCTTAGGCGTCGGTCGGAGTTTGCAGAACAGTTTTTCGGTACTGATTTTGCGTACATTATGCCGTCGGATCCTCCGACTACCCCCAAAAAACGCAAAGATAAAGACCGACACTCGCGGTCCGCGGTTTCGGCCGAAACCACGGCAAAGCAAACCGCGAGTGTCTCGGTTTCGGCCGAAACCGAGAAAACTGCTCAAAGTACAGCTGAACCTATTCTTACAACTGAGGCCCCTGCTACAATTCTTGAATCGACCTCAGAAATTTTACCCACTACGGTGGTTGACTTATCAGACACCATCCCTTGGATGTCTCTACCCCAGCACGTGGTGCTGCTAGGCCTCCAGCAGCCATGTCCATTAAGGCCTTCGCCAGGGCTAAAGCAGCCAAGACTACTAAATCAGTGCCTGTTAAACCCCCCTCATCCAGGCCCTCTTCTAGTTCTCAAATGCTTTCTTTGGCAGAAGATTTAATTTCTTTAATTAGAGGATCTCAATCTCACCCAGACAGGGCCTCTCAGCCCCCAGAGAAGAGACCTAGGGCAGAGCCCCCTGAGCCAGTGTCTTCTGATGATTCTGCTCATGAATCAGACATAACTGACCAGCCTGAGGCTCCCTTTTCCAATTTTGAAGATTCTGATGCTGAAGAATCCATTCCAGCTGCTTCCCCACCAGAAGAATTCTCCTTTGGAGAAACCTTGCATGCCATGCGAGAACAGTTCCAATGGCAGCAACAGGATTTTCAGACTCCAGAAAAAGACTTAGGACTTTTCTGCACCTACCACAGCACAGGCCCTTAGCTATACCTCCTGTTCTCTCTGTGGTGGATGATGCTTTCAATGATGTTTGCTCCGCTCCAGATTCTTTACCCCCAGCCCCTGCCAAACCAGACAGATTTTACAGGGTGCCAGATACTCATCACCACCTTTACAAGGCTCCTCTTGCAGACCCAGAAACTATATCCCAGGGTCCCAAGGCAGTAGCCGCAACCACAGCTAAAAACCCTATTCCTTCTGAAAGGGAAGCAAGGTCACTAGACAGATGGGGTAAAAGGTCTACACTTCAGCTACTCTCTCAGCTAGAGCTTTAAACTGTCAGTTTCACATGATACAATACCAAGAGTTTATGCTTGATCAGTTAACTAAAAAGCTAACTACTGATGAATCTCTTGATAAGAAATATGTATTAGAGATGGTAAATAACATACAACAGGTTAGCAACCATTCCTTAAAATGTGGCTATGATGCACTGGAGGCTTCATTTAGATCAGCCATGACAGGCACAGTGATAAGAAGACATGCATGGCTAAAGGAACAAGCTTTACCGGATCATGTTAAAGCTAAGTTGCTAGATGCTCCTATGGACAAGACAAGTTTGTTTGGTACACCTGCCCAGCAGGTTATGAAGAAAATGGAAGAAAAGGCAAAATCTGTTCAAACTGTTAAAGATTTCCTGCAGGTCCAACCCCCAAGGTTTAGCAGGAACTGGCCTGCCAAAAATTGGTCCTTTCCTGACTCCGCAAAATTTCAAAGGGGCAGGAATAGACGTTCCAGAGGCAGAAACCAATCCAGAGGAGGTGCCTACAGAGGACGACAGTGGCAAGGTAACAACAGAGGCACAGACACAGCCACTGCCACTACATCAGCACAACCACAGTGACTTAATCCTAAATCCGCCTACCAGGGAACAAATAGCAGCTCCTCTAGGCGGAAAGTTAACCTTATTTTCAAAGAACTGGCAACACATAACAAAAGACAAGTGGATTTTACAAACCATAGATCAAGGTTACCGGTTTCACTTCCACACTTTACCAGTCAAAAGAGGAATGCCAAATCTACCTCCAAATCAAAAAACAGAGGCTCTACCCCAGATAATGGAGTTAGCAAACATGAGAGCTGTGGAAAGAGTGCCAACAGCAGAACAAGGAAAGGGGTTCTACTCCAGACTATTCCTAGTTCCAAGAAAGGAAAAAAGTTGGAGACCAATTCTCGACCTGTCCACCTTAAATACATACATCATTGTCCCAAAATTCAAAATGCTGACCCTACAGCAACTTCTTCCCATGCTGGGCAAGGAGTCTTGGCTGGTAACTCTAGATCTCAAGGAGGCATACCTGCACGTCCCAATTCGACCAATCTGCAGAAGATACCTCAGATTTCTTGCAGGATCAGAGCACTATCAATTCTCAGCATTGCCCTTTGGCTTATCTACTGCCCAGAGTATTCACAAAATGCCTGGCATCAGTAATCGCCATTGCAGACTACAGGGAATTCAAATTTACCCATACCTGGACGACTGCCTGCTACAAGGGGACAACAAAAGCAAGCTGACAACAGATTTACAAAGGGTCATTTACTTGCTACAAGGACTGGGATACACAGTCAATTTACAAAAGTCAAGGCTGATACCATCCCAAACAAGGACATTCTTGGGCGGAATTGGACACAGTACAACAAATGGCATTCCTGACTACAGAAAAACAAAAGAACTTCCTCTTTACTTCTTGGCACTAACAAAACTGAACAAGTTAACAGCAAGAAAATTTCTACAGGCCTTGGGCTTCATGGCATCATGCATAATCTTGGTCCCATTTGCCAGACTACATATGAGGAAACTACAGTGGTACCTAAAGAATTTATGGTCCCAACACAGACACAGTCTAGAAACAGAAATCCCACTAATTCCATGCTTAAAACAGGAGTTCCTATGGTGGGCTCAGGCATGCCAGTCAAACCCAGGCCTGCCCTTCCGCAGATGTCAACCAAGCCAGACCATCACAACAGACGCTTCAGATCTAGGATGGGGGGCCCACATGCTGGACAAATGCGTGCAAGGATTGTGGACACAGGATCAAATTCACCTGCACATCAATCTAAAAGAAATGCTGGCAGTAAAACTGGCAATCCAAAAGTTCAAACCTTTCCTCAAAGAGGGCCAGTTGATGATAAGGACAGACAACACCACAGTCATGTGGTACATCAACAAACAGGGAGGCACTCATTCATACCCCCTATGCAGAATGACCTTGGAGCTGTGGACCCTGGCACTCCGCTACAACATTCAGTTACAGGCAATATTTGTACCGGGAAAGACAATACTCTAGCAGACATACTAAGCAGAACCACTTCGGATGCCCACGAATGGAAGCTGCACCCGGACATCTTCAAGACCATCTCAAAGAAATGGGGAATGCCACAGATAGACCTATTCGCATCACCTCTCAATCACCAGCTCGAAAAATTCTGCACGAGGACATTCCACCCACTAGCATGGAAAGTGGACTCACTCTCCTTCAACTGGAAAGGCCTAACAGCATATGCATTTCCTCCTCTTCCTCTGATACACAAGGTACTACTAAAAATCAAGGAAGAACGTCCAAGGATAATCCTGATAGCCCCAAACTGGCCAAGACAACACTGGTACCCACTACTGAAGAGCATGTCTCGGAACAACATGTGGCCAATACCCCTGATGCCTTTGATGTTAACTCAGAACAACTACAGCATCATACATCCAAACCTAAAAACGCAACTGACTGCATGGAACATCACATAGCAGCAGCTAATCCAGAACTTTCCCAAAGAGTTAAAGACATTATTCTTGAAGCACGCAGACCTTCAACAAGAAAGAACTATGCTGGAAAATGGAAAAGGTTTGTCATTTGGAGTACCGAAAGAGGAAAAGATGTGTCAAACATAGATATGCCTAACATTCTCGAGTATCTGGCCGAACTTCTTCATTCAGGCCTGTCCTACTCCTCCATCAAGATACATGCATCAGCTATTTCAGCAGAATACAGCTTTGATCCTCCTGTTTTTTCGCACCCTTTGCTCAGGCAGTTCCTCAGAGGAATCAAGAATGTAAAACCTCCCAGGAAACCACCATTACCAGCTTGGGACTTAAACTTTGTGCTAGAAAAGTTGACACTAGCACCCTTTGAACCAGCAGCAACAGCAGACCTACAACACCTGTCATGGAAAACTGCTTTCCTACTGGCAATTACTTCAGCAAGGAGGGTTTCAGAACTACAGGCCTTAATGGCAGTGCAACCCTTCCTAATCTTCCACCAAGATAGAGTGTCCTTGAGGACTAATCCTACATTTATGCCTAAGGTGGTATCCAGAGTATCTTTAAACCAGGCAATCCACCTACCTTCCTTCTTTCCCAACCCACAAAACAGAGGGAAAGAATACTGCATACCTTGGATGTACATAGACAGCTACGCTACTACTTGGACAGAACAAAAATAGCAGAAAGACTGACCAACTTTTTGTAGCCTATGCAACAGGAAGGGAAGGAAAAGCTATTTCCAAACAGACAATCTCCAAATGGATAGGAAATTGCATACGATACTGTTACTCCTTCCATGGAAAACCAATTCCACAGAACATAAGACCTCATTCTACAAGGGCAACAGCCACTACCACAGCCTTCTTACGAGGAGTGGCAACCAAAGACATTATTGAGGCGGCTACTTGGACCTCCGTGCATACATTTGCCAAGCATTATAATTTGCCTCTTTATTCCAGATCCCGAGCAGGGTTTGCCACTGCTGTACTGCAAGGGATCTTAAACACACCATAATCTACCTTTATCCTCCTCCCTAGTTGGCTATGGTATTCTACCCACTTGTTATGACTGCAGATGCATCCATGAAGGACATAGTACAGTTTTGTACCTACCATAAATGTAGATGTCCGAACTGGATAGCATCTGCAGTCAGGATTACCCTCCCTCCTTCCCCTCTGTGGTACTCCTAGGGTGTTTACCCTCCTAATAGCTAGCTGTTTGGGGGGAGTCTTTATGGTGTATTTGTTTGTATATATGTACATATATGCTTATTGTTGTGTTTACCTCTATCTATTTGGAAACATTGGCATCTATCCAAATTTTACCCTGCAAGAGGGCTACTGGCATCTGGGGCAAGAAACACTGAGGAAAATGGCGTCGGCTGATGCTTTTATACCCGAAGACCAGCAGAGATGACGTCGGGTGGAGTGCGACATCAGCCGAAGCCGGACCCGGACTTTGGAATCCGGCCGACTGCAGGGCTGCCTGACGACAGGACAACCCACTTGTTATGACTGCAGATGCTATCCAGTTCGGACATCTACATTTATGGTAGGTACAAAACTGTACTTTCTATTTTATGGCCTGTTAACAACTCAACATTAATGAGTGTGTGAGGCAATTCTAACCTTTAAGGTTGTCTTAAAACAGTCTAGTGGATTAATTGCAAAGTTTATGATTTTATTTTAGGTTGATTGCAGCAAAGTTTATGATTTTATTTTATCACTGTTCTAGTTTAAGGGATTGCTGACATCTAATGCCTGTTGCCACTTAGACGAATAAATGAAAATTGGTGAATAATGGGGAGACATAACGTAGAGCTGGCAGTAGATGGACTGTTGCTATACTTTTTCTTACAGAATCTGTGAGATAAGGTTTAATTCTATAGAGTGCCTTAGTCTCTGATGGATTTTTTGGTGGCTTGTAAGATGTGCTGATCAAATTTTAGGTGCTCGTCTATAGTTACACCAAGTATTTTGTTGTAGAGCAGAAGTTCTGTTTTAGTTTATTGTGAACTGAGATTTAAGGGAGGTGAACTGCTTAGGAGTGAATGGCATTAATTTAGTTTTCTTATGGTTTAACATACTGTAGAAACAAATAAAAACATAAGTATGCAGAGCCTACAAATCCAAGTCTCTGCAAAGTAAACTGTTTAGCAAGACCCATGGTGAGAACTGCAAGTCAAAAGTTGTAAACAGATGATGTGAAGTTGTTCTATCTCACCGTTCATTCTTACAGATGGGTTCGGAGCTGGGTTCGGAGCTGAGAGTCGGCCTACTACAAAGCTCAAGGTCTTCAGACAGCTTGAGGCTGAGTCCCTATCCCATGATGCACTTAGTTACCTCAGATCTAGTTTGCCGCTGCAATAGATCAGAGGTTCCTCGCATAGCTTGGGCCAGTACAATTTTTTTTTCTAAAATATATCTAGCTAACATTGTTATTTCTCTACATTGAGTTAGTCTTTGCTATCTTTAGTCTTTATAGCTTTATAGTGTATATTCCCTTGTCTGACTTGTCACTTCCGACTTTGCCTCTCAGGGCTTCGGCTTGGATGAGCTCGGCTCCTACCTCTGGTTCGGAGCCCACTGTCCCGGTGCCGAGGGGGGATCAATGGTTTACTCGGATCCAGCGGTCCCTTCTCATCGAAGCAGAGGTGCCTTTGAGGCCATGAGAAGAGTGATGTCTCCCAAAAAATGTACAACTTCAGGTCCAACTACCTCCTCCCCAAAAGCACCTGTGTCCACTTCTGCCTCACAGATCCTGTTGAAGTGTAGAGACCCTGAGTCTCAGGAAGCTCCACTGGGTGGCCCCTGCTCTTCTGAGACCTCACCAGAAGTTCCCACTGATGAGGTTCCTAGGAAGAGAATTTGTAAGAGAAAGCAGCTAGACTCCCCACAGTAGTCTCTTATGTCAGACACCAACTTAGATGAATCAGAAGGGTCCCCATGGTCCCACTCTGAAGATCTCATTTGCTGAGATATTATAAATCCTTAGGCAGAGAGGTGGCTGGAAGTCCACCAACCCTACTAAAGATGAGTCGGTTCTCCTGAAGGCTATCGGGTCTCAACCCTCCACCTCTTGGGTGTCTCTGCCCTTCGATGAGCTCATGGAGCTGTTCTCACAAAGGCGTGGGAATCTCCAGACACTATGGAGCCTGTCCCTAGGAGGCCCAGTACATTTATTTCTGCCCCCATGTAAAGTCTTTCCTCACCAAGGGAGTGCCAGTTGATGCCAGAGACTTTAGGATTATGCATAGATACGGGGAGCGTACATACAGTTCAGTGATTTTTGCCATGCATTCACTGAACTATCTCACTCATTTTACGAAACTTCAAAGAGATCTCCTTAAAGAGCTTGGAGATGCTCTGTAGGGTATGGTAGCTGCAGGAGCTTCAGACAAAGTCGCCTCCCAGCTCGATGCCCTCAATTCCATAGTGAACTCGTCCAAGTGCCTCATTTCGTATGCAGCTGATGGAGCAAGTAGGGCAGCGGGTACAGGAATTGCTGTCAGGAGACATTCCTGGATGCACTTGTGATCCTTCGCGGAGCCCTTTAATTCATCCTGTGTCAGCACCCCTTTTGATGGCTCGTCCCTTTTTGGGTCCAAAGTTAAGGAAACTTTGTCCAGGTGTGAGCAGGAAGGAAAGACTCTGCCATCGGAGTCTGTTTTTCCACCCCTACTGGACCCTACACAAAGAGTCAAAAAGGAGGAAAAATGTGGTTCCGAAAAGCCCAAGAAGCCTTTCTAGACACATGTGAAGAAACCCCCTCCAGGGGCAGAGGAGGGGGCAGTAATGGAAGACGACACCCTCGCGGCTGCAGGTCTGCAAAATCAGGGCGACAGAGATCAGTCCTTTGGGAAGCCCTACCAGTGCTCCTGAAAGGAGGCCCGACTGTCCTTCTCTGGAGGCAGTCGGGGGTCGCTTATCTTTGTATCCAGATGCCTGGCTCAAAATAACAAACAACAACTGGGTACAAAGTATAGTTTCCAGAGGATACTTCATTCCTTTTGTCACTTCCCCCCTCTATTGACAACAAAAATCCTGGACATTCCACCAAGTTACAGGGAAAAAACAACAGTAGAGGTCCAAATGTTGCTAAGAAAGGGTCATGCAACCAGTCTCAGCAGACCAGACAGGATCCGGAACTTACTCAAGATTCTTTTTAGTTTCCAAAAAGACAAGGGACTGGAGACCTATTTTGGACCTCAGTAGACTAAACAGATCTGTCAAGAAAGAGACGTTCCGGATGGTTACGCTTCAGTCTATACTTCCCTTTTTAGGGAAAGACAATTGAATGTGCTCAACAGATCTACAGGATGCGTACTACCATATAAAAATGGCCAGACCATCCAGGGATCATCTGGCTGGGAGCCAATCATTACCAGTTTCGAGCCCTGCCCTTTGGTCTCACTACCAGCCCCCAGAGTGTTCACCAAATGTATGGCAGTGGTCACAGCTCACCTGAAGTGTTTAGGACTCCAGGTGTTTCCATACTTAGACGATTGGCTCCTCATTGCCACCACCAGGCATTAGCTAATACAAGCCAAGGACACCACTCTTTCTCTCTGCAGTCATCTGGGCATTACGATAAATTCAGAAAAATCTGCCTTGTCGCCTTCGCAACATATCGTTTTTATCAGAGCAGAATTGGACACCACCACCACCACTTCAAAACTTCCAGCAGAAAGAGTTTTATTACTCCATCTGCAGGTTCACAATATCATATCCAAAGCCAGGGCTCCAGCATCAGAAGTGCGAAAATTGTTAGGCATGATGGCAGCTGCATTATTAGCGATACCGTTGGGTCACATGCACATGTGGATTCTGCAGTGGCTGTTGTTCACTCAATGGTCTTACCAAGAGCTTCCAATGTCTCATTTCATAATGATCGCAATCACATGCAAAAAGGATCTTCAGTGGTAGTTAACCTCTCCATGTAATGATAGGTTGTCCTTTTGTACTACCCCCACCAGCAGCCATGGACGCTTCCCTGATTGGGGGGGGGCATTTTCAGGGAAGAACAGCCCAAGGCACATGGACCAAACAGGAGACATCTGTATATCAATGTCCTGGAGATGAGAGCTGTACTTAGCATTGCAGTACTTCCAGGACTCTCTTCCTCTGGGAACAATTGCGATTCAGACAGACAACATGTCAGTGGTCTGGTACTTGAATAAACAATGAGGAACCACATCCTTTCCCTTTTGTTGCGAGGCCCTAAGAGTATGGCAGTGGGCTACATCCACCCGGCGCTTTCTGTTAGCAATGCACATCCTGGGGAATCTAGCGTGATAGCAGACAAACTTAGCAGGGCAATTTTGTTGCCTCATGAGTGGTCCCTCAAGAAAGAGGTAGCGAAGAGACTTTTCCACAGGTGGGTTCAGCCTTGCTGCGACTTTTTTGCCAACCACATGAACACAAAATGCAGAAGCTACTTTGCCCTGATTTCCCCCTCTGGGAGAAACTCCAAGGGACGCACTCTTACATGATTGGCCCCTGGGTCTCCTCTATGCATTCCCACCAATTCCCTTGATACCCAAAGTATTGCAGAAAGCAAAAGCCCTGGGAATGACCATCATTCTGATAGCCCCTCAATGGCCTTGTAAGATTTGGTTCCCCTTCCTTCGACTTCATCAGGTGGAAGACCCTTGGATTCTGGACCCAGTTCCAGATGTTTTGACACATTCATCGAGGGCTCTTCATCCCTCTCTTCAGTCCCTGAAATTGATAGCTTGGCTGCTCCAATTCCCAACTTAGCCAGGTTCCATAACCTCTCAAATGAAACGCAACAGATATTGATATCTTCTCATAAGTCCTCTACTAGGAATCTGTATCTTAGTAAGTGGAGAAGATTTTCTATATGGGCTTCTCAAAATAACATTGATCCCTATCAATTCCCTATTGCCTCCATATTAGAGTTCCTGACTATGCTTTTCAATAAAGGAGCTGCAGCAGCAGCAGTTCGACTTCTGGTTGCTATCTCTAATTTTCACCTTGGCTTTGAAGGATCAAGCATAATGTCACACAAACTATCCAAAGCCTTCTTCAAAGGGACCTTTCATCTCAGACCACCTGTTAAATCCTCTTATACTCCATGGAATCTAAATTTTATGCTTTCATGCATTATTCTCTCACATTTCGAGCCAGCTTCATCATGCAATTTGAAATATTTGTCATGGAAGACTATCATTTTAGTAGCCATCACTTCCGCTCGTAGAGTGTCAGAGCTTCAGGCCTTGTCCATAAAGCCTCCTTATTTGATTTTCCATGCTGACAGTGTCCCTGAGAACAAATCCTTCATTTTTACCCAAAGTTTGTCCTGAAACTAACCTTAACCAGATCATAGATTTGCCAGTGTTCTTTCCCAAACACACCAACAACTTGGAGTATATGCTACATAAGCTTGATGTTCATAGACAGCTCGATAGAACAGAAGACTTTAGAAAATCAGAACAGCTTTTCGTTTCCTTTTCAGATTCCAGAAAAGGTATGCCAGTGGCAAAAATAACACTGTCTAAATGGTTATCTGATTGTATCACATTTACTTATTCGGCTGCTAGTCTACCCTTACAACACAAGAATAAGGCTCATTCTACCAGAGCAGTGTCCACATCTTCTGCCTTTTCTGCTAGGCTTCCTATAGACAACATTTATGCAGCAGCCACTTGGTCAAAACCTCATACCTTTATCACTCATTGCAAAGTTGACAAGGCCTCCAGGGACAGGGCTTCCTTTGGGTCTACTGTCCTGAAAAAAAATACTCCTGTGAGCCACCTGAGAAGGATGGTGCTCGGGACCGCTACCCATCTGTAGGAATGAACAACAAGATAGAACAACTTCACATAAAGAAGTTATGTACTTGCCATAAGGTTCCATGTGAGTTGTTCATCACGCCTTCATTCTTACTTCCGACCCTCCTCCTCCCTCCAGGATTTTTCGAGGACCGAGATACTAGGTTTTTCCTGGTTGCTCTATCTTTCTATGGGTTTCTCCTAAAGAATGATAGAATGACACATGGTATTATATGCAGCAAACAAGATCTGAGGTAACTCTAAGTGCATCATGGGATAGGGACTTGGTCTCGAGCTGTCTGAGGACCTCGAGCTTTGTAGTAGGCCGACTCGGAGCAGGGGATTGGCTTCGAACCCATCTGTAAGAATGAAGGCGAGATGAACAACTTACATGGAATGTTATGGTAAGTACATAACTTCTTTTTTTTTGGCTGTCTGAAAAGTATCTTGTTTTCAATTAATTTTTAAGCAGTTGTGTAGCAGACAACCAAGTATAAACTTCAAGTCTTACCACAAGATGCTAATACTTAATTTATTTAAATGTTCTCAAATTTTGGTTAAAAATCAAACTTACCACAATTCAAGGCAGAAATAGATTGATCCATTGTTGTCTGATTTCATCTGATTCAGCTGTGGGTTATCGCATCCGAGAGGATCTGTCCATGTCACCAATCCTGAAGCTTTTCTGTTCCAGGGCTCTGACTCCTCCTGTGCCCATAATTCTTTGAACTCTACTACAGTACCCCAGGTCTCATTTGCCACCTGAAGTATTAGGTCTTGTTTTCAGCGGCTCCTGAGAACTGTATCTTTTGAGTGCTGCTTTTGTTTTTCTTCACTGTTCCTCTCCTCCTCCTCCTCTGCTGAGAGAAGTTTTTCTCAACAGTCTAAGTAATTTAACTTATTTTAACTTGGGATTTTGGTCTTAGAATTGTAAGACTATAGTTGGTTTGAATAGGTCTTTTTATAGCATGAAGTTTGCTTTGATAACTGTTTATAAATATTATAGATGGATTTAGTGTTAGTGTCTTAGCATAGGATTAGTTTATAGTTTGTGCTGTGCTTTTCTTAGAAAAAAAAGTCATAATTATACTTCGTAGCAGTAGTTATACTAGAGTTCGTACCACAGCTGTTTCAATCTTGGCTGATGGGCAAGGGTTTAAAAACTGTCCAGTGCAGGTACAAGCCCTCTCCATGGGACCCACACTGTTGGTGTTTATTGCTTGGATGCCACCATCTCAACAGTCAGTGTCAGCTCTGTTCCTTCTTTAGCTCTGTTCAGACCCAGAGGGAAAAGTTAATTGCTAAGGGCTTCTTCCCCCTCAGGCAGGAGCTTCCCACACTCTCCATTTCTTCCTCCCCTGCTGGTAAAGACAAGAAGGCTAAGGACAAGCAAAAGGAAAAAGAAAAAGATTAAGGAGTTGAGAAAGAGAAAACAAAAGGATAAGTATTGAGAAAAATCCAAAGAAAAAAGAGAATCTGTAATCAAACAAGTCCTGCAAAAGGTCACCAGATTCGACTCTTTTGACTAGTTTGAATCCAAAGATTCCTAGACATTCAAAACTATCAGTTCTGTGAGTCTGTCCTTCAACTCTTTGTTCCCTATTTTCTCCAGACCCAGTGAGTCTCAGACTGCACTTGATATTTCAGGAGAGAAGATACTCTAGGCCATCTTCAGTGGCATCATTTTCCAGGTTATCTAGAAGTCTGACTAAACAGGACGGTGACAGGATGATGAGGAAGCTCTTCAGAATGCAGATTCAGCTCTGGGTTCTCTCAGTATCATACTCTGGGAATGTACTGAGTACTGGATCATTTACTACACCTACTGTTTCTTATCCTGGCATAGTCCATCCCTTGGACCCGGCTATCTTGGATGCAATCTGTCCAGGAGCACCTTTACCGGAACTTGTATTACAGGTTACCTCAACTCCAACAAGTTCCCTTCCTCCTTCCACTCCGAGTTGTTCAGATTTGGTGGAGACTCTGAACTGAACTTCTGTGCTGTGGTTCTGGGTGAAAAGTCAACATCAAAGTTATCTGAGCCATTACTTTTCCTGGGCTGTTGACAGCTTGGCACCAAGGTCAGTCTTGGAATCCAGAAATCTCTGTTCCAAGGCTTCTGTCCTGTCAGGGGATAGGAGGGGTCCAACAGGGCCAATGTTGTCCTTGGCCTTTGAGGGTTTTGAGCATGGCTTTTCGAAGCTGAAGCATTTCCATCCAGTTTGGTTCCATCTGTACCCTGACTAGAGTCTGCTTCTACTTCCCACCTTCTTGTTGGACAGAGAGACAGACTTCACAAGCTGCTTACTACATCCCAGTGTGATGTAGAATTTTCCAACCCTCCCCTGGAATTGGTTCATACAAAGCAGACTTGCAAGCGGAAGCACTTGACTCTTCTCTAGCGTCCATCACCAAATACATGGACTTGGATGAATGTGAATGTTCCCCTATATCTCCCTCTGAAAAGTCATCTTTGGTAAAGTCTTCGAATTGATGAAGCATAGAGCCAGATGGTCCACAGATAATCCTCTTCAGATGAATCCATATTCCTGGAAGTCTTTGGAGCAAGCTTCATCCTGGGTGGTACCCTCTTTTGTTCCACTCATTGATTTGATGGTTCAACAGGCATGGAAAAACCCTGAAGTGGTGAAGGCTATCCCTTAGAAACTGGGTGAAATCTTATTGGTGCAAAGGTCCACCTGTGTGCACCATGGTAGGAGCAGCACCCACAAAGAAGAAGCTGTCTTAAGAAAGCTCCTTGGTCCATCACCTAACAAGGAGTCTAGGGCAGTGGACCAGTTTGCGAAATGGCTATATGCTTCAGCGCCTTTTGCCCTTCGATCACTGAACTGTCTTGCCTATGTTACCAGATTTCAGAGAGACTTGACCAGATTTTCTGCCTGCACATGTCCAAAAGACAGTGGAATCCCAGCTTTCTTCTCTACAGTCTACTTCTAACATAGCGATGCTATTATTTTCTAGTGCAGCTGATGGCAGGGCCAGAGCAGCAGGCACCGGCATTACCATCCTCTGACATGTCTGAATGCATCTCTGTAATTTTGCAGGATGTCTTTAATTAATGCTCCATTCAACAGGTCTTCCTTGTTTGGACCTAAAGATAGACACATTGACTAGGAGTCAACAGGATAGTAAGAGTCTCTCTGTTGGAATCCACTGTTCCAATCCCCAGAGATCCTACTCCAGGAATCAAAGGGCTGGAAAGATGATGTGGTTCCGGAAGACACAGAGCTCTTACTAGGACATTTGTGGTGACAGACCCCTCACGGCAGAAGAGGAGGTGGTGGTTTCAGTAACGGATGTCGCCTAAGAGGCAGAGGCAGACCCCAAAACCAGGATTTTTATGGTCCCTTTATTAAAAAGCCCATTAAGCATTCCTTACGTTTTGCCTGACTGTTGCACTCTTGACTTGGTCAGGGGGCACTTCTCTTTGCACCGACAAGCCTGGCAAAAGATGACTACAGATTCCTGGGTATTAAGTTTAATTTTCAGGGACTATTCTATACCATTTCCCTTCCTCCCACCAAAAAGATGAAAATTCCTGACATCCCATCTAGTCAATGGGAGATTACAGCTCCAAACTACTAGAAAAGAGTCATCCAGCTGATGCCCAAAGATCAACTAGAATCCAGAATTTAATCAAGGTTCTTTTTAGCACCAAAGAAAACAGTGGAACTCTGACGCATTCTGGCTCTCAGCCATCTGAATTAAAATGTAACACAAAGTTCTGGTTGGTCACACTTGTTTTGCTTTCACTGAGAAAGGATGATTGGATGTGCTCCATAGATCTCAATGATGTTTACTACCGTATCACGGAACACAAGTGTTCAAGGAGATTTCTCCATTTCTGGCTAGGAGACCATCTTTATCAATTCAGAGCCCTGCTGTTTGCCTCACCACAGACCTCATGGTGTTTACCAAACTAATGGCAGTGATGGAAATGCATCTTCTCCTGAGGGATCCAGGCCTTCCCATACCTCAACAATTGGCTCCTGACTGCTACTTCCAGCAACATTTTGGTGAATCATCAGGACCTTCTGCTACAGCTGTTGCAAGATCTAGGCATTACATTCAGTCTAACCAAAAGTCATCCTGTCCCTACTCAGCAGACAGAATTTATTGGTTGCCACCGGGACACAAGCTTGCAGACTGCCTGACTTCCTGACCCCAGGATTCTCTCCTTGCGTGTCACTGCCACTCAGGTTCTTCACCACCCCTCACTGCCAGCGAGAGTAATTTTATGTCTCCTGGGACTAATGGCGTCCACAATCTTCATGGTTCCCATTGCCATATTTTACATGAGTGCTTCGTTGGACCCTCGCAGTGCAGTTGCCCCAATTTTATCATCCACTTCTTGCCAAGATTCGGTTTACTCCAGTTTGCAGGGAACACACATCCAGATAATGTCTTGGTCAGTAGTACAAGGATGTCTTTTCCTTATGGACCCTTCTCTGGCAGAAGTGATGACAGACACATCCTTTCTAGGGTAGGGGGCATTTTAAAGGGAAAATGGTCTGGATCTGACTCGGCTACCTCTTTCAGATCATTGGATCCCAAAACTCCAAGTTCCTCCCTTTACACATAATGCCCCTCCAGCCTAGCATACCTCAGATCTTGTTGCCGCCATTAGGAATCTGGTATGGATATCTAACTCTCAAGCGATTTTGATATGATCTTCGGGTTTTTCCTTCCAGTTGGTATTTGTGAGTTACTAAATTTTTGGTGTTCTGCCTTTTTCCTCCCTCTGTCCCATAATGTACTGTTTTAACATCCTTCCTTATCCTTTTTACTGCTAAGTTACCACTTGTGGTATTTCTCTCATTGCATTGCCAGTATTCTTTCATACTCCCTTGAGTACTTTACTTACCATTGTTGGTAGTTTCTCCTGTCTATCCCTTTCTCTTTTCGAAAAACAAAAAAAAAAAGATTGTGTTGTCATAAAAAAGTGTGAATTCTTTTGCTTCTCAGCCTTTCTGTTAAGAACTTGTTTTGCTTAACCCTTTCTTGATGGTATTTATAAGATGTCAGAGAAACCTTCTGGGTTTAAAAACTGTATTTCCTATGGGCATAAGATCCCAAATTCTGACTGTAGACGCCTTTCAGAAGCCGATGTGGACCGGATGATGAAGTTCTTCAGAGCACAGATGCAGATGGAGTTCTCCTGGCTCTCATCCCCTTCCAGGCTTGAGAGCTGATGAATATTCACTTCCCCTTTGGCATCTCCTTCTCCAATCCATCCATCCTGTTTTGTAGCCATCTAATCTGAGATCCTTGGTGGTGTCTACATCAGATCTGAAGAATGTTTGTTCTTTGACTGCTGTGGTTCTCCTGAGCTGTCCGGCACCGGGTGTTTTGGAGCCAGAGGAATCTCAAAGTTGAAGAGTCAGTGCCAGATGGTTTTTGAGCTGTCTCTTCCACTCAGAACCACAGAACTGGATAGCGTGGGTCCTACTTCATCCTCAGGACTTCCATTTCCCCTGAGCTTTCTGCCTTCAAGGTTGTGGAGAGGGTTTTCGCTATGCCTGGAGAACAGACATCCCTGCTGTCATCAGATCAGACAATCCTACCTCATACTGTTCTGTGTAGAGAGCCTTGATCATCTCTTCCACTGGGACAGCCAACCTGAGCAAAATTTCAGCCAGCCCATCAGGGCATTATCTCTTCCAATACTTCCCTAGAACACCCCACTGAAGAAGTCCCTTGCAAGAGAAACTTGCAAAAGGAAGCAGTTAAATATTCCCCTCAAGATGTCAATTTTGATGAGGGGTAGGGATCCCCAAGATTACCAGCTGATGACATCTCCTTTGAAGACATCCTGGAGCTCTTAACACAAACAGGTGGTTGGCCTTCCTATACCCCCTCATGAGAGGAATGTGAGTTCCCGAAGGCTTTCGGGTCTGGCCTTTCTGCTTCTTGGGTGACCTGCCCCCCTACCCAGCTGATGATCTCATTGACTTATTCTGTTGGCGGGCATGGAAGGAAATGGACACTGTTGAGACAATTCCTAAGTGACTGGTTGATTCATACCCCACCCCACCCCCAGACTGTGCACATTGGAGCAAGGGAGTTCCTGTTGATGCCATGGTTGTTGCTGCAGCCACAAGAAAAGAACTAGCAGAGCAGAGTTCCTCTGCCCATTCCCCCAAATAAGGAGTCTATGGCATTGGACAGATTTGGGAAGCATGTCTATGATTCAGTGACCTTTGCTATTAGGTTGGTAAGCTACTTGGCATATTTTACAAGACTGCAAAGGAATTTGATCAAGGAGCTTACCAAATCTCTTTCCGAGTCCATGCCCTCCAGGGATGTGAATGGAATTTCCTTGCAGCTGGCCACCCATCTATCTCAAATGGGTTCATGAGGTTGATCTCCCAGGCTGCAGATGGTACCTCATGGGCAGCTGTTTCAGGCATAGCCATCAAGAGACATGCCTAGATGCGCTTATATGATTTTTGAGGAACCATTTAAGTCTTTTGTCAGTGCACCCTTTGATAGATCTTCTTTTGGACCTAGGGTTAAGGACACACACTGTAGGTGTGAAAAAGAGGAAAAGACCCTGTTTGGCATGGGTGTATGTTTTTCTACATCTCAAAGATCCTTCTGTAGGAATCAATGAGGTGGCAAAAAGATGTGGTTTAAGTCGTCCCAGGGTCCTTTCCAGGATTCACGTGGAGATGCATCCCCCCAGGGGCAAAGGGCAGAAATCGAATGGAAGGTGCCAACCTTCTGACAGAGGTGGTTCTACATAACCTGGTGTCTAGAGATTTTTTCTCAGATAGGCTCTATCAGCACTCCTGAAAGGTGGCCCGACTGTTCCTCTTGGGAGGCAGTCGGGGGTCATTTATCCCTGCAACAGAGAACCTGGCTAGACATCACAAAAGATTTGTGGGTACAGAGGATTATATCCAGGGGGGGATATACCATAGCATTTTCCTTGGTCCTTCCCACAGTTTGGAAGAAAATCCCCAATGTTCCACCCAGTCAAAAGGAAGCAGCATCGCTACAAATAAAAAAGCTGCTAAAAAGACATGGCATCCAAGAGGTAGAGGGTTCGGAACTTACTCAGGATTCTTCTTGGTGCCAAAAAAGACAGGGAACTTGAGACCAGTTTTGGATCTCTGCAAGTTAAATAAGTTTGTTCAGTATACAAAATTCCAGATGGTCACAGTTCAGTCCATTTTGCCTCTGTTGCAGAAGGATGATTGGATATGCTCAGTAGATCTTGAGGATGCATACTATTGAATCAAAATGAACAGGCATGCCAAAAAATACCTAGGCTTCCGGCTGAGAAACTGTCATTATCAGTTCAGACCACTGCCCTGTGGTTTCACCACAGCCCCAAAGGTGTTCACCAAATACATGGCAGTGGTAGCAGCATATTTGAGACTGCTAGGATTCCAGGTGTTTACGTAAATAGCTGACTGGCTCCTTATGGCCCCATCCAGGCATCAGCTAATTCAAGTAAGGAACTACTTGCTCCAGTTGTGTTCATCTGGGAATAACATTCAATTACAGCAAATCTGAACTCACCCAATCACAGAGTCTGGAATTCATAGGGGCACATTTGAGCAGTCAGTCATATAGCTTCTTTCCCCTCTACTTGAATAAATACCCTACAGTCTCAAGTAAGGAAAGTGATCTAGAATACATCTCTTCCATTCCACCTGATCTTACCCTGTTTCCATTGGCAAGGTTTCATATGAGGATTCTTCAATGGACTGCATCAACTCAGTGGTCCATTCTCCAGCATCCGTTAGCCATGCCAATCAGAATCACTCAAGAGTTCAAAAGATATGATGAAGAAAACCAAGCCAAATGGATGCAGACTTGACTCCACAAATAAATAAAACTTTCATTGTAAGAGTTGCCAGTCAGACATGGTAGATGCAGATAAAATGTAGTACTTTTAACGAAAAGCAATAAAACAAATATGAACAGCAAAGTAAAGCAGGTAAAACAGATAAGTGCTTTCATCCCAGTCCTGGAGCTTCATCATATCTAATTCACACAGTGCTTAAGACTATTTAAAGATACAAAGATTATGAAGTTACCTGTTCAGATCAGTTGACCTGAGCAGAGGTATTAAGGGAACATGCTCATTCAAACCATTTCTCTTGTCACCTTGCATTTCTGGGATTGGTTTAGTTTCTAAACATTCAGTATTATTACTGACATTACCTTCCCTAATACTCTTATTCAGTAGCTGTAATACAAGAAATTTAAAGTCATGTGCAGTCCCAGCAATTGAGACATGTTTACATAAAGCATTTTTTTTGTCTCTCCTGGAGGTATCATAAATATGCTAACAAATGCGGTCGTTAAGCGTTCTGTTTGCCTTACCAGTACAGAAACCATTCCATGCTGTGCAGATTGCAAGATATACCAAGTCACAGCTCTTGCAATTCGCAAAAAAAAAAAAAAAAAGCTTATACACATGCTTAGTCGTGGGATGTTCATAAACCTCAGTTGTTAACACATACTGCAATCTCTGCAGGGGTGTGTGTTTTTTTTATTCATTATAAGTTGTTTCCCGGCAAAAGTTTTATACGATAATGTTTTCTAAAGGGAGGTCGTGGTGATGAAACAAAACCTAGGGTAATCTCCTAGAATAGATTTATTTCTGTCATCACAGGATGACATGCCAGTGCCTTTTAATAATACTGCATATAATCTGACATCATTGGAACAAGTTACACTCATTCTTAATATATTAACTTGTGTGACTAGTGCTGCTTGTTTGTTATCATCATCCTGAGATAAGAAAAAAGGTCTAGCATAACCTTTTCTATGTGACATAACATCATATGTTATGTAGTCCAGTCTCGCATTCATTCTTACCCCTGGGTTCGGAGCCGAACCTGAGCTCTGACTCAGCCATACTCTAGCTTGAAGTCTTCGATTGGCTCATGGCTAAGAGGTATCCCATCATGCAACAGGCCCATTCCCCAGATCTCGTTTGCTGCGCGTTACGCTCAGACGTGGTCTCGCTTTTGGCCGTGGCTAAGTATACTTTTTTCAAAAATTTTGAGAGATTGTTGATCTAAAAAGGCAATTTTCATAGCTACTGTGTCTCTCTCTCTCTCTAGGCTGGTTGTGTGGCCTTTTTTGTTGGCCATTTTTTGGTATCCCATCCACTCCCTTTCTTCCCACAGGCAGGGCCGTGTTTTCCGTGTGGTCTCTCTCAGTAGTGCTTCAGTTACTTGTAACTTATTTGGTGTCTTTGTCATTTGATAGTGGTGATATTCTTCGTGTTTCATTGTTGCAATCATTACATTTGGGTAATCCTGCTGGCAGGTTGCCCTCCGTCGGCCTGAATTCCAAAGTTTTGGGTCCTGCGTCTGCTGCTGTCGCCCCTTCCCTGATGTCAGGTCGTCTGGTATAAAAGAAGCAGCCGATGCCATTTTCTTCAGTCTTTCTTGCAGGGTGGTGCCCGAAGCAGGAGGAGTTCGCAAGTGCCGGTCGGCCGACTCCTGAGATTTTCGTGTTGGAATTTCAGATCTGAAGTCTTCAATAAAGCTAAGTACCCCGTTGGGGAAACTTTTTTCTTGCTCCAGACCGATGTCAGAAAAAGTAAATAATTGTATTTCTTGTGGAAAGCAAATACCTCATATTGACTTTCATTCTCACTGTATTCCTTGCCTAGGCCCGGATCACAGCGTTTCTGGTTGTCGGTTTTGTGCTAGATTTAACCAATGCACTATAAAGCGTCTGTATGATTTTGCTTTAAACTATTTTGGATGCCGGTATAATTATCCAGAAATGTCGTCTGATAGCCATCCGACTACCGGAGTTCACAAAAAACGCAAAGAAAAGGAGAGAGATAAACAACCGAGGCCCAAAACCGACGACGAAGCTTCTCCTAAGCCAGCCGCCGGTTCTCAGAGAGGTGCTTTCACAGCCCCTGATGCTCGCTACTTTAGAGTCGCAGGCCGCTACCGACTCCCACGTGGAGTCGGCAATGTCACTGGAAACTCAAGGTATTGGAACCTCAGATAATATTCCCTCAGATGGGTCTGGAGCCGCTGAGCAGGCACCGGCTTCTGAGGGTGTATTCAGACCTAAACATCTTTACACTAAACTGACTTCAGCTTCAAAGGCAAAGACTAAAGCAAAGAAACAACCAAGAGCCACGTGGACAGGCCTCTATGCCCAAAAAAACAGATGCTCAAAATGGCCAAAGACTTGATTACCTTGATCAGGGGTTCCCATCCTCCTCCTGATAAGAGGCCTAGGCAAGAGACTGACTATGAATCTTCAGATAGGTTTCTATTTCTTCTGATTCCTCTTCTGATCAGGAATATTCTCTTCCCCCCTATGAGGATTCTGATGCTGAAGAAATCTATACCTTCAGCTTCTCCTCCAGACGACTAGTCTTTTGGGGAAACCTTGCATACCACGAGGGAGCATTTCCACTGGGAGAGCAAAGATTTTTCAGAATCTAAAAAGAGGCTTAGAGATTTCCTTTTACTTCCTCAGCACAGGCCTCTAGCCATTCCACCTGTGTTAGACATTGTAGATGATGTGTTTTCGGAGTCTAGTCTTACCCCTGACTCCTTACCTCTAGCCCCTGTTAAGCCTGATAGATATTATAGGGTTCCTGACGCTCATAAATTCCTTTTTAAAAACCCTGCTGCAGACCCAGAGACTATTTCACAGTGTCCCAAAGGAGTTAAGGCTTCCACTGCAAAAAACCCTACCCCCCTCTGACAGAGGTTTTAGGGCACTGGATAGATGGGGAAAAAAGTTTACATTCTGCTACCTTGGCTGTAAGGGCTTTAAACTGTCAGTTTCATATGCTAAAATATCAGCAACATGTCATGGCATTGCTTAAACAGAAAATGTTGTTAAACTCTGAATGTGCAGAAAACAAGGAAATGCAGGATTTATTGCATGCAGCTGAACAAGTTGGAAAGCATACTTTGCAATGTGGTTTTGATTCTTTGGAGGCCTCCTGCAGGGCCGCAGTTACGGGTTCTGTAATTAGGAGGCATGCTTGGTTAAAGGAACAAAATCTGCCTGATCATGTGAAAGTTAAATTATTAGATGCACCTTTACAGCATGATGCTTTGTTTGGTGTTAAGGCAGAAGAGGTGTTAAAGAAAATTGAGGACAAAGCTAAATCTATGCAAACTGTCAAAGATTTTTTACAAGTACAGCCACCTAGGTTTAGTAGACACTGGCCTACAAAGAATTGATCCTTTCCTGTGTCACAGACCTCAAAGGGGCAGATCCAGATGCCTTAGAGGTAGATCCCAGGCGCAAGGTTAATGCAGGTCAAAGCAATGGGGTGCTTCTACCTCCAAATTTGGAGAAGACAAATCACAACCTTACAGGAAACAGCCCTAATGACTTCCCCCTGCCTGCACCAAGCACTTATCTCCTGGCAGCACCCTTAGGGGGAAAATTAGCACTTTTTTCCTCAAAATTGGCACATTATAACCCAGGACAAGTGGGTTCTAAACATAGTGTCACAAGGCTACAAGTTCCATTTCCATACCCTGCCAAAGGCAAACGGCTGGCCAGATCTGCCAAAAAATCAATGGGCAGAGGCACAAAAACAAGTCTCATCCCTCATGGACATGGGGGCCATTCAGCAAGTACCAGGGCAAGAGCAGGGACAAGGATTTTACTCAAGGCTGTTCTTGGTACCCAGAAAGGACAAGGCCTGGAGACCAATACTGGACCTATCTATTCTGAACACATTCCTGGATATACCAAAATTCACAATGTTAACTTTGCAGCAGCTTCTGCCCATGCTGGGCAAGAATGCTTGGCTTGTGACTTTAGACCTAAAAGAGGCATACCTGCATGTCCCAATCAGACAATCATGCAGAAGATACCTCAGATTCAAGGCTGGCTCCAGTGCATTACCAATTCTCTGCACTGCCCTTTGGCTTATCTACTGTGCCCAGGGTCTTTACAAAGTGCCTTGCACCAGTAATTGCATTCTGCAGACAGAGGGAATACAAATATATCCTTACTTGGATGACTGTGTCATTTAAGCAGAGAACAAAGACATTCTTCTACAGCATCTGGCGTTTGTGAAAAGACTTCTAACATGCCTAGGGTACACAGTCAATGAAAAGAAATCAAAACTAGTACCCTCTCAAGAGAGAACATTCCTGGGTGCAAGCTTAAATACAACTGCCCAGATGGCTTATCTCATGCCAGACAAACACAGGCAACTGACTACTTATTTCAAAATGCTGGCAACAAAGACCCAGTTATCTGCAAGAAAAATTTTGCAGGCTTTGGGCTTCATGGCATCCTGCATTTTGCTAATTCCATATGCAAGACTGCATATGAGGAAACTTCAATGGTATCTAAAAAGTGTTTGGACTCAACATTGCCACAGCCTGGAAACAATAATTACCCTCATTCCCTGCCTGCAACAGGAGTTTCGATGGTGGGCAAAAGCCTGTCACCACAACACGGGACAGCCATTCACCTTACCCACAGCCAGGCAGACATTGACAACAGATGCATCAGATTATGCCTGGGGAGCCCATATGGCAGGAAGATGTATTCAGGGAACATGGTCCACAAGTCAAATGCATCTTCATATCAATCAAAAAGAGATGCCAGCTGTTCAAAATGCCCTGTCAACCTTAAAGGATGTACTTCATCCAGAGCAACTACTGATAAAGACTGACAATACTACAGTCATGTGGTACATAAACAAGCAGGGAGGCACACATTCCTGCACCCTCTGCCGACTAGCCATGAACTTGTGGGACACAGCATTGACTTACCAAGTACATCTACAAGCACAATTCCTGCCAGGAAGGACAAATACTCTGGCAGATGAACTAAGCAGAAACCTAATGTATCCCCACGAGTGGAAATTGGATCCACAAGTCTTCAGCATGATAACAAGGAACTGGGGATGCTCAGACATAGACCTGTTTGCCTCCCCTCACAACTGCCAACTACAGAGATTCTGCACAAGGACTTATCACAAGCAAGCATGGAAAGTGGATGCTCTATCTTTCAGCTGGAAAAACCTAACAGTATATGCCTTTCCTCCTCTGCCTCTCCTTCCCAAGGTACTCCTCAAGGTCAGACAAGAGAAGCCAAAAATGATACTGATTGCCCCAGACTGGCCCCGCCAGCACTGGTACCCAATCCTAAAGAGCTTGTCTCAATGCCCAACTTGGACATTGCCTCACATTCCTCACTTACTGACCCAACAAGACAGTCAGATACTGCACAGCCAACTCAGGACCTTAAACCTGGCAGCATGGCGGATAATGTAGCTATTCAAGACACACCTCTCTCTAAAGCAGTGATGGATGTTATTTTGGAGGCCAAGAGGCCTAGCACCAGAAAATCTTATGCAGAAAAATGGAAGAGATTCAGTGCTTGGAACCAGGCACAAGGTATTGACACGATTGTTCCAAATATTCCTCAGATTTTTGCAGTATTTAACTGAGATGCTGGATAAAGGCCTTTCCTTTTCATCAATTAAAATTCATGCCTCTGCCATTTCAGCTCATTACAATACAGAACTACCTATTTTTTTTTCTCATCCATTACTAAGGCAGTACCTCAGAGGTGCCAAAAACATAAGACCTCCAAGGAGAGCACCAATACCTGCATGCACCTCAACTCTGTCTTGGAAAAACACACACTGCCTCAGTTTGAGCCAGCCTCTGCCACTGACATAAAATTCTTATCCTGGAAAACAGCTCTGCTCCTAGCAATAACCTCCGCTAGATGAGTCTCAGAGTTACAGGCACTCATGGCTGTGGAACCTTTTATCATTTTCCATCCTGACAGGGTTTCTCTGAGGACAAACCCTACATTTATGTCTAAGGTAGTGTCCAGTGTGGCACTTAACCAAACAATTCATTTGCCTACCTTTTATCCAAACCCACAGAATAAGGGTGAGAGACTTCTGCATTCTTTGGACATTCACAGGCAGCTACTCTTCTACTTGGACAGAACCAAAGCTTTCTGAAAGACTGAACAACTTCTAGTGGCATATGCTGCAGGATCACAAGGAAAGCCTATCTCAAAGCAGACTATTTCAAAGTGGATAGGCCACTGCATTTGTTTCTGCTATTCACAGCATGGCAAATCAGTGCCTAAGGGCATTAGGCCACATTCAACCAGAGCAGCAGCCTTCCTCAGGAGTACCAACCAAAGACATCTTAGAGGCTGCAAATTGGAGTTCAGTGCATACTTTTACAAATCATGATCACTTACCTCTCTACTCTAAATCCAGGGCAGGCTTTGCCACTGCAGTTCTGCAGGGCCTGATAGCCTCTCCTAATCCTATTTAGCACCAGCCTCCCAACCTTAGCTTTGGGATTCAACCCAATTAGACTGCAACAGTGAAACATATGATGAACATAGTACAGTTGTGTACCTTCCATAAATGTAGATGTTCGAGTGTATTCACTGTTGCATTCCAGGTTACCTTCCCACCACCCCCCTTTTCCTTTGCTGGGACTTATCTGTACTTCTCTATTCTATACAACCTATATGGCGTATTTGCTTGTAGATGAAGGAAAAGTTGTTTTTTATGAATACATGCTTATTGGCATAATTTAGCCTACCATTTTAGGGGCACCTGACATCTGGGGCAAGAAAAACTGAAGAAAATGGCGTCGGCTGCATCTTTTATACCCCTGGCGCACTGACGTCAGGGAGGATACAACAGCAACCGACGCTGGACCTAGACTTTGGAACTCGGGCTGACTGCGAGTAGCCTGCCAGCAGGATAAAGCAGTTATAATGACTGCAACAGTGATTACACTCGAACATCTACATTTATGGTAGGTACACAGCTGTACTTTCCTCAGGTGCTGTAGGTTCCGTGACTGGTGTAGCATCTGCAACACAGGTTTGAAGATTATTGTTTGTCCATCCAAAATTAGGAAAGCTGCTGCAACCAGAATTCTGTGAGGAAAGATTACGATGCACGCCACCCTGCTGTTTGTGTGTCACTTCCGGTTCTCATTCTGTCTGGGCAATAATTTCTCCTCTTCTCACTTCCTGGTTCCTTGGAGTTGTACTTTCCAAACTGAAAGTCCCTTCACGTAGAACAACAGGTCTTGAGCAGTTCAAAGATTATTCCACAAGTTGAGTGAGCTGTCCAGTCGTATTGCAAAGCTCACTCGTACCTTCCTCCTTCTGAGTTTCCCCCAATTGGGAAAGTACTCTGGCCCTCCGGCTCCTCCATAAAAATTCCAAAACTGAAAAACAGCCAACCAGAAGGAAAAAAGTGCCCAAAAAGACCATGCAAGTGTAGCAAAAAACAAATCCACAATAAGGGCACTGGGAAGCACCAGACACAAGGAGATAAAATATGAAAATACCTTTATTCATTAACACATTAAAAGAATTTCCTCATTTTCTTCCTGTAACACAAGGATTTCATCAGATAAACTTGCTGCAGTCTTAAATATACAAGTCCCCTCACTAATAAATTGAGTACTTACTTGATAAAATTCCTAAATCACCTTAAACCTTCCATCATTACCTTTAAACATGCAGGATCATAATTTAATCTGTCTAAAAGATTGTTTAAAAATGTAAAAACTTATTTCAAATAAATTCCCGCCCACCTGCCCCCTCTTTTTGTGCTTCTAAAGAGATCTAAGAGTTGTGTAGGAACTTCTACTGTCCTTCCAATTTTAATTTTACCGTTGCAGTATTCATTTCATTGCATTAGGGATCCCCTGCCAAGAGCGTGTCAATGTCTGTCCAGTATTCCAACGCCGTAGGTTGCTTTAAGGTACGCTGTACATCACAAGTATGCGCCTCACATAGCATAGGGCATAAAGGTGACATGGCTGTACCATCAAACAAATGCTTCCCCTGCACGTCAGGAACTGCACGGCTCCAACTGAATACCTCCAACAACAAAAAATGAGCCAGCATCAAGCAGATGAATAGTGTCCAAAGGAGCAGTTTAATAAAGACTACTCCAACAGCAAAAAGGCATCCCAAAACATACCGGTTTCGGCAATGGTTAGAAACCCAGCCTTCTTCAGTGTACAAAAAGGAGCCCAAGACAAAAATGCTGTATTTAAACACATAGGACCATGCTGATTGGTTAAAGATAACAATCATATGCTGATCATCAAACAGCATAAAATAACAAAAATAATTTGTATAATCAAAATGCATTCAATCACAGGGCTGGAGTGCATACATATAATAATTAATTATTAGAGTCAATATTATAATGACAAATAAAAATATATAAAAATAAAATGAAAATGTAAATGATCTCATGAACTGAATGTAGAACAACATTTATACATGAGCTAAATAGGTACGTAGACAAAATTCATGTTACATCAGAATGCATGCTTCAAATATTGGAATTAATAAATCCAATATAAATCTATATAAGGTCTAAATATAATAGTACCATATGTTGCTCAAAGCCTGTATAATATGTTGAATTTATAAACAATCATTTAATCCAGGACTAAATAATGCTCTAATTTAGTAATCCATTTCTTTTCTTTGAGGTTCAGTTTGTTGTGCCAACCACTCTTGTTGGTCCTGTCACCAATTATTTTGTCAATAACAGTAAAATGAAACTTGGCAGTATTATGTATTAGTGTATGTTTGTATAGTGCATTAGTGATTTTGTGGCATCTAATGTCACTAAGGTGCTCAATCGTAATTTGACTGGTCTTGATGTCTGTCCAACATAAAATGAATGGCAGGAACAACATGCCAGATAGACAGCCCAGTCTGTGTTGCAGTTTGCAAAAAATCTAATATCAAAGACTATATTAGTATTCCTACTAGTGAATTCCTTAGTTTTTAACATATGTTTACAGTTGACACAATGGCCACATGGAAAGGAGCCAATAAGTCTATCACCCAAAATTGTGGTTTGATATACTTGTGGTAATGATGACTCAAAATGGTGTTTGTAGTGATTGAAATGACCAGCCAAATTCTTTCCCTTACGGAAAGAAAAAGGCACTTATCAGGAACAATATTTTGATTCTGACATCAGCCTCCAAAATGTTCCAGTTGTCCCTAACAATCTTAATAAAGTTATTGGTATTCCTACCAAATGTTGTAGTAAGTCTGAGTTTATTTGGCTTGTTATTTTTCTTCTTATATGTTAGTAAGTTGGGTCTATGTAGACCCATGGCATGATTCTGAGCCATGGTCACGTATCCTGAACAATAGCCACGCTCAATGAATCTATTATGCAAATCCTGAGCATGATTGACATAAGTAGTGTTATCAGAACAATTCCGCCTAATCCTAATAAATTGTGATTTAGGGATGTTCTTTGCAATGTGTTTTGGATGAAAGCTGGATCGTGGAGAATAGTATTATATTGGGGAATTTTCTATAGGTTTCAGTTGTTAAAGTATTGTCATTATTCCTAGTCACCAAAACATCCAAAATGTAATGGATTCCGATTGTAAGTGATAGTGAATTGTATGCCCCATATATTATCATTAAGGTATTCCATAAATTCCTGAAGGTATGGAATATCCGATCTCCACACCATCCAGCAATCATCCAAATATCTGCGCCAGATGTCAATTTCGGCAAAACAAATTATGTGTATCATCATAAATCATAATATGTTCAATATAGGCCATGAACAGATCTGCATAAATGGGGCAAAAGATGCCCCATAGCAGTACCTCTGATCTGTAGATAACAATCCTGGTTGTAGAAAAAACATTCTTAGTCAAAACATTCTCAGTAAGATTCTACAAAAGGGTATTGAAACCTGGTTGATATAATTTAGATTCATTGAGCCAAAATTCAATAGCATCAAGTCCACCCCAATGTGGAATGTTAGTGTAAAGTGAACTTCGTCCAAGGTACATAGTAACCAATCCGTTTCCAACTGCATGTCATTTATAATACTCAAAAATTGAGTAGTGTCTTGTATCATGATCTTACATATAGTAGCAATGGCTTTAAATGCATAGTTAGGAATTGAAAGAGGTTCAGTTATCGACCCCATGCCTGATACAATCGGCCTACCAGGTGGATGTAAAAGATCCTTATGTATTTTAGGCAAAAATAAATATATTGTCTTGTAGGATCATTAATAGTTAAATGATGACATGTTTTTTGTCAATAATGCCATTTTACAGCAGAATTCAAAAAGTCATCAATATCCTTTTTGAAAATCAAGGTAGGGTCCAGTGGCATTTTAGTATAGTATTTAACATCATTAAGTTGTCTGTG
The DNA here is from genome assembly GCF_019279795.1 of Protopterus annectens. NCBI lineage: Eukaryota > Metazoa > Chordata > Ceratodontiformes > Protopteridae > Protopterus > Protopterus annectens. Next base: position 897,825,797 of record NC_056728.1, read on the forward strand.
TGCTTCAATATCATAGGCACACCAATCCAACACTACCACTGCCCCTCCTTTGTCTGCATTGATAATGACTAAATCTTTATTATTTGCAAGTTCCTCAAGACAAACTTTTTCAGCATCAGTAATATTGTTAGGCATAGGTCTTTCACAGTTATACTTGAAATGTAACTCATTAAGTACACTTTTCAGAAAGAGATTGACAGCGGATGCATAGGAGGAGTAAAATTTGAAGCATGATATTTGAAACCTACATGTTGTGAATCTACAATGTCTCCTTGTTCCTGGAAAAACAATTTTAAATTAATAAGCCTACAAAATGAAAATAAGTCATTAGTGAATGAGTCTTCTGGAACAAAAAAAACGGGAATGAAGGATAAACCTTTATTTAACAAAGATGTCTGTTCCTCTGATAGTGTAGTACTTGAGATGTTACATACATTATTTATTTTTGGTCAAAATCTCCAACAGATTTTGTAGACTGGTAACTCTTTCCGTGCTTCCTACCCCCTCCTCCTCCTGCCCTCGTTCCTAAAGGGGATACATAGTTTTTCGTTTAGGGGTAGGGAGTCCATGGTGGACTGTGTGTCAGTATCTGTGCCAGATGGGGTTTCCAAATCAGTGGACTCAGTATTATTATTATGCCCTTTTAGTATGGAGCGTGGGCGTTTCTTTTGGATTAGAAACTTGTTTCCTAACATTCTGTCCTTCCTGAAAGCGGACATGTCTGACATTCTTGAAAGGTTGTCCCTTATCATAATCAGAAATGTCACGAGTAAATTTTTTGAGTTTTCTTTCTTTTAAGATGGTATCAAAAGTCAACAGTTCAGTACTCAATTTAGATAATAAAACCGGAAAAAAAGTTTCATTTTGGTATTGGTTACATTCCTCAATCAAATTCAAAACTATAGTAGTTTCACTCTCAATGATTCTAGTATAATGCTCAGATAAAGCTTTAACAAACTTCATCGAGCATTCTTGTTGTATAAGATTCCACTCAGAAAGTAAATTATCGTCAGGATTCGCCACCAATGGCTGTATTTTCACTCTGAGACCCCTAGGGCAAATGCCCTTAGCCAAATATGCCTTGAGTAATTTGTGGTGCCAAACACTGGATCTCAAAGCTTTCATATTTTTATTAAGTGAAGCAAATTGCTGTTCACATTTTTGTTCAGGTTTTAATAACGTTATATTGCCTGAAGTAGTGTTCTCATTTCCAATGCCAAATGCAATATCATCTTTATCTGATGATAAATCCAAAAGAAGCTTTTGGAGATCCATGTTATTAACCAAAAATTCTATGAGAAACCACGGCCTGTATGTCAAGATCAAATAGTCAAGCAATAGTTAGACAATAATGGCTACACCCCATAAAACTCAAAAATTAGTTTGTCATAGCCACGTCTAATACAGGTCAATAATGGTATTTACATCTTGATTTTAATATGAATAATCAAAAAGATTAATGTTTGGCCCACAATTAACCTTTATTAATTAGTATTTAGAAAAATATATAAAAAATTTTTGTAATCAGATAGTCCCAGAAGTGAAAATCAATTACTTAGGATACAAAAATCCGACTAGAATCAATGGAGTGAAAACAGATAGAAAATTGTTCTGATATGTTTAAATATACTGAACTTATTCCTGTATTTTCCAAATATAATCATACATATCCAGGACAAATACTGACACAGTCAATCAGTCTCATGTAGATTGTTAATTACTGCTGGAATAAACTAAGTCATAAAAATACTAAGAGATTATTTGTATATGTAATCATATAGACCGGTACATATAGGATGGATAATTGAGTACTGAACTGTTGACTTTTGATACCATCTTAAAAGAAAGAAAACTCAAAAAATTTACTCGTGACATTTCTGATTATGATAAGGGACAACCTTTCAAGAATGTCAGACATGTCCGCTTTCAGGAAGGACAGAATGTTAGGAAACAAGTTTCTAAATCCAAAAAGAAACGTCCACGTTCCATACTAAAAGGGCATAATAATAATACTGAGTCCACTGATTTGGAAACCTCATCTGGCACAGATACTGACACACAGTCCACCATGGACTCCCCTACCCCTAAAAAAAACTATGTATCCCCTTTAGGGGCAGGAGGAGGAGGGTAGGAAGCAAGAGTTACCAGTCTACAAAATCTGTTGGAGATTTTGACCAAAAATAAATAATGTATGTAACATCTCAAGTACTACACTATCAGAGGAACAGACATCTTTGTTAAATAAAGGTTTATCCTTCATTCCGTTTTTGTTCCAGAAGACTCATTCACTAATGACTTATTTTCATTTTGTAGGCTTATTAATTTAAAATTGTTTTCCAGGAACAAGGAGACATTGTAGATTCACAACATGTAGGTTTCAAATATCATGCTTCAAATTTTACTCCTCCTATGCATCCGCTGTCAATCTCTTTCTGAAAAGTGTACTTAATGAGTTACATTTCAAGTATAACTGTGAAAGACCTATGCCTAACAATATTACTAATGCTGAAAAGTTTGTCTTGAGGAACTTGCAAATAATAAAGATTTAGTCATTATCAATGCAGACAAAGGAGGGGCAGTGGTAGTGTTGGATTGGTGTGCCTATGATATTGAAGCACACAGACAACTTAATGATGTTAAATACTATACTAAAATGCCACTGGACCCTACCTTGATTTTCAAAAAGGATATTGATGACTTTTTGAATTCTGCTGTCGAAAATGGCATTATTGACAAAAAAACATGTCATCATTTAACTATTAATGATCCTACAAGACAATATATTTATTTTTTGCCTAAAATACATAAGGATCTTTTACATCCACCTGGTAGGCCGATTGTATCAGGCATGGGGTCGATAACTGAACCTCTTTCCGAATTCCTAACTATGCATTTAAAGCCATTGCTACTATATGTAAGATCACGTATACAAGACACTACTCAATTTTTGAGTATTATAAATGACATGCAGTTGGAAACGGATTGGTTACTATGTACCTTGGACGTAAGTTCACTTTACACTAACATTCCACATTGGGGTGGACTTGATGCTATTGAATTTTGGCTCAATGAATCTAAATTATATCAACCAGGTTTCAATACCCTTTTGTTGAATCTTACTGAGCATGTTTTGACTAAGAATGTTTTTGTTATCTACAGATCAGAGGTACTGCTATGGGGCATCTTTGAGATCTGTTCATGGCCTATATTGAACATATTATGATTTATGATGATACACATAATTTGTTTTGCGAAATTGACATCTGGCGCAGATATTTGGATGATTGCTGGATGGTGTGGAGATCGGATATTCCATACCTTCAGGAATTTATGGAATACCTTAATGATAATATATGGGGCATACAATTCACTATCACTTACAATCGGAATCCATTACATTTTGGATGTTTTGGTGACTAGGAATAATGACAATACTTTAACAACTGAAACCTATAGAAAATTATAATACTATTCTCCACGCATCCAGCTTTCATCCAAAACACATTGCAAAGAACATCCTAAATCACAATTTATTAGGATTAGGCGAATTGTTCTGATAACACTACTTATGTCAATCATGCTCAGGATTTGCATAATAGATTCATTGGCGTGGCTATTGTTCAGGATCGTGACCATGGCTCAGATTCATGCCATGGGTCTACATAGACCCAACTTACTAACATATAAGAAGAAAAATAACAAGCCAAATAAACTCAGACTTACTACAACATTTGGTAGGAATACCAATAACTTTATTAAGATTGTTAGGGACAACTGGAACATTTTGGAGGCTGATGTCAGAATCAAAATATTGTTCCTGATAAGTGCCTTTTTCTTTCCGTAATTTGGCTGGTCATTTCAATCACTACAAACACCATTTTGAGTCATCATTACCACAAGTATATCAAACCACAATTTTGGGTGATAGACTTATTGGCTCCTTTCCATGTGGCCATTGTGTCAACTGTAAACATATGTTAAAACTAAGGAATTCACTAGTAGGAATACTAATATAGTCTTTGATATTAGATTTTTGCAAACTGCAACACAGACTGGGCTGTCTATCTGGCATGTTGTTCCTGCCATTCATTTTATGTTGGACAGACATCAAGACCAGTCAAATTCACCTTAGTGACATTAGATGCCACAAAATCACTAATGCACTATACAAACATACACTAATACATAATACTGCCAAGTTTCATTTTACTGTTATTGACAAAATAATTGGTGACAGGACCAACAAGAGTGGTTGGCACAACAAACTGAACCTCAAAGAAAAGAAATGGAGCATTATTTAGTCCTGGATTAAATGATTGTTTATAAATTCAACATATTATACAGGCTTTGAGCAACATATGGTACTATTATATTTAGACCTTATATAGATTTATATTGGATTTATTAATTCCAATATTTGAAGCATGCATTCTGATGTAACATGAATTTTGTCTATATTTAGCTCATGTATAAATGTTGTTCTACATTCAGTTCATGAGATCATTTACATTTTCATTTTTATTTTTATATATTTTATTTGTCATTATAATATTGACTCTAATAATTAATTATTATATGTATGCACTCAGCCCTGTGATTGAATGCATTTTTGATTATACAAATTATTTTGTTATTTTATGCTGTTTGATGATCAGCATATGATTGTTATCTTTTAACCAATCAGCATGGTCCTATGTGTTTAAATACAGCATTTTTGTCTTGGGGGATGCCTTTGCTGTTGGAGTAGTCTTTATTCATCTGCTTGATTTTTGTTGATGGCTGTACCATCCTCAGAACTTCTTTGCTGCCAGTCCAAATGCCATCTGTTGATCTTTGGTCTGAATGCCCATTCCGTTGCTGGTTCCTCAAGCCATTGCAGATAAGTTCCCTGTTGGGATTCTGTTTTACTTGCCCTTTTTTATATTGTTGCTTGTGGGGTTTCATGTCATCTGGGAAGGGTGCCAGTGTGGGAGACAGATTCCCCATAATGACCACCACAAACAGTGTCTTTTTTTGTCTTGATGCCTCACACACCCATATCCTGGTCTGTCTGTCGGGCCTTTGTACCTAAAAACCTTCATAGCAGACTTTCTTCTTTGGCACTTTATCTTGAAAGTCGGTGTCCTAAGCTGCTTGCGAAAGACACGGTGGGGGGAACATTCTGATCCAAGGGACAGCCATCAGTGAAGGCCAAGAAGCCTAGGGCAGAATCTTTTGCTGTTCAGCCTCCGAGGTGAGTGAATGCCCAGAGGGTTCGCCCATCTTTATCACTGGATTCCTGTGCCACGACCAGGTTGGACGCGGGCAGGGATCCGACTTTAAACTCATCTGAGGAAGCTTTGCAGATGTCCGTTTTGGATGCTCAGGGAGACCACAGCTGATTACCTCTGAGGGGCCTAGGGATGTTCCTCTAATATTAGTCAGAGAAGTCCCCACTACTGTCATTGAATGCCATCCTGGTTAAGAGCCTTCCAGATTTTATAAGGTGGACGTCCCACTGAAGAAAAAGCAGAAGACTAAAATATTACTCTTGCTCCTAAACATCCACAGAGTGAATGGCAGTCCTTCACTTAGGGATGTTTAGTGCTTTATTGGCTTTGAGTGTCTGTACCAGCCCCCCCCCCCCCCACCTTGGTCCTCTACTCTCCTTAAAAGACCCAGGAAGCAGGATTCCTCTGAGGCGGAGTCTAATTCAGATGAGGAATTCCCTGGCTTTCTCTTCTGAAAATCCTTCTCCTTTGGATTATGGATCACAGGAAGAGGAGTCTACCAGTCCTGATACTCCCTATGCAGAGATTTCTTTTGGGGATATGATGTCTAGGATGATAGAGTTCTTTAAATGGGATTATGTCCAGGTTTCTGAGGTAGAAAAAAGGTAGTATGAGTTGTTGCAGATGGACTGTCCTAGGTCTTCAGCTGTTCCTCCTGTTTTGGCTGCCTTGTTGGATACATTTTCCAATGCTTCTAAGGCTCCAGACGCTCAGCTTCCTACTCTGAAGAAACCTGATAGATTCTATAGGGTGCCTGAGGATTGTAAATGTTTGTACAAGTGTCCATCCGCTGACCCTTCAGTGGTGTCTATGGCTTTGGACAAGCTGTTTCCTTCTCCCAAGTTACTGCCCTCTGATAAAGATATCAGAACCATGGAAAAGCTAGGCAAGACTGTTTATACCTCTACTACCTTGTCTTTTAGGGCTGTTAATTATAAAAACCCACATGTCCAGGTATTTGTTGGTTCTTGTATCCCAGGCCTGTCAGGTAATTTTCTGATCTTCCAGACTGTGAAGGTAAAACATCTGCCCTTTCCCTGTTAGGGACTCCTTCCCAGGTGGCTTGTCATTCTGTCAAGTGTAGTTATGATGCAGCAGATGCTCCTTCTATGGCTGCTGCTTTGGGGTCAGTGTTGAGGAGGTATTCTTGGCTTCGGCTTCAGCTTCAACCTTTGCTTGACATTATTGAGGCTAAGTTGCTGGATGCCCCTCTTGATAAGAAACCCTTGTTCGGTGAAACTGCTGCTGCTGTTTTTAAGCCCCTTCAGGATAAAGGTAAGGCTTTACAGGGGCTTAATCATGTGTTTGTTTCTCCTGTGCCCAAATTTCAGAGAAATTACCCTAGTAAGTCCTCTTTTGTTGGTAGAAAATCTCGCCCTCCTCCTAAGGGTGGAAAGGGTGGCAAGTGGGCTCTTCCTGTGAAGGTTACTCAAACTTCTGTGCCTCAGAAGTCTTTTTCCTGATAAACCAGGTGTTGTCTGTCTGATTATTCCAGCAACTTTCCTCTTTCTCTTCACCTCTTTACCTCTCTCTCTCTCTCTTCCTACTTGGCTACAGATTACTCAGGATTCTTAGGTCCTGTCCATTATCTGTCATGGTTATTTCATGGTCTGGAAATGCCTTCCCCCTTTTTATGGGCATGCCTCAGCTCCCCCAGGAACAACTAACCGCGTTTCTTTCCAGAGGTGCTTTGGGATCTTTTGAACCAGGGTACTTATTCAAGAGGTGCCTCTGTTTCAAAGGGGGAATGGGTTTTACTCCAGGATGTTTCTAGTGCCCAGGAAAGAGGTTATTTGGAGACCAGTTGTAGACCCTCTCATCTAAATACTTTCTGAAAGTGCACTCCTTTTGAATTTTGTCCCTTCAGACTTTATTCCCCTCTTCTGTTCCCACAGGCTTATGTGGTGTCTCTGGGTCTCAAGGATGCTTATCTTCATATTCCAGTTCATCCCCTTTTCAGGAAGTTTCTACATTTCTCTGTTGCTTCCTGGCATTTTCAGTTCTCTCTGCTTTGCCCTTTGGCCTTTCTGCTGCCCCAAGGGTATTCGCCAAATGCCTAGTTCCCGTGATTGCTTTTTGCAGGATTCAGGGGATGCAAGTCTTTCCTTACTTGGACGACCTTCTGTTTTCAGGCATCCTCTCCAGAGATCCTGTTGCAAAATCTTCATTTTGCTATTTGTGTTCTGCAGAGCCTGGCGTTCACAATAAACTTCAAAAAGTCTTCTTTGACTCCTTCTCAAGACCATGTTTTTGTGGGAAGCAGGATTCAGACTATGCTTATGATGGTATCCCTGCCTCCTCCCAGGGCCTTAACACTCATTTCCTTCTTTCAGACTCTTCTCCCTCTGGCCTCTGTAACAGCCAGGGAATTCCTGAGAGCTCTGGTATTCATGGCATCCACCTTCCCTATGGTTCCTCTGGCCAAACTTCATATGAGAAAGTTTCAGTAGTTTCAGAAGTCAGTTTGGCTTCAACACGTGCATCCTTTAGAATTTTCAGTTACTCTTTTGCTTTGCATCAAAATAGAACTTCAGAGATGGATCCAGTAATTGCCTCTAAATCCAGGGCACTCTTTTTCATCCCCCTCTTCCATCTCAGGAACTGTGTACTGATGCTTCAAATGTGGGATGGGAAGCAGCTTTTGGCTCCCTAAAGGTGCAGGGTTTGTGGTCACCTCTTCAACGGGAAGAGCACATCAAAATCAAAGAGATGAGAGCTCTTCTGCTGGTGCTTCAGGCATTTCATCTTCTTTTCAGCCTGGGACCTCTCTAGGTATTTATAGACAATACTACAGTGATATGGTATGTAAACAAACGAGGGGAGCAAGATCTTATATTGCTGGTTGGCAGTCATTGTGTGGGGGATCTTGCTATCCAGTATCAAGTGACTCTTCAGGTATTTTACATTCCCTCAGGTCAAAACATTGTGGCAGACACACTGAACAGGTCCTTTACTCAATCTCATGATTGGATGCTTCACAGAGATATGTTTTTGGACATTGTCCACCAGTGGAGAACTTCTCAAATAGATCTTTTTGCCTCCCCTCTGAACACACGACTTCCTCTATTTTGTGCCAGAGTCCCAGGTCCTCTCATTTGAAAGGTGGACACCCTGTCTTTTTCTTGGAAGGGGATGTTTCTTTACATTTTCCCTCCCCTTCATTCCAAAAGTCCTATTCAGATTTCAACAGGATGCTCCCAAGTTCTTGTTGGTCACTCCTTTTTCGCAGAAACAGCATTGGTTCCCTCTTCTGCATTTAGCCAAGGGTAATCATCACAAGTTACCTCACAGGGTGGACCTTCTCACACAGGATAAGGGATCTGACATCCATCCTCGTCTGTCCACTCTTCAGGTGACACTGAGGAAGATAGAATTTTGATTCCACATAGACACCTTTTTTTCTGAGGCTGTGCTTAGGGTCCTTCAGGAGGCCAAGATACCCAATACTAGGAAATCCTACTTATCCAAATGGAAGAAATTGGTGTCGTTCTCATAACCTGTGCCCACTTTCTGTGGATATTTCTTTGGTTCTTTTTAGTTTTTGTGAACTGTTCAGTGCTAGGTTGGTTTATTCTTCTGTTAAGGTCCACTTAGCAGCTATTTCTGCTTAGCTATTTCTGCTTGTCTACCTTGGTCTCCTCCTCTAGCTTTTAGATTTGAAGATAAACAATTCCTTACAGCTGTCCTTCATATTAGTCATCCCGGGAAGCCTGTTCCTCCTTTCTGGGGTCTTAATTTATTTTTGGAAGAATTGACTCGGACTCAATCTGAGCCTGCAGCTCCAGCTTCCTTGCAACATTTCTGTTGGAAGGCTGTAGTTTTGTTAGCCCTTACTTCTGACAGATGGGTGTCTGAGCTTCAAGCCCTCATGGCTTGTCCTCCTTGTTTTGGTGTTTCATATGGACAGGGTGTCCTTGTGAACTAATCTTTCTTTTATGCCAAAGGTGGTGAATGAGTTGTCCCTATATCAGGCTATTCATTTGCCCACTTTTTTCCCTTCTCCACAATTTGCCAGTGAGAAGGTGCTGCACACATTGGATGTGCATAGACAACTCAGATTGTATATGGATAAGACTAAGACATTTAGGAAATCTGATCATCTCTCTGTTTTTTTCCATCCTATGTCCTTAGTGCTAGCTGTATTTGAGCAAACTATTTCTACTTGGATCTCAAAAGCTATTTATTTTTGTTATTCCTTTCATAGTAAGCACCTTCCTTGTCCTGTTAAGGCTCATTCTGCTAGAGCTGTGGCTTCTTCTGATAATTGTTTTCAAGGATTTTAGATACTAACTCTTTTCTTGAAGAAGCAACCTGGACTTCTGTGCATACATTTACCAAGCACTGTAAGTTACATGGAATCTTCAGAGCTAGAGTTAGTTTTGCTAGGGCCAACTTTCATGGCTTCTTCAAGGTCTCTGCTGGTCCTTCCTCCTGCCAAGTTTCTTCCTGAGCTTTGTGACTCTCCCTAATGTAATGAATATTGCAACAGTGAAATGGAAGGACATCGTACAGTTGTGTAAAATTTTACCATAGTGGTAATGTCCTTCTCTTCAGTGTTGCAGTATTCACTCCCCCTCTCCAAGTCCATTTGTCTTCTGGATGCACTGCTTACCACTTTTTTCCTTGGACTGGCATTTCTACTGGGGTTCTCACTTCTGAAGATGGTATGTCCAGACATCACCTTTATGCCCTATGCTACATGAGGAGCATACATGTGATGTACAGCGTATCTTAAAGCAACCTAAGGCTTTGGTATATTGGCTGGATGTCGGGCCACCCTTGGCAAGGGATCCGTAATGTAAAGAAATTAACACTGCAACAGTGAAGAGAGGGACATCTACCATTATTGTAAGATTTTATACAACTGTACTTTCCTTAGTTAAACTATAGCTTCCCTTTTCCTATTCTGCCTCTGCTTATTCTGTTGGTTGTCCTTTTACATCTAAGAGCAGCAAACTTGATCTGAGGTACTTTAGGTTGGTGGGGCATTGTGGGTAAAAGGAGGAACTAGAGAGTTCAAGGATCCGATGTTCTGGAAGAAGTGATTGGTTTTGATCCAAATCAATCAGCTGAGGAAAAATGAAAATAGACAACACAGATGGAACATTAGAGTAAAAAAGTAAACAAGCAGCTGCTGTGCAATACAATGGAGGGTTCCAATAAATTGATGTTCCAAAAATCACAAAACGTAAATTGGTGAAAAATCCTGAACAAAAGGTTCCACTACGTCCCATACTCAAATCAAGGAGGTTAAAGAATAAATCATGACGTATGAATATTTTGGGTAGAGCCTTTTATGTTTGTATATATGTTACACGTCCCACATTCTTTGTTTTTATGTTTATACATATTTGTATATACTTATATATACATTTTTATGAATTTTTAAGTATTCACATTGTTGATCATATACATTTTATAGTTATGTCCATTTTATATGGTTTTATGAGTGTTTACACCTTTAAGATGCTGATGGATTTGGCGCCTTTTAATGTATTTAAATGATGAAGTTACAGTGTGTTTTGTTATTAAAGGTCTGATGAAGCTACTGCGAAAGCGCTAACCTGTCCAATAAATTATACTCTTTTTCAGCAAGATTGACTGCTATTTTGTTCAGGATTTTTCACCAATTTACGTTTTGTGATTTTTGGAACATCAATTTATTGGAACCCTCCATTGTATTGCACAGCAGCTGCTTGTTTACTTTTTTACTCTCATTTGCCGTTTTGCTGCTGAGCATTAACTCTTCTGGGTTGTTCATACTTGTTTTATACAGATGGAACATTATTCTGAGTACATAACTTTTTATTGTGGTCAGTATACAACTTTAGTTACTCTACCAAGTGGCTAGCCCTGATGTGGTACACTTTTTGTGATCATTTTTCTCCTTTCTAGAGGATACTGCACAACACAGTTTGCCTAAAACAAAGGCCACTACAACCCTTACCCCTCCCCATAGGCACCCTTAGAGTTTGTGCTGCAGCCCAGTACGCCATTTAATTTTGGGTGCATTCTCTTCACATACCTCTCAAGTTCAGTTGGGAAGGCTTGGTTTGAATCCGGTGTGTTCCATCCTTGATATGGAAATAACTAAATGTTTTTAGGAGATGGGAGGAACACCAAACACACACAATGAGAGCATGCAAACTCTGTACAGTGACTGGAGATCAGAAATGAACCCTGTATCTAGGTTGTTATGCCAGCTTGTCTCGCCCTAGAAGAAATTAGAACAGCACTAAGGGAAACGAAATCAGTAAAGGCAGAAAGCTCAGATAAAGTCACAGCAGTTATGATCAAGATGTTGGGCAAGTTAGAGGAGAAATGGCTACAAAAGTGGTTTGGAGAGAAAGGCTTCTACTGAACAAAGGGGATGTTTATAACTGTGGGCAGTACAGTGCTAGCAAAATCTTGTCACAGAGCATGAAAGTGCTGGAGAAGGGTGATTGATAAATGAATAAGCAGAATAGTAGTAGAAAGTAAGATTGGAGTTGAACTGTTAGGTTTCAGATCTAGCACAACCATTCTGATGTTTGCATTGAAGCATACAATGGGGAAGAAACTGGAGATGAAGTAATAATATAACTGCGCATTCCTAGAGCTTGAAAAAGTATATTACTAGATGCCAAGAAAGTTGATTTGGGCAGTCCTGCAATGGCTCTAAGTCCTGGAAATATTGGTAGACTGTGTAGACTGTATTCAGGTACGCAATGACAAAAGTGTGAACAGTGTTTGGACTCTGAGGAGTTCGCTGTGGGACTGGGTGTATGTCAGATTCTGACTCTCTGCAGTTCATACTGGTGAGATGAATTATATTAACATACAAGTCTCAAGGGACAGACCAAAAATGCTGCTGTATGCAGACTTTGGCACTACAGGCAGTCTGAACAGTAACTTCAGCAAAGATACATGGCATGAAATGGAGTACAGAGAAGACAGTTTTCATGGCAGCAAATGGAAATTAGAATAAGCTTGAAAACTGAGTTAGAAGGGAAGGTAGTGGAAGAGGTTAACAGCTTTGAGTATCTTGGAAGGGTGTTTGAGGAGAAGGGAAGTCTGAATAAAGAGGTCCAAGCTAGAATTGGAGGGTCTGCATCCAACTGATACAGAGTGTCAGGGATAGTGTGTGATAGACAAATGCTAAAGAAGCTGAAAAGTAAGGTGTACAAAACAGTGGTGCAAACAGTGATTCTGTATGACATAGAAACCTGATAAGCTAAGACACAACATTTGGAGAAGATTAAAGTGAAGGAGGTGAAGTGCCTGAGATTGATGGTAGGCTGCACACTATGGGACAGATGAAAACAGGACACCATTTCAGAAACCAGAGTAGCCCCATTTTCATAGAATGTCAAGGAGAACAGATTACAGTGGGTTGGTTGACTAAGAAAGCAGAATTTTGTGAAGATGATTTGGAAGAGATAGGAAGATGGCAAGAGTGTAAACCAGGGTGCTCAACCATGAAATGGAATCTGTGAGAGAAGACCTGCGACAGTCAGGTATGACTGTTGAGGAAGGTAGGAGAGTAGCACTAAATCGAGAGAGGTTGTGAATGTTGTGACATCCTGGCTCTTGTAGAAAATAGGGTAAAAATGGGGATCATGATGATGATGATAATGATGACGATGACTTCACAAGCAAGTTAGAGAGCACCAGATGCATTAAGTACCCAGTTGAATACTTGATTCTGTTTTGCTGTTTAGTACCACATTTTTATGTTTCCCTATCTTAAAGATGAAAACTCACAAGAGTGAACTTAAAAAGACTGAACCTAGAACATTGAAAATCAGGAAGGTCAAACAACAAAGACCTTGATTGTACTTGATTGCAGCACAGTGGGGATTAGAGTTTTGCTTCTATCCACACTGTTGTGCTATCTTGGAGTTTGTATATATTATTACTAGGGGATGTGGGGTGCAGTGGGGCTGCACACACATACACACACACACAGACACACACGCACACACACACAGAGTGTTATATAAAATATCTATAGATGTACACACATATAACAGCAAAGATTTCATTACAAGTTTCTTTGGATATGGAGTAGTTAGGATTCCTATTCTGAAGTCTGTGGCATCCCAAGATTAAATATAAGTAAGTAAATAATAACTGTGCCTGCAGAATACAAGTTCTGCCTATGGATACTTATTTGCCATATCTCTTTCATTTGGGAGAAAGATGCCAGGTCACCTCTTGTTATCTGTTGAACCTCTAGCATAAAAGCATCTCCAATGTTGGGCATTAAATATATGGCTTTTGTGGAACACAAAATGTTAGTGTGCTGGGTCATTGGGTATCTTCCTCTTTGGCTAAGGAAATTTCTTCTAGTTCTGTTTTCTAAGATTTTTCTGTGGTGACAGAAAAATTGGAAAAGCAATATTGATTGTAATAAATGCATCAGTGGCGAGAGAGCATGAGGCCTGGCCTCAGTGACCACCACCAGATATGCGGACTCATGAGTGTTTTGGTCTGGGTGAGCTATTGCCTTGTGTTCCTTTTTTTGTGGTCTGTTGTCTCCATGTCCCTATGTCTCTTGACCATTTCGAATTGTATGGTGCAGTTTTCTCTGCAAACTACCAGACAGACTAGATGCCAGTTCCTAGGTACCTTAGACATCTGTCTTTCACATTTTGCTGCTGTGACATCAAAGAGATTTTTCTGTTTTTTGTCCAAGACTTTCCTACAATGTTAGTTCAGGAGGCAATGGGCAGTCCACTGACTGACTGGATTGCTGGACGTGGCTCTTCCAGCTAAAAAAAACTTTCAGATTAATCTTTTCACTGGCCGACAACTGATGGTTAGGCAGCCATCACCCCCATGTGCCATCTCCATCATTGCCTTTGCCTTAGATTGCCATAGATTTTCTGAGGATAGCATTGCTGGTTGTCAGAGTAATTCCCTAGACACTTAGTCTTCTAGGGTGGGGGGGGGGGGGGTTCCCAAGCCACTCATTCAGCCACATTGTTGACAGCTTCCCATCTGAGGAAGAGATTTTTTGCCTTTTGATTTCTCAGATTGAAGTTAGGATGAGGATGATTAGACCTGTTCTTTCAGATTTCCTTTCCTGTCCTCTATGGTATGATAGAGAGGATAAAGCGATTATTTCACTGGGTCCAATCTCCCAAATGTCTCATTTGGGATGATGATGGTGAGGAAACCTTTAAATGGGGATCAATGAGTCAGACATGCACAAGAGATAGCTGGATCTCTTAAGGAATTATAGAACCCTATCAGCAGCCTTCCTACTTGGTTTCCAAACTTTTGAAGACACTTTTTGAATGCCATCTTTAGAAAAAACACACACAGTGGCGCAGTGGATAGTCTTGTTGACTCACAAAGTGGTTCCCTGGTTTGGCTCTCGACTAAGGTACCCTCTGTGTGGAGTCTGCATGTCCTCCCTGTGTTAATGTGGGTTTCCTCCCATATTCCAAAGACATGCAATAGTTGGGTTGGGCACTCGGCCATAGTTGTGAGTGTGGTGTGGAAGAACTACTGCAGCAGGCTTATTCACCTGGCAGTGTAAACCTTGGCTCTAGATGATTGTCACTGTTGAAGTGACAACCCAACCCCTTATGCAGAAATGGAAAAAAGGGGTTGTGGATGGATGGCTCAATGCATCTTTAGAACCAGTCTGTTTATCCCTCATCCATTAAAAGTCCTTATAGATTTTATAGAGTGCAAGCCACTTGCAAGTATCTTTATAAAAATTCTGTTTTATTCTAGCAGTGGTCTCCATCGATACAGCAAAAAAGTTTTAAGCTGTGTGCAAAACTGTGTACTTTCATTGATTTCTCAGTGATTGTGCCCAAGTCGAGCTACACTTCACAACAGATGAAAATGTACTCTTATAGGTGTCTTGCTGAACAAAGGATAGAGCAAGCTGTTCTTGTAAGAAGTCAAAGTAGTTGAAGCATTTCTTGTTGGGTTTGGTGATACCATCCAGAATGTTTATTATAGTGATGCCTGTATCCACAATACATGCAAAAGATCTAGAGGTACATGAAAAAAGCTTTGTGAATAAATTAGGCACCAAGTGGACAAACGTCTACCTGTAATCACATCTGTCTGGAGGTTACACTAGGTATTGAAGCACCAAAAGATGCCATTCATAATTTCTCACAGAGCTTCCTGATTTTGACTAGTGATGCATCAGATTTAGTTTGGAGCACTGTCACCAACACCCTTGAGGTGCAAGACATCTGAATCTGTCAATGGCCAAAATCTCATTAGCTTATGAGAGAGAGAGAGGTGATAGCCTTTTATTCTTGCTCTGAAAGCCTTCAGGTCAGTAGCATATGGGCATCGTGAAAATGGTCATGGACAAACACCATGGTCGTATGATGCATAGACATGCAAGAAAATATTCTCTCTCTCTCTCTCTCAACAGATATGCAGACTAACCTTGGTGGCCTGGGATGTTTCTCAGCCTAGTCTATATTTACAGACTTCCTGTGTACCTCACATGTAAGTTGCAAGGTCAGGAGGTCCATCAGCAGCAATAGTTATGACTGAAAATTGGACTCCACTCTTTTCTAGGGTCCGATAGAGAAGTAGGCATCTTGAATGTGGACTTCACATTAGAGGAAATACACCAGCTGAGAAGGTTCTATTCCAAATACCCATGGAAGGAGGCATGAATGTAAAAAATATATTTGAGAATAAAAGGTCTGTAATTTGCTAAATATACATGTTTCTATGTCAGGCAGATACTCTTAGACCAGTGGTAAATATGATGGTGCAGTTAGGAAGCAAAGACATCTTAGACTGTCTCTGACTACAGGCAGGACCAGTAAGCATGCAGTTAAAATGCTAGCACTTTGTAGATGTCTGCACTGGAGCAGCTGATTTCTACACACTGACTAGTAAATACTTTTGCCTGAAAGTCTTGCCTTTGCCTGTTGATGTAGAAGGACAGCTTATCAGTGCTTCTTTGGACAGTCATCTTTTGTCTGGATCCCACTTTCAAGAAGCATTCAAAAGACAATACGAAAAGAGTAAAGGTCTTTTTGAATCCCAGTGCTGGGATTTGTCAAGAGAAATCAGTTGGTAGACACAACAAATCTCCTTAAATCCAGGTGGTCTTAGTCTGTCACCACAGATACCTCAGACTTTGCTTGAGGAACAGTGTCAGGAAGGATAAAAGTGCAAGGTGTGTAAGACACCAAGGACAGATACAAGCACATAAATGTAAGAGATGCATGCCATGACCAAGGCACTCTACTCCCTGAATTGTCTTTTGACCCCTGGAGCTCTTCAAGCTGTTACAGATACTACCATAGTCATGTGGTACAGCCACAGGCAAAGGGAACCCCCCCGCCCTTTACAGACATACAGGCTTAGTTTATGGCTTCACAGCACAGTCCCTTTCTACAGGTATCTTACATTGCATCAGAGCAAAAGTGTGTGGCAGACAAGCTGAGCAGAACCAGGTCAGATCCTCGTGAATGGAAAGTAGATCAAGCAGTCTTCCAAAATTTGATTCATCTATGAGAGTTCCTCAGGTAGACATATTTGCCACCCATCTGAGCAGTCAGCTGGCAAGATTCTTCTCCAGGAGTCCACACATGAAAGCCTGGAAGGCAGAGGCTTTTTCCTTTTTTTGGGCAAAGAGTGAGAAGGTCACACTGAAAAACCAATCATTAAAAACTAAATGAAAACTCCAGACACGCTAGAACTTCCAATGAGTGACCTCCCAAATGTCCTGTAACAGAGGCACATGGGATAAATGCAAATGACCCTTATGAACATCAGGTGTTTCCGCTATATGGCTATTCTGATTGCCCATGACTTTTACGTTTGAATGGACAAGTTCAGGCCAATAAAGCCAAACCCCACTAGCTATGGATATGCATATTGTGGCCTTTTTATGACCTCATCAGCATAGCACAAGCAGAGTGTTTAAGCATAAGAAACACAGGATTATTATACCCAGCTGATGTCCATTATCATTAGGGTGACTGCAAAATATCCCAACTAATAAATTAAAACAAAGAGTGAGAAGGTCACACTGAAAAACCAATCTGTAAAAACTAAATGAAAACTCCAGCCAAGCTAGAACTTCCAATGAGTGACCTCCCAAACCTCCTGTAACAGAGGCAAATGACCCTTATGAACATCAGGTGTTTCAGCTATATGGCGATTCTGATTGCCCATGACTTTTACGTTTGAAGTCATTTTAATGGACAATTTCAGGCCAATAAAGCCAAACACCACTAGCTATGGAGATGCATATTTCGGCCTTGTTTGGACAGGAATATTCCTGTATGCTTTTCTACCCTTTACACTAATATCCAGGATACTTATGAATCCCTCAAGATCATTGTGGTGTCTCACTTCTGGCCCAGGCAACAGTGGATGTCCTTTTATTCTCATGTTGCAGTCTCCTCATATGTGGGATCCTCCGCCTCAGGCAACCCAAAATGTCTGGCTCCTATGCCAAAGCTTTAAGCCTGGTTACTGTCTGGTGCATGGGACGTTAAATATAGGGCCATAAACCATAGACCATAAATGTGATGTTTGCATGCACAGATCTCAGAACTTCTCGGAACTTCTCTGCCACAGTCAAACGTCAGCTTCCTCGCCCATGCTTTAGAAGACTTGTTCAGATAAGTATCCTGTTGGGGAATTTTCTTTATTTTACTTAGGCTTAGTTTGCTGTTGATCCTTCCTTTAGGTGATGCCATCTAGGAAGAAAAAAATCTAAGTGCTGCCTCCAAATTCCACACAAGGATTCCCCTGAGCTTTGTCTGTTTTGTTAAGGCCAATCCCATGACCATATGACCTGTAGTATTTGTTAGTTGTTCATCCCTAAAACCGTATGTAGGCATCTGGCAGCCCTGAAATGAATTGTGGAAAACCAGTGTCTCAAATGTTTAGCCCTTAGTATGGAAACAGAACCTGCTGTCCAGGTGGAGCCACCGTAAAAGAAGGCCAAAGTTTCAAGGCCTACTGCTTCTTACCCTCCATCAGATGTCCTGCCAGCTGCTGGTCTAGGAGCTGAGGGATGTCCGGACAAACTGGTGACTTCGGTGGGTACCGTGTTGGAAGCAGATCTAGAATCTCCAGTCAGCTTGTCCCCAGAGGATACTGCAACATCATCTGCTGCTGATGTCGAGGGGAAATCTGGCTTGACTGCTTTCAGTTCAGTTCCACACCAGGGCTCCTCTCCTGTAAGCTGGATGCCCGATCCTAGGTCTACTCCTCCTCAGTCTTAAAGACTACTCCTCTGAAGAGGAAACAAAAAAATCAAACACTAATTATCCATTACTGAAGACCAGCCAGATTTGCAAACTTTTTCCCAGTCCCAGGTTCAGGCTTTCATGGCCCTCTAGCCCTGCCTACCCTTAGTCCAAGGCCAGCTTCAGCTACCTCCCTTGCCCCAGTTCACACAAAGGAGGAATATTTATTTTCTTCCTCTTCTGATGAATCTCTTACATGTACCTTTCAACTAGCCTCTCCCCTGGAGTACTGCTTCCCGGATGAGGACTCTTTGGAAGGCGACTCCCCACCTGAAGATATAACGTTTGGGGAAACTATCTCCAAAATGAGAGCGTACCTCAAGTGGGACACCACTCGGATGACTGACGTGCAAAAGTGATATTTTGAGCTCTTACAGATGGAGTCTCCATCTCCCTCTGCTATCCCTCCTGTGATTCCAGCTTACCTGGATGTATTTGCTTCTACCTCAAAGAACCCTGAATCCCAGCCTCTAGCCCATAAAAGGCCAGACAGGTTCTACAGAGTACCTGATAACCACAAGTACCTCATTAAGCCACCTATGGCAGACCTTGTTGTCACTGCAGTGGCTTCAGGTAAGCAATCCAGGCAAATTCCCTCTTCCTCCCTTCTGCCATTGGATAAGGGACAGCAAAGCCATGGACAGACTGGGGAGGATTTATATATCTTCCACCATGGCCTTTGGGGCCATTAACATGTCAGACACACATAGTCAAATATGCCTTGGACTTGGTCTCCTAGGCAACCTCATTACTGTCTTCCTTGCCTGATTCTCCTACAAAACCCCAGGTTGCATCTATGCTCTCCCTAGCAGCACAAGTTGCCAGACATTCTACAAAACACAGCTATGATGCTGCTGAGGCTTCAGCCAAATCAGCTGCCTCAGCCTCTATACAGCACAGATATTTGTGGCCCAGACTACAACCTCTTCATGAGGATTTCAAAAACAAGATCTTAGATGCCCTCCTGGGCAATAAATTCCTACTTGGCAAGCAGTCAGCAGAGCTATTCAAAATCCTCCAGGGGAAAAGCTAGGAACGTCAGGACCCCAAACATTATTGGTCTCTCCAGATCCAGAGTTCTATAGGAACTACGCTGCTAAACTCACTTTTGTCAGGAGAGCACCTATTCCTCCCGGCTCCTCTTCTAAACACAGAAAATGGTCTAGAAAAGCTACATCCCCCAGGGCTGCCTCTTCCCAACCCATCCCCCAGGCAGCCCTTTCCAGATAGTGCAATGCATGACTGTCTAAACCACATACCGCTCTCCACCTGCCTCTCTCACTGTCTACCCTTTTGGCAACATATCACTTCAGAAAGCAGGATATTATCGATAGTGGAAATACTGGAATAGTGGAGTACTTTATGACCTGGCAGGAAAAAACCCTACCACAAGGCATACCCTTCCCTCAAAATAAAACCCAGCTCCACCTCATACCCCAATCCATCCAAAATCAGCTTTCACAAGGAACCATAAAAATAGTTCCCACAGCCCAGCAGGGTTAAGAGTTTTACTCCAGGTTCTTCCTGGTCACAAAGAAGTACGGCCCTTGGAGCCCTGTCCTGGACGTGTCCCAGCTAAATCCCTTCCTGCAAGTACCCTTCTTCCACATGCTATCCCTTCAAATCCTTCTTGCACTATTGCCTCCCAGTGCTTTCATGGCCACCTTGGACCTGAAGGAGGCATATCTCCATATTCCCCATCCACCTACACTACATGAGGTATTTATGCTTTGCTGTGCCATCCTCACATTTTCAATTTACTGACTTGCCCTTTGGTTTGTCTACAGCACCAAGGGTCTTCTTAAAGTGTCTAGCCCCAGCAGTAGCCTACTGCAGAACAAAGGCATACAGATTTGTCCTTATCAGGATGACTTCCTTGTTATACTGGAGGATTCAAGTCTTCACAGGGCTCAACTGACATTCCCTGTGTCCCTCCTTCAGAGTCTGGGCTTCACTGTCAATCTGACAAAATCCTCCCTTACCCCATCACAAGATCAAATTTTCCTGGGCTACAGATTAAGGACATACCTGATGAAGGCTTAACTTCCCCAAGACTAAGTCAACTCCCTAAACAGTTTCTTCCAGGAGTTGCTTCTTGTCAGGCACGTCTGTGCCAGGCAATTCTTCCATCTTCTAGATCTCAGGGCAGCTACCCTTCCTATGTTACCTTTCACAAGGTCACACTTGAGGAAGTTCCAATGGTATTTAATGTCTGGTCCCAACACGGTCACCCCTTGGACTTTGAGGTGTCTTCCTACCCTGCCTGAAGAAGGAGTTGAGGTGGTGGATCCAACAGCTAAGTCAGAATCCAGGCCTTCCTCTGCATCCCACCAAACCAGTGCAATTCATGCACATAGATGCCTTGGATCTAGGGTGGAGAGCCACCATAAACAGTCTCAAGGTACAGGCTCAATGGGAGCCCTCTCTCCTGAGGAAATCATGTCAATGTGAGGGAAATTACTGCTCTCCTTCTAGTGCTAAAGACTTTCCTCCCTCTAATACAGGGAGTCCCCCTACAAATCTTCACAGACAATACCACTGTGACGTGGTACATCAACAAGCAGGGAGGGACTAGATCCTACTTGCTGTGTAGCGTAACAATAGAAGCATGGGAGTTGGCCACCCAGTACAGTATCTCGCTCCAGGAGGTCTATATTCCATCTCAGGACAACCACTAGGCTGATACCTTCAGCAGATCATTCTCTCAGCAACACGAGTGGATGTTAGACAGACATGTCGTCTTCGACATTGTTCACCGATGGGGCCACCCCACAGATAGATCTGTTTGCCTCCCCTCAAAGCAGACAACTTCAGCTATTCTGCTCCAGAATCCACTCTCCACTAGCATGGAAGGTGGATGCCTTTTCAAACACTTGGAAGGGACTGTTTCTTTATGCCTTTTCCGCCTTCCCGCTTATTCAGAAAGTCCTTCTGAAAATGTAGAAGAGCAAACCAAAAATCTTGTTGGTGACCCCCTATTGCCAAGGCAACATTGGATGTCCTTCAAGGATGCATCTGCAGTCCTTACAAATGGGTTGTCCTGTCGTCAGGCAGCCCTTCGGTCGGCCGGATTCCAAAGTCTGGGTCTGGCCTCGGCTGGTGTCGCACTTCACCCGACGTCATAGCTGCAGTTATTCGGGTATAAAGGCATCAGCCGACGCCATCTTTTCTGAAAATGTAGAAGAGCAAACCAAAAATCTTGTTGGTGACCCCCTATTGCCAAGGCAACATTGGTTCCCCCTTCCTCTATCTCTTGCCAGGGGGCAATCACCACAAGTTACCCCACAAGGTAGACCTGCTCACACAACAAAAGGGGATGTTCTTCATGTTTCACTGTTGCAGTCATCACATTTAGGTTATCTGCCTGCAGGTAGCCCTCAGCCGGCCTGAATACCAGAGTCTTCGGATTTCTGCATCAGATGCTCTCTCTTCTTCCATGACGTCGGGTCATCAGGGGTATAAAACATGCAGCCGATGCCATTACATCAGTCTTTCTTGCCATGCGGTGCCCAAAGCAGAAGCAGTTCGCAAGTGCCAGTCGACCAACTCCTGAAATTTTCATTTTCGAGTTTCAGACCCGAAGTCTTCAAAAAAGATAAGTACCCCATTGGGGATCCTTTTTCTTGCTCCAACTGATGTCAGTAAAAGTTAACAATTGTCTTAACTGTGGAAAGCAAATACCTCATAGAGATTTTCATTCATACTGCATCCCCTGTTTAGGACCAGACCACGATGTCACTCGCTGTTGGTTTTCTGCCTTGTTCAACCCATGAACTGTTTGTCGTTGGGCTATTTTTGCAGCCAATTACTTTTGTACTCGGTCTTAGTTCTTCAAAATGGCTTTAAGCCATCCGACTACCGATCTTCCAAAAAAACATAAGGATAAAGACAGAGACAGACCGCGTAGGTCCCAAAACTGCCGACAATACTTCCGTTAAGCTAGCTGCCAGTCAGCCGGTACTCAGTGAGGCACTTTCGCAAACCCTGATACCCGCTACTTCAGATTCGCAGGCCTCTACTGAGACCCATTTGGAGTCTGGTATGCCGCAAGATGCTTCTTCGACTATGGAACCTGCGGCTGTCTCTACCTTGGATGGGTCTGGAGCCACTGTGCAGGCACCGGCTTCTGAGGGTGTATTCAGGCCTACAGACTTTCATTTTAAACTGACGCCATCCAGAAGCTCCGAATTCCTCAGGCCTAAAATTCGAACTACACTTAGAAAACCGATGACCAAACCATGAGCTCAGGCCCATATGCCTCAAAAACAAATGCTTAGAATGGCTGAAGACCGTATTACCTTAATTAGGGAAGCCAGCCTTCCCCCTCAAAGAGACCTAGAACTTAATTTCTTTCTGAATCTTCTCATCAGGAATCTGATATTTCTGCTCCTTCTGATTACCAGGATTTGCCCTTATCTACTTATGAGGATTCATATGCAGAGGACTCCATTCCCTTTGCTTCCCCTCCAGAAGATTTTTTTTCGGTGAAACCTTGCATACTCTTAGGGAGCATTTCCACTGGGAAAGCCAGGATTACTCTGAGTCCAAAAAGAGACTTTGGGAATTCCTACACCTGCCTCAACACAGGCCTTTAGCTATCCCTCCTGTTCTGGACATTGTAGATGATGCTTTTTTGGAATCTAGCCTTACCTCTGACACTTTACCTCCAGCTCCCAGAAAACCTGATCGGTACTACAGAGTACCTGACTCTCTCAAGTTCTTCTTCAAGAATCCTTCTGCGGATCCAGAGACCATTTTCCAAGGACCAAAAGGCATTAAGGCTACTGCTGCCAAAATCCTGCCCCTTCTGATAAGAGATTCTAGAGCCTTCGACAGATGGCGTAAGAAGGTATACACTTCTGCTACTTTGACCATTAGGGCTTTAAATTGCTAGTTTCATATGCCAGCAGCATATTATGGGACTACTTAAACAGAACATGATGTTGATTCCTGACTGTGCTGAACATAATGAATTGCAATGAATTGCAAGATTTAATGCATTCTGCAGAACAAGTTGGTAAACATACTTTGCAATGTGGTTTTGACGCTTTAGAAGCATCTTGCAGGGCTGCTATCACTGGGTCTGTACTTAGAAGGCATACTTGGGTTAAGGAACAAAACTTGCCAGATCATGTTAAAGCTAAATTACTTGATGCTCCCTTAAACCAAGACCGCCTTTTTGGCAACAAAGCAGAAGAGTCCTCAAAAGGAAGGAGGAAAAAGCTAAATATATGCAAACTGTTAAATATTTCCTACAAGTACAGCCTCCCAGATTCAGTAGGCATTGGCCTTCAAAGAACTGGTCCTTTCTAGTCTCTTCCAGGCCTTCTCAGTCCAAACCCAGGAACAGCAGACCACCTAGGTGACAGTCTCAGGCTATGCACAGACCTAAGGAGTGGGGGCCTCCCGCTTCCAAAGCAGGGAGTAGTAAGCCCACCCCCCTATGGAAAACTGGCACAATGACTTAACCTTAACCCTTCCAGGACCTGCTCAACCACCTGCTCCCTTAGGAGGAAAGCTCACCCTGCATGCAAAGCTCACCCTGCATGCAAAAAACTGGGAACTCATTACCCAGGAAAAATGGGTTTTGAACATAGTTTCCCAAGGATACAGATTCCACTTCCACACACTACCAACCCCAAATGGTTGACCAGACCTACCCCAAACCATTGGGCAGAGGCCCAACAGGAGGTTCTCTCTCTTCTCAGTAACAGGTCTATTCAATCTGTCCCAGCAGAACAAAGGGGACAAGGTTTTTATTCAAGACTTTTTCTGGTACCAAGAAAAGGCAACTCCTGGTGTTCTATCCTGGACCTCTCTATTCTCAACACCTTTCTGGTGGTTCCAAAATTCAAAATGCTAACTCTTCAGCTTCTTCCTATGCTAGCAAAGGTTGCCTGGCTGGCAACCTTAGACTTAACAGAAGCTTACCTGCACATCCCAATAAGGGAATCTTGCAGGAAATACCTACTTTTCAGGACAGGCTGCATGCACTCTATGCACTTATCAGTTCTCTGCACTTCCCTTTGGCTTATCTACTGCACCCAGGGTATTCTCAAAGTGTCTAGCTCCAGCCATTGCATTTTGCAGGCAGAGAAATATTCATATTTACCCATACTTGAACGATTGTCTGATTCAAGCAGAAAGCCAGGACTTGCTGTTACAACACCTGGCATTTGTAAAAAAAATCTAACCTCACTGGGGTACACCATCAATGAAAAGAAATCTCACCTAGTACCCTGCCAACAAATTGTATACCTGGGAGCAAGCTTGAACACAACTTCCCAGATGGCATTCCTCACTCCAGAGAAACATGTTTATTTGACAACCTACTTCAAACTATTGGCCACAAAACCCGAGCTATCTGCAAGGAAAATACTGCAAGCCCTAGGGTTCATGGCCTCTTGCATTCTACTAATTCCATATGCAAGGCTGCTTAAGAGGAAACTCCAATGTTATCTAAAAAGCCTATGGTGTCTACATTCTCAGGACCTGGAAACAATGATTTCTATCATTCCTTGTATGAAGACAGTTTTCTTTTGGTGGGGCCTGCTACCACAACAAGGGACTCCCTTTCACTCTACCTCCTGCTGCCCAAACCCTAACAGACGCATCAGGCTATGCATGGGGGGGCTCACATGGCAGGGCAGTGCATTCAGGGCAAATGGAACCCGAGACAGATGCACGTGCATATCAGTCAAAAAGAAATGTTAGCTGTACAGAATGCTCTGACAGCCTTCAAAGACCATATTCTTCCAGGACATGTATTGGTAAATACAGACAACACCACAGTTATGTGGTACATAAGCAGGCGGGAACCCACTCTCACCCTCTCTGCAGACTAGCCATGGCTCTGTGAAACACAGCCTTGAGCTACCAAGTACACCTACAAACTCAATTCCTGCCAGGCAAACTAAATTCACTGGCAGACAACCTAAGCAGAAATCTCATGGACCCATACGAATGGAAACTAGAACCCAAAATATTCAACCTCTTGAGGAACAAATGGGGGACTCAGAAGTAGACCTGTTTGCCTCCCCACAGAACTACCAATTGGACAAATTCTGCACCAGAACTCTCCGCAGTCAAGCTTGGAAAGTGGATGCCCTGTCCTTTACCTGGGAAAGCCTCTCCGTTTATGCCTTCCCCCTCTGCCTCTCCTCTCGAAGGTTCTACTAAAGATCAAACCGGACAAGCCAAGGGCAATAATGATTGCACCAGACTGGCCATGCCAACACTGGTAACCCCCCCTTGCACAGTATAACACTGCTGCAACCATGGCACCTGCCTCAGACCCCTTCCTTGCTGTCCCAGTAGGCAGGCCAGATTCTGCACCCTCAGCTTCAAACCCTGAACCTTGCAGTCTGGCTAATTCCTTGAGCTCTCCTCTAGCATCCCTCATTAAGCAGGTGCTGGATGTCATTCTGGAGGCAAGGAGGCCCAGTACTAGAAAATCCTATGCTGAAAAGTGGAAAAGATACTGTTCCTGGAGCCAGGCTCAGGGGATGGGCACAACGATGCTCAGCTTACTTCATATTCTACAGTACTTAACAAATACTGCACAAGGGCCTATCCTTCTCATCCATTAAAATTCATGCCTCTGCCATTTCAACGCATTATAATACTGAGCCACCCCTCTTCTCTCACCCCTTGCTAAAGCAATTCCTTAAAGGGGCCACAAATGTAAGACCCCCCCCCCAGGAGAGTTCCCACTCCAGCCTGGGACCTTAACTTTGTATTGGAAAAGCTCACTCTTCTCCCCTTTGAGCCAGCTGCAATAGCAGAGTTGAAATTCCTTTCTTGTAAAACAGCCTTCCTTCTAGCTATCACTTCAGCAAGAAGTGTGTCTGAATTACAGACTGTCATAGCAGTGGAACCCTTCATTATCTTCCATGCGGACAGGGTTTCCCTCAGGACTAATCCTTTCTTTATGCCCAAGATGGTGTCTAGTGTGGCCATAAATCAGTCCATTCATTTGCCTACTTTTTCCCTAATCCACAAAACAAAGGGGAATGAATACTGCACTCTCTGGATGTGCACAGACAACTTCAATTTTATTTAGACAGGACTAAACCTCTCAGAAAATCTGAATAGCTGCTAGTTGGCTTTGCTGCAGGGGCAGAGGGGAAGGCCATTTCAAAGCAAACCATCTCCAAATGGCTAGCCCATTGCATTAATTTCTGCTACAAGCACCATGGAAAACCTACCCCACAGGGGATAAGATCACATTCCTCCAGGGCTGCATCTACCTCTGTGGCTTTTCTCAGAGGAGTCCCTACCAGGGACATCCTAGAAGCTGCTACCTGGAGCTCTGTACATACCTTCACCAAGCATTACATGCCTATCTTTTCTAAATCCAGAGCTGGATTTGCCACTGCAGTCTTGCATGGCTTAATAGCTGGCCCTAATGCTCTTTAACTTCCTCCTCCCCCCTTCCTTAACTTTGGGAATCTACCCAAATGTGATGACTGCAACAGTGAAGCACAAAGAACATAGTACAGTTGTGTACACTTGCCATAAATGTAGATGATAGAGTGTATTTACTGTTGCAGTCCTGGTTACCCTCCCTCCAGCCCCCTGACTTCTGTTGGCTCTACCTTTCCTTCTTGTTTGATATATTTATTTTTCCTGGTGTATTTGCTTTTTGATGTGGTTGTACCATACCATATAATTGCTTCCTGTTGTGGGGACACCTGACATCTGGTGCAAGAAAAACTGATGTAATGGAGTCGGCTGCATGTTTTATGCCTCTGACATCATGGAAGAAGAGACAGCATCTGATGCAGAAATCCGTAGACTCTGGTATTCAGGCCGGCTGAGGGCTACCTGCAAGCAGATAACCAAAATGTGATGACTGCATCAGTGAATACACTCTAACATCTACATTTATGGTAAATGTACACAGCTGTACTTTCCTCATTCATCCTTATCTGAATACCCTCAGCCTAACCCTGTGGCTGATAAACTTCTGATCCCTTTCAGACACCTGTATTTGGAGGATGTGTTGTCTGTCGTGCGGTAGGCCAGGAAACCCGCAACCTGGAGATTCTACTTTTCAAAATGGAAAAGGTTCTCCACTTGGTGTCTTCAAAGGCAACTAGCCCCATTGCAAGTGGATGTCCCTCTAGTCCTAGCCTATGTATTTGAGCTCCTAAAGTCAGAACTTTCATACTCTTCCGTGAAAGTCCATTTATCTGCCATTTCAGCCTGCCTACCTATTGACCCACACCTTCTATCCAGGTTGGAGGTGAAACTTTTTCATAAAGGAGTTCTCCACAACAGACCTCCTAGAAAACCAATTCTCCCTCCATGGGACTTGAACTATGTGTAGGAGAAACTTGCCACTGACCCCTTTGAACCGGCAGCTTCTGCCTCTTTAAAAATGTGTAACTGTAAGACTGTCTCATTAGTAGCCCTTACTTCAGCTAGGAGAGTCTTAAACTGCAAGCTCTCATGGCCTCTCTGCCCTACACTATCTTTCACAAAGACAGGGTATCTCTTTGTACCAACCCCTCCTTCATGCCCAAGGTGGTCAATGAGCTGTCCTTCAACCATCCTATCCATTTACATACCTTTTTTTCTTCTCAAAATGACAGTGAGAGAGTGCTCCTCTCCTTTGATGTCCACAGGCAACTAAGATAATTTATCTGGACAAGACCAATCAACTCTTTGTTTCCTTTCACCCCAGGGCCCTGGGGAAAGCTGTATCCAAACAGACAGTATCCTCCTGGATATGCAAAACTGTTACCTTCTGTTATTCCTTTCATGGGAAAGATTTACCCCACTCGATTAAGGCACATTCTGCTAGACCAGTGGTCTCTTCAGGAGCCTTCCTCAAAGACCTGAATATGGCTACCATCTTTGAGGCAGCCACATGATCCTCTGTACACATCTTCATCAAGCATTAAAAATTGGACATCGCCAGAACAGTATTTGCAAGGGCCATTCTCCATGGCTTCCTGGAGACTGCCACCTCTTTCTCCACCCTTTTTTCTACATAAGCTATGGTACTCTCCCACATGTGAGAATACTGCAACATGGAAATAAAAGGACATAGAATAGTTGTGTAAAATCTTACCATAACCATAGATGTCCTTCTCTTTCATGTTGCGGTATTCCTTCCCTCCCTCCTATCACCCTTCATGCTTCTTTTCCCTGTCTGGATGGCATCATTCCTGTTTCCAAAAACTGTTGTCCGACTGGACAGTCAGATGTTCTTCATGTTTCACTTTTGCAGTCAT
Organism: Protopterus annectens; assembly: GCF_019279795.1. NCBI lineage: Eukaryota > Metazoa > Chordata > Ceratodontiformes > Protopteridae > Protopterus > Protopterus annectens. Next base: position 897,854,549 of record NC_056728.1, read on the forward strand.
CACCTGTGGGTTATTCCTGCTGTGCTAGACCTCTGCTGGCCGGAATACCAGAGTCATTGTTTTTCTGCATTGGTTGTTGTCGCCTGTAGTCTGATGTCAGGTCATCAGTGCTATAAAGCAAGGAAGCCGACACCATTACATCAGTCTTTCTTGCCATGGACCCCATAGCAGAAGCAGTTCGCAAGTGTGCCAGTAGGTCGCTAGCCTGTGGAAAGAAGATCCCACACCGAGACTTCCATTCATACTGAGTCACTTGTTTAGGCCCAGACCACGACATCCCCCATTGCTGTTTCTGTGCCGTCTTTAGCGTGAGAACAATTCACCGTAGTACTCTTATTGTAGACAAGTATTTTAGTTTTCTGTCTTCGTATTTCGAAATGGCATCCATCAGCCAACAATCTGTGGACATTCTGAAAAACAGAGACAGACCACTCAAGGCTAAGCCTTCCGACAACATTCTGCTGAGCAGGTCATCAGTTCTCTGGAATTCAGTGAAGCGTTTTCGCAGCCCCTGATGCCCAATTCGATATCTACTCAGGCCTCTACCGAGATCCTTTCGGTGTCCGGTATGCCACAGAAATCATCTTGGTCTTCCGAGCCTTTGGCTGTCTCTTGTCTCGGATGGGTCTGGACCCGCGAGACAGGCACCAGCTTCTGAGGAGGCCTCTCGCACTACCGAATCTAGACAAAAACTGACGTCTTCTCATCTGACTACCATTTCTCTCACACCAGTGGATACTCTTAGGCCTAGAAGCCAGGCCACTCTTAGAAAATAAGCCTCTAGCCACCATCTTGCTCTTGTTCCACCACCCCAAGCACAAATGCTTAAAATGGTGAAGGATCTCATCTCCCTCATCAGGGGTAGTCAGGCCACAACTTCAAAAAGGAAAGGACACCCTTCTCCTAAAATTATGACAGAACAGGATTCTAGGGAATCTGATTATTCAGATTTTGAAGAGGAACAACCACCTCTTACTGGGAGGGTGGCCTAATGTTAAGGTGTTTGCCTTGCAAACACAAGGTGCAGGGTTCGAGTCTCACAAGGGACAATTGGCTAGGCTTAAAATGGCTCGCAAGGGCAGTTAGTTTTGTACTAATCTGTGAATCTATGAACCTATGCTTATGAGGATTCATATGCAGAGGAATCCATTCCTTCTGCCTCCCTACCAGAAGACCTTTCCTTTGGGGAAACCCTTTACACCCTCAGGGAACATTTCCTATGGAATTCTCTGATTTCTCCAGTCTATGAAAAGACATCGAGAGTTTCTGGACCTGTCCCAGCACAGACCCCTGGCCATCTCCCCATTTTTGAAGTGGTGGATGATGTTTTCCATGAATCCAGCTTAGCTCGTGACGCCCTTCCACCTGCTCCCAGTAAACCTGACAGGTATTACAGAGGACTGGATTCTCACAAATACCTGTACAGAAATCCTGCTGCAGACCCAGAGGTCATTACACAGCGACCTAAAGGGAGCTAAGACTAGTTCTGCCAAGAATCCTATTCCTTTTGACAATGATTCCAGAGAGCTGTACAGATGGGGTAAAAAAGTATACACCTCTGCAACCTTAGCTATCAGAGCATGCAGCTATCAGTTCCATATGTTAAAATATCGACAACACACTTTGGAACTATTAAAACAAAAGATTTCAACCTTTCCTGACTGTGCCAATTCAAAAGAGTTAGCAGATTTACTGCACTCTACTTGTCAAGTGGCCAAGCACTCATTACACTGTGGATATGATACCCTAGAAGCTGCATGCAGGGCAGCAGCATCAGGATCTGTCATTAGGAGACATGCATGGTTGAAGGAACAACCTCTTCCTGATCATGTCAAGTCTAAATTAATTGATTCACTCCTGGATAAAGGGCCGTTTATTTGGAGTAAAAGCAGAAGAGATGCTTATAAAGATGGAAGACAAAACAAAATCTATGCAAACAGTAAAATATTTATTTCAGGTTCAGCCTCCCAGGTTCAGCAGGAACTTTCCCTCCAAGTAATGGTCCTTCCCTGCACCTAGCAGACAGGGCCAAGATAAGCCCTGCAGGGCAGACCACTCAGGCCCCTATCCCAGGGGCAGAAGAGAAGCAAACAATGGACCACTTCTGCCCCAAAGGCAGGGATTTCTAAGCTACCCTTCTAAGGCAAAAACTTTCAATGACTTCCTCTCCCCCCTCTGCCCTCCTTTCACTCACCTAAAGCTAGAAGGAAGGCTCTCCCTCTGCAAAGAAATCTGGCTTTCTGTAACAAAAGACTAATGGGTCTTAAAAGATCATTTTCAGGGATACAAATTCTCTTTCAACGAACTCCCAATTCCAAGAGATTACCCAGACTTACCTCTAAATCAGTGGTCAGAGGCATTGAAACAGGTCTAAACTCTCATGTCCCAGGGGGCAGTAGAACCTGTCACCTCAGAGCTAACAGGCAAATACTTTTATTCCAGACTATTCCTTGTTCGCAAAAAAGAGGGCACTTGGTGCCCCATCCTGGATGTATCCATTCTGAACACCTCCCTGGTGGTCCCCAAATTCGAAATGCTAACTTTGCATCAGCTGCTGCCTTTGCTGACAAAAAAATGCCTGGCTAGTGACCCTAGACCCTAAAAGATGCCTACCTCCACATCCCCATAAGGGAATCCTGCAGGGAAATTCCTGTGCTTCAGAGCAGGCTCACAACACTCTGATGTCCTTCAAGAATGCAACTGCAGTCATAACATGTGGGTTGTCCTGCCTCAGGCAGCCCTCGGTCGGCCGGATTCCAAAGTCTGGGTCCGACGTCAGCTGATGTCGCATTTCTCTCCGACGTCAGAGCGGCTGGAGTATATAAGCATCAGCCGACGCCATTTTCTTCAGTCTTTCTTGCCGTGCGGTGCCCGAAGCAGAAGCAGTTCGCAAGTGCCGGTCGGTCAGCTCCTGTATTCTACGATACCGAAGTCATCAAAAAAGCTAAGTACCCCGTTGGGGACCTTTTCTTGCCTCAGCCGATGTCAGAAATTACTGAAAAAGTTAACAATTGTCTTTCTTGTGGTAAACAAATACCTCATAAGGATTTCCACTCTTACTGTCTCCCTTGCCTGGGCCCAGACCACGATGTCTCGGCCTGTGTAGCCTGTGCTCGCTTCAACAAGCGCACTCTCAGGCGCCGGGCGGAGTTCGCTGAAGATTTTTTTGGCGATAATTTTGCTTACACCATGCCGTCGGATCTTCCGACATCGCAAACTCCCAAAAAGCGAAAAGACCAGGACCGACATCCTCGGCCCGCGTCTACCACCGACTCCACACCAAAACCTAGGGCGAGTGCTCCGGTTCCCTCTGAGACGGTCTCTCCACCGCTCCGAACCAAAGACACCGCATTACCGACTACTCCGATTCCAGACATTACTCCGCCAGTTATAGATTTTCCTCTGGATACCGAAACCGAGACCATTGCTGTAGACAAGGTCACTCCTGCACGTGGAGCTGCCAGGCCCCCTATGGCTATGTCTATTAAGGCCTACACTAGGGCTAAGGCAGCCAGCAAAACAAAGCATATTACTTCTAAATCCTTACCTCAGCCGACTCCAGAGACTCAAATTATGTCCATTGCTGCTGATTTAATTTCCATGATTAGAGGTTCACAGGCCCATCCTGAGAGAGGATCCCAGCCTCCTCCTGATAAAAGGCCCCGGGTTGAACCCTCTGACCCTACTCCTTCAGATGAAGATTCTGAGGGCTCTGTCCACTCTGATAGCCAGGAAGAGCTCTTCCAGACCGATGAGGACTCGGATGCAGAAGATTCCATCCCCTCGGCCTCCCCTCCTGAGGATATTTCTTTTGGGGAAGTTCTGCACACCATGAGGGAACATTTCAAGTGGCATGGTCAGGATTATTCTGATTCTAGGAAACGCCTTAGGACTTTCCTTAAGAAGCCTCAGCACAGGCCCTTAGCTATTCCTCCTGTACTTGATGTTCTGGGTGATTTGTATTCTGACTCTCGTGCTACCCCGATTCTCTTCCTCCTGCTCCAGCCAAGCCAGACAGGTATTACAGGGTCCCCGAAACTCATTCCCATTTATTCAGGGCCCATACTGTTGATTTGGAAACTATCTCACAGGGGCCTAAAGGAGTTTCAGCCTCCACCTCAAAAAATCCTTTGCCCTCCAACAGGGAAGCTAGGTCATTAGAGAGATGGGGCAAAAAGGTTTACACATCCACTACCTTATCTATGAGAGCTTTAAATTGCCTTTTTCATATGTTACAATATCAGGATTATCTGTTAGAAGATTTACAAAAAACATTAGCCACTCATCCTTTAGACAGGAAGACTTTGCAGGAAGCTGTACATAACACTCAGCAAGTAAGCAATCACTTCCTGCAGTGTGGATATGATGCACTGGAAGCTTCATGTAGGGTAGCTATGACAGGGGCAGTCATTCGTAAACATGCTTGGTTAAAAGATCAACCTCTACCAGATCAGGATCATGTAAAAGCAAAACTTCTTGATGCACCTTTGGAAAAGAACAAGCTTTTTGGTACAAATGCTAAGGATGTGTTAAAGACCATCGAAGAAAAAGCAAAATCAGTTCAGACTGTGAAAGATTTCCTCCAGGTTCAACCCCCCCAGATTCAGTAGGAATTGGCCTTCAAAAAACTGGTCCTTTCCTAATCCAGAAAAGTTTCAAAGGGGTAAAAACAGACGTGGCCGAGGAAGAGGCCAATACAGAGGCCCTTACAGGGGATGACAATGGCAGCCAGGAAACCAAAGAAGTGATGCAGGGGTTTCACCTGCCCCACAACCACAATCTCAATGACTTTCCTCTACTACCGCCTACCAGGGAACAACTAGAAGCTCCCTTGGGTGGGAAATTATCTCTGTTTGCAGAAAACTGGCACAGACTGACAAAGGACAAATGGATTTTGGACATTATAGACCAAGGGTACAGGTTTCTCTTTCATACCTTACCAAGAAAACAAGGCATGCCAAACCTACCACAAAATCAGAGGGCAGAGGCTATCAAGCAAATCACTCTGCTGACTCGGATGAAAGCAATAGAAAGAGTTCCACAACAAGAACAAGACCAGGGGTTTTACTCAAGACTGTTCCTTGTTCCAAGAAAAGAATCTCAATGGAGACCAATACTGGACTTGTCCGCATTAAACACCTTTCTCATAGTACCAAAGTTCAAAATGCTGACTCTACAGCAACTCCTTCCCATGCTGGGCAAGGGGTCGTGGCTGATTACTCTGGACCTCAAGGAGGCATACCTGCATGTCCCTATCAGACACAGCTGCAGAAGATACCTCAGATTTCTTGCAGGGCCAGAGCATTATTAATTCTCAGCATTGCCATTTGGCTTATCTACTGCGCCCAGAGTATTTACAAAATGCCTGGCTTCAGTAATTGCTCATTGCAGGCTCCAGGGTATACAGATTTACCTGTACCTGGACGACTGCCTCATACAAGTGGACGACAAATTGATGTTGACAAAAAACCTGGATTATGTCACACGATTACTTCAAGCTCTGGGATACACAGTCAACTTCCTAAAGTCAAGACTGCAGCCATCCCAGCAAATAATCTTCTTAGGAGCCAAACTAGACACAGCCTCTCAGATGGCTTACCTGACAGAAGACAAGCAAGAAAAGTTAACTCATTACTTCAAAGGTTTAGCAAAACTCACCCAGATGACTGCAAGGAGATTCCTACAGGCCCTGGGTTACATGGCATCCTGCATTCTCCTGGTCCCATTAGCAAAACTACACATGAGAAAGCTTCAGTGGTACCTAAAAAGCATTTGGTCTCAACACAGCAACAACTTGGAGGCAATCATACCACTCATTCCATGCCTACAAAAGGAATTCCTATGGTGGGCCTCGGTGAGCCAGGCAAACACAGGTATGTCATTCAAAAAACCACACATAACACAGACCATGACTACAGATGCCTCAGACCTTGGATGGGGGGCGCACATGGAAGGCAGGTGTATACAAGGACAATGGTCTCCAAAGGAAACACATCTGCATATAAACCAAAAGGAAATGCTGGCAGTAATGCATGCCATCGAGGCCTTTCAACACCAACTCCAGCAAGGCCATTTAATGATACGGACAGACAACACCACTGTGATGTGGTACATAAACAAGCAGGGGGGCGCACCCACTTTTACCCCCTTTGCAGACTGACAATACAGCTTTGGGAGAAATCACTGAGCCTCTGAACATCCAGTTACAATCCCAGTTTGTTCCAGGAAAAGACAATGTGTTGGCGGACAGCCTAAGCAGGAATTTCACAGATCCACACGAGTGGAGGTTACATCCGAAGGCCTTCAGACAACTCACTTCGACATGGGGCAAGCCAGAAGTGGACCTATTTGCCTCTCACCTCAACCATCTTCTACCAAAATTTTGCACAAGGACATACCATCCAAAAGCTTGGAAAATAGATGCCCTCTCATTCAACTGGAACTCCCTAGCAATCTATGCATTCCCACCTCTGCCACTGATGACCTCAGTATTACTAAAGATCAAAGCAGAGAAACCCAAGGGAATCATAATAGCTCCGGACTGGCCAAGACAACACTGGTACCCACTACTACGGAGCATATGTCACACTAGGAGGTGGGCCCTTCCCCAGTGGCCTCTACTTTTGACTCAACACAATTTCGAAACACTGCATCCAAATCTTCAGACACTGCAGCTAACAGCCTGGGAGATCCCATAAATAACTTCAGCTTATCTTTCTCCAAGGAAGTTCAGCGGATATTAACAGAGGCTCGAAGACCATCCACCAGAAAGGTCTACTTAGCAAAGTGGAAAAGATTCAGCAATTAGAATACCAGCAAGGGGCATGATGCATCATTGTTGAACATCCCACTCATCTTGGAATATTTGACAGATATGTTAAAGAACGGCCTCTCATATTCTTCCATAAAGATACATGCATCTGCTATTTCAGCTAGATACACACTGATCCTCCTGTTTTTTCTCACCCCTTATTAAGGCAATTCCTCAGGGGAATCAAGAACATTAAGCCACCAAGGAAGGCCCCAGTGCCAGCCTGGGACCTCAATTTTGTCTTAGAAAAACTGACTCTACCTCCATTTGAGCCAGCAGCTTCAGTTGACTTGCAATTTCTCTCATGGAAGACAGCTTTCCTGTTGGCAATTACCTCAGCAAGAAGGGTTTCAGAGCTACAGGCCATAATGGCAATACCACCCTTTATTATTTTTCACAGAGACAGGGTTTCATTAAGGACCAACCCTACTTTTATGCCAAAGGTGGTATCTAGGGTTTCTTTAAATCAAGCCATTCATCTGCCTGCTTTCTTCCCCAATCCTGAGAATAAGGGGGAAAGACTGTTGCATACCTTGGACATTCACAGACAACTTCGATACTACCTGGACAGAACCAAGGCCAGTAGGAAGTCTGAACAACTTTTTGTAGCTTACGCCCCTGCAGTACAAGGAAAAGCAATTTCAAAACAGACTATTTCTAAATGGATTGGACATTGCATCAGATTCTGTTATTCCTTTCATGGAAAGACTGTTCCAGCCAATGTCAGACCACATTCCACCAGAGCTACAGCCACCTCTACAGCATTCTTAAGAGGGGTGCCTACCAAGGACATTCTAGAAGCTGCTACATGGAGCTCCGTGCATATATTCTCCAAACACTACAATCTCCCTCTATATTCCAGATCCAGAGCAGGCTTTGCTTCGGCAGTCCTGCAGGGTTTGATTGCCACGCCATCCTTTTCCTAGAGCATTCCTCCTCCCCCAGCTAAGCTATGGTATTCTATCCACATGTTATGACTGCAGTTGCATTCTTGAAGGACATAGTACAGTTTTGTACCTACCATAAATGTAGATGTCCGATAGACATGCAACTGCAGTCGGATTTTCCCTCCCTCCATACCCCTCTATGCCTAGGGTCCACTCCTATCCCTGTTTCTCTTAGCTGGGGATATCTGATGTCCTTCAAGGATGCATCTGCAGTCATAACAAATGGGTTGTCCTGTCATCAGGCAGCCCTTCGGTCGGCCGGTTTCCAAAGTCTGAGTCCGGCTTCGGCTGATGTCGCACTTCAAAAAAGTAAAGAAACTGGAAAAACACGCCAAACCTGGACCAGAAGCAACGTGCTGAATAACAGTTTTTCGTTTGCAAAACAGTAGCTACTGCCAAAATCTTCTAATACATGGTAAATGGCAAAGCAAACAAAAATCTTCCTTAAAATAGTGAAGGAATGCCAGACCAAGTTGATCCACCAAAATCTTTTATTCACCAATGCGAAAACCAGAAGAACACTCCAAGATAAACCAAGCGCTTTCGCCTGGACAATTCCAGGCTTTTTCAAGATTAAAATGCAAGTGTGGCCACACTGTTTAAATACACAAGTTAATAGGCCAAATTAGCAATTAGAGTTTAATTGCAATCTACTTTTAAAGTGCTATAGTGCTGCAGTATTATCATGAACGTGACAAATAAAATCCTTTTCACACAATGTGCGTTTACTAACAGCAAATGTATTTCAGTGTTCTTTATGCTGCTGGATACTGTCAAGGTTCATTCACTATTCTTACATAAATATATAAATACAAGACGTTTAATAATAGTAGTTAATAAATTTAAGCAGTAGTTAAAAATCTCTGTTGCTCATAAAATAAAAACACATCATTAAAAATGATTTCTTAAATGGAAATGTAACTGTTGTTTTAAAGTAGGTAAACCAATATGCAAGATTGATGCTACACAAATATTTATATAACATTAATTTATAATTTAATTAATTCATTCTTGTGTAAAAATTATTTCAAATATAATAACAGTATACATAAATAAATCAAATAATGTTCTTTCTTTCTTGTTTTAAAAATTTTATATGAATGTAATCAATAATCGTGTTGGTTAAAATTAAAAATTGAACACCAATAAGAAACTAAAAACTACCTATAATTTATTCCTTTTCATTTTCAATATACTGTTAATGCTGATGTTCTCATTCATTCCTGGATTCCTTGAGGCATCTAATTTTAGTTGCCAGGTTAACTCTCTGGTTTCTAGGTAACTTTCCCAGTCACCTCCCCTAGGGTCACTAGTGACTCGTTCCAAGACGAAAAATTTTAAAGACATATTAGTACATGTTACAGAATGCTTAAAAAAGGCATTAGTAGTTTTCTTTTTCTCTATTTCATATACATGTTCATAAATCCGTTTTTTAAGCATTCTAGTGGTCTTTCCCACGTAGAAACCATGGCAGAATGTACATACACCCAAATACACTACCCTCATTGTATTGCAGTTGTGGTATCCTGGTGTCCTCAGAGTGCAATTCCTAGTTGGTAGAAATATTTCCGCAGCATTTAGTAGGTAGTTGCACTGTTTACACATACCGCATTTGTATGTACCATTCTTCCTATAATGGGCGACAGTGTACTTTAACTGTCTATTACTAGTGTTCTGTTCAAACATTCCCTTGAGGTTTATGTCACGTTTTCTAACGAAAGTTAATGTTCTTGGTAAATAAACTTTAATGTCTTCTTGTGTTGTTAGCATTGGCCAAAAAGCTTGTAAGGTATTCTCAATATAAGTTGCATCATTAGTGTATGTATAGATGAAACTTCTCTGTACATCATTATCTCCCCTACTGTTGTTTTTAGGAAGTGGAAGTCCCTTACTAAGCAGGGGTGGAAACTTTGAATCCCTTTTGTCTAATATTTCTTCTGTAATTGTATTAATTAACTGGATAGGATAGCCTCTTTCTACCCACATATTAGTTAAAGTAGCAACCTCATCCAAGGTGCTGCAAATTCTAGATGCTCGGATCAATTGACCTCTGATAATTCCCTTTTTAGTGTAGAAGGGATGTGAACTATCAAAATGTAAAAATGTGTTGGAATATGAAGGCTTCCTGTAAATAGATGATTCAAAGTGTTCTCCTTTACTGTCCTTAGTAAGAAGGATGTCCAAATAGTGTAGTGAGTTACTGCTAAGTTCGCAAGTAAATGACAAAAAATCAGTGGTGGTGTTAATGTAACCAAAAAACTCCAAAAAAGATTCCTTGGACCCCTGCCACAGAATACAAATGTCCAAATAGCGCTTGTAAAATAAAATCTGCTGTTTCCATTTAGAAGAATGTATAAAAGTTTGCTCCCATTTAAATAAGACAATGTTTGCATAGGATGATGCACATGGGGAACCCATGGCTACTCCCTTGCTTTGCCTGAAGAATTCTCCATTGAAGAATATGTAGTTATTATTAAGGATGATTTCCATAAATTCAATGAGTATGTTAATCTGGTTGTTACTTAAGTCACTTAAACTTACTAAGATGTCAGAAAACCAGTCTATTCCTATGTCATGTGGTATGTTTGGGAACAGTTCCACTATGTCTATTGTTATCATCAAAACATCCTTATTGCAAATATTGGGTGGAATACTAGCTAAGAATTCCCAGGAATCTTTGCAAACATTGGGGAGCTTGGAAACTAGAGATTTAGTGCTATATTCAACATATTTGCCTAACGGTTCTGTAATACTGTTAGTTCCGGCAACAATTGGCCTAAATTTCAAAGGTGCAATCCCTTTGTGAACTTTGGGTATACCAAATAGTATGGGGGTCTTAGGATGTGGTACATTCAAATAGTTAAATAGTTCTTCATTTAACACACCTTGAAGTAGATGGTCATTCAAGATATATTTGATGTTGGCTTGTGCAACATTTAATTCATTGATAGAGGCCTGTTCGTATGTATTGGAATCCTGTAGTATGTCATGCATTGCATTGTCATAATCCAGTGTGGTCATAAGAACCATGCCACCCCCTTTATCCGGTTTCATAACCCTGATTTTTTGTTCTTTTAACAAATTCATAATTTCTTCCAGATGTTTATTGAAATTATGTGGAGGGTCTTGTCTATTTGACAAATTGGTTCTCAATGTGTTTTCAATGAGCTCTTCAAATGTTTTTAAACTCGGATGTAGGGGTGGATTAAATATGCTGGACCTAGTAATGCTGTTAGTTAAGGTGTCTTGTCCCTTAAAGAAGAGAGAGAGGTTTAGGTTTCTAACAAAAAGTTTTAGCTCGATCAATAACTTGGGTAAATAAGCAAAGTATTTAATGAAAGCAAAGTAAATAATGAAACACTTACAGGCTGTCTGTGTCCATTAGAGACACAGGTGCCAGCCAGGGATGAATTTGCTGATGTCCTTCAAGGATGCATCTGCAGTCATAACAAATGGGTTGTCCTGTCGTCAGGCAGCCCTTCGGTCGGCCGGATTCCAAAGTCTGGGTCCGGCTTCGGCTGATGTCGCACTTCACCCGACGCCATCTCTGCTGGTCTTCGGGTATAAAGGCATCAGCCGACGCCATTTTCCTCAGTCTTTCTTGCCGCGTGGCGCCCGAAGCAGAAGCTGTTCGCAAGTGCCGGTCGGTCAGATCCAGAGATTACTACTACCGAATACTACTTCGAAGACTTCTAAAGCTAAGTACCCGCTGGGGACTCTTTCTTGCCTCAGCCGATGTCAGAAAAAGTAAATAACTGTTTAACTTGTGGGAAACAAATACCTCATAAAGATTTCCACTCTTACTGCCTACCTTGTTTAGGCCCAGACCACGACGTAGCAGCCTGTTTAGCCTGTGCTTCCTTCAACCGAACGCTTAGGCGCCGGTCGGAGTTTGCTGAACAGTTTTTCGGCTCAGATTTTGCGTACATTATGCCGCCGGATCCTCCGACTACCCAAATTGTTAAAAACGCAAAGAAAAGACCGACACTCGCGGTCCGCGGTTTCGCCGAAACCACGGTTAAGCAAGCCGAGTGTCTCTGTTTCGCCGAAACCGAAAACAGGTCAATCTTCAGCCGAATCCATGACTACTACTGAGGCTCCTGCTACCTTAGTTGAATCGGCCTCTGAAGTTTTGCCTACTACTGTGGTTCCTAGTGAATTATCAGACACCATCCCTTTGGATGTCTCTACCCCAGCACGTGGTGCTGCTAGGCCTCCTGCAGCCATGTCTATTAAGGCCTTTGCCAGGGCTAAAGCAGCCAAATCTGTTAAATCAGTGCCTGTTAAGCCCCCCTCACACAGGCCCACTTCTAGTTCACAAATGCTTACTCTGGCAGAGGATTTAATCTCCTTAATTAGGGGATCCCAATCTCACCCAGACAGGGCCTCTCAGCCTCTAGAAAAGAGACCTAGAGCAGAGCCCCCCGAGCCAGTGTCCTCTGATGATTCTTCGGATGACTCAGACATTACAGATCAGCCAGAGGCTCCTTTTTCTACTTATGAAGATTCCGATGCTGAAGAATCCATTCCATCTGCCTCTCCACCAGAGGAATTTTCCTTTGGGGAAACCTTACATGCCATGAGAGAACAATTCCAATGGCAGGGACAAGATTTCTCAGATTCAAGAAAAAGGCTTAGGACCTTTCTGCACTTACCACAACATAGGCCCTTAGCTATACCTCCAGTTCTGCCTGTTGTGGATGATGCATTTAATGATGTTTGCACTGCTCCTGATACTTTACCTCCAGCCCCTGCCAAACCAGATAGATTTTACAGGGTGCCAGACACTCATCACCACCTATACAAGGCCCCACTTGCAGATCCTGAGACTATATCCCAGGGGCCTAAGGCAGTAGCTTCGACCTCAGCAAAACCCTCTCCCTTCTGAAAGGGAATCCAGGTCCTTGGAGATGGGGAAAAAGTTTACACCTCTGCTACTCTCTCAGCTAGAGCTTTAAACTGTCAGTTTCATATGATCCAATACCAAGAGTTTATGCTTGATCAGTTAACTAAGAAGCTGTCCTCTGATGACTCCTTAGATAAGAAATATGTTTTAGAAATGGTGAATAACATTCAGCAGGTTAGTAACCATTCTTTAAAATGTGGCTATGATGCACTGGAGGCTTCATTTAGATCAGCCATGACTGGCACAGTGATAAGAAGGCATGCATGGTTGAAAGAACAGGTCTTGCCGGATCATGTTAAAGCAAAGCTGTTAGATGCTCCTATGGATAAGGCCAGTCTATTTGGTACCCCTGCTCAGCAAGTAATGAAGAAAATGGAAGAGAAGGCAAAATCTGTACAAACAGTTAAGGATTTCTTACAGGTTCAGCCCCCAAGGTTTAGCAGGAACTGGCCTGCCAAAAATTGGTCCTTTCCAGACTCCTCAAAATCTCAAAGAGGCAGGGATAGACGCTCTAGAGGCAGAAATCAATCCAGAGGAGGTGCCTACAGAGGACACCAGTGGCAAGGCAATAACCAGCGAGGCACAGACACAACCACTGCCACTGCAACAGGACAATCACAGTGACTTGGCTCTGACACCGCCTACCAGGGAGCAAATAGCAGCACCTTTAGACGGAAAGTTAGCCTTATTTTCGAAAAATTGGCACTATATCACAAAAGACAAGTGGATTTTGCAAACCATAGACCAAGGCTACAGGTTCCACTTCCACACCTTACCAGTAAAAAGAGGAATGCCAAACCTATCTCCAAATCAAAAAACAGAAGCTCTAAAGCAGATAGCTCAATTAACAAAGATGAAGAGTACCAATAACAGAACAGGGCAAAGGATTCTACTCCAGACTCTTCCTAGTACCAAGAAAAGAGAAAAGTTGGAGACCTATTCTCGACCTGTCTGTCTTAAACACATACATCATTGTCCCAAAATTCAAAATGCTGACCCTACAGCAACTTCTTCCCATGCTGGGCAAGGAGTGTTGGCTGGTAACTCTAGATCTCAAGGAGGCATACCTGCACGTCCCCATACGACCAAATTGCAGAAGATACCTCAGATTTCTTGTAGGATCAGAGCATTATCAATTCTCAGCATTGCCCTTTGGCTTATCTACTGCGCCCAGAGTATTCACAAAATGCCTGGCATCAGTAATCGCTCATTGCAGGCTACAGGGAATCCAAATTTATCCATACCTGGACGACTGCCTGTTACAAGCGGACAACAAAAGCAAGCTGACAACAGATTTACAAAGAGTCATTTGCTTACTACAAGCCCTGGGATACACAGTCAATTTAAAAAGTCAAGACTGATACCATCCCAGACAAGAACATTCTTGGGTGCGGAATTGGACACAGTAAAACAAATGGCATTCCTAACGGCAGAAAAACAAGAACAACTCCCTCTTTACTTCTTGGCATTAACAAAGCAGAACAAACTAACAGCAAGAAAAGTACTGCAGGCCTTGGGCTTCATGGCATCATGCATAATCCTGGTCCCACATGCCAGACTGCATATGAGAAAGCTACAGTGGTACCTAAAGAATTTATGGTCTCAACACAGGCACAGCTTAGAAACCGAAATCCCACTAATCCCATGCCTGAAACAAGAGTTCCTATGGTGGGCTCAAGCATGCCAGTCAAACCCAGGCTTGCCCTTCCACAACTTTCAAGCAAGCCAAACCATCACAACGGACGCCTCAGACCTAGGCTTGGGGGCGCACATGTTGGACAAATGCATACAAGGATTGTGGACTCCAGACCAGCTGCACCTGCACATAAACCAAAAAGAAATGCTGGCAGTAAAACTAGCAATCCAGAAATACAGACCATTCCTCAAAGAAGGCCATTTAATGATAAGGACAGACAACACCACAGTCATGTGGTACATCAACAAACAGGGAGGCACTCATTCATACCCCCTATGCAGAATGACTCTGGACCTTTGGAGTATGGCTCTGAGCTACAACATCCAGTTACAGGCAATATTTGTGCCGGGAAAAGAAAACACCCTAGCAGACATGTTAAGCAGAACCACCTCGGATGTTCACGAATGGATGCTACACCCGGACATCTTCAAGGCCATCACAAAGAAATGGGGAATGCCACAAATAGACCTATTCGCATCCCCACTCAATCACCAGCTCAAAAAATTCTGCACAAGGACATACCACCCACTTGCATGGAAGGTGGACTCTCTATCCTTCAGTTGGAAAGGCCTGACAGCATATGCATTTCCACCTCTTCCTTTGATGCACAAGGTACTACTGAAAGTCAAAGAGGAACGTCCAAGGATAATTCTGATAGCTCCAAATTGGCCAAGACAACACTGGTATCCATTGCTGAGGAGCATGTCTCAGGGGAGAATGTGGTCAATACCCCTGATTCCTTTGATGTTAACTCAGAACAACTACAACATCATGCACCCAAACCTAAAAACCTTGCAACTGACTGCCTGGAACATCACATAACAGCAACTAACCCCGACTTATCCCAAAGGGTTAAAGACATTATCCTTGAAGCCCGCAGACCTTCAACAAGAACGAACTATGCAGGAAAATGGAAAAGGTTTGTCATTTGGAGTACTGAAAGAGGAAAAGATGTGTCGAACATACATATTGCTAACATCCTGGAGTACTTGGCAGAGCTTCTACATACAGGCCTGTCCTATTCCTCCATCAAGATACATGCATCAGCTATTTCCGCAGAATACAGCTTTGATCCACCTGTCTTTTCGCATCCTCTACTCAGGCAGTTCCTCAGAGGGATCAAGAATGTAAAACCTCCTAGGAAACCACCATTACCAGCATGGGACTTGAACTTTGTGCTAGAAAAATTGACACTCCCTCCATTTGAACCAGCAGCAACAGCAGATCTTCAACACCTATCATGGAAAACTGCCTTCCTACTGGCAATTACTTCAGCAAGGAGGGTTTCGGAACTACAGGCCTTAATGGCAGTACAACCCTTCCTAATCTTCCATCAAGATAGAGTGTCCATGAGAACTAATCCTACATTTATGCCTAAGGTGGTATCCAAAGTGTCTTTAAACCAGGCAATCCACCTACCTACCTTCTTTCCCAATCCACAGAACAGGGGGGGAAAGACTGCTGCATACCTTGGATGTACATAGACAGTTACGCTACTACCTGGACAGAACCAAAGGTAACAGAAAAACTGACCATCTTTTAGTAGCCTATGCAACAGGAAGGGAAGGAAAAGCAATTTCCAAACAGACAATCTCCAAATGGATAGGAAATTGCATAAGATTCTGTTACTCCTACCATGGAAAATTCCACAGAACATAAGACCTCATTCTACAAGGGCTACAGCCACTACCACAGCTTTCTTACGAGGAGTGGCAACCAAGGACATTATTGAGGCGGCTACTTGGACCTCCGTGCATACATTTGCCAAGCATTATAATTTACCTCTATACTCTAGATCCCGAGCAGGGTTTGCCACTGCTGTATTGCAAGGGATCCTAACTACACCATAATTCTTCTTCCTCCTCCCCTAGTTTGGCTATGGTATTCTACCCATTTGTTATGACTGCAGATGCATCCTTGAAGGACATAGTACAGTTTTGTACCTACCATAAATGTAGATGTCCGAACAGGATAGCATCTGCAGTCAGGATTACCCACCCTCCTTCCCCTCTGTGGTACTCCTAGGGTATTTACCCTCCTAATAGCTAGCTGTAGCGGGAGTCTCTTATGGTGTATTTGTTTGTATATATGTACATACATGCTTATTTTTTGTGTTTGCCTTCTACTATTTTGGAAACATTGGCATTTATCCAAAATTTAGCTTTCCAAGAGGGCAACTGGCATCTGGGGCAAGAAACACTGAGGAAAATGGCGTCGGCTGATGCCTTTATACCCGAAGACCAGCAGAGATGACGTCGGGTGAAGTGCGACATCAGCCGAAGCCGGACCCAGATTTTGGAATCCGGACGACCGAAGGGCTGCCTGACGACAGGACAACCCATTTGTTATGACTGCAGATGCTATCCTGTTCGGACATCTACATTTATGGTAGGTACAAAACTGTACTTTATGGTGTATTTGTTTTATTGCTCATTTATTTGTTTGGAATCCTGTTTTTGTCTTCCAATTTGATTACAACCTTCCTTGGAGGGCACCTGGCATCTGGGGCAAGAAACACTGAAGAAAATGGCGTCGGCTGATGCTTATATACTCCAGCCGCTCTGACGTCGGAGAGAAATGCGACATCAGCCGACGTCGGACCCAGACTTTGGAATCCAGCCGACCGAGGGCTGCCTGAGGCAGGACAACCCACATGTTATGACTGCAGTTGCATGTCTATCGGACATCTACATTTATGGTAGGTACAAAACTGTACTTTCTCTGTGCTACCCTTTGACTTATCTACTGCACCCAGAGTATTCACCAAATACTTAGCCTCGGCCATAGCATTTTGCAGACAGAGAAATATACAGATTTACCCTTATCTGGACGACTGCCTCATTCAGACAGAGTGCAAAGAAAAGCTGCTGTAGGACCTTCTCTTTGTCAAAACCCTCCATACTTCCCTATGGTTCACCATCAATGAGAAGAAATCAAAACAAACACCCTCCAGGAGATCATTTTCTTGGGAGCACTGCTGGACACAGCATCCCAAATGGCCTTCCTATCCCCAGAAAAGCAGAGCTTCCAGAAGTCACCTCACTGTCAGGAAGTTCTTTCAAGCGTTGGGGTACATGGCATCTTACATCCTTCTAATTCCTCTGGCCAGGCTTCATATGAGGAAATTTCAGTAGTACCTAAAGAACCTTTGGTGTCAGCACTCTCAGCCTCTACAGACATCTCTCCCTCTGATCCCCTGTATAAAGGCCAAGTTTCTTTGGTGGGCAGGGACCTTTGCCAAGAACAAGGGTCTTCAGTTCATTCTCCTCCCTACTTGGCAGACCATCACCACTGATGCCTCAGACATTGCTTGGGGCACCCACCTAGCAGGCAGGTGCACCCAAGGACTTTGGGATGCCCAGCACCTTCCTTTACACATCAATCAGAAGGAAAGGATGGCAGTACAAAAGACTCCGACATCCTTCAAACCCCATCTCAGGCCAGGGGCTCTTCTTATCAAAACAGACAACACCACAGTAATGTGGCATATCAACAAACAGGGAGGGACCCAATTTTACCCTCTTTGCAGCCTAGCCGTGAACCTCTTACAAGACAGCCTCCTCCATGGGATTGCACCTAATTGCCCAATACCTACCAGGGATCAACAACACCCTGGCAGACCTAAGCAGAAACTTACTAGACCCCTATGAATGGCAGCTCCACAGAAAAATCTTTTAGCAAGTCATTCAGGAGTGGGGAACTCTGGAGGTGGATCTCTCTGCTTCGCATTTCAACCACCAGCTGAAAAAATTCTGTTTAAGGGAGTATCACCACCTAGCATGGAAGGTGGATGCCTTGACCTTCCCCTGGAACTCTCTTTGTGTACGCATTCCCTTCTCTGCCTCTTATTCCCAAGGTACTGATCAAGAGAAGGGAGGAGAGACCAAAGGACATCCTCATTGCTCCAGATTGGCGCAGACAGCATTGGTACCCCTTACTGCACAGCCTGACATTACATCCTCCCAGGCAGCTTCCCCTGATCTCAGACCTCATGACCCAGGTGTGTGTGTGTGGGGGGGGGGATGCTGCAGCCATACTTGCAGACTGTCAAACTTTCAGCATGGCTAATACTTTAAAAGTAAACAAGGGGCCGCTGTTAAGCAAATGTGTCCTAGACATTATCACAGAGGCTAGAAGGCCCAGCACCAGAAAATCTTACGCAGGGAAATGAAAAAGATTCTGCTCCTGGAGCCAGTCCAGAGGGGGCAGTACATCAGTACCTCCCATCCCTGTTATCCTGGGCTACCTAGCAAAGTTACTCAATAGTGGCCTCTCCTTCTCTTCTATTAAAATCCATGCCTCAGCCATTTCTACTCATTTCGATACAGGCCAGCCCCTCTTCTCACATTCTTTGATTAAACAATTCCTCAGAGGGGCTTCTAATATCAGAGCTCCTAGAAGGCCACCCACACCAGCCTGGGATGTGAGTTACATTTTAGAAAAGCTAACCTTATCACCATTCAAACCTGCTGCTTCAGCAGAATTGAGATACCTCTCCTGGAAGACTACTTTCCTACTAGCTATCACCTCAGCCAGAAGGGTTTCAGAACTTCAGGCACTCATTCATCATTTTCCATGCAGACAGGGTCTCCCTGAGGACTAACCCCTCCTTTATGCCCAAGGTGGTATCTAATGTGACCCTCAACCAGGCCATACATCTACCGACCTTCTTCCCTAATCGTCAAAACAAGGGGAAAATAATTCTGCACTCACTAAATGTGCACAGACAGCTCAAATACTACCTGAACTGTACTAAACCCTTCAGGAAAACAGACCAGCTTCTTGTCAGCTTTGCCTCAGGGGCAGAGGGGAAGCCCATTTCCAAGCAAACCATTTCCAAATGGATATCACACTGCATACATTTTTGCTACAGACTACATGAGAACCCTCCCCCCTAAGTCTGTTCGTACCCCTTCCACTAGGGCATCCTCCACTTCCATAGCATTCCTCGGAGGAGTTCCCACCAGGGATGTCTTGGAAGCTGCCACCTGGACCTCTGTCCGTATCTTTACAAATTATTACCACCTACCTCTTTTCTCTAAGGCTAGGGCAGTGTTTGCCTCTGCAATTCTGCAGGGCATGATGACCCATGCCTAGGTCTCTAATCCTTCCACCTCTCTCCTCAGCTTTGGAATCCTCCCACAGTTGATGACTGCAACAGTGAGACACGAAGAACATAGTACAGTTGTGTACACTTACCAAAAATGTAGATGTTTGAGTGTATTCACTGTTGCAGTCCTGATTTCCCTCCCTCCTTTACCCCCCTTATATCCACTTTCCTTAGGGGGACATAAGCTTCTTATAGTGGCTTTTAGACACCAGGACCATTTTACCATATTTCCTTGGGCTTCTGATGGGTTAGGGCAAGAAAAACTGATGTAATTGTGTCGACTGCCTTGCTTTATAGCACTAACGACCTGACGTCAGACTACAGGCGACAGCATCTGACACAGAAAAACATTGACTTTGGTTTTTGGGCCGGCCGAGGGCTACCACAGCAGGGATAACCCACAGGTGATGATTGCAACAGTGAATACACTCAGACATCTACATTTATGGTAAGTGTACACAACTGTGCTTTGAGGTCTATGCGAGTAGACATTACAATTAATTATGGCCCATGGTTTATGGCCCTGCATGTGATATCCCATGCACCTGACCACAGCCAGGCTTAAGCTTTGGCATAGGAGCCAGACGTCCAGGTTGCCGAAGGCGAAGGATCCTGCATGTGAGAATACTGCAACATGGAAGAGAAGGACATCTATGGTTAAGTAAGATTTTATACAACTCTTCTTTCTCTCTTTAGAAAATGGCCAGGGGCAATTACCGTGAGGTTCAACACAGAGTGGACCTATTCACGCAAGATCAGGGATGTGTGATGCACCCTGACATCAGTCATCTTCAGCTGACAGCTTGGATGATTTGGTCTTAATTCCCTTTAGGCACCTGTTTGCTGAGGACATGGAGCAGGTGCTAATATAGACAAGAAAACCTGCTACTAGAAAATCATATATTAGCAAATAGTGTTTGTGCCAACAACAGCAGCAACTTGGTCTTCTGTAACCATTTTCTATGGGCTCTTGGACCCCTCTCCTTCCACCTCCCAAATGTAGTAAGCTAGGATAATCTAACCTTATATCTAAGGCTTCTGCAGCAGTGATCAGTGTAATGAACTTAGTACAGTTGTGTGAGTTTAAAAAAATATATATACTAAACAGGTAAAAACTGAAGAAAGTACAGCGTGTAAACAAGCTTAGTCTAACTGTAGATCTTTGAATGGTCACTGTTGCATTACCCACTCTCTCCTTCATTTCCCTTGTTTTTTGGTATGTTGCTTATGCCAGTGTGTGGACATTACTTTTTATTGCTCATGACATAATCTTTTCAGGGCTCTTCCTCCCTGGCTATTGGCATGAAGGTTGTGAAAGGCTTCATGCCCAAACTCCTTTTTGCCAAGCTTGGCTCAAGCTATCTGACATTTATTTTACATTTTTTGACTGGGCTAGTCTAACTGATGTATGTCCATTTTCATTAGAGGCCTGGGGAGATGAGCTCCGCTAAACAGATAATATTAAAATGAGTACACTCAAATTTTAGGCTAAAGGGCAGTTTTACATAGGAGTATGGTAATAATTTTACTTGCATATACAATCAAAAAGAAAAGAGAGAGGCATGATTCTTACAGTAGCAAACTTGAAAAGGAAGTTTGTGATCTGCAGAGGTGCATGAGAGGGACTAAGAAAAAAGCAAACAAACTTTAGGTCACTTACAGATCATTATCATTGAGGCTAAAGATGTGAGAAGAGAGTACAGTAGACAAAAGGAGGCAGTGATTTATTAGTCTGGATAAGTACATGGGAATAGCCAGTGAGTTTTAAGGTATTCTTTGAGTTGCTTTTTGAAGAGTTGTGTCGAAGTGAGGGATGTAAGTTTTGTAGGAAGAAGGTTCCAGGCTTTCTCACGGTATTTGAGTACAGTGAATTCCCTGACGTATTATTGGATTTGTGCATAGATACTAGTAGTTTGTTTGCTGAGTGTAAAGTTGTAAGATTTTTGTAGGGAATGATAAGGCTAGTGAGAGTTGGAAAATTAGTAGGATGATAGAGGGACGTGTGGGTGATAGTAAGTTGATGAAATAGAAGTTGATTGGGTAGCTCCAGCCATCTGAGCTGTTTAAGGTTATGAGAATGGTAAGTTCTAGAAGGGGAGCTAGTGGCAAATCTGGCGATGTTGTTGTAGGCAATTGCCAGTTTGTTGAGCTTATCTTTGGATAGATTAGTATAGATGGATGAGGCATAGAGGAGGGTGGAAATAAGATGGGTTTGGGTGATAGTAGTTCTAGCTAGAGGAGTAAGGAAGGGTTTAATTTTGTAAAGAGAGCCGAGTTTTCTGTTAACTGCTTTTATAGTGGTGTTAATGTGAGTGTCAAAGTTAAGGTTGTGATCAATGGTTATTCCCGAGAGTTTACTTGTCGGGTCATGTGACATGACAGTGCCATTATTAGATGTAACTGAATTCTGTTGTGGAAGATTTTTGTGTCAGAGTAAAGAGCAGTAATTTTGTTCTGTTGGGATTCAGGAGAAGGCAGCAATGTTGAAACCAGTTTTCAACAATATTAAACCCACTTTGGGTGAGGAATTGGAGTTCAGATGAGGTAGTGGCAGAACATAAAGTAGAATCATCAGCATATTGTATGCAGGTCGCTTGAGGAATTGCTGTAATTAGATCATTGATGAAAATTGAGAATAGAAGAAGGCCTAGAATAGAGCCTTGAGGGACACCAAGGAAAATAGGAAGATGCTTGGAAAGATTATTTTCCTAGAGCAGAGCCTACTGCCTAGGGTAGGACTTGAACCATTATAATGCCTGTCTCTCTAGTGAGAAGGATTCAAGTATATTTAAAAGAAGCTGATGATTTACCAGATCGAAGGCTTTTGAGAGGTCAGTAAAGAGTGCAGAGGATTAAGTATTATTATTATTACGGTATTTGTTGATGCTGTCAGTGAAGGATAGGAGGGCAATGATAGTGCTATGGAATGGCCTAAAACAATGCTGGCAATCAACAAATAAGTTGTTTTGGAGTAGGTGATCAAGAAGTTGGTGGTGGATGCATTTTTCCATGATTTTTGCTAAAGGAGAAAGTAAGACTTTTGGGAGAAAGTTTGAAAGTTCAGTTGAGTTGCCGCCTTTGTGAAGAGGGATAATATAAGAGATTTTCCAGAGGGTTGTGATAGTTCCTTCCTTAATGATTCTATTTATTAGGATAGAGATTGGATAGGCTAGAACCTTTGCTGCTAATTGCATATATTCTGCTGGGAGACTATCAGCGGTGGGAGTGCATGGCTTGAGTTTTTGAAGAAGGGAGCAGATGAGGGATATAGGAACTGGTTGTAAATGGAATGCAGGAGCTAAGGTATTAGTGTTGGGCAGTAAGTTTATGTAGGCAGGAGGTAGGTAGTTAGCTAGAGATTGGATGGCATCAGTAAAGAAGATATTAAAGGCATCTGCTATATGCTTGGGATTGTTGCTAGGGGTGCCTGATGGGGTAGGCATTTTAGAGTGGCCTGGATGTAGAAGTCTTATTAATACCTGACCAGAACTTTTGTGGTTTGTGTTAGTGAGATTGTTGGAGGTGGAAGTAAACGTTTTTTTTATCAAGAAGTATAGATTTTTTAGTGGCATTTCTTAGCTGTCTAAATATCTGGTGATCTGTAAAATTTTTTGTAGTTCTCCATTTAGCCCAGCTTTTATTTCTTGTTAGGATCTTTTGCCTAGTCTCTTTAGTGAGCCAAGGTGCAGGTTTATTCCTAACAAATAGGGGCATGATAGTCCAGTATTTGTAAGAATTTGGAGTTAAAGTAGGACACTGCTTCCTTGAGTTGGAGATATTTTAGGGGTGACCAGTCACAAGCCTTCAGTTCTGTATGGAAGTTTTCTGGTTTAAAATTTCTGTTGGACCGAGAAGTTTTGCAACTGGTAGGGTTGGGAATATTGATCTTATGTTTAATGATATAAGTGAGTGGTCACTAATGTCAGGAAGGATTCCTGCTCGATAAGCAGGTGAATGTTTATTCGGATCCAATCTAAGATGCTTTCTTTGTTATTAGGTTTATTGATCCTGGTAGGGGTGGTAATATTTTGGGAGAAGCCATGTAGGTTTATATGGGAAGTTGGCTTGGTAGAGGTACAGCTATTCCAGTCTATATTGAAGTCGCCTAGCACTATGGTTTCTTGAGGGTAGTAAGTAGAGAGCCAGCTAAGAATATTTTCAAGGGAGTTGATGTTATTACCAGGGGGAAGGTAAGATCATATAATATAGGTAGCTTTGGAAATATTGATCTGAAGTTCAGTGTTCCCAAGTGAAGGTAATTGTGCATCAAATGGAGTTAGTTGTAGCCCAAATTTATATAATATTGCCACCCCACCACCCTTTTTGGTTTTGCGGACTGCTCTCAAAATATTATAACCAGGTGAGGTCATTTCATTGTCCTGGGTAGCAGGTTTACGCCAGGTTTCTGTTAGACATAGGATATCAAGAGAGTGTACGTCTAAGAGAGCGTGAAGTTGGGCAATTTTATTGTTTAAGCTCTGTATGTTAAGGTGAGCTATAGAGAGGGAATTGGGTGTCCTAATGAGGTTATTATAGGTGGAGGGATTGGATGCATAGGGGCTGGTGGTGGTGTTATTGTTTGGCCCAGGGTTGGGATGGATGTCTCCAGAAGGGGATGTTGTTTGAGTCTATGTGAGAGCTTTAGGAATGTATGGAGTAGAGTTGGTGATTTTCTATGATGGGGGTAAATAATATGGGCTAGTCTATGATACTTTGGGAGTAAGTAGTTGGATGTAGCTGTTATGCCTACATGATTTTGGGAAGCTATCTGGGTATGTGGGTAAGTTTGCTTGTAGGGATAGTGAAATTCAGAGTAGGTGAGGTTTTCATAAGCAGTTAGTATATATGGTACAGATAAAAACCTTAGGAGAACATAAATGAGCAATAGTTTCACCTGTTTAGACATAGGTGTACTTGGCATTCTGAGGGGGGATTATAAGATAGTTGGAGGTGGGAGGGATTGAGAATGAGGAGGGTAGTTATAAGTTGGTTGTAGGTGGAAGGGATTGAGAAAGATGAGAGTTGGAGAGAAGTAATAGCTGCTGAGATAGTGCTATAACTAGTAACAGTATGTAATTGGCTAGTAGTAATCTAGTACTGCAATGAACAATAGAATATGATTGGTTGTTTAGGTGGGTGGGTGTGGCTGTAGAGGTATGTGTAGAAGCATTGGGGTGGGTGGAATTTGGGGGTAGGGTAGGGGAGTGGAGTGAGCCCGCAGGGCGAACAGAGTGGGTAGAGCCAAGCAGTAAAGTAAGAAGGCAGGTAGTGATGAAAACAATTAGAGATATTGGAAGGTAAGTTCAAAGTAAGGTATACGAGGAAGTCAGGGGCTTTCAAGTGATGAGAAGGGAAGAAAGATAAGAGTAATAACAGAGAGAAAAGGGGGATAAAGGTGGTATCAGAGGCAGGAAAAAAAATTTGGTATAAGGGCTTGTATTCTAAGAACAAAGTAACTGGTAGGTAGTGTTCGTATACTGCCCTCTAATGGTCATTCCTTGTAACATCGATAGTTAAGTCGCAAGGGGAGATTGAGCGAGTTGTAGGAGAAGGAGAAGAAAAAATGAAAAGCAGGGGGGAGAGTTTAGAGGTTAGACTAATGGAGGGTATAGGGGATAGGGAGTGGGAGACTATGACTCAAGGTATTCCTTTTAGGGAGCGCTCCCTGAAACAAATAAAAACAGGAATTAGTTGTAGGACATGAGGAGCAGGTTAGACATACTTTTATAACTACTATTCCAGCTTTATAGGTCAGTACAGCACAGGGAAGACAGTGGGTCCTTTTCCTGCATTGGGATGAGGTAGTAAGCTTTTGATTAAGAAGTCAGGTATTTCTGTGTCTTGGGTAGCCCCAAAGGACACAATAGCAGGGGTGGTTTACACTGGCAGGAAGGGTTACAAGCTTAAGGAGAAATGTAGAGAGGGAAAAAAATGTTAAAGGATACACAATGCAGAGACAGGCACAAACTTCCAGCAGTCTTACAAAAATCTAATAAACGTAATGTAAGCAAACAAGCTATAAAGATAAGAGATCAAAAAATAGCTAGCATAGCATTGGAATATCTAATTGCTGTAATTTTCTGTTCAAAAGAGCCACCTAATATACTTGGGTATAGACACTAGCCTTTACAGTTAAAAGTGACATTCAGAATAAGCATTTTACTGATAATATAATACTAATCATGGCTTAATAAATGATAAAAACATAGAACGCTAACCAGGGACCAGTAAGCAGTGCCCAAGCTAGAAAATAAGCAGAAATGTTGCAAAGCGTTATTTAGTGCAGCCCCGTTCTGCACTCCTGCTACACTAAAAACGCGCGAACAACTCAACTGATGCTAGCGAGTCTTATAGAAACGTAGCTGGTAACCCAAGTATGGGTTTTAGGTGCTAAAAAGTTCAGAAACCATGGACAACCCTCAGAATACGCTGTACGAATACAAACATTTGCTCACCTAACACTTTACACAGATAATCCTTGACTCAGGCAATAGGCAGAACAACTACTACTATAGTTGATAGTAGTTGTAATGCGACTACAACAGTATACGTTCACAAAAGCAAAAAGAATTAGAAGCAGCAGTTTTAGTTTAAAAAAAAAAAAAAAAAAAATGAAAGGCATATGTTCTCAAGAAGTATACACCAATATAAAAGTAATGAATCCAAAAAGAAAAACTTACTATGAACGCTACCACCAGGGATACACAGCAGCCGGGAGAGGGGCTAGGGATATAAAGATGAAGCCCTGAGGGAGAGGATGGATATATAAGTTTAGGAACAAGAGCAGAT
Organism: Protopterus annectens; assembly: GCF_019279795.1. Classification (NCBI taxonomy): domain Eukaryota; kingdom Metazoa; phylum Chordata; order Ceratodontiformes; family Protopteridae; genus Protopterus; species Protopterus annectens. The sequence continues at coordinate 897,880,808 of NC_056728.1, forward strand.
GTTAAAAAAGGGGAAGAAGGGGGTTAGGTAGATGTGTGCGTGTAGGTACAGAGAGGAAAAGTGGGAGGGGTAAGGTAGATGTCTACGAGTGTAGGAGCAGGAGGAAAGGAAGACACAGGAAAGAAGTGAGCTAGTACCAAATAATTTAATGTGGTGGTGAGTGAGAATGTTTGGGGGTAGAAGTAAGTAATGGAGATTAGATGGAGAGGGAAGGTAGTACAAGATGATTCAGTGTATATAACTATGGCAGAGAGAGAGGTTGGGGGTAGGGGAGAAGGGCCAAGTAGTAAAGTAAGAAGGCAGGTAGTGATGAAAACAATCAGAGATATTGGAAGGTAAGTTCAAAGTAAGGTGTACGAGGAGGTCAGGGGCTTTCAAGTGGTGAGAAGGGAAGAAAGATAAGAGTAATAACAGAGAGAAAAGGGGGGATAAAGGTGGTATCAGAGACAGGAAGAAAAATGTGGTGTAAGGGCTTGTATTCTAAGAACAAAGTAACTGGTAGGTAGTGTTCTTATACTGCACTCTAGTGGTCACTCCTTGTACCTTTGATAGTTATATCGCAGGGGGAGATTGAGCGAGTTGTGGGGGAAGGAGAAGAAAAAATGAAAAGCAGGGGGAGAGTTTAGAGGTTAGACTAATGGGAGGGTATAGGGGATAGAGAGTGGGAAACTGTGACTGCTGGTATTCCTGAGAGAGGGAGCACTCCCTGAAACAAAAACAGGAATTAGTTGTAGTTGTAGGAGATGAGGAGCAGGTTAGACATACTTTTATAACTACTATTCCAGCTTCCTAGGTAAATACAGCACAGGGAAGACAGTGGTCCTTTTCCTGCACTGGGATGAGGTAGCAGATTTTGATTAAGAAGTCAGGTATTTCTCTAGGTCTTGGGTAGCCCGAAGGACACAGTAGCAGGGGTGGTTTACACTGGCAGGAAGGTTACAAGTTTTATAACTACTACTCCAGCTTCCTAGGTCAATACAGCACAGAGAAGACAGTGGTCCTTTTCCTGCGCTGGGATGAGGTAGCAGATTTTGATTAAGAAGTCAGGTATTTCTCTGGGTCTTGGGTAGCCTGAAGGGTACAGTAGCAGGTGTGGTTTACACTGGCAGGAAAGTTACAAGTTTTATAACTACTATTCCAGCTTCCTAGGTCAGTACAGCACAGGGAAGACAGTGATCCTTTTCCTGCACTGGGATGAGGTAGCAGATTTTGATTAAGAAGTGAGGTATTTCTCTGGGTCTTGGGTACCCCGATGGACACAGTAGCAGGGGTGGTACTGGCAGGAAGGTTACAAGTATGAACGCTACCACCAGGGATACACAGCAGCCAGGTGCTTTTTTGGGTGCAAGGAAGGTGCTCAGAAGCTCTGGAAGCTGGCCAACTATTTGCATCAGTGATCATTCAAACATCTACTGTTAAGGTAACCTTGCTTACACTGTACTTCAGTTCTTTATTTGTTTAGTTATATTGTGTCTTGTATTTTCCCACATCTCCCTTGAGAACTCCGCAGAGTTTCTCACAATTAAAACTCCTAAGTATCTCATTCTGTAATGACTCAACAGAATGGTTTATTACTTAATATCTCACACACAGGAAAATAATTGACACTCATGGGTTTTATTCACTTTGTATTCTGAGAGTTCAGGGAAATTCCTTAGTAAACTGAATAGGTTGTAGACATCCTGTTCTGGATCAGATAGCATTACTTGCAGATTTTCTTTTAATGTACATTTTTCTCCAGACCATAGCAATCCCATCCAATTGTATGTCTCTGTTTTGTCTTTAAGGCCGATGGCTCTAGTTAGAGTGTATTGTAATGGTAGCAATGGGCATCCCTGCCTTGTGCTTCTTCCTGTCTTCATTTTTGGTGTTATCCTACTGTTTTGCATCACAGTAAGGTTCCTGTATCAGAAAAAATTAAATCTCTAGAGAACCTCATGTGCTTTAAGATTTTCCATAGTTAGTCCCATTGTACTGGAGCATATGCCTTTTTCATTGCTCAGACTTGCTATTAAAATGAACTTGCCTGCTTTCTCTGCTTATTGATGCATCATGCAAATCTTTTAATATATTGCCCAATACTTCTTTTTATAAAATCGCATTGATCTTGATTAATTAGACCGGTAAGAGTTTTCTTAACCTCCTAGCAAGTATCACTTAAAGTTTTTTAGTAGTAGTTCAAGGCAGATATGAAGTGGTACTGTCTTGGGTTTAGTAGGGTATTTCCCTTCTGTATTAACTGCTTTCTTTCAAGAGTCTGGCACTGTCCTAACTTTCAGTACCCTATTTCAGAGGTTATTCCAGATTAGTGCTGTATTTTGTTGCATACCTTGAGAGGTCACTCATCCATACATGTTGATTTAGGTGTCACTAGGATTTTTAACTGCTCATCTGTTTCTCTCTGATATGTTGTTGCTATTAACCCTTTTATCTCGTTCCATTCCATTCATGGTAATTTCAGTCCATTTAAAAACCCCTTCTAGTAGTTCCAGCCATCTCTTGTAAGCCATATACCAGCTAGCAATTGTGCTGTAAATTTTGAGTCCTTATTTTATCTCTCCCAAATTGTTGATATTCTTTGTGTTTCACTGTTGCAGTTATTACATTTGGGTAATCTGATTGCAGGTTGCCTTCAGTCGGCCTGATTAACAAAGTCTTGGGTCCTGCGTTGGTTGCTGTCCCTTCTTCCATGACGTCAGGTCATCAGGGGTATAAAACATGCAGCCGAGGTTAGACAAATGGGAGGATTACATCAGTCTTTCTTGCCGTGTGGTGCCCGAACAGAAGCAGTTCTCAAGTGCCGGTTGGCCGACTCCTGAAATTTTCATTTTTGAGTTTCAGAACCGAAGTCTTCAACTTACAGCTAAGTACCCCATTGGGGAAACTTTCTTGCTCCTTACCAATGAGAGTAAAAATTAGTAATTGTATTACCTGTGGGAAGCAAATACCTCATAAAGATTTTCATTTGTACTGTATTCCTTGCCTAGGCCCTGACCATGACGTACCTTGTTGTCGGTTTTGTGCTTTATTTAATCAACGCACTATCCGTCGTCTTTACATTTTTGCCTCTAAATATTTTGTTTCACTGTTTTAATTATCCAGAAATGTTGTCGGTTAGCCATCCCACTACCGGAATTTCAAAAAGATGCAAAGAAAAAGACAGAGACAGGCTATCAAGATCCAAAACTGCCAATGACGCTTCTCCTAAGCCAGTCGCCAGTTCGCCGGTACTCAGTGAGGCGCTTTTGCAGCCCCTGATACCCGCTACTTCTGATTCGCAGGCCTCTACTGAGACCCATTTGGAGTCCGGTATGCCGCGAGATGCTTCACCTACGGAACCCACGGATATCTCTACCTTGGACGGATCTGGAGCCGCTTTGCAGGCACTGGCTTCTGAGGGTGTATTCAGGCCTACAGGCTTGCATATTAAACCGACTCCACCATCAATACTAAGGCCTAAATCTCTATCTATCTCTAAAAAACTGATGCCCAGGCCACATGTTCAGGCCCCTATGCCTAAAAAACAAATGATCAAAATGGCTGAAGATTTAATTACTCTAATCAGGGGTTGTCAACCCCCCTCCCTTCTAAGAGGCCTAGGGCTGAGCTTGACTATGAATCTTCTGATCAGGATTCTCTCTCTTCTGTTTCTTCAAATGATCTGGATTTGTCCATACCTACTTATGAGGATTCTGATGGCAGAGGATTCCATTCCTTCTGCTACACCCCCCCCCCCCCCAAGGACTTTTCTTTTGGGGAAACTTTGCATACCTTAAGGGAGCACTTCCACTGAGATGGTCAGGAATTTTCTGAATCATAAAAGAGGCTTAGTGATTTCCTTCTTCGTCAGCATAGGCCTTTGTCTTTACCTCCTGTACTAGACATTGTTGATGATGTCTTTTCGGAATCCATTATGGCCCCTGATTCCCTGCCCTCCGGCTCCTAGTAAACCTGATAGATACCTACAGGGTTCCTGACTCCCATAAGTTCCTTTTCAAAAATCCTGTTGCGGACCCAGAAACCATTTCTCAGGGGCCCAAGGGCATTAAGGCTTCTACTGCTAAAAATCCTACCCCTTCTGATAGAGATTCCAGGGTGCTGGATAGATGGGGTAAATATGTGTATACTTCTGCAACCTTGGCAAGCAGGGCTTTAAACTGTCAATTTCATATGCTAAAATATCAGCAGCATATCATGGGAATGCTTAAACAGAAAATGATGTTGATTTCTGACTGTGTGGAAAATAAAGATTTACAGGATTTATTGCATTCAGCTGAACAAGTTGGAAAACATACGTTTCAGTGTGGTTTTGATTCTTTAGAGGCCTCTTGCAGGGCTGCTGTTACTGGGTCTGAGCTTAGAAGGCATTCTTGGCTTAAGGAGCAATCTCTGCCTGATCATGTTAAAGCAAAATTGTTGGATGCTCCTTTAACTCAGGCCCGTCTGTTTGGCAGTAAGGCTGAAGAAGTTCTAAAAACAATGGAAGACAAAACTAAATCTATGCAAACTGTGAAAGATTTCTTACAAGTGCAACCTCCAAGGTTTAGTAGGCACTGGCCTACTAAGAACTGGTCCTTTCCAGGTCCTCCCAGATCCACCCAAGCCAAACCCAGACACACCAAAAGCACCAGGTTTCAGTCCCAAGGGACTCTCAGAACTAAGCAATGGGGTGCTTCCACTTCCAAATCTCGAAATAACAAGACACCCCCCCTATGGTAAACAGTTTCAATGACTTCCCTTTACAATTACCAAGCACTTACCTTTCAACCGCCCCTTTGGGGGGAAATGTTGCTCTTCATGCAAAAAACCGGCAGCTCATAACCCAGGACAAATGGATTTTAAATATAGTGTTCCAGGGATACTGATTTCATTTCCACGCTTTACCAACTCGAAACGGGTTGCCAGACCTGCCCTCAAATCAGTGGACAGAGGCTCAGAAACAAGTACTTTCCCCTCTTAAACATGGGGGGCTATTCAACTGGTACCAGAAGAGGAAAAGGGACAAGGTTTTTATTCCAGACTTTTTCTGGTACCCAGGAAAGACAATTAATGGCGTCCAATTCTGGACCTGTCTACTCTAAACACCTTTCTGGACATTCCAAAATTTGAGATGCTGACTCTTCACCAGTTGCTTCCTATGCTAGGCAAGGATGCCTAGTTGGCAACTCTAGATTTGAAAGACGCTTACCTGCATATCCCAATCAGAGAATCTTGCAGAAGATACCTTCGCTTCAAAGCAGGCTACTTGCACTATCAGTTCTCTGCACTGCCCTTTGGCTTGTCTACTGTGCCCAGGGTGTTCACAAAATGCCTGGCTCCAGTAAATGCATTTTGCAGGCAAAGAAATATTCAAGTATATCCATACCGGGACAATTGTCTAATTCAGACAGAAAACCAGGCCATACTTATAAAACAACTGGCGTTTGTACAACGGGTTCTAACTTGTCTAGGGTACACCATAAACGAAAAGAAATCACAACTGGTACCCTCTCAACAGATTACATTCCTGGGTGCAAGCTTGAATACAACTGCCCAGATGGCTTTCCTCATGCCAGAAAAACAAATTCATTTGGTAACTTACTTCAAACAGGTGGCCACAAAAACCTTGCTATCTGCAAGACAAATACTACAAGCCTTGGGGTTCATGGCCTCCTGCATTCTTCTAATTCCATATGCAAGACTACGTATGAGGAAACTTCAGTGGTACTTAAAAGGTTTATGGAGTCAACATTGTCACAGCCTGGAAACAATGATTCCTATCATACCTTGCCTATGCCTAGAGTTCCTATGGTGGGCAGAGGCCTGCCACCAAAACAAGGGACTGCCATTCACACTACCTACTGCCACCCAAACCCTAACTACAGATGCATCAGACTATGCATGGGGGGGGGCTTATCTGGCATTGAAGTGCATTCAGGGCAAATGGAGCCCAAAACAAATGCACTTACATATCAATCAGAAATGTTAGCTGTACAGAATGCTCTGATAGCCTTCAAGGACTACATTCATCCAGGACAACTACTGATAGACAGACAACACCACGGTTATGTGGTACATAAACAAGCAGGGGGGTACACATGCCTACCTCCTCTGTAGACTAGCCATGGCATTGTGGAACACGGCCTTGAGCTCCCAAGTGCGACTACAAGCTCAGTTCCCGCCAGGAAAGCTGAATATTCTGGCAGGCAAACTAAGCAGAAATCTCATGGACCCACATGAATGGAAACGGGAACCGTGGATTTTTCATCCTGTTGACATGCAAATGGGGGAGCCCAGACATAGATCTTTTTGCCTCACCCCGGAACTACCAGTTGGACAAATTTTGCACAAGAACTCCTCACAAAAAAGCCTGGAAAGTGGATGCTCTGTCCTTCAGCTGGAAAAACCTATCAGTCTACGCATTTCCCCCTCTGCCTCTACTCTCCAATGTTCTGTTAAAGGTCAAACAGGACAAACCAAAAATGATTTTGATTTCTCCAGACTGGCCATGCTAACACCAGGTGCCCACTCCTGTGCATTGTGTCACAAATTTCTCCATGGCACCTGCCACAGACACCTTCCTTACTGTTTCAGCAGGAGAACCAAATTCTGCACCCTCAGCTCCCAACATTGAAACTTGCAGCTTGGCTAATCACATAAATTCACCCTTAGCATCCCTCAGCAAACCTGTGATGGATGTCATCCTGGAGGCGAGGAGACCTAGTACTAGAAAATCTTATGCTGACAAATGGAAAAGATTCTGTGCCTGGAGTCGGTCTCAAGGGATGAGCACAGCAGCACCCAATTTACCTCAGATTTTGCAGTACTTGACTGAGATGCCTCACAAGGGCCTGTCTTTTTTCTCCATTAAAATCCACGCCTCGGCCATTTCAGCTCATTACAACACAGACCCTCCCCTCTTCTCTCATCCTCTGCTCAAGCAGTACCTCAGAGGGGCCAAAAACTTAACCACCCAGGAGGGCACCACCCCTGCCTGGGACCTTAACTTTGTATTGGAAAAACTCACTCTTCCTCCTTTCGAGCTAGCTGCTACTGCAGACTTAAAATTTCTTTCTTGGAAAATAGCCTTCCTTTTAACAATCACTTCAGCTAGAAGGATATGTGAATTACAGGCCCTTATGACAGTGGAGCCTTTCATCAACTTTCATGCGGACAGGGTGTCACTCAGGACCAGTCCATCCTTCATGCCCAAGGTGGTATCCAGTGTGGCTCTTAATCAGTCCATTCATTTACCAACTTTCTTTCTCAATCCGTAGAACAAGGGGGAGAGGATTCTGCATTCATTGGATGTGCACAGACAACTTAGATTCTATTTGAACAGTACTAAATCTCGAAGAAAATCTGAACAACTGCTGGTGGCATTTGCTGCAGGGGCAGAGGGAAAGGCTATTTCAAAACAAACCATTTCTCAATGGATAAGCCATTGCATTCATTTCTGCTATAAGCACCATGGAAAACCTATCCCCCAGGGGATCAGATCTCATTCCACCAGGGCTGCATCTATTTCTGCAGCCTTTCTCAGAGGTGTTTCTACCAGGGATATTCTAGAAGCTGCTACCTGGAGTTAAGTTCACACCTTCACCAAGCATTATCACTTACCAATTTTTTGTAAATCTAGAGCTGGTTTTGACACTGCTGTTTTGCAGGGCCTTATATGTAGTCCTAATGCTGTATAAATCCATCCTTCCAACCATAGCTTTGGAATCAACCCAAGTGTAATGACTGCAACAGTGAAACATGAAGAACATAGTACAGTTGTGTACACTTACCATAAATGTAGATGTCTGAGTGTATTCATTGTTGCAGTCCTGGATGTTCATCGTGTTACCCTGCTGCAGTCATCACACTTGGGTTATCCTGCCATCAGGCGGTCCCGCAGTTGGCCCGAATTCCAAAGACTCGGTCCGGCGTCGGTTGCTGTCGCTTCTTCCCTGACGTCAGTGCGTCAGGGGTCTATAAGAGGCATCCAACGTCATTTTCTTCAGTCTTTCTTGCCACGCGGTGCCCGAAGCAGAAGCAGTTCAAGTGCCGGTTGGCCAACACCTGAGATTTTCGATTTGAATTTCAGTCCGAAGTCTTCAATAAAGCTAAGTACCCCATTGGGGAACATTTTCTTGCCTCAGTCTGATGTCAGAAAAAGTTAACAATTGCATTTCTTGTGGGAAGCAAATACCTCATAAGGAATTCCATTCCTATTGTATTCCTTGCCTAGGCCCAGACCACGATGTCACAGGTTGTCGGTTTTGCGCTAGGTTTAATAAACGCACTATCAAAAGCCGTTTTGACTTCACACGGCATTACTTTGGTAGGAAATTCAATTATATCATGCCGTCAGAGCAGCCGACGACCGCAATTCATAAAAAACGCTAGGATAAGGACAGGCAGCCTAGGAATAAGCCAGACCCCGAGGCCTCAGCTGGGCCTGTCGCTGGTTCTCCGGTTTTCAGTGAGGTGCCTACGCAGCCCCAGACAGCTGCCGACTCCCACGCGGAGTCTACTAGGCCGACGCAGCCATCTACCGACACCGGAGAAGATTTAGACACCGGTGCAGAGGAAACACCTTCGGTTGCAGAAGGTGTCTTCAGACCAACTACACTCACCATTAAATCTTATGCTAAACTTAAAACTCCTTTAAAACCTAAGAAAACTGTTCATTAGTCTACAGGTCAAGGCCCCATGCCTAAGAAACAGATGCTTAAGATGGCTGAAGATTTAATTACCCTTATCAGGGGTTCCCATCCCCCTCCTGATAAAAGACCAAGACAGGAGGAGGATTATGCATCCTCTGACCAGGTTCCTCTCTCCTCAGATTTTTCTGAGGAACAGGATTACACTTTATCACCTTATGAGGATTCTGATGCTGAAGATTCTATTCCCTCAACATCTCCCCCTGAAGACTACTCCTTTGGGGAAACATTGCATACCATGAGGGAACATTTCCACTGGGAAGGCCAGGGTTACTCAGATTCTAAGAAAAGGCTCCGAGAGTTCCTTCTGTTACCCCAGCACAGACCCCTTGCTATTCCTCCAGTTTTAGATATTGTGGATGATGTCTACTTGGAGTCTAGTTTAAATCCAGACTCACTACCTCCTGCTCCAGCCAAACCAGACAGATAGTACAGAGTCTCTATACAACATCAAACTGAGTAACGAACTGGATATCGATCTGGAACACCACCAAAAGGAACAACTACCAGTGAAAATAAAACTTTATTTTCTCTCATTCTCTCTAGCGCCTCGGCTCAACAAAAGCCTTCAAGGAGTAACAATTCACATACATCCATAGCATTTATACACCATCATCAACTTGTTATACAGTTAAACAATTAAATATTCAAATACAAATCCAATTATCTACTTAAAAAAAAACAGTGTATTAAATCAAACTTTTCCAGCAACAGTCAATATTTAACCCTTTAGGGGTTAATGTCTCATTTTAAAATAAAAATCATCTCTTTCTTTAAAAGTTCATTTCTTATTATACCCTCACTAGCTTCATTTATGAAAATCTGCTCTAAAATAGCTACCGTCAAACTGTCACATTTTGAATTGTGAAACTCTACAAAATGTTGTGCTAAGGGACTTAGGTTCATACTAGGCTATCTGCCCTAGGGCATTTATAAGCCTAGCCAGAATGTGTTTGGCTTTCGCCACCCATTTTAAATTTATTTTGCTATGCCCTTTTTCGAGGTTAGTATACTGTGCCTCTGTCTAACAGTGACACAGAAGTGATACCCAGGGTAAACCTATGATCTCCCATCCACTCATCAAGATTCCTCTTGAAGAGAGTCAATGAGGGAGTCTGCCTAACCTGGATTGGGATTTTATTCCAGAGTGAAGGGAGCCTCTGGGTTATGAATCTGTCCCTCCAGCATGTCCTATTTATTTCAGTGCTGAGGTTCAAGTCTCTCTATCGCGTAGCTCGATGGGATTTGGATTTTCTGAGGTGCAGCATGTCCATTAATTCCAGGTTGGACATGGCTTTATACGTCAGGCACAGATCGCCTCTGAACAGGCGGTATGCCACTGAGTAGAGCTGGAGTTTCTTTAACTGGGCAGTATATGGCATCTGTTTGAGCTCTTTGATCCTCTTGGTGAGGTACTTTTGGGGTCTTTCCAGTTGCTGCAGGTGTCTGGTAAGGTACATCCCAAAAGGGGCATTGTACTCAATTATGGGCCTGATGAGGGATGAGTAAAGAGGCACGATGACGTCCCCTGATCTAGATGTGAATCCCTTCATGATTAGGTGGGCTATATAAAATGATGTTATGTGATCCTATCTTGCCTACATTCTGTACTGATGGGTTCGGAGCCGATCCTCGGCTCTGACTCGGCACGCTGTACTATAGAGCAAAGTCTCTAATTGGCTGAGCTATTCTACATCCCAGGATGCACCACTACTGCTTCCCCAGATCTCGTTTGCCGCTTGACAGCAATAGACATGGTCTCGACTTGGCTGGGCTAAGTACTCTTTACTGACTAATTTCCTGTCGGAATTTTTCTAATTTTTCAACCAAAAGCTGTTTTAACAGCTACTAAACATTTTTTGAGTGTGAATTGGAAGTTTGTGTGGATTTATTGTTAGCGTTAGGTTCCCGCTTAAATTACTAGGGATTGCCTCGCACTGTTCTTTGGGCTGTGATACTGCCCTTTTTGTTACAAAATTTGTTGTGTGGATTTGTTTCTGCTAGACGTCAAGGTCCCATTTTTAGTTAGAGGGGCCTTGCCCTTGCGCTCTACAGAGCTGTGTTACAGTTTTTTTTGCCTGTGCAATTTACTGGCCTATCCTGTTTAAATTAGAGGGATTTGGCATCTCTGTGCACTTAGTTTACTCTGATTTTGGTTTGTGTATTTTGTGGTGATGTCGAAGGAACATAGGCCTTCGGGGTTTAAAAAATGTACCAAGTGTGGGTACAAAATGTCAATCACGGATGATCACTCCCTATGTGTTTATTGCTTAGGCCCTAAGCACCTTCAAGAGTCGTGCAGTGTATGCCACGCTTTTTCTTCTCGTGTCCTCCAAGAGAGGAAAAACAAATTGATATTGAAGGGGCTTATCACCCCTTCTTTTGAGGAGGCTTTATCTTCTTCCCCCTCTCCTTCCAGGAAGAAGTCTTCAGCTCCGACCAGTCCGTCGGAGCCGACAGCTAAGAAATCAAGGCAGGCTTCTCCGTCGGCTCCACGGACTTCGGAGCCGAGGTCAGAACGGTCTGCCTCGATGCCTCCAGCCTCGACTCCTCTGTCTTCGGAGCCGAGCGCTCGAGCATCGAGAGGCGGGTCACCTTCTCCGGCTCCATTGGTTTCGGAGCCGAGAAAGGTCGCTCGCTCAGACTCTTCTACCTCGGCGCCGAAGTCCCCGTCGGCTCGGAGGGAAATTGCTGTACTGGTGGAATCTCCCTCTGCGCCGATATTACTTGAGACTATTCGGAGCCGGTCCCCCAGTCTTTCGGAACTGGCGGAGAAGTCAACTCGGGCCCGATCGGTCTCTTCTCGGTCTTCGAGGATGTCCGATTCGGATATAGACAGGGTACTTCAAAGGCTATTCCAGTCTCCAGTTTTCCAAAAGTTAGTCTCGACTCCAGCCCAGTCGGCTCCGGAGCCGATTGTCCACCCTGTTGTATTGGTTCCTCCTCCAACAGACTCGGCACCATTGGAGTCGGTGCTGGTGGAGCCAGTGGAGATTCTTGGGTCGGCTCCGACCCTTACTCCAACCCCGACCTTCGGGTCGGAGTTCGGTACACGGACCTCCTCGGTCGGCCCCGGGGGTGACGCTTCAGGTCCGATGCTTTCGGTTCCGAGCCTCCCTCTCGGTGTGTTGGCTGCGGGAGTGCTGTCTACTGTTGTGGCCTTGGGGGTCGGACCTTCCCAGGACTCGGGGGGGGGGGGGGGGGGGTCCAGCCTTCAGGGCCATGAGGAGTGCTTTGGCCATATCTTCCTTGGCTACCTCCACCATCTCTCCGGCACCTTCCCTTGGCATGGAGACTAGTTCCATTGTTGTCCCCCTGTCTCAAGACAGCGGAGCCCTGGGGCCTGAGGTCACCCCCATTGGGGATTCTTCCCTTCCTGGGGGTCCTTCCGAGGCTTCTTCAGAGGAACCTCCCAGGAAGAGACAGTGCGAGAGGAAGCACGTCGACTCTCCTGATGAGTCTCTCACCTCTGACACCGACCTCGATGATGCAGAGGGGTCCCCCAAGTCGTCCTCGGATGATGTCTCCTTTGTGGATATCTTGGAAATCCTCAAGCAACGAGGCGACTGGCAGTCCAAACCCCCTTCCGCTGAGGAGTCGGTATTCCTCAAGGCCTTCGGGGCTCAGCCTTCTGCCTCCTGGGTGTCTCCGCCCTTCGACGAGCTCCTGGATTTGATCTCTCGAAGGGTGTGGGAGCACCCGGATTCTGTGGAACCGGTGCCAGCTCGCCTGAATAAATTTCTGTCAGCCCCCCCTGAAAAGGACTTCTTATCTAAAGGTGTGGCCGTAGATGCCCTGATGGTGGCATCTGCTACCCAGCAAGATGTGGCAGAGGCTTCGACGTCCGTCCATCCTCCTAATAAAGAGTCCAGGAGTATGGATCGGTACGGGAAGAGCACCCTTACTTCAGCAGCCTTTACTTTAAGGTCTCTGAATTATCTGACGCACTTCACCAGACTTCAGGGGGATCTGGTCAAGGAGCTTTCAGATACCCTCTCTGGTAACCTACCTGAGCAGATGGCCCAGACGGTTAGCTCTCAGTTGGCTACTCTATCATCGATATCGAACTCGTCCATGAGGCTCATTTCATATGCGGCCGAAGGGGCGAGTAGAGCGGCAGGTACAGGTGTTGCTCTACAGAGACAAGCCTGGCTCCGCCTGTGTCATATTGCGGAGGCCTTCAAGTCTTCCTTTGCCGACGCTCCCTTTGATGGGTCCTCCTTGTTTGGACCCAAGGTAAAGGACACCTTGACCCGCTGTGAACAAGAGGGTAAGACTTTGACTTCCGTAGGGGCACGGTTTTCCACTCCCTTCCGGGCTTATCCCAAGGCTAGAAGAGGGGGGAAAATGTGGTTCCGTAAATCTCAGAAGACTTACCCCTCACAGCAGGATGATCCCCCTTCTAGAGGCAGAGGAGGGGGAAATTTTTCAGGAAGATGCCGTCCCAGAAGCGGCAGAGGCCCCCGCAACACTGGAGACCGCGAGTCCTTTCGTGGCTCCTCAACCTTCCAGCATCCCTGAAGGATTGCCTGACTGCGCTGCTCCGGAGCCAGTCGGGGGTCGTTTTTCGAGGCACCTAAACGCCTGGGACAATATCACTCAGGACCGATGGGTGCTCCGGATCATTGACGGAGGTTACAACATCCCTTTTTCTCAGCCCCCCCCACCATCCCGGAAAATCCCGGACCCACCACCCAGTCAACGGGATCTCGCAGCCATCGAAATTTCAGAGCTGCTTCAAAAAGGAGTCATACAACTGGTCCCCAAAGACCAGACCGGATTATTGACTTACTCAAGATTCTTTTTGGTGCCAAAAAAGACCGAGGACATGAGGCCCATCTTGGATCTCAGCAATCTCAACCGTTCTGTCAAGAAGTCCAAGTTCCGGATGGTCACCTTACAATCCATTCTCCCGCTGCTGGAGGAAGGTGTTTGGATGTGCTCCATAGATCTCAAGGACGTCTATTATCATATCCTGATAGATCAGGCATCCAGGAGACACTTGCGTTTCAGCCTGGGAGACGTCCATTTCCAGTTTCGTGCACTGCCCTTTGGTCTCACCACAGCCCCCAGGGTGTTCACCAAATGTTTGGCGGTGGTGACTGCTCACCTGAAAAGTCTAGGATTCCAGGTGTTTCCATACCTAAACGACTGGCTCCTAACTGCCACCTCCAGGTGTCTACTCTTACAGAACCTAGCAGCCACTGTATCTCTGGGCAACTCCCTAGGAATCACCTTCAATTGGGAAAAGTCTGTGTTGCTGCCATCTCAGCGCATACGGTTTATCAGAGTAGAGATAGACTCAAAGCAAATGCGGGTCTATCTTCCTACAGAGAGGATAGAAATATTACAGTCTCAAGTTCGAGCATTGCTCCTCAAACGCCGAGCCCCAGCCAGGATGGTCCTACAACTGTTGGGTTCCATGTCGGCTACCGTTCTCCTAGTTCCCTTAGCAAGATTGCATATGAGGATTCTCCAGTGGCTCCTGTCAGTCCAGTGGTCTTATCAGGATCTCCCTCTCAGTCACCTCATTCTGATCACGGAGACGTGCAAACAGGACCTCCGTTGGTGGCTTCTTTCCTCCAACCTGGATCAGGGGCGACCCTTCTCCCCCCACCTCCAGTGGCCACTTTGACTACGGACGCCTCCCAGACGGGGTGGGGGGGACATTACCTGGACAGGTCAGTCCAAGGCAAGTGGCACTCCGACGAGAGTTTCCTCCATATCAACATACTGGAAATGAGGGTGGTGCTTCTATCACTACAAGCACTACACAGTTACCTCCCCCAGGGCATGATTGCCATTCAGTTCGACAACATGTCAGTAGTCTGGTACCTGAACAAGCAGGGAGGGACCAGGTCCTACCCCCTTTGCAGAGAGGCCATGAAAGTATGGGATTGGGCGATTGCAACCAACCGTTTCTTGGTAGCAACACATATTCCGGGGAGTTCCAATGTGATAGCCGACAGACTGAGCAGAACTATTCTCTCCCCGCACGAGTGGTCTCTGAAAGACAGAGTGGCAACTCAGATTTTCAGAAGATGGGGAAATCCTTGTTGCGACCTCTTTGCAACTCCTTTCAACACGAAATGTCAACAGTTCTTCTCTCTCACCCCAGTTCCGGGGGAGTTTCCCAAGGACGCCCTAGTCCAAGCTTGGTCCACCGGCTGTACGCCTTTCCACCGGTTCCCCTTCTTCCCAGGGTGATCCAGAGGGTGATTCACTTGCAGAGCAAGATGATTTTAGTTGCCCCATACTGGCCTCGTCAAGTCTGGCTGCCCTTTCTTCGGAAATATGCACTGGACAGTCCATGGTTCCTGGACCAGATTCCAGACCTCTTGATCCACCATTCGGGTCAGCTTCATCAGTCCCTTCACTCGTTGAGGTTAACAGCTTGGCTCCTCCACTTCCGACCATAGTCAGGAACCATGTTTTGGATTCGGAAGTCATACATATCTTGTCCTCGGCCCACAAGACTTCGACTAAAAAAATGTATAACAGCAAATGGAAGAGATTCACTATTTGGGCCCCACTCCGGGGATTAGATCCCATTACTGCCCCGGTGTCAGAAGTTTTGAAGTTTTTAGCTTCTTTATTCAATCAAGGTTCTTCGGTCTCCACCATCAAGGTACAATTGGCAGCTATTTCTAATTTTCATTTAAGTATGGACCCACCTTTGATGAGCAATAAGTTGTGTAAAGCTTTCATGAAAGGTGCTGGGCTGCTACGACCTCCGATTTCTCATCCCGCTCCACCGTGGGATCTTAATTTCATATTGGGTGCTTTGACCTCTTCCACCTTCGACCCGGCAGCAACTTGTGACTTGAAATTTCTTTCTTGGAAGACTGCTTTTTTGGTGGCAATTACATCAGCCAGAAGAGTTTCAGAACTTCAAGCCCTATGTGTCAAACCACCGTACCTGGTTTTTCACAAGGATCGAGTATCCCTCAGGCCTAATCCATCCTTTGTTCCCAAAGTCTGTTCTAGTTTGTCTTCAACAGTCTTTGGAACTTCCAGTTTTCTTCCCAAACTACACAGACAGAGCAGAATACATCTTCCACTCATTGGATGTTCACAGGCAATTGCGTTTCTATTTAGATAGGACGCACCAAACACGGAAAACAGATCAGTTGTTTGTGTCCTTTTCAGACAATAAATTGGGCAAAGCCATCACGAAGGTCACTATTGCCAAGTGGATCAGAGACTGTATCAGTCATACTTACTTTCTTTCTAATAAAGAGCTTTCAACCACTGTGAAAGCTCATTCTACAAGGGCTATGGCTACTTCTACAGCCTTTCATTCCAAGCTTGCCATTAGTGACATTTGTGCTGCGGCTACCTGGTCTTCTCCTCACACCTTCATTTCTCATTACAAATTGGACGTGGCATCTCGGGGGCGAGCTTCCTTCGGTTCCACAGTTCTCAGGAGTGTTTTCCAGTGAGCCACCCAGGAATCAGGTGCTAGGGATGCTGTCCCATCAGTACAGAATGTAGGCGAGATAGGATAACATAACATCTTTTAGTTATGTACTTACCATAACTTTAGATGTTTGGGATTCATCTTGCCTACATTCCTAATAACCCACCCTCCTTCCCCCTGCCTTGGAGATCAGAAGAGACCGGACGGTTCAAGTTTAGCCGTTTCATCTTGAAACATCTGGCAATGTTATATCAACAGTCTATGTGTGTGTGCATGTGTGCAAACAAGATCTGGGGAAGCAGTAGTGGTGCATCCTGGGATGTAGAATAGCTCAGCCAATTAGAGACTTCGCTCTATAGTATAGCGTGCCGTGTCGGAGCCGAGGATCGGCTCCGAACCCATCAGTACAGAATGTAGGCGAGATGGATCCCAAACATCTAAAGTTATGGTAAGTACATAACTAAAAGTTTTTCTAACCACTTTGGCCACGTGGTTGTCAAATGAGAGATTGCTATCAACTTGGGTCCCCAGGTCCCTAATTACTACTTCTGTACTTAATGGATTACCACCTATGTGGTAATTTGTGGGTACTTTGTTTTTGCCAAAGGGGATGACTATACACTTTTTGGCATTTAACTTGAGGCCATGGCTCTGGCACCAGTTGTCTGTTTCTATGAGGCCCTTTTGGAGGATGCTTGTGTCGACTGAAGAGTCGATTATGGCGCCCAGTTTTCAGTCATCTGCGAACTTGGTCAGCCACAGTCCTTCCGTGTTGGCCTGTACCTCCGAGAAATATATACCGAACAAGAGAGGTCCCAGGACTGAGCCTTGTGGGACACCACTTGTAACTGGTTTGGAGTCTGACATGGCTCCAGCAATTCTAACCATGTGGGTTCTGTCCTTGAGCCAGTTTGCAATCCATCTAGTGACATAGGGGTTTATATTTAAGCTGGTGAGTTTATCTATAATGCCCGAATGGGGTATTGTATCGAAGGCTTTTGCGAGGTCCAGGTAGGCTGTGTGGACCACCTTCCCCTCGTCAATGGCCTTGGTGACTGTTTCAAAGAAATCAACCAGGTTTAAGAGGCAGGATCTGCCCTTAAAGCAGAACTGGGTAGGATCCAGTGTTTGTAGGTCCCCAATATTTTTATTTATGAGGTCCATGATGATCCTTTCCATAGCTTTGCAGACCAAGCTAGTCAGGCTTATGGGGCGATAGTTTCCAGGATCCGTTGAGGCACCATCTTTATGGAGGGGGACCACTGTTGCTGTACGCCACTCTTTAGGCACATATCCTGTAGTAAGGCTGAGATTGAACAGTAGTTTTATGTTTGGGTTTAGCTCTTCTTGGAGTTCATGTAGGACGCAGCCCGGGACACCATCTGGTCCCATTGATGCTGTGTTTTTTGCTTTGGAGAGGGCGGCTCTTACCTGAGCATCTGAGATGTCAGGGGGGCAGCACTCTGCTGGGATAGATATTTGCCCTTTTCGTGGGGAGGGGGAGGAGAAGTTTGCGCTGAACCTGTCAGCTAGGATGTTCGCAATGTCTGTGGGTTCAGTGTATTTTTTGTCATTTTGGACTAATTCTGAGCATATCTGGGAATTACCACCCAGGTTCCTAACATAACTAAAGAAAGCCTTGTGATTATCCTTGGTGTCCTGTGCAATTTTTCTCTCGAAGCTAGCCTTAGACAATTTTATGTGTGCCCGTAGTTTTTTGCTAATACTGATCAGTGATGCCTTCCCCTTTTGGGATTTTGCTCTATCATTTAGTAGCTTCCTCCTTCTGTTGTATAGTTTGTTTATGGCTGGGGTCCACCGGACAGGACGTCTGCCTTTGGAGGATTGGGTCTTTGTTTTATTTGGGATTGCATGATCCATGCATTCCTGAAGGTGTTCATAGAATGCGTTTATAAAGGATTCTGCGGTCTGGGCCGTATTTTCTACAGGCCCGGGGGCTTTGAAGGATTCCACCTCAGTTTTGAGGAGTGTGAAATTTGCTTTAGAGAAGTTTTTCACTGTGGTTTTCTGGGTAGGGGGTGGGGTCGGGATGTGAATATCCAGTGAGATGAGTTTATGGTCTGATCTTACCAGTGAGGGATACACTTCTGGTCTGGAGCATAGAGTCCCCATGTTGGTGATGATCAGGTCCAGTATGTTTTCCCCTCTTGTGGGAGTGGTAACAAGTTGTTCCATAGCATTTGAGTTTATAAATTCTAGGAACCTTTGGACTAGGGTGTTGCAGCTAGAGTAATTCTCCCAGTCTATGTTTGGGTAGTTGAAGTCGCCCAATATAATGGTGTTTGGAGAGACCTTCATATTTTCCAGTGTTCTCAGGAAGGCCGAGTGGGGTTCCTGGGTTTGGGAGGGTGGTCGGTAGCAGGCTATAAACTGGAAGGCAGTTTTACCCACTGTTAGTTGCACATGGATAGTCTCTGATGCTTCGTGCTTTGCCACCAACCTGGAGGTGTGGGTATCTTTGATGAATATCGATACTCCCCCTCCTTTTGTGGTTTGGTCCAAGTTTTGGGGCCGAAAAGCATGGTATGAGGTATAACCTGGTAGTGCTGGGGTGCTCTCGGGAGCCCTGAACCAGGTTTCTGTTACTGCACAAATATCGATGTTCTCCATGCTAAGGAGAGTTTTGAGTGCGTGCATCTTGAGGTTTAGACTTCTGGTGTTGAGTAGCATTACTCTTAGTTTCTTATCCCTTGTGATACCTATGGAGGTGGGTTTGTCTTTTGAGCCTTGCCTAAAAAAGGCAGTATGGGGGGTAGCAAGAGCCTTTGCCAATATCCGAAAGCCCAGGGGTGACAAGTGCAAGCCGTCCCTAGCGAAGCATCGTGGCTTGTTGAGAATATCATCCCAAGCTGACAGGCATTGGATCCCCTTTGAATGACACCAGTACTTAAGCCAGTTGTTGAAATTGATCATCTTGTCTTCATATTGTGGCATCATTCTTGGTGAGGGTAAGATGCTACTCAAGGTCAGGGTCATACCGGCCTGGGCTACATGCTCAGAGAGCTCCTTTGTCTCTTTTCATGTAGTCCAGGGAGGTACGTCTCAGGTCATTCACACCAGCATGGACAATGACCGAGTCATATTTGTATTTGCCTTGGAGTGACCTGAGTGCTTGTGTTATGTGGTGGATCCTAGCGCCTGACAGGCTGCTCACCATGACCCTCTCCTTGTTCAGCCTGGTGAGCAGGACGTCAGTGTGCCTGACGATAGAGTCACCTATTACAAGTGTATCAGGTGTGTTGTTTAGTCTTAAGGGCTGTGACTGTTTGGCACACTGGCTTTGTGAGATATGTGTTGCACGTGTTTTGTTTTGGGGTAGCGGCTGCTTGGGTGTCTGCTTTGGAGGTCTCTGCTGCTTCGGCAGATCTTTATTTAGAGCCTCAAGTATGTTTTGTGTGATTATGTGTTTGGTTTGCTGTCGTGGTAGGTCTATGTGAGACTGGAATTGTAGTGAGTGTGGTTTCCTTCTCCTCCTGACTGGTTATGCCAGTACTGAGTTGAGAGAGCTTAGCCTCCAGTTTGGCTATATGGTTGCATCTCTCACATGTGTTGGAATTTGTTGGGAGGAGGAGAGGGTTGTCTGTGTACATGAGGCAGTTGTAACATTGCCTCAAGATTCCCAGATTCACCAGCTGGACCGGAGAGGAGATTGACAACTGACCTTTGGACATGCTAGAATAATATTGGGAATTCCTTAATAATTGAAAACCAGGGCCAGTGGGGAGTGAGGGTGTAGTGCTTTTAATTTTTAGTGCTGGCTTGCATAATTGCTTTAGTGAGCAAGTGCCAGGTTACTAAAGTGCAATGTGTTACAGGTAACTTAAATGCAAAAATGACAAACAGTAACTTTCTTTCAAGTGAAACAAGGAATTAAGTACAGTAAGCAATGCAGATATCACTAGTGATCCACAGAAGCGCTGAGAAGCCACGTATTAGGCGGAATTGGCGTTCCAGGGAAATAACAAGCAAACAAACAACAAGCATATAAACAAAGCTAGATTCAGCAGGCCTGGATCTAGTCTATGCTACAGCAAACAAGGTGTACCAATTTCAGTAAGATACAGTTCAAATATTCAGGCACTATAAACCTTTAACCAGAAATTCCCAGCTCAGAAGGGCAAAGTCCAGCCTCTTCTCCCACAAGAGTGCCGACCACAAACCTTCTTAATGTAAAATAACTGGCCTGAAGCCCAAGTGCTTAAACCCGAACTAATACACTTTAAGAATAACAGACACTGGGCTCTCAATCAGCAGTTCCCAACTTAGAAGGATGAAAGCTACCTGTCCTGCCACCACAGTGCATGACACAAACCTTCCTAATGTAAAACAACTGGTCTGAAGCCCAAGTGCTTAATCCATAAGACTTAGAATGATAGCTACACTTTAATCAAGTTACTACCAAGCAGTAATAAATACAATTGAATACTTTAGAGAATGCCTGGATTAGTGCTCAAGTTACACAAACAAAGCTAGATCCAGCAGGCCCGAATCCAGTCTATGCCACAGCAAACAAGGCGCACCAACTTCAGTAAGAAGCAGTTCAGATATGCATGCACTATAAGCCTTCAACCAGAAATTCCCAGCTCAGAAGGGCAGAGTCCAGCCTCTCCTCCCACAAGAGTGCAGACCACGAACCCGCCCAGTGCAAAACAACTGGCCTGAAAGCCCAAGTGCCCAAACCAGAACCAATACACTTTTAGAATAACAGACACTGAGCCCTCAATCAGCAGTTCCCAATCCAGAAGGACGTAAGCTACCTGCTCTGCCACTACAGTGCAGACCACAAACCCTCTCAGTGCAAAACAACTGGTCCGAAGCCCAAGTGTTTAAACCAAAAGGCTTAGAATGAGTTACACCAAGCAGTAATAAATACAATTGAGTACTTTTAAGATGATGCAAAAGTAAAAAAAAAAGTAGGTAGAAACACAAGTACAGTAAAAGCAGATGATTTTTTTTTTTTTTTTCTGAACAAGTGCTGAGATCAAAGATACAGATTTGAGTGCTGAAACTAGAAAACTGGCTAGTTATAAGAAAAAAAACTAAGCTAGAAGGCTTCCCTCCAACACTGAAGGACTTGGGGGCTCAGAAGCCTACAAATAGTCTATACCACTTAACAGGAAAGGCAGGAGTTGAGCTTAATTTTTTTTTTTTTTTTCTGTTTCCCAGATGCTCTCTTTGTACACAGTAGGAGTGCCTGAAATCAGAATATGATCTCACTGCACTCAGTTGAGTGAGCAAATGAGATGGGCCCAGAAGGAGTATCCAAACACAAATTTAGAAAAGGGGCGGGCAGTTGCAAGGCCACTAAGATTAACACCAAAACAAAAACAGGGAGGGTGGCTGGGACTAACTGAAGAGCAGAGTGAAAACTTCCAGTTCAGTTAATATTCCTTTCACACAGTTAAAATCAATTTAAATACTGTATTTTTAAAAAAAAAAAAAAGAGCAGATAAAGGTACTTAAATTCTCTTATACGTCCAGTTGAATATAGCAAGTTCTTAGCCGGCCAAAGCTGAGGTTTTTAAGCAGAAAATATTTCACACTGTACCACTTAAATAGGCAAGGATAGGAAATCAAAGAATGTGACTACCCCCACACCTGTAATTACTAGCAAATAACAAAATTCAGCAAACACTGACTGACTTCCAGTTCAGCTAATATTCCTTCCACACAGTTAAAATCAATTTAAATACTGTATTTTTTTGAAAAAAAAAGAGCAGATAAAGGTACTTAAATTCTCTTATACGTCCAGTTGAATATAGCAAGTTCTTAGCCGGCCAAAGCTGAGGTTTTTAAGCAGAAAATATTTCACACTGTACCACTTAAATAGGCAAGGACTTTTCCATCTTATTTGTTTTTATGTCCCTTAAATGTTCCATAATTCTAACTTTCAACATTCTTTTAGTTTGACCCACATAAAACTTTTTACAACCACATTGAATAATATATACAACTCTCTCTGTTCTACAACTAAAACAACCATTAGGTTTAAAACTAATTCCATTTATATGTGGAAAAAAATCTTTAACATGAGAACAAATTTTACATTTCCCACATGGTATTGTTCCTTGAACCACATTTAGGTCGTATATTTTCTCTACAGGTCTAATAAATTTGGTGTGTACTATTATATCATTAATATTTCTCCCTCTCTTATATGCAGACTTAAACTTCTTTTTTATTAACTCATTCAACTCACTGAAATTCTGTAAAAATTTAAAAAAATGTAAAATACATCTTTTAATGTCTTCACTACAAATATTAAATGTAGAGACCATATATATTTTTTCCATTTCTTCTGTATTATTCATATCTACTATTTTATTTTGTCTTGTCCGATATATAGGCCCCTTCTTGTATCTACTATTTAATATTTTATTTTTACTTAGATTTATTAATTGACTATCATATTGTCTTTCTATAAACATATCTGTTGTATTCTCTATTTCCCTTAAAAAGTCTCTTTCATTATTACAAATACGAGATATTCTTAAGTATTCACCATAAGGTAAAGCTTCTAGTGTATGTTCTGTGCCCATTAAGAATTGGTTCAAACAATCAAACTTTCTATGTATACTAGTAACTATAGGTTTACCTATGATACCATGTAAATTGATGTCCAAAAAGGAAACATTCCTACCACATTGTATACCATCAAACTTGATACCAAACCTATTTGTTTGTATGTCTTTTACAAACGTTTCACTTTCAGATTGACCTCCCTTGCACAAAAAAATCAAATCATCAATAAATCTAAAACAGTATATGACATAATTTTTAACAAACAAATGAGTATAAATATATTCAGATTCCATCAGTCCCATAAATATATCTGCATACATGGGTGCAAATGCTGCACCCATGGCTGTACCTTGGATTTGGTGGAAAATTCTGTCATCACAATAAAAATAATTGTTCTCTAAACAAAATTTCACTAAATCTGTAATATAATGCGTTAAAGGTGAATCTCCCATCTGTCTATATAAACCCTCTATTCCAAATGAATTTTTTGTGTTCGTATAGAGACTTTTAACATCCAAAGTCAACCAGTACATATCTTCACACCAGATCACGTTTTATTCTCCTCAAGAAATCAAATGAATCTTGTATGTAAGATGAAAGTTTCTTTGCCTCTTTTAATAACACATGATGTAATATCACCCCTAAATTATGCAAAAAATTATTACTAACCGAAACAATCGGCCTACCAGGAGGATTAATCATATCTTTATGTATTTTTGGCAGACAATAAAAATAAGCTGGACTACATTCTTGAATGTGCAATTTATTCTCAACATCTATGTCTGACCAATAACCTAATCTTAAGCCTCTATATATCAGGTTGAGATAATTTTCCTTAGCTCGTATTATAGCTTCAATAGGAGCTTCACAGTATGTAAACTCATCACCTAATAAATCCATACACATTTTGTAGTACTGAGTATAATGCATAACTACAATGTTATTGCCTTTATCAGAAGGCTTCACTATTAAACTAGTTTGTCTGGAAAAATTCATTAACTCAATCCACTCTTTTTTCGATAAATTATAGTTCACATTTGTTTTATTTATACTTTCTATTAGTACATCAATTTCAAAACCAACCATTGTATGAAAGTTTTTTATCCCTTCATGTGTAAAAGGTGGCATGAATTTGGTACTAGTATTAATAGTCGACGTATCTATAGTACAATACGCATTCAACTCACTAACACAAGACAAAAAGGATTCTGTAACGAATCATTACTAACTTCTGCCACTTGCCCATCTAAACTATAGGAGTTGTTCAAAAAATCAGTAGAACCTGAATTTCCATCAGCGATACAACTGAAATAATACCACAGATGTAATTTACGAACAAACCTAAACAGCTCTATCTTACATTCATATTTTTTTGGCAAAACTGTAGGTGCAAATTTAAGTCCATGATTTAAAGCAGTATAAATTTCATCACTAATAAAACATCCAGATATATTAACAACTGAATTCACAGAATAACAAGAACAAGAATTAGTACCATTTAGTCCTTTTATTTTCGCGCCATTGTTGGAACGGCCCTCTTCTGTAAGACTCCTGTTCCATGTAACTTCTTTTGTGTTGTTGTGGCCTCCCATATGTTCTTTGGGGGCGAAAATGTTCAGTAAAGAAACAGTCATATGCCGGTGAGGGCAACGGTGGAAAATCAGTACCTATGTCATTGTCACTCTGTGCTCTATACACATATTTACCTTTGTCTTGAATATTAGCAGTACTGTTAGTTCTTCCTCTCTGGTTAACGCTGTCATTGGGATAATCTCTTCTGAAGCGTGACTGTTGATTGTACCCACCAAAAAAGGCTGTACCATTTTCAAAGTCTCGCAAGTCTCTTTGTATTTTACGCATTTTTTGTTCCACCACTTTATTCTCATGTGTAGTGATTTTGTCTTGAATCTCAATCAAGCAAGATTCAAATTTCACCCTTTCCAAAGAAGTCATTAAACTTGTACACACTACAGAAATTTCTTTTTTAATATTTGATAACTTAAGAACATCTCGTTCTATTAAGATCTTTAGCCATTCAATAGAACAATAATGTGCCGCTTTTTCCAATCTTTGTTGAAAAACTTTATCTGTTGCACACGTAACTATGAATGGCTCTGACGGAAATTTCACTGCTCTTAAGCCTCTAGGTACTATATTTAAATCTACGTACCTTTGCAGGCTTGTGTAATTGTAATAGGTTAACATTTCTTTGTCCATTAAGTTTTTCAATTTAGTAAGCAAAGTCTTAACTTCTCCTGGGTATTCAATGGAGCGCTTGCCAACATGTGCAAAGGGATTACTTCCTCGTTTATTCCGAGATTCGGCTAAAATGCGCTCCCATACTGGAATACCTGAATTGTTCTCATTAACTCCATTCCTCTCTGTAGATCAGAACTACGTTCCACATTAATAAAGCCATCAAGACTACGTTGGGAGGTACCCGAGTTTTCTTCCCTAAAAATTCTTGGAATATTCACAACTGGATCACTGGCCATCAAAGCAGGATACAAAATCTCTATACAACACCAAACTGAGTAACGAACTGGATGTCGATCTGGCACACCGCCAAAAGGAACAACTACCAGTGAAAATAAAACTTTATTTTCTCTCTTATTCTCTCTAGCGCCTTGGCTCAACAAAAGCCTTCAAGGAGTAACAATTCTCATACATCCATAGCTTTTATACACCATCATCAACTTGTTATACAATTAAACAATTAAATATTCAAATACAAGTCCAATTATCTACTTAAAAAAACAGTGTATTAAATCAAACTTTTCCAGCAACAGTCAATATTTTAATATTTTATAACAGTCAGCTATTTTAGAGCAGATTTTCATAAATGAAGCTAGTGAGGGTAGAATAAGAAATGAACTTTTAAAGAAAGAGATGATTTTTATTTTAAAATATGAGACATTAACCCCTAAAGGGTTAAATATTGACTGTTGCTGGAAAAGTTTGATTTAATACACTGTTTTTTTTTTTAAGTAGATAATTGGATTTGTATTTGAATATTTAATTGTTTAATTGTATAACAAATTGATGATGGTGTATAAATGCTATGGATGTATGTGAATTGTTACTCCTTGAAGACTTTTGTTGAGCCGAGGCGCTAGAGACAATAAGAGAGAAAATAAAGTTTTATTTTCACTGGTAGTTGTTCCTTTAGATAGTACAGAGTACCTGACTCGCACAAATTCCTTTATAAAAGCCCTGTAGCTGGCCCAGAAACCATATCCCAGGGTCCTAAGAGAGCAAAGGCTTCTATGGCTAAAAATCCTGTGCCCTCTGAAAGAGATTCCAGAGCCTTAGATAGATGGGGAAAGAAAATATACACATCTGCAACTCTGGCTATGAGAGCATTAAATTGCCAGTTTCACATGTTGAAATATCAACAATTCCTGTTGTCTCAGTTAAAACAAAAAATGAGCACACACTCAAAACAGCCTGAGTTCAAGGAAATGCAGGATCTGTTGCATGCAGCTGAACAGGTGGGCAAGCATACTTTACAATGCGGATTTGATTCACTGGAATCTTCCTGTAGAGCAGCTGTTACTGGCTCAGTGATTCGTAGACATGCTTGGTTAAAAGAGAAAACCCTCCCTGACCATGTTAAAGCAAAATTATTAGATGCACCTTTACAACAGGATGTATTATTTGGTGTCAAAGCAGAAGAGGTTTTAAAAAAAATGGAGGATAAGGCTAAATCTATGCAAACAGTCAAGGATTTCTTGCAGGTACAACCCCCTCGCTTCAGCAGAAATTGGCCAACAAAAAATTGGTCCTTTCCAGCTTCAGACAGATCACAGAGGGGCAAATACAGATGCCCAAGTGGCAGAAGTAAGTCACAGGGCCCTTACAAACCTCGCCAATGGGGTTCTGCTACTCAGAAAGGAGGAGAAGATATGCCCCAAGCTAACAGAAGGCAGACACAATGACTCTATCCTCAAACTACCAAGCAAATCTCTCCTGGCAACTCCCTTGGGAGGAAAACTAGCATTTTTTGCAGACAACTGGCACATCATCACAAAAGACAAATGGGTTCTAAACATTGTCTCTCAAGGATACAGATTCCACTTTCATACCTTACCAAGGATCAAAGGAATGCCAAACCTGCCACCAAACCAATGGGCAGAGGCACAAAAACAAATTACAGCTCTCATGAACATGAGAGCCATTCAACAGGTACCTACACAGGAGCAGGGACAAGGATTTTACTCAAGACTCTTCCTAGTTCCAAGAAAGGACAAAACATGGAGACCCATTCTGGATCTTTCAATTCTGAACACCTACCTGCAAGCACCAAAATTCAAGATGCTAACACCACAGCAGCTTCTTCCCATGCTGGGCAAAAATGCTTGGCTAGTCACTTTGGACCTCAAGAAGGCATCCCTGCATGTCTCTATCAGACAAAATTGCAGAAGATACCTCCGCTTCATTGCAGGTTCAACGCATTATCAATTCTCTGCACTGCCCTTTGGCTTATCTATCCAGGGTCTTCACAAAATGCCTGGCACCAGTAATTGCATACTGCACACAAAGAGGAATTCAAATATACCCATACCTGGTTGACTGTCTTATTCAAGCAGAAAGCAAGGACATTATTTTACAGCATCTGGCATTTGTCAAACACCTTCTAAGTTGCCTAGGGTACACAGTAAACAAAAAGAAATCAAAACTAGTGCCCTCACAAAACATAACATTCCTGGGTGCCGGCTATAATACAACAGCCCAGATGGCTTATCTCACACCAGACAAACAACGACAACTGTTTCAATATTTCAAAATAATGGCAACAAAGACCCAACTCCCTGCAAGAAAAATTCTGCAGGCCTTGGGATTCATGGCATCTTGCATTCTACTAATACCATTTGCAAAACTGCATATGAGGAAATTACAATGGTACCTGAAAAGTGTATGGACTTAACACAGCCACAGCTTGGAAACCATGATTCCACTCATTCCCTGCCTTTAACAGGAGTTTCTATGGTGGGCACAGGCATATCACCTCAACAAGGGTCAGCCTTTCACCTTACCCACAGCCAGGCAAACTATAACAACAGATGCATCGGACTGTGCCTGGGGAGCACACGTGGCAGGACAGTGCATTCAGGGCAAATGGACTACAGATCAGAGACACCTGCATATCAATCAAAAAGAAATGCTAGCAGTGCAGAATGCCTTAACAGCTTTTAAGGACCTTCTACACCCAGGACAACTACTAATAAGGACAGAATACACCACAGTTATGTGGTACATAAACAAGCAAGGGGGCACACATTCCTACCCTCTATGCAGGCCAGCAATGACCTTGTGGAACACTGCACTGTCTTACCAGGTTCAATTACAAGCACAATTCCTGCCAGGAAAGAAAAACACATTGGCAGACTACCTAAGCAGAAACATCATGGATCCACACGAATGGAAACTAGATCCACAAGTATTTGCAATGATAGCTCAAAAATGGGGATGGCCAGACATAGATCTGTTTGCAAGCCCCCACACCAATTTCAAAAATTTTGCACAAGGACCTTCCATCCACTAGCTTGGAAAGTGGACGCTCTCTCTTTCAGTTGGGAAACATTAACAGTATATGCCTTCCCTCCACTGCCTCTTCTAGCAAAGGTACTGCTGAAAGTCAGATTAGAGAGGCCACAAATGATTCTCATTGCACCAAATTGGCCACGCCAACATTGGTATCCAATTTTAAGGACCATGGCCCACCAATGGATTTTGCCACAAATTCCTCACCTGCTCACCCAGCGAGACAATGTGATTCTACACAGCCAGCTCAAGACTTTAAATCTGGCTGCATGGCAAATTACCTGAACAACCAGCCAACACCTTTATCCAAAGCTGTTATGGATGTCATTCTGGAGGCCAGGAGGCCCAGCACCAGGAAAACCTATTCAGACAAATGGAAAAGATTTTGCTCCTGGAACCAGGCTAAAGGCTTAAATCCCCTGGAGCCGAACATTCCACAGATTCTACAATATTTAACTGAGATGTTACACAAAGGACTTTCCTTTTCATCTATTAAGATTCACGCCTCAGCAATTTCAGCTCATTACAGCACGGATCCTCCTTTATTTTCACATCCACTCCTAAGACAGTACCTCAGAGGGGCTAAGAACTTAAGACTGCCAAGGAGAGCTCCAACACCTACTTGGGATCTCAACTTTGTCCTGGAAAAACTTACACTGCCGTCCTTTGAACCAGCTTTTTCAACTGATTTAAAATTTCTTTCATGGAAAACTGCCCTACTACTAGCAATACCCTCAGCTAGAAGAGTCTCAGAGCTACAGGCACTAATGGCAGTGGAACCTTTCCTTATTTTTCATCAAGACAGAGTTTCTCTATGAACTAATCCTTCCTTTATGCCAAAGGTGGTATCCAGTGTGGCCCTAAACCAAACCATTCACTTGCCCACCTTCTTCCCAAATCCTCAGAACAAAGGAGAGAGACTCCTGTACTCTTTGGACATTCACATGCAATTACGTTACTACTTTGATAAAACTAAGGCTTTCAGAAAAACTGACCAGCTCTTTGTAGCCTATGCTACAGGATCACAAGGAAAAGCTATCTCAAAACAGACCATTTCTAAATGGATAGGACATTGCATACGTTTCTGCTACACACATCATGGGAAAACCAGTACCTGCTAACATTAGGTCCCACTCCACCAGGGCTACAGCTACATCAGCAGCCTTTCTCAGGGGAGTGCCAACCAAGGATATTCTGGAAGCTGCTACTTGGAGTTCAGTGCACACCTTCACCAAACACCATCACTTACCTCTTTACTCTAAGACTAGAGCTGGTTTTGCCACTGCAGTTTTGCAGGGCCTACTAGCCTCTTCTAACCCTGTTTGACTCCACCTCCCCTCCGTAGCTTTGGGATTCAACCCAAGTGTGATGACTGCAGCAGGGTAACATGAGGAACATAGTACATTTTTGTACCTACCATAAATGTAGATGTTCGAGTGTTCACCCTGCTGCAGTCCAGGTTACCCTCCCTCTACCCCCTCTGAACTAGCTGAACTTATCACTACCACTTTATCCTATACTACCTCTGTGGTGTATTTGCTTGTACCTAAGGGTTTTGTTTTATTTTTATATAGTCATATGTGTATATATATATATATATATATATATATATATATATGTATGTATGTATGTATGTATATATATATATATATATATATATATATATATATATATATATATATATATATATATATATATATTTTGCCTACCTTTTGGGGGCACCTGACATCTGGGGCAAGAAAAACTGAAGAAAATGGCGTTGGATGCCTCTTGTATACCCCTGATGCACTGACGTCAGGGAAGAAGTGACAGCAACCGACACCGGACCAAGACTTTGGAATTCGGGCCAATTGCGGGGACCGCCTGACTGCAGGATAACCCAAGTGTGAAGACTGCGGCAGGGTGAACACTCGAACATCTACATTTATGGTAGTTACAAAACTGTACTTTACCCTCCAGCCCCCTGTTTTTCTTTTACTACACCTCTACTTTCTTTTACTATGCTTAAAAGCCTTTTTGGTGTATTTGCTTTTGATTGGAGGTATATTTTTTGTGTTTTTAATTTTATTTTGCTCCCCATTTGGGGGGCACCTGACATCTGGGGCAAGAAAAACTGATGTAATTGCATCGGCTGCATGGTTTATACCCCTGACGTCATGGAAGAAGGGACAGCAAATGACGCAGGACCCAAGACCTTGTTAATCAGGCCGACTGAGGGCAACCTGACAGCAGATTACCCAAATGTAATGACTGCAACAGTGAATACACTCGAGCATCTACATTTATGGTAAGTGTACACAACTGTACTTTCTTTAGCTTGCTTGCAGTCTGCCGTCTGAACGTCTTTGCCAGATATTTTTGATGTTTGGTGGAATTTAAAAAAAAAAAATCTCTGTTTAGTAGCTATTTGCTTTCTGTTTACTAAAGCCACCAAATTAGTCTTTCCCTTTCTCTAAGTCCTTAAACTGTGGATGCTCAAATTCTTAACAGTTTCTAACCTCTGTTGTGAAGCTTATTCCTTCTAGAATGTTTATTTTCTTAATTCTGTTTGCTGTCAGTTGCTCACTCTTTTTTTCACTGATTTGCCTCTTACTTTCATCCCACGTTTCCTCTTTTTCTGTTTTTTGGTTAACCAATTTATGTAGCTGTGTTGTAAGATACTGCAGTGGTTCCTCCTTTCTTGTATATGTACCAATGCCTATGTTCTCCTCCAGCCTCCCTTAATCTGATTTCATCATATACTGCTGAGTGGTCCTTGGACGTGCCTAGAATTTTCTTGCCAAGTATTCATGTTTTCTTGTTATGCAAACTATTCAGTCTAGAGTAGGTGTGATATTTCCCTGAATAATAACTGCATTTTGCTTATCTTCCCCCTTAAAATTAGTAAGTACTGTCACAGCAAACACTAGTAATGTCTTTCGGCTTTTCCTAGTTAGGGGTCGCCACAGCAGAACTCCAGTCTGCTAATGATTGGCAGTGGATTTTTACGGTGCCGAGTTGCCAGCCTGACACCCAGCCTTCAAGAAAGACACACCCATTGACACACACACCTACCTGCATGGCTTTAACGTCACTCGACCTCGGGGAGGACATGCAGATATATGAAATCTAAATATATATAATAATGGATGGCATACTATGATTAAGGTAATGCTAACCATTTGTTTTTAATTTAACAGTAGTGTAAGAACTAACAGAACTAGCCCTCTATTCTTTAGTCCCATTCATTTTGATTACACGCCTGTACTTAAGCATCTTCTTGTTAGATTTGGCTCCAGTCCAACTATTAAAAAAAAAATTCAGATGTGTAGGTTCTAATTAACATCTTCTTGAGGCTGGTCACTGTGAAGAGTATCTGTAATTTATTTATGTATGATTTATCTGATAAATTAACCATTTTCCTTTGTCTCTCTTGCATCTTCTTTCTGAACGTTGAGAATGGCTTTACTGGCCATCTTTCTGTTAATTGTTTGCTGTTTCTGCCTCCCACGTCATTAATTCCTGGTCTTGTATGAGAAACTGCCAAGTTTTATTGCTTGAGAGAAGGTATCCAGTGCTTCCATCATTGCTTCCATCATTCCTTTGAGGTCTAGGACAGTTTTGTTCCCAGATGGTAAGCAGATTCTTAGACTGTCTGGATAAAGTCATTTAAATTTGAACTATGATCTTTTGCAAATCTTTGGATGTTGAGCACACCTCATTCTTTACTATCATGTGTCCACAGAATAGTCATGATCTGCAAAGACTCTTCTTGTTGATGTCCAGTGTCTTGCCTTTCTTCTGTAACCGAGAGAGTAATTGTTCCTTGAGATAAGTCTGTACTTTAACCACTGTCAGTCTACGAAGAATTTGCTAGATTGTTCTTGGTGCTATGGCAACTCTGTGGGCTAAGTCTTAACAGCAGATGTCCTTCAAGGATGCATCTGCAGTCGTAACATATGGGTTGTCCTGCCTCAGGCAGCCCTTCGGTCGGCCGGATTCCAAAGTCTGGGTCTGGCCTCGGCTGAAGTCGCACTTTCCCCGACGTCAGAGCGTCTGGGGTATAAAAGCATCAGCCAACGCCATTTTCCTCAGTCTTTCTTGCCGCGCGGTGCCCGAAGCAGAAGCTGTTCGCAAGTGCCGGTCGGTCAGATCCAGTGAATTCAGCTACCGAAGACTTCGAAAAAGCTAAGTACCCCATTGGGGACTCTTTCTTGCCTCAGCCGATGTCAGACAAAGTAAATAATTGTTTAACTTGTGGGAAACAAATACCTCATAAGGATTTCCATTCCTACTGCCTTCCTTGCTTAGGCCCAGACCACGACGTATCGGCCTGTTCAGCCTGTGCTTCCTTCAACCGACAAACTCTTAGACGTCTGTCGGAGTTTGCAGAGGAATTTTTTGGGGCCAGTTTTGCATATAAAATGCCGTCGGAGACTCCGACATCGCATTTGGTGAAAAAACAGAAGGATAAGGACCGACACTCGCGGCCCACGGTTTCGGCTGAAACCGCGGTAAGGCCTACCGCGAGTGTCTCGGTTTCGGCCGAAACAGAGTCCTCGGATATCCCTTCTTCCGAATCCATTCAACCGACCACCGTGGCCCGGGAGGCCCCGGCTGAGTCTGCTACCGAGACACCTACCGAAACCAGTGTCCAGGAAATGTCTGACACCTTACCTTTGGACATTTCTACTCCTGCACGTGGGGCAGCTAGGCCCCCTGCTTCCATGTCCATTAAGGCATTTTCTAGGGCTAAAGCTGCTAAAGCTTTGCCTCCCAAGACTACTTCGCAGAGGCCTTCCTCTAGTTCTCAGATCCTCAGCCTTGCAGAGGACCTTATTTCTTTGATTAGAGGTTCACAACCTCACCCAGACAGGGCCTCTCACCCTCCACCTGACAAAAGGCCCAGGACTGACCCCTCTGACCCACACTCTTCAGATGAGTCCACAGATGGATCTGAGTTGTCAGACCACCAGGAGGGGGCTTTTTCGCCCTATGAGGATTCTGATGCTGAAGAATCTATCCCTTCGGCCTCCCCTCCTGAAGAGTTTTCCTTTGGTGAGACTCTACACTCCATGAGCGAACATTTTCAATGGCAAGGTCAGGAATTCTCTGATTCTAGAAAAAGATTAAGGACCTTTTTACATTTGCCTCAACATAGGCCCTTAGCTATACCTCCTGTTTTGAATGTAATTGATGTGTACAATGATGTCAGTACAGCCCCTGATACTCTCCCTCTGGCCCCTGCCAAACCTGATAGATACTACAGGGTCCCGGATTCTCATTTCCATCTGTATAAAGCCCATTCTGCAGACCCAGAAACTATTTCTCAGGGCCCTAAAGGGGTTGCGGCCACTGCCAAAAATCCTCTACCCTCTGAAAGAGAGTCTAGAGCTTTAGAGAGATGGGGAAAGAAGGTATATACTTCTGCAACTCTTTCCGTCAGGGCATTAAATTGTCAATTTCATATGATACAGTACCAAGAGTATTTGTTAGATGAACTGAATAAGAAACTTTCTTCTCCTGAACCCCTTGACCGTAAATCCCTTCAGGATTTGGTACATAACTCACAGCAGGTTAGTAATCATTTCTTAAAATGTGGCTATGATGCATTGGAGGCTTCATTTAGGTCAGCTATGACTGGGGCAGTTATTCGTAGGCATGCCTGGCTGAAGGAACAATCTTTGCCAGACCATGTTAAAGCTAAACTCCTGGATGCTCCAATGGAGAAACAAAATTTATTTGGCTCCTCTGCTCAGGAGGTCTTAAAAAAGTTTGAAGAAAAGGCAAAATCTGTGCAAACAGTTAAGGATTTCCTGCTAGTACAACCACCGAGATTCAGCAGAAACTGGCCTACTAAGAATTGGTCCTTTCCAGACTTGGACAGAGCCCAGAGAGGCAGGAACAGACGCCCCAGAGGCAGAGGCCAATCGAAGGGCTCCTACAGAGGCCGTCAGTGGCAGCCTGCCAACCAGAGGAGTAGTGCAACAGCAGCAACAACTACTACTACACCAGGACAGGCTGAATGACTTTATTCTGATTCCGCCTACCAGGGCTCAACTGGAAGCACCCTTGGGCAGAAAGCTTGCTTTATTCTCAAAAAACTGGCATTATATTACAAGGGACACATGGACACTGCAAATAATAGACAAAGGATACAGATTCCACTTCCACACTTTGCCAAAAAGAAATGGAATGCCAAACCTACCACCAAATCAGAGGGCAGAGGCTTTAAAGCAGATCAACAACCTGCTCCAAATGAAAGCTATAAAAAAGGTACCACTCTCAGAACAAGGCCAAGGATTTTACTCCAGACTATTCCTTGTACCAAGAAAAGAAAATCAATGGAGGCCTATTCTCGACCTGTCCGCACTGAATGCTTACCTCATTGTGCCAAAATTCAAGATGCTGACCCTACAGCAACTTCTTCCCATGTTGGGCAAGGAGTCTTGGCTGGTGACTCTAGATCTCAAGGAGGCATACCTGCACATCCCTATTCGACCAAGTTGCAGAAGACACCTCAGATTTCTTGCAGGATCAGAGCATTATCAATTCTCAGCATTGCCCTTTGGTTTATCTACTGCGCCCAGAGTATTCACGAAATGCCTGGCATCAGTAATTGCACACTGCAGACTTCAGGGGATTCAAATCTACCCATATCTGGACGACTGCCTTATGCAAGCGGACAACAAGGGAAATTTGATAAAGGACTTGGCCTATGCCATCCACCTGCTACAGGCCTTGGGATACACAGTCAACATCCAAAAGTCAAGACTTGTTCCATCCCAAAGGATAACCTTTTTGGGTGCAGATCTGGACACAACCACCCAAATGGCCTTTCTCACAGAAGAAAAACAAAAACAACTTCCGGATTACTTCATAATTCTGTCAAGACAAACTCAGCTTACTGCAAGGAAAATCCTGCAGGCCCTGGGTTACATGGCATCCTGCATAATTCTGATACCACAGGCCAGGCTGCATATGAGAAAATTACAATGGTACCTAAGGAGTGTATGGTCTCAACACAGTCACAGTTTAGAAACTTTGATACCAATCATTCCTTGCCTTCAAAAGGAATTCCTGTGGTGGGCTCAGGCCTGCCAGTCCAACAGAGGGTTGCCTTTCAACAAACCAAAAACAAAACAAACCATCACCACGGACGCTTCAGACCGAGAATGGGGAGCACACATGGAGGGCAAATGTATCCAAGGCCTATGGTCTCAAGGGCAGCTACGCATGCACATAAACCAAAAGGAAATGCTGGCAGTGATGCATGCAATCGAGGTTTTCAAACCCTTCCTCCATCAAGGCCACCTGTTAATAAGGACAGACAACACCACGGTCATGTGGTACATAAACAAGCAGGGAGGCACACACTCCTACCCTCTATGCCGGCTGGCTATGAATCTATGGGAACTATGCCTGAAACTCAATATCCAACTACAGTCCCAGTTCCTGCCAGGAAAAGAGAATACACTGGCAGACAGCTTAAGCAGAACTACCATGGATGCACACGAATGGATGCTGCACCCAGGCATCTTCCAACTCATAGCAAAGACATGGGGAATGCCGGAGATAGATCTGTTCGCCTCCCCCCTCAACCATCAACTGAAGACGTTCTGCTCAAAGACATACCACCCACAAGCTTGGAGGGTGGACTCTCTCTCTTTCAGCTGGAAAGCTCTAAAAGTATATGCCTTCCCACCTCTCCCGTTAATGTACAAGGTTCTACTGAAGATCAGGGAGGAACAGCCAAGAGTGATTCTGATAGCTCCAGACTGGCCAAGGCAACACTGGTATCCACTATTGAGGAGCATGTCACAGGCAAAACCATGGCCTCTCCCCCTATGGCCTCTTCTTCTGACACAGAACAATTTCAGGATCATGCATCCCAACTTGAAAACATTGCAGCTAACTGCCTGGAAAATTCCTTAAATCCCAATCAAAATGTTTTATCACAGAGAGTGAAGGACATTATCATGGAAGCTCGCCGCCCTTCCACAAGGAAGACATACTCAGCTAAATGGAAA
This sequence comes from Protopterus annectens, assembly GCF_019279795.1. Taxonomy (NCBI): domain Eukaryota; kingdom Metazoa; phylum Chordata; order Ceratodontiformes; family Protopteridae; genus Protopterus; species Protopterus annectens. Next base: position 897,917,011 of record NC_056728.1, read on the forward strand.
AGATTTCTCATTTGGAACATATCAAAAGGCTCAGATGTGACAGTGGCAAGCATGACACATATTCTGGAATACTTAGCAGAATTGTTCCACAATGGCCTGTCCTATTCCTCCATTAAGATTCATGCCTCAGCAATTTCAGCAGAATACAATGTGGATCCACCTATCTTCTCACGCCCTCTCCTCAGGCAATTTCTGAGAGGTATCAAAAATATTAAACCTCCAAGAAAACCCCCTCTACCTGCTTGGGATCTCAACTTTGTGTTGGAGAAACTAACACTTCCTCCTTTTGAACCAGCAGCATCAGCGGATCTACAGTTTCTGTCTTGGAAAACTGCATTCCCTCTGGCAATAACTTCAACAAGAAGAGTATCTGAGTTACAAGCATTAATGGCAGTACAGCCATTTCTTATCTTCCATCCGGACAGAGTTTCACTAAGAACCAATCCTACTTTTATGCCAAAGGTGGTATCTAGGGCATCCTTGAACCAAGCTATTCACTTGCCTACATTCTTCCCAAATCCACAGAATAGAGGGGAAAAACTTCTGCACACCCTGGATATACACAGACAACTATGCTACTACTTGGACAGAACTAAAAGTAGCAGAAAAACTGACCCAACTATTTGTAGCATATGCTACTGGGGTGCAAGAAAAAGCAATTTCCAAACAGGCAATTTCAAAATGGATAATAAATTGCATTCGATTTTGTTATTCCTTTCATGGAAAGACAGTTCCTGCAAACATCAGGCCTCATTCCACAAGGGCCACGGCCACCACTACAGCCTTCCTACGAGGGGTGGCTACCAAGGACATTTTAGAAGCTGCTACTTGGAGCTCCGTGCATACATTTGCCAAACATTACAATCTACCTTTATACTCCAAATCCAGAGCAGGTTTTGCTACTGCAGTCCTGCAGGGGATCTTAGCTACACCATCCTTTTCTTAGTACCTCCTCCCCCAGATTGGCTATGGTATTCTACCCATATGTTATGACTGCAGATGCATCCTTGAAGGACATAGTACAGTTTTGTACCTACCATAAATGTAGATGTCCGATAGGTATGCATCTGCAGTCAGGTTTACCCTCCCTCCTACCCCTCTGTGGTATTTCTAGGGTGCTTACCCCTCTTTTAGCTAGCTGGGGGAATCTATTATGGTGTATTTGTTTGTATATACATGTATGCATATATATATATATATATATATATATATAATTTTGCAAATGTTTGGAACTTTATTGCATTTATCCAAATTTAGCCTTCCTAGAGGGCACCTGGCATCTGGGGCAAGAAAAACTGAGGAAAATGGTGTCGGCTGAAGCTTTTATACCCCAGTCCCTCTGACGTTGGGGAAAGTGTGACATCAGCCGAGGCCAGACCCAGACTTTGGAATCCGGCCGACCGAAGGGCTGCCTGAGGCAGGACAACCCATATGTTATGACTGCAGATGCATACCTATCGGACATCTACATTTATGGTAGGTACAAAACTGTACTTTTTGCAATCCCGATCATGAAATTAACAATTTAGTCATTTTATTAGAGTCAATCCCCACCCACTACACCCACTGGTTTATTGGAAAATTGCATATTCTGTCTCTGCTCTCACTAAGGTTGCCACCCGTCCCATTGTCAGCAGGACACTCATGATTGAGCTGCCTCATCCTGTTCCCCGCTGTGGAAAGTAAGTCCCACTTTTCAATCGCACTGAATTGCCGTGGAAAAGCCGCAATTACTTCCGGCTTTTCCACGGCAATTTAGTTACGTCACCAACCCGGATCTGCAGGCAAAGCTGCTGCCTGTTGGGTCTGGGTGCTGTAATTCATGCAGCAATTGGCTACATTTCATGAAAGGGGTGGGGATTGGGGGCAGGAAGAGCCCTGCAAAGATCGCGGCTGTAGGAGCACTTTGTTTTAAGCGCTTCTACAGCTGTTGAGAGATTTTTTTTCTAATGAGCCAGTCAGTCAGCCATCCATTCATTCTTCCAACCAGCCAGCCATCCATCCATCTATTCATCCAGCCAGCCATCCATTCATTCAACCGACCAGCCAGCCATCCATTCATTCAATCCATCCATTCATTCAACCAGCCAACCATTCATGCAGCCAATCAGTCAGCCACCCATCCATCCCTTCATGCAGCCAGCCATTCTTCCAACCAGCCAGCCAGCCATGCATCCCTTCATGCAGCCAGCCATGCATCCCTTCATGCAGCCAGCCATGCATCCCTTCATGCAGCCAGCCATGCATCCCTTCATGCAGCCAGCCATGCATCCCTTCATGCAGCCAGCCATGCATCCCTTCATGCAGCCAGCCATGCATCCCTTCATGCAGCCAGCCATGCATCCCTTCATGCAGCCAGCCATGCATCCCTTCATGCAGCCAGCCATGCATCCCTTCATGCAGCCAGCCATGCATCCCTTCATGCAGCCAGCCATGCATCCCTTCATGCAGCCAGCCATGCATCCCTTCATGCAGCCAGCCATGCATCCCTTCATGCAGCCAGCCACGCATCCCTTCATGCAGCCAGCCACGCATCCCTTCATGCAGCCAGCCACGCATCCCTTCATGCAGCCAGCCACGCATCCCTTCATGCAGCCAGCCACGCATCCCTTCATGCAGCCAGCCACGCATCCCTTCATGCAGCCAGCCACGCATCCCTTCATGCAGCCAGCCACGCATCCCTTCATGCAGCCAGCCACGCATCCCTTCATGCAGCCAGCCACGCATCCCTTCATGCAGCCAGCCACGCATCCCTTCATGCAGCCAGCCATCCATCCATTCATGCAGCCAGCCATCCATCTATCCATTCATTCAGCCAGCCATCCATCCAGCTGCTACTCCCACCAAGCAGCTAGCCACACAAGCAACTGGCCAGCCAAGTCAGCTAGCCACTTCAGCAGCCAGCCAACCAGCCACTCCAGCAGCCAGCTAGCTAGCCCTGTAGCAGCAAGCTAGCCAGCCCTCCAGCAGCCAGCTAGCTAGCCACTCCGGCAGCCATCCGTCGTACCCATAACAACATCTCCTTCACTGCTCCTGTGGTGATGTCATGGTAGAGGGTGTGGCCAGTGTCATATTGGCCACACCCCTATGTCCCACTTTGGCCCGCTGAAAAGATGGCAACCCTAAGAGCTGTCCTTCTGATGTCCAAAGGTGATGAATGATGCGGAGTCCCCTTATTATTTTACGCTGGTTTGTTTCCCTATGAGCCTGATGATTGTTGACTTGAAACCGTTATGATTCTGGTTAATCCAGTCTGTGAAAAATACTTAATCCCACTGTATATTAAACAAAATGCTAGTGGGCAAGCACAGGCAATGAGCAGTTAACAACCACATAGACACATTGATACACTGAAAGTTAAGGCAAGGAGGTAGCAAAACCCACTTAAAGATCCCTCTGATTTTCACCGACATCCTGATTTTCATTTAAAATGTTACTCCAGACAGACTTGTGTGTCACCATGACATATGTCTCAACTTGTATGCACAAGAGGGGTCCAGGCACCTAGGCGGTGCGACACCCACCTGTGAGACAGCTGGATGTGGACACATGGCAGGATGACATTTTAACTGCAGTGACAAAGGACTGTGGACAATTCCCTGTCAAAATTGAGGGAACCCCTACACCCTAACCACAGGTGGCAGATACAAACCACCACAGTGATACACTGTGCACCCCCTTAGAAGCCACCATGTGAAAGTGTTACTGGAAAATCCTGCTGGGATAGCATGCCACGTGGGCATGAAAGTGGTACCATGGAACCCGTGTGCTATGGGCAAAGCCTTTATTAATTGCATATGCAATGTGATGTGTGTTGTGCTTGGTGCATACGAAACCCAGACAGCATCATAATTTGTAGAAATGTGCCACAGCACGGAGGAAATCCTGCACATTAGTGTAGTCACACTTATGTTGTAAGATGTGCTTTAGGCGCTCCCTTACTACAATAGCCTTCTTACGCGGTGTTACAGGCATCCCCCGCAGAAGAGATTCACATCGGGTATCCGTCAGGTTCTGCTCCTGCTGCAGAACACACAAAAGGTCAGCTAGCTGTACAGTAGGGCGACCAGTAATACCTTCAGCCGACGATGCCACGCCTCCACCTGGTTGTTAGTACGTGGGAAGTCCATCTCAGAGACATCGGACACATTCCAGAACCGCAGAGGGTATGACGATGGCATTCGTGTCTGTACTGAACAGCGGGATGCATACTTGCGTGGTCGGCCTCGGACATAATGATGGTCTAGAAATACACCAATCGGCTGGGCACATTCTGGTAAGGAAGACACAATGTCCAGAAATGCAGGGACAACATCATCCAAAGGTAGGAATGCCAACGCTATCAGCTTGTGAATGGCAATGGAGAAAGCAGTGTCCATGCCATAGAGGGCGACAAGGTGGTGATGTTGGATCTGTCGCCAGATGATCTGTGCAAAATGGAATAGGCATCCCTTCAGAATACTCCTAGGGAATGCCTTCCAGCTGGCACGAATCGCTGCCTTCTCAAAGTCAGTCATGATATACTGTGGTGACAAAGTGCATCCCTGGTCAGATGCCATACCCCTCAGCACCTCCCACAAAGTGGTGTATGCAGACTCCGACTTCCGTGTCATGAGACAGTACACCAGGGGTACGACCCTCATTGAGGTGGTGGTGCCAATACAGCCATGTAATGTATATAGCTGGCGACAGATATCGGCCCGTGTGGGAAAGGTGCCATCACCAAGAACAAAGTCGGACCTGCACAGGTCAGTCAGGTTCTGTGTTGTAGTAAGTACTACCAAGGAAGCGGTACCATCCATATCCGACCTTCTCGGTATGAAGCTGCCACTACGGAGTGGATACTGGCTGGCATCAATATCTGCAAGGGTTGCTGGAGGTGTAGCCATGGATGCCCGTGCCTGCTGCCGTACCCTGGTGATGCTTCTCACGAAGGGTGCACGACAAGGCATCTCCTGCAGTACATTGTCATCTGCTGTGCCTAGCACACTCTGCATTACCAAGCTTGGCAATTCATTACCAGTTACTGCCCTCTGCCGCAGTTCTGCTCGCAATGTAGCCACTTGTGCCATTGTTGCATCTGGGCGTGCTGGTGTGGCAGTGATTTCAGCAATTCCTCACCCTCTTCCTGCCGAACAGTGATGGCACGTCCTCTGCATGCCTTCGTTCTCCGCTCACTACATGCCCAGTACCGTTTTGGAGGTGTCTCACGTTCCAAATGGTAGAGGTACCCCTCCAACACCAGCATGGGTTTGCCACGTTGGCTGGGCACTGTGCTGTATCTGTTGCCAATCAGACCAGGGCTATACAGATACATACATTCCAGCATGGTTGCAGCACTTGTAGATGGTCTCTCAGAATCCATCACAGCCGGTGGAGCTTGGTATGGGATATACTACTGAACCTGGACACAGTCCCTTCCAGACAGTAGGCCACTCGGTTCACACCTCCTTGTCCTATACCGTGTGTAGTAACTCTGTCTGTCTCAATGGCCCTGTACAGCTTCGTGCACTCCAACCATCTCTGACTGTCTCTCCCCTATGGTTGCAATGTCTGCAGTTAACACATCCCTGGGGTTGCCGTATGCTTGTACTCTGTTTAGAGTCCACGATGCCTGATTGAGCACAGGTTCTGTGTGTACTGTGCCAGCCCCCTTTAACTCCCTGTTGTTGCTGCCAGCCAATCACGGTTTAGGGCTTGGTGTCTGCTTGAGTGGCAGATGTTACTTAGGGAGGTACCTCTGTCTTGCACCCTTGTCTTCCTACATGGGGCTGGGTACTTGTCTATACTCCTGTAACAGGGACAACGTGACGTGTTCAGCAGAAGCTGCATGTCTTACTGTGGAGTCGGGATGGGTTACAGCTACTATATCCCCTGCTACTGGGTTAGTGTGTCATGCTTTACCAGGTTAGCATGTTCACACCTACAACTGCACTCAGGGGCTCTAGCAGGGTGGGTACTGTTTGTTGCAGGCATGCCTGTTATCTGGGTTTGTCCTATACTACAGACACCCTGCTGTGACATGCTTACTACTAGTACACAGACAGGTTATAGTGTGTGTGTTCTATTGACCCTGACACTGCTTTGTCTGTACCTTTAAGGGTTTACCTGACACATGACCTGCTTTTCTATGCAGCATTTCTCGGGTAAAGTGTGCTGTGCATTGCTCTACGTGCTGGGGACTTTACTTCCTGCTTCTCGGGGACTGTTAGCTGTGTTTGCGTGGACAACTGGGGCTGTGAGGGTAAGTACTGGTTTTATGACTGCTTCTGCAACTGTTTTGGGTGTATGAGTGCTTATGCAACTGTTTTGGTGTTATGACTGCTTCTGCTACTGTTTTGGGTGTATGAGTGCTTATGCAACTGTTTTGGGTGTATGAGTGTTTATGCAACTGTTTTGGGTGTATGAGTGCTTATGCAACTGTTTTGGGTGTATGAGTGTTTATGCAACTGTTTTGGAGCACTACCGTTGTGCTGTGTTTCGCCGATCCGCGTTGGTTTGCCGGCCGTGTACGCTGTGTGTTGACGGGCTGCGTGTTTGCCTTAGGGGCCGTCTGCTTTTGGCTGTTTTCACACCGCCGCATCTTTCCGCCGCGTTACTACGTTTCGGCAGCACCGCTCTACGGTTTAGCAGTGCTGCGGCCTTCTGGTTTCGGCGATGTAGCTCGCGGGCATTTGTCTCGCGATCTACACGCCGGAACCCGCACAAGAGTTCTCGACAAAGCCAAAACGTAATGGTGGGACAAAAGACCCAAGCCAGGGAGAATCCTTAAATATAACTTTGATTAATTTAATATAGTAGAACAGCAGTGTTTAAGATACATTTTCGGAGCAATAACATGTGTGAAGCTCTAATGTCTGGTATTATTGGCAAATTATAGTCCAAGGCGATTTACCAGAAAACCACAACATTTACATGGGAATGGGTATATGAGGCAAAATCTGGGACATTCTGCAAAATTCTGGACAGTTGACAAGTACACAAACAGTTGGAAGTCCATCTCACAACTATAAACTTTACAATAATTAGAAATTCCACCTTAATGCAAATCATCTTATTCTGGCAATTTTGTAAGAGAACACCTTGACTGATTCACATTGATTTCTTTTTCTATTTGTCCCTGATGCTTATAAAGCTTTTGAATAGGTAAAAATAGAATAAATGGAGTATGAGTGTGGCGCCAAAGCTACAGAACATTTAGTTTTTACTTTTTCTTTCTTTCTTACTTTAGACTGTTGGCATCCTTGTAAAATATAGGTGTTTAATCTGCAATATCCGCACCTCCTTTGCCCTGAGACTGTATGACCTTTTCCTATAAATTTAGCAACAGTAAAAAAGATAAAATGAAAAGAAATGTAAGAAACATGTACCCCAAGGGCCATAAAATGCAATTACAAAACTATTCAAAATAAGCAGTCTTTAATATTCTAATGAAATGCCTTTCTGTTGTATGTAAAATCTCTGCATGTGGAAAGCTCTGCTTTAGGGTTACAGCCTTCCATCTTTACACAGGGCTGTCCCTATTTTGGTGCTTGCATCTTGCAGAAAAAAAATCATGTAATAGTTCCATAAAACAATTATTTTGTATCTGAAATGCCATAGTATTATGTTAAACAATAAAAATTGCACAAATTCTACAAGAACGTTTTTTTATTTTGGCAAAAAGTGAACTTAAGGTCTTGGCACTAGTAGTTATAATTTGTCTTGTAAAATCTCACCTTTCTATGAAAAGTCCCACTTCGAGCATCTGAAAAGGTGGCAACCTTGCCTCTCACTAGTCTTTGGCTCTGGCAACTTTTCATGAAATATATCCTTCAAGGTCTGAAAGTAGCGTTGCCACCTTTCTTTGTGGCTAAAACTGGAGTAAGGCCACACCCCTTGCATCATCTGAAACCCTGCCTGTCCCTGCCCATTAAGTGATGTCGATGTGACGTCAGCATGCAGGAACGCCCTCTTTTTCCATTCCTGCTGCCTGCTTTCATCTGATTTTACTATGCTTTTCTGTAAAAAAAGCATAGTAAATCAGACGATTTAACAAACTCTGATAGTCTGTTTCCTTTTTCAAACCGAGTACTGGAGTTTTTACAGTGATGTTCTTCGTGTTTCACTGTTGCAGTCATTACATTTGGGTAATCTGCTGGCAGGTTGCCCTCATTCGGCCTGATTAACAAAGTCTTGGGTCCTGTGTCTGGATGCTGTGCCTTCTTCCATGACGGCAGGTCTTCAGGGGTATAAAACATGCAGCCGACGCCATTACATCAGTCTTTCTCGCCACACGGTGCCCAAAGCAGAAGGCAGTGCACAAGTGCCGGTCGGCCGACTCCTGAAATTTTCATTTTCGAGTTTCAGAACCGAAGTCTTCAACTAAAAAGCTACTTACCCCGTTGGGGAAACTTTTTCTTGCTCCTTACCAATGTCAGTAAAAGTTAATTACATTACTTGTGGGAAACAAATAACTCATAAGGATTTCCATTTGTATTGTATTCCTTGCCTAGGCCCTGACCACGACGTAACTTGCTGTCGGTTTTCTGCTTTATTTAATCAGCACACTATCCATCGTTGGTACATTTTTGCTTCTAAGTATTTCGGTTCTTGGTTTAATTATCCAGAAATGACATCAGTTAGCCATCCGACTGCCAGAATACCGAAAAAACCCAAAGAAAAAGAGACAGGCCGTTGAGGTCCAAGACTGCTGACGACGCTTCTCCTAAGCCAGTCACCAGTACTCAGTGAGGCGCTTTCGCAGCCCCTGATACCCACTACGTCTGATTCGCAGGCCTCTACTGAGACCCATTCGGAGTCCAGTATGCCGTGAGATGCTTCACCTATGGAACCCGTGGATGTCTCTACCTTGGATGGGTCTGGAGCCACTGTGCAGGCACCGGCTTCTGAGGGTGTATTCAGGCCTGCAGATTTGTATATTAAACTGACACCACCTTCAATATTGAGGCCAAAATCTGGATCTATGTCTAAAAAACTGATGCCTATGCCTAAAAAACAAATGATCAAAAATGTCTGAAGATTTAATTACTCTAATCAGGGGTAGTCAACCACGCCCCCCCTTCCAAGAGGCATAGGGCTGAATTTGACTATGAATCTTCTGAACAGGACTCTGTTTCTTCTGACTCTCCTAATGAACAGGATTTGTCTATGCCTACATATGAGGACTCTGATGCAGCGGATTCCATTCCTTCTGCTTCTCCCCCTTGAGGATTTCTCTTTGGGGAAACTTTACATACCGTAAGGGAGCGTTTCCACTGGGAAAGTCAGGATTTTTCTGAATCCAAAAAGAGGGTTAGGGATTTCCTCCTTCTTCCTCAGCATAGGCTTTTGGCAGTACCTCCTGTACTAGACATTGTTGATGTGTTTTCAGAATCCAGTATGGCCCATGATTCCCTGCCTCCGGCCCCTTGTAAGCCAGACAGATACTGCAGGGTTCCTGACTCCCACAAATTCCTTTTCAAAAATCCTGTTGCGGACCCTGAAACCATTTCTCAGGGACCCAAGGACATTAAGGCTTCTACTGCTAAAAATCCTACCCTTCTGATAGAGACTCCAGGGAGCTGGATAGATGGGGTAAAAGGTTTATACTTCTGCAACCTTGGCAATCAGGGCTTTAAACTGTCAATTCCATATGCTAAAATATCAACAGCATATCATGGGACTGCTTAAACAGAAAATGATGTTGATTTCTGACTGTGTGGAAAATAAGGAATTACAGGATTTATTGCATTCAGTTGAACAAGTTGGAAAACATACTTTGCAATGTGGTTTTGATTCTTTGGAGGCCTCTTGCAGGGCTGCTGTTACTGGGTCTGTGCTTAGAGGGCATGCTTGGCTTAAGGAGCAATCTCTGCCTGATCATGTTAAAGCAAAATTATTGGATGTTCCTTTGCAGCAGGACCATTTGTTTGGTAATAAGGCTGAATAAGTTCTAAAAAAGATGGAAGATAAAGCTAAATCTATGCAAACTGTGAAAAGGTTTCTTACAGGTACAACATCCAAGATTTAGTAGGCACTGGCCTACTAAGAACTGGTCCTTTCCAGTTCCTCCCAGAGCCACTCAAGTCAATCCCAGACATTCCAAAAGCACCAGATTTCAGTCCCAAGGGACTCTCAGAACTAAGAAATGGGGTGCCTCCACTTCCAAATCTGGAAACAGCAAGTCACCTCCCTATGGTAAACAGTCTCAATGACTTTCCTTTAAAATTACCAAGCACTTACCTCTTAGCCACCCCTTTGGGAGGAAAACTGGATCTTAATGGCAACTTATAACCCAGGACAAATGGGTTTTAAATAGTGTCCCAGGGATACATATTTCATTTCCACACATTGCCAACTCCAAACGGATGGCCAGACCTGCCCCCAAATCAGTGGGCAGAGGCTCAGAAACAAGTACTTTCTCTCCTAAACATGGGGGCAATTCAACTAGTACCAGAAGAGGAAAAGGGACAAGGTTTCTATTCCAGACATTTCCTGGTACTCAGAAAAGACAAATCATGGCTTCCAATTCTGGACCTGTATACTTTAAACACCTTTCTGGACATTCCAAAATTCAAGATGCTGACTCTTCAGCAGTTACTTCCTATGCTAGGAAAAGATGCCTGGTTGGCTACTCTAGATTTAAAGGAGGCTTACCTGCATATCCCAATCGGGGAATCTTGCAGAAGATACCTCCGCTTCAAAGCAGGCTACTTACATTATCAGTTCTCTGCACTGCCCTTTTTCTTCTCTGCTGCGCCAAGGGTATTTACAAAGTGCTTGGCTCCAGTAATTGCATTTTGCAGGCAAAGAGATATTCAAATATATCCATACCTGGACAATTGTCTAATTCAGGCAGAAAACATCTGACATTTGTAAAAAGGGTTCTAACTTGTCTAGGGTACACTATAAACGAAAATAAATCACAACTGGTACCCTCTCAAAAAAATTACATTCCTGGGTGCAAGCTTGAATACAACTGCCCAGATGGCTTTCCTTACACCAGAAAAGCAAATTCATTTGGTGACTTACTTCAAATAGGTGGCCACAAAAACTATCTGCAAGACAAATACTGCAAGCCTTGGGGTTTATGGCCTCCTGCATTCTTCTAATTCCATATGCAAGACTGCATATGAGGAAACTTCAGTGGTGCTTAAAAATTTTATGGAGTCAGCATTGTCACAGCCAGGAAACAATGATTCCTATCATACCTTGCCTACAACTAGAGTTCCTATGGTGGGCAGAGGCCATCCACCAAAACAAGGGACTGCCATTCACACCACCCCCTGCCGCCCAAACCCTAACTACAGAGACATCAGACTATGCATGGGGGGGGTTCATCTGGCAGTGAAGTGCATTCAGTGCAAATGGAGCCCAAATCAAATGCACCTTCATATCAATCAAAGAGAAATGCTAGCTGTACAGAATGCACTGACAGCCCTCAAGGACTACCTTCATCCAGGACAACTAATGGTAAAGACTGAGAACACCACAGTTATGTGGTACATAAACAAGCAGGTGGTACACATTCCTACCCCCTCTGCATACTAGCCATGGCATTATGGAACATGGCCTTGTGCTGTCAAGTACAACTGCAAGCTCAATTCCTGCCAGGAAAGCTGAATATTTTGGCAGACAAACTAAGCAGAAATCTCATGGACCCACATGAATGGAACCTGGAACCATGGATTTTTCAACCTGTTGACACGAAAATGGGGGAGCCCAGACATAGATCTTTTTGCTTCACCCTGGAACTACCAGTTGGACAAATTTTTCACAAGAACTCCTCACAAAAAAGCCTGGAAAGTGGATGCTCTGTCCTTCAGCTGGAAAAACCTATCAGTCTACGCATTTCCCCCTCTGCTCTCCAAAGTTCTACTAAAAGTCAAACAGGACAAACCAAAAATGATTTTGATTGGTCCAGACTGGCCTCGCCAACACTGGTACCCACTCCTGCGCAGTCTGTCACATACTTCTCCATGGTACCTGCCTCAGACACCTTCCTTACTGTTTCAGCAGAACAACCAAATTCTGCACCCTCAGCTCCAAACATTGACTCTTGCAGCTTGGCTAATCACTTATCCTGCAGCAAACCTGTGACGGATCTCATTTTGGAGGCAAGAAGACCTAGTACTAGAAAATCTTATGCTGACAAATGGAAAAGATTCTGTGCCTGGAATCAGTCTCAAGGGATGAGCACAGCAGTGCCCAATTTACCTCAGATTTTGCAATACTTAACTGAGATGCTTCACAAGGGCCTGTCCTTTTCTTCCATAAAAATCCATGCCTCAGCCATTTCAGCTCATTACAACACAGAACCCCCTCCTCTTCTCTCATCCTCTGCTAAAGCAGTATCTCAGAGGGGCCAAATACTTCAGGCCACCCAGGAGAGCTCCTACCCCTGCCTGGGACCTTAACTTTGTATTGGAGAAATTCACTCTACCTCCTTTCGAGCCAGCTGCTACTGCAGACTTAAATTTTCTTTCCTGGAAAACAGCCTTCCTTTTAGCAATCACTTCGGCTAGAAGGATTTCTGAGTTACAGGCCCTTATGGCAGTGGAGCCTTTCACCATCTTTCATGCGGACAGGGTGTCACTCAGGACCAATCCATCCTTCATGCCAGTGGAGCCTTTCACCATCTTTCATGTGGACAGGGTGTCACTCAGGAGCAATCCATCCTTCATGCCCAAGGTGGTCCATTCATTTGCCAACATTCTTTTCCAATCCACAGAACAAGGGGGAGTGGATTCTGCATTCATTTGATGTACACAGACAACTTAGATTTTACTTGAACAGGACTAAATCTTGAAGAAAATCTGAACAACTGCTCCATAGCATTTGATGCACGTGCAGAGGGAAAGGCTATTTCAAAGCAAACCATTTCCAAATGGATAAGCCATTGTATTAATTTCTGCTATAAGCACCATGGAAAACCTGTCCCCTAGGGGATCAGATCCCACTCCACCAGGGCTGCATCTACTTCTGCAGCCTTTCTCACTGGTGTTCCTGCCAGGGATATTCTAGAAGCTGCTACCTGGAGTTCAGTTCATACTTTCACCAAGCACTATCATTTACCAATCTTGTCTAAATCCAGAGCTGGCTTTGCCACTGCTGTTTTGCAGGGCCTTAAAGCCGGTCCTAATGCTGTACAAATCCATCCTCCCAACCACAGCTTTGGGAGTCTACCCAAATGTAATGACTGCAACAGTGAAACACGAAGAACATAGTACAGTTGTGTACACTTACCATAAATGTAGATGTTCGAGTGTATTCACTGTTGCAGTCCTGGTTACCCTCCCTCCAACCCCCCTGTTTTTTTTCCTCTTACTATGCCTCTCCTTTCTTTCACTACACTTAAAAGCCTTTTTGGTGTATTTGCTTTTGTTTGGAGGCATATTGTTGTGTTTTAAATTATTTATATACTTTGCTCCCCATTTGGGGGGCACCTGACGTCTGGGGCAAGAAAAACTGATGTAATGGCGTCGGCTGCATGTTTTATACCCCTGATGACCTGACATCATGGAAGAAGGGACAGCATCTGATGCAGGACCCATGACTTTGTTAATCAGGCTGACTGAGGGCAACCTGCCCGCAGATTACCCAAATGTAATGACTGCAACAGTGAATACACTCGAACATCTACATTTGTTGTAAGTTTACACAGCTGTACTTTTTCTGGACTACCGGATAAATACGAATAAAACTTGGACTGAGGAAAACTTTAAATTGCACATTACAGGAGAGAGCATACAAATAATATCATATCCTTCTATCCTCAGAGTGATTTTTGATCCCCATGCATATGTAGTGCAATAGTTTAAAATCAAAAGACATGCTATTTGCCAAAACAATATCACAAATATCTTGTAACCTGTGCAGCATGTTTAGATGTTTTAACTTATGACCACTGCTTTTTAGGTGCAAACCAATAAACATGATGCGGTTCCTTCCCAAACTGCAAGCGGTCTTCACTAGCAACTAGGTGGCCACAGTGGTTAACATTATTGTATCACAACAAAAGTTCCTCTGGTTTGGTACTCCACTAGGGTGCCTTCTGTGTTGGCGTCTGACATAGCACACACAGTACATTCTGAAAATCCTGCAGTTAATGCAACAATTTGAGTAGGTACAGTAAAACACAGCCAAATATTATATAATACATCACCTTTGGTTAATGACCAGGCAATGACTGTAAACTATCTTTTGATCTATGGGGAAAGCTGTGCTTTTGCTTCAAGCCATTGCTGCACCTTTCAGTATCACTAAAAATGTTAATTTTGTACTCACAATCTCACTGTTGCCTAACCTGCTCTGCATTTAAAAACGTACACATATCCCTATGTAATTAATAAATGTATGCATAACTTTCAGCATTGATCTACATCTACTAAAAAAAACTATTTTGGGAGTATTCTTTTCTTTATGCAAGTCACACGTTACTTCGAGCACCTGTACTCCATGTTTCTGAAATGTTTAGAATGAAAAAACATGCACTCGTACCTTTGTTGTTGCTGGGCAAGGTTAATCAGTGAAATAGAAAACCACCAAATATATCTCTGAGAGCAGGATGTGAGCCTTGTGTTGCCAATGGGGTTTGGTACCATGATCTGTGCCCTTTCTCTGACAGCAAAGTTATCTGCTTCTTGTGTAAAGCATATCACTTAAACGTATGTTCCTTCTGGGTGCTCCTATTTCCTCCAACATGCAGTACATGGTTTGAACACTTTCAACATTAGTTATGTATGCGAGTGAGTGGTACTTATGAATTACCGCAGTAGGGCTAACCAGTGGCATTTTCCTGTGATCTGTTGCAACGTCATCTACTAATGCATGTTGCCCAATAGCAGATCATCCTGCTAACAGAACAAGTGTCATTCAAAGTGCAGGTTGACCAAATTGACAGACTGTCAGATCTGAACACTTTCCTGCTGTCTGATGGGGTTGGTAGTGGGCGGGATTACCACCTCTTCATTTTTTTAGTTGATAGTGATGTGAGGAGGACTTTCCCCCAGCTGAGCACCTGCCTGTTGCCTAAGAAAGATTTTAGGAAAGCCTGTAACTTGTTGTGGCAGTGGGTAGTGGCGCAAAACCGGACTTCATGTGTCCGGTTTTGAATGAAATTGGTAATCGGACAATTTGTCAGAAAACCAGAAAGTTCGGTCAAAAAACGGATATCTGGCAACCCTATCTGAGAGCCTCAGACTACTCTCTCTCTCACATTTCTACAGCGCCTGAATGTCATCAGAGTATGCAGTCAGGGCTGTCTCTACTTTATGCAGCTGTTTATCATGACTATTTATGTATTCACAATCAATACAACTGATTCTAACACAGACGTCCTTCTCTGGGCTTCGCTATCCTTCCCCCAAGAAACTCATCATTGTAGGCGACCTCAACACTGATTGGCTATCTTATACCTCTGTCACCCCTACTAATTTCATTAATTTACATGGTTTCTCTCAGGTCATTCAGTTTCCTACTAGAACTGACAAAACCAGGAAAAGAGAATCAATTCTGGATTGGATACTCACCAACAAACCCTCCCTTGCCTTCCAATCTAGTTGTCTCCCTGATGGCATTAGTGACCGTCTTCCCACCTGTTTAATGAGACACCATATTAATCTCGCAAGACAATCCTGATTCCACCAAGTCCGCAGTAGGTTCATAGGTTAGTACTAAGCTAACTGCCCTTGCGAGCCATTGTAATCCTAGTCAATTATCCCTTGTGAGACTCAAACCCTGCACCTTGTGTTTGTAAGGCAAACACCTTAACCATTAGGCCACCCTCCCAACAAAATATACATCTTCAATCTGTTAAGCTCTTGCCAATGGTGAGAATCAAACCCTGCACCTTGTGCTTGAAAGGCATACACCTTAACCAGTGCACCATTAGCCTTTCAGGTAAAAAGCATTTTAACTCTCAAACCTTCCTAGCACTTCTTAATCACTGTGACTGGTCCCCACTTAAAACTCTTCCCCTTGACTCTGCAGTAGACTATTTTAGTGACGCCTTCCCTGAAGCTCTAGGTACACTAGCTCCCTGCATTACTGCTAGAATAAAATTTCACTACACACCCTGGCTGTCCATAAATACTAACAATTTATTAAAACTAAGGGACAAAGCCTAGTCTTTTTGGGTTACCATCAAAGACCAAGCTAATCTCTTTAGTTACAAACACCTACACAATAGATCTAAATCACAAATCAAGCTTGATAAAAAAAGCATACTTTACTTCCAAAGAACAACAAAACTACAATAATCTCAAGAAATGATGGTCCTCTATTAAAAAAAATAAATAAATAAATAAAATAAACTCCTTCAGCCTGGTAAAAGACATCCTCCCCTATCCCCTCTACATCCTCTACTACTGACAGCACTAACTCCATACTTTCGCGTACCAGCTCATTTAACAGTTCTCCACCATCCATGCCGACTTTAATCAATAATTCCAGTAACGCCTTTTCCTTTAAACCTGTACAAACTTCGACCATAAAAAAATTCTCTCTAAACTGTGCCCTACTACCTACTGAATTCTTACAAATTGCTGCCCCGGCTATTGCATACCCCGTAACTATCTTGATTAACCATTCTGTCTTAGAACAGCATATGTCCTTCTATTCCTATGTTGCAGTATTCTAGTTGTGGGATTTCCTGCCCTCAGGCGACTCGTACATTGAATCCTATACAAAAGCCTCAACTTGGTTGTTGCAGCTGCGTGGGACGTGACACGTAGGGCCATAAACCAGGGGCCTTAAATGTGACGTCTGCATGCATAATCCTTAGAACTTTTCAGCCACAGATGACCTATGCATCATACAATTCCCACCTTCAAAGACGTCACATCGATAAAGCTAAGTAAACCCGTAGGGTTTCTGTTTTTCTTATATTGCCATTTGTTATTGCTTGTGCTTGGTTGTTGTAGTCTTTAACTGATGTCAGGTAATAAAGGAAAGTGCCAATATGGGTGCCAGATACCCCATAAAGATGCTCATGATAGGTGTGTTTTTTTGCTTAGGCCGGGCTTACGATCATTCCACCTGCTCAGTTTGTCAATCCTTTGTGCTGAAGATCCTACACAGCAGTCTGGTCGCTTTAAACCTATACCTAGAGAACCAGCACCTGAAACGGTTAGCCCTCAGAATGTATCCCGCATTGGAGGTCATACCAGAACTTCCACGTAAGAAAGCCAAGATTCCTTCACCTTCCTCGCCTGCCACTCTTCTTCCCAATGCCCACCAATTGCCAATCTAGGAGTTGAGATGCACTCGGCGGATCTGTCAACTTCAACGACATCCCTTGAGGAAGCCATTGCTCATCTGACAAACCAGCTTGTCCTCAGAGCTTAGCCAGACACTGACTACCATCGATGTTGAGGGGGAACCAGTTTCGTTGGCACCTCCAACTGGGATCCAAACTTCAGATATGGGGTCTGCGAAACCTGACGCCAGGCCGGTTCCTACTTCTACCCCGGCCAAAAAGAAGCAGAAAACTAAGCATACCTTTGCTCCTGCTGAAGCCATACCAGACTGGCCGGCCTTCACTTCTTTTCTCTACAGATCTTTATGTCACTTAGGCCTTCAGCCTCAGCCCACACTTCTCTGCCTTTACTGAGCTGTAGGCCTTCTTCTGCCTCTTCCCCCCCATCCATGACCTCTGAAGTCAGGGAGGAAGAGCATGATTCTTCCATTTCTTTCCTCAGAGCACTCCATTTCATACACTTCTCAGGTTGCCTCTCCCCAGCAGTACTATTCCCCTGATGAGGACTCTGTTGAAGGGGATTCTCCACCTGAGTATATTACATTTGGTGAGACCTTCACCAAGCTGAATCACTATTTCAAATGGGACTCATCCCAAATGTCAGACACCCAAAGGAGGTACTTTGAGCTACTTCAAGTTGAATCTCCATCCCCTTCGGCTATCTCTCCAGTTCTACCTGCTTACTTGGATGCCTTTAATTCAGCTTCTAAGGCCCCAGACTCCCGGCCTCTAGCCCCCAAGCATCCTGACCACTTCTATAAAGTGCCAGAAGAGCAGAAGTTCCTAGTTAAATCACCCTTGGCTGACCCAGCTGTGATTGCCACCACTCTGTGTAAACAGTATAGACTGCTGCCTTCTGCCTCCCTCCTACCCACAGATAAAGATAGCAAATATATGGATAGCATACCTCTCAACTGCCCCGAATTGCTTGTTTTTTACCGAGTTTTGGGGTCCAAATAATGGGATGCCACGATTCCTGAGTGGCACCCCTTCATTTACGATTTATTCGCGCCTTGTTTTTTTATTTTTTAAATTTCCACGCTTCGTGAGCTGATATCATCACATGCGCGATGACGTCAGCTTCACAGCTGTCAGACTTGCTCGGGCTCGTACATAGCACGTATTTCCGACTCTGGTTCAAATGCATTTGCGAGCAGCAAAGTTACCAGAGCCGGAAAGGATTTATTGGATCTATTTATTTTAGAAGATGCTTGCTCAAGGGACTGCATCTATCTATTTATTTTAAAAGACGGATGCTCGCTGTTTTCCTAGATGGATTTAGAGGTAAGGGGTGTGTGTAGGATTACACTGTGAAGCTGTACATATCCAAGTTGTTCAACCAGTTCCAAAGACAAACTTCCAAGAGACATTTGTTAAAAGTTTCATATTGTATTTTGTACTAATGTGTTGTGTGGGATGGCACTTTCATTTGCACCTGAATTGCTGCTAATAGTTTAATAGCATGTTTTGTATCCTTAGGAATAAATCTTGCAAGAGATCAATTTAATTGTGTACAATAGCATAACAAAAAATAAACCTTTACCTGTAAGTCAAATATTAGATTTATTTACTAAAGAATATATAATTACGAAATGTGGACAAATACATTTTAGTTATGTGCAGTTTGCTACTCAATTCAAGGTAGAAGAAAATACAGAAATTAGGTTGATGCATTTCTGTCATATAAATCACAAATCACACATAAATTATGCTGCCTGCTGAATTCCTTGTGCCTTTAACCAGAGGTGGTCCAGCTCTATATTTCCATTTAAAGGTTTAGTGTTTTTAAATGGTGGGTTTTTTTTTCTAACTTTTTCACAAACCTAAATTACAAACTATCGAATCAAGGCAGTAGGGCCCAAGCATGGCATAATTTTCTATCTCATTTATAATTCTGCTGTAACACCTTGCTTCTACTTGACACCATGGCTACCTACTTGGATTCAGTTGACTATTCTTAAATAAGATTAGATTCCGTACACTTATGATTCAAGCCAGTGCTAGTGCAACTTGAATAATTGTACAGTGGGTTTTTTTTGTCAGTACCTGTCATTCATGAACTCGTGTAATAATCTTTAAAGGAAATGTATAATACAGTGTTGGCCTTATGATAAACACATTAACTGGATTGCTGCTTAGGGCATATTACCTGGTCTAGTGTGTGTGTTTTGCCTATCTTTGGTCTCTTCTGGCTTCTTTTTTGACTTTCTTGTCTCTATAGTTGCCATAATAAATGGTTTTAGACTGATTCTGCATGGTGATTCTGTTTTTTTACTTTGGATATTTGGATTTACTGCATTTCTATGGAAGCTTTCATGAGATTGGGGTGCGTAAATGTTACACAGACAGCCAATGAAAGTTGCATATAAAATGTGCACTGTGGTATTTCAGGAAATAACTTCAGGTTAAGTAAGAAGGTACAGATCTCTGAGTTGGCACAATAATGATAAATGCAGTACTTAATCTATTTCTCAGCAGTGATGACGTTTACTTCATTTTAATGTATTCATTTGGTTATCACTGCAGGATTACTGAAGTCATTAAATAATGACAGGCATTTGAATTTCAGACTTCATATTCTTCAGAAAATAAATAGTAACACAAAACCTTTTATTCTAGCAATTTTCTAAGTTTATAAGCTCGGTATTTGACATTTGTCCCTATTTTGGGGCTGTATTCCCCCATTATTGGCTTTGTCCAGTTTTTTTGTGCTAAGAGGTTGAGAGCTATGGTGAGAAGTGAGAACTGAATTCACTAAATGATAGCCACTTAAGTTTCAGTCTTCCTATCTTTCAGGAAAATGCTGATTTGGCATAGTGGCATGTTGCTCTGACTGTAATGCACAGGGTCCTGGTCTGGATTCAAGACCTGCCAGTGAAATGCATGGTGGTAACACATTTTATTCTAGCAACTTTCCAAAAATCATACAAGCAATGTTTAAAATGTGTCACTGGTTTTTGGCCTTTTGTTTGTGCATTGTGCCGTAAAATGTAAAAATAAAATCCAAATAATCATTGTAGAAGTCAAGCAGTATGCACACATTAGTGTTTATGGTAAATGGGGCGAAATAGCCAGGTAATGGGACATTGGAATGGCTGTAGGAGGACTACTGTGGTGTCTTATTTTGGTTGTCTGTTCTTCAGTTTGCGTTTTAAAGTTGGTATCCCACAATTCCGTTGGAGTGGGTGGGGTTATGTAATTATGTATGCAAATTATATGTTAATCCGCGTACAGATTTGTACCTATTTTTCATGGGCCTTGTCCAGATTTTTGATGTATCCAGGTTGAGAGGTATGATGGATAGGATGGGTAAGAAGGTATACACAATCCTAAACATTGGCTTTCAGAGCCATATATTATCAAATCCACATGACTTAGTATGCTCTAGACTGAGTGTCTCAAGCCTCCGCCATGCTGGCTTCTCTTCCTGACAGTTCTACTAAGACTGATATTACCTCCAAACTGTCCTTAGCTCAGCAAGTAGCTGGACACTCCCATCAGATGCAGCTACAACGCTGCATAAGCATCTGCCTACTCAGCAGCATCTGCTTCTGCCCTCAGGAGATACTCCTGGTTGAGGCTGCAGAATCTGCCAGAAGACGTTTAAGTCCAAGATCTTGGATGCCACCCTGGATCACTACATCCTCTTTGGTAAACAATCTGCAGATCTTTTCAAGAATCTGCAGGAAAAAGTAAAGAATTACAAGACATAAAGCATCTGCTGGTGTCTTCCATTCCCAAGTATTATAGGAACTACCCTGCTAAAACCACCTTTGTAAGGCATAACCTTTCTCAGGCAGCAGCCTCCAAATCTAGAAGAGGGGACTAGAAGACCTACCTCGTCCATACCTTCTACACTGCCTCCTTAGCCCAGACAGTCCTTTCAGGGCAGAGGAGGCCCCAATAATGCATGACTGCCTTGCTCACCTAGCACTGTCTGCTCACCTTTCCCATTGTCTTCCCCTCTGTCAGTCCATCACCACAGACCAATGAGTCCTATCCATTAATCAGAAAGGTTACTTCCTGTCCTGGGGAGATAAAAAACAAAAAAAAAACAGGACAAGCATCCCATTTCCCCCCCAAAATTCAGCTTCATCTCCTGCCACAAGTTTTGTCAGATCTACTAAAGCTAGGCACTATACAATCAGTCCCCTTGAACAGGAAGGAAAAGGGATTCTACTCCCGTCTCTTTTTGGTTCCCATAAAAGATGAGCCCTGAAGACCCATGTTAGACCTTTCCTTTCTAAATCTTCATCTTCAAGTACCCTACTTCAAAATGCTGTCTCTCCACACTTTGCTTCCTCTTATCCCAGCCAAGGCCTTTATGGGCACCCTGGACCCAAAAGAAGCCTACCTGCACATACCCATCAGGACTTCCCACAGACAATTCCTGAGATTCTGTGGACCCTCCTCTCATTTCCAAATTACTGCCTTGCCCTTTGGTTTATCCACTGCCCCCAGAGTCTTTACAAAGTGCCTAGCCCCAACCATTGCCTTTTGCAGAACCCAGGGAATCCAGATTTATCCATACCTGGACGACATCCTAATTCTAGCAGAGTCCAGAGATACCCTCTCAAGACATCTGTATTTCACCATGTCCCTTCTGCAAAATCTAGGGTTCACCACCGACTTCCCAAATTCCTCCTTGAACCCAGACCAGGACAAGATTTTCCTAGGCTGCAGAATCAGAATGGACAAAATGAAGGCCTTTCCTCCCACAGGACAAGAGTCTATCCCCAACTTCCCACTTCCAGGAAGTCCTACACTCCCAGAAGGTGACGGCAAGGCAATTTCTCCATCTCTTGGGGTTAACAGCAACAGCCATTCCCATGCTTCCACTGGACAGAATGCACATGCTCAAGCTACAGTGGTATCTCAAGAACACTTGTTCCCAACACCTACATCCCTTAGAACAAGCCGTTCCACTCCTTCCCTGTCTAAAGACAGAAATCAGCTGATGGGTTCAGCAAGTACAACTAAACTTGGGCTTTCCACTCCAACCCCCCACCCCAACACAAACAATGCATACAGATGCCTCAGATTCAGGTTGAGGGGCAACACTGGCATCCTACAGAATTCAAGAAAAGTGGAACCCTTCATGTCAGGGAAATGACAGCAGTATTTCTAGCTCTACAGGCCTTCATTCCCTTACTGGTTCCAGGGGTTCTCTTGATAGTAACCAACAATACCACTGTTTTGTGCTACCTCAACAAACAGGGAGGAACAAAAGCCTATCAGCTGTGCAGGCTGACTCTGCTGATATGGGACCTAGCCTCTCGACACAACTTGGTCCTGAGGGCGACCTACATCCCCTCACAGGACCACCAGCAAGCAGACGACCTGAGCAAGACTTCTTCCCCACAGCATGAATGGATGTTGGACAAGGGGACCTTCCTAGACATAGTCTACTGGTGGGGTACTCCACAAGCAGACTTGTTTGCCTCCCCCCAGAACAGGCAGCTGCAGACGTTCTGCTCAACGACTGACTTCCCGCTAGGTTGGAGAGTGGACACTTTCAGCTTCTCTTGGTAGGGAAAGTGTCTTATGCCTTCACTCCTTTCCCACTGATTCAGAAAGTCCTGCAGAAAATCCAGAAGGACAAACCAAAAATCTTTGGTGACCCCTTACTGGCCAAGGCAGCACTGGTTCCCCCTACTTCACAATCTAGCCAAGGGAAAGCAATACAAGTTACCCTACAAGGTGGACCTACTGACACAGGACAGAGGAACTCTCCTCCACCCGCAATTGTGGATGTTTTCACTGACTGTGTGGGTGACATCTGATTCCTTTCAGACACCACTACTCAGAGGATGTGCTTTCTGTCCTGAACTTAGCACCAGAAAATCTTACCTAGCTAAATGGGAAAGATTTACAAAGTGGTGTCTGGATAAGGAAAGGGACCCATGCTCGGCTGATACCCCCTTGTCCTCTCTTGTGTGTCAATTGGTCAAAAGCAGAGACTCTCTTATTCAGTGAAAGTATACCTTTCCGCTATATCAGCCTGCTTGCTCCTTGATCCCCACATTACTGGCCAGGCTAGACAGAAAGCTCTTCCTCAAAGGGGTCTTACATATGAGACCACCAAAGCAATCTATCCCTCCGCCCTGGGACCTTAACTACATCTTGGAAAAACTAACCCAGCACCCTTTCGAGCCAGCTGAGTCTTTTTCCCTACAGATGTGTACCTGGAAAACTGTCATTCATCCATGTGGCTATCACTTCAGCCAGAAGAGTGTCAGAATTGCAGGCCCTAATGGCCTGTCCCCCCTACACCACCTTCCACAAGGACAGAGTCACCCTGCGAACTAACCCCTCCTTTATGCCCAAGGTGGTCAATGACTTGTCTCTAAACCAATCTATCCACCTACCCACTTTCTTTCCTTCCCCCACTAATGAAGGGGAAGGGATACTACATTCCTTAGATGTGCACAGGCAACTAAGATTCTACCTGGACAAAACCAAAACCATTAGGAAATCTAAGCAGCTCTTTGCTCCTTCCACCCAAGAGCTCTGGGCAAGGCAGTCTGCAAACAGACCATTGCATGCTGGATCTGGAAAACTATTTGTCTCTGTTACTCCCTCCATGGAACCCCCTCCCCCCCGTGGGCGTAAAGGCCCATTCCACTAGGGCTGTAGCCTCCTCCAAGGCTTTCATAAAGGGTCTGGACACGGCTTCCATTATGGAAGCAGCCACATGGTCCACTATCCACACTTCACCAAACATTACAAACTGGACCAAGTCTCCAGAGCATGAGCAGGATTTGCCAGGGCAATCCTGCAGGGATGTGTAGAATCCTCTTCAGCATCTGCCACCCTCTAATCCTCTTAAGCTGTGATACTCTCCCACAATTAGAATACTACAACATAGGAATAGAAGGACATAGAATAGTTGTGTAAAATCTTACCATAACTATAGATGTCCTTCTCTTCCATGTTGCAGTATTCCTTCCCACCCAGCTTACCCCCAAAATCACTCTCTTATAGCCCCAGCTATATACCTGGCTCTTGCTAGGCTACGGTAGGACACCAAAGTCACACACCTGAACACCACTGGCATCCCTCCTTCTGGACCTTCTTCTCTCTCTCCTGGCTTTCAAGTTATGAGGATTGTGCATACAGACGTCACATTTAAGGTCCCTGGTTTATGGCCCTATGTGTGACATCCCATGCAGCTGCAACAGCCAAGCTGAAGCTTTTATATAGGAACCGACGTACGAGTCACTTGGGCAGGAAATCCCACAACTAGAATACTGCAACATGGAAGAGAAGGACATCTGTGGTTATGGTAAGAGTTTCATAGGTTCATAGATTAGTACTAGGCTAACTGCCCTTGCGAGCCATTTTAAGCCTAGCCAATTGTCCCCTGTGAGATTCAAACCATGTACCTTGCATTTGTAAGGCAAACACCTTAACCATTAGGCCACCCTCCCAATAGTTTACACAACTATTCTATACCCACAAGCTGGAAAATATCTCACATTCTTCCCTTACACAAAGGAGGTACCTCCACTGAGTTTTCTAACTACCAACCAATTTCCATCTTACCCCCCCCCTAAAATTCTAGAAAAGTGTGTCCACTTGCAACTATTAAACTACCTCTTATCCAAAAATCTCTTATCTAACACACAACATGGGTTCCACCCTCATTATAGCACCATAACTGCCCTCCTAAGCTTTACCAGTACCATTAATCACCATAGAAATAATGGAAAGCTTGTTTTCACTGTCTTAGATCTCGCTAAAGCTTTGAACACTGTTCCTCACCAAAAACTCCTTGACAAACTAGCATTTCTAAATCTTAGTTCCTCTGCACTAGCGTGGTTTCATAACTACCTGTCTGGCCATCAGCAAGCTGTCAAATGGCAACAGGAACTCTCCTCACTATTACCCGTCACCCTTGGTGTTCCACAAGGTTCCATCGTTGGTCCCCTCCTTTTCAGTATATTTATAGGTTCATAGGTTCATAGTAGGCTATCTGCCCAAGGGCATTTATAAGCCTAGCCCAGAGTTTTGTGGCTTTCGCCACCCCTTTAGTTTGAAGAAAAACTATGCCCATTATTTTGCTGTGCCTCTGTCAAGCAGTGACACTGAGGTAATCCCTTGGCTATATCTGCGATCTCCCATCCATTGGTCAAGATTTCTCTTGAACAAAGCCAGCGAGGTGCTCTGCCTCACATGTACCGGGATTTTGTTCCACAGTATAGGGAGTCTCTGGGTGATGAATCTGTCCCTCCAGCACGTCCTAGTAATAACCGTGTCAAGGTTTAAGTCTCCCGCCCTTGTAGTTCTGAGGGATCTAGATTTTTTGAGGTGAAGCATGTTCATCAAGTCTGGGTTTGACATGGCCTTGTATGTCAGGCACAGGTCACCTCTGAGCAGCGGTGGCGACTGAATAGAGCTGGAGTTCTTTCAGTCGGGCAGCATAAGACATATTTTTGAGACCCTTTATCCTTTTTGTGAGGAACTTTTGGGGCCTTTCCAGCTGCTGCAGGTGTCAGGTCAGATACATTCCGAATGGGGCATTGTACTCAATCATTGGTCTGATGAGTGATGAGTACAGGGGGACAATGACCTCCCTTGATCTAGATGTGAATCTCTTCATGATCAGGTGGGCAATGTAGGCAATGTAGAAGGTCTTCCTAACTACTTTAGCAACGTGAGTGTCAAACGAAAGGTTACTGTCAACCTGGGTCCCCAGATCCCTGATAACTTCTTCTGTGCTCAGTGGATTGCCACCTATATGGTAGCTAGGGGTAACCTTGTTTTTCCCGGAGGGTATGACTATGCATTTCTTGGCGTTTAACTTTAGGCCATGGCTCTGGCACCAGTTATCCATTTCTGTGAGACCCTTCTGAAGGATATCTGTGTCAGATGTGTTTTCGACTATGGCGCCCAGTTTGCAGTCATCTGCAAACTTTGTCAGCCATAACCCTCCTGTGTTTGCTTGTACTTCAGAAAAGTAGATGCCGAACAAGAGTGGGCCCAGGACTGAGCCCTGTGGGACACCACTTGTGACAGGCTTTGAGTCTGACATGGCGCCAGCAACTTTGACCCTGTGGGTTCTGTCACTTAGCCAGTTTGCAACCCATCTTGTGATGTATGGGTTTACATTTAAGCTGATGAGTTTTTCAATGATACCTGAGTGGGGTATTGTGTCGAAAGCCTTTGCCAGGTCGAGGTAGGCTGTATGGACTGCCTTTTCCTCATCAATGGCCTTGGTGACTGTTTCGAAAAAGTCAACCAAGTTTAAAAGGCATGATCTGCCTTTGACAAAGCCAAACTGGGTTGGATCCAAAGTCTGCAAGTTCCCTATGTCTTTATTTATGAGTTCCATTATGATCCTCTCCATGGCTTTGCAGATCAGGCTTGTCAAGCTGATGGGACGGTAATTTCCAGGGTCGGTGGAGGCACCGCCTTTGTGAAGTGGGACCACAGTTGCCGTGCGCCACTCCTTGGGTACATATCCTGAGGTGAGGCTAAGATTATACAGCTGTCCTAACTGTGGGTTTAATTCCTCATTGAGTTCGTGGAGCACACAGCCAGGGACACCATCCGGTCCCATGGATGCTGTGTTTTTCGCCTTGGAGAGAGCAGTTCTCACCTGGGCGTTAGAGATGTTTGGGGGGCTACAATCCTCTGGTATAGATCTCTCTCCTTTTGGGGGGGAGGGGGGGAGAAGTTTGCACTGAACCTGTCAGCCAGTATGTTGGCAATGTCTGTAGGTTCAGTAATTTTCACATCATTTTGAACTAATTCTGAGCATATCTGGGAGATGTTCTTCGTCTTCCATTGCTGCAGTCCTGACTATTGGGTATAGTCCGCGTCCAGTCGGCCCGAATACCAGAGTATAAGGCTGACGTCGGTCAGGGCGCATTAGACTGACGTCAGTACGTCAGGGTACTAATGCGCATGACCGACGTCATATCCTCTGTCTTTTTTGCCGCATGGTCCGATGCAGAAGCAGTTTTGCGAGTGCAGGTTGGCGTTCTGAAATATTTCCGAAACCGGAGTTTCAGACCGAAACAGAGTTGGCTAAGTACCCCGTTGGGGAACATTTTGTTTTTTTCTTGCCTCAGTATTTAACCGGATGTCAGAAAAAGTGAATAACTGTATTTCTTGTGGGAAACAGATACCTCATAGGGATTATCATACCTTGTGTATACCTTGTTTAGGGCCTGAGCACGACGTTGTTGGTTGCCGCTCTTGTGCTAGGTTTAACAAACGCACTATTAAGAGGAGGTTAGACTGTGCCAGGTTAGTGTTTGGGAAGCGTTGCAATTATAAAATGCCGCCGGATGCTCCGGCGCCGCTTGGCCCAAGAAGCGCAAGGACAAAACAGCGAAGCCTAGGGTTGATGAACCGGCAGTCCCGGACGTCGGTTCTTTAGAAGGCTCAGTGGAGCCAGAGGTTTTGCCAGGAGTTTCCATGGAGTCTCAGGCAGAAACCTTACTGTTACAGGATGTGCCTTCTCAGGAGGTAGGCCAGGCTGAGGGGGCTTCTCAGATAACTGTTCTTCCCTCTCTTCCCAAGGTAGTTAGAGCCTCTCCTTCTGTTGCCAAAACTTCTTTGAGAGGTAGGCCTAGTTCAGCTTCAGTGGGGGCTTCTCCTAGCATTTCGGGTTCTGTACCTAAGAAACACATGCTTAAAATGGCAGAAGATTTGATTACTATGATTAGAGGTTCTATGCCCCCGCCTGATAAGAGGCCTAGGGTGGAACCGAGTTTGATAGTTTTGAACAGTGTTCAGAGGCTTCAGAGTCTTCTGCGGAAGACTTGCAGGAGTATCCTACTTATTCTGATTCTGATGTGGATGATTCCACTCCTACAGCTTCTCCTCCTGAGGATTTCTCATTTTCAGAGACTCTGCATTCCATGAGGGAGCACTTTAAATGGGAAGGCCAGGATTACTCTGATTCCAGGAAAAGGCTTAGGGAATTCTTGTTTTTACCCCAGCATAGGCCCTTAGCTATTCCTCCTGTGTTGAATGTGGTGGAAGATGTTTTTGCAGAGGCTTCCCTGAACCCAGACTCTTTGCCTCCTGCTCCTGTTAAGCCTGATAGGTATTATAGGGTGCCCGAAGCTCATAAGTTTTTGTTTAAGAGTCCTAGGGCGGACCCAGAAACTATTTCTCAAGGGCCTAAAGGTGTTAAAGCTTCTGTGGTTAAAAATCCTGTTCCCACTGATAAAGAGGCAAGGGCTTTGGATAGGTGGGGAAAGAAAGTGTATACTTCTTCCACTCTAGCCATGAGAGCATTGAATTGTCAGTTTCACATGCTAAAATATCAGAATTACCTCCTTTCGCAATTAAAATCTAAGGTGGATGCTTTGGCGGAAGGTATTGAGTGTAAAGAGTTGCTGGATTTGGTTCATGTGTCTGAACAAGTGGGTAAGCATTCTTTGCAATGTGGTTTTGATGCTGTACAGGCCTCCTCGAGGGTGGCTGCTACTAGTTCTGTTCTTCGCAGGCATGCCTGGTTGAAGGATCAGAATTTAGCTGAGCATGTTAAGACAAGGATTTTGGATGCTCCTTTACAGTCTGATGTGTTGTTTGGATCGCCTGTGGAAGCAGTTTTAAAGAAAATGGAGGACAAAGCTAAGTCTATGCAAACTGTTAAAGATTTTTTGCAGGTGCAGCCACCAAGTTTAGTAGAAATTGGCCTGCTAAGGGGTGGACATATCCTGCTTATGATTCCCAGTCTAGGGGTAGGTCTAGACGTGGTAGGGGCAGGGCTCAAGGTTCTTTTAGGCCTAGAACAGCGAGTTCACCTGCTCAGACTTCTGGTGAGGGCAGGGGTCAGTCCTTTCGTAAACAGACCCAATGACCTGTCTTTTCAGCTGCCAGTAGATTCTCGTCTGGCAGCTCCTTTGGGGGGAAGACTGTCTCTTTTCAAAGAAAATTGGGATTTAATTACTCAAGACAAATGGGTGTTGGATATCATTCACCACGGTTACAGATTTTATTTCCATACAATGCCCCCTTTCAAAGGCATGCCAGACGTTCCTCCTCCACAAAGAAAAGAGGCTCGCAAGCAAGTTTCTCAGTTACTCCAGATGGGGGCCATTCAGCCAGTCCCTGTATCAGAAAGGGGCCTAGGATTTTATTCTCGCCTGTTCCTAGTACCAAAGAAGGGGAACACGTGGAGACCAATTTTGGATTTATCTCTCCTCAACACTTTTCTGGACATTCCCAAGTTCAAGATGTTGACGTTACAACAGCTTTTACCTCTGCTGGGCAAAGATCACTGGATGGTAACTTTAGATCTCAAGGAAGCTTACCTTCATGTGCCTATAAGGCTAACTTGCAGGAAATATCTGCGGTTTCGAGCTGGAAATTCTCATTATCAGTTCTCTGCATTGCCCTTTGGCTTATCTACTGCCCAGAGTATTCACAAAGGTTCTGGCTCCAGTGATAGCTTACTTCA
Source organism: Protopterus annectens (assembly GCF_019279795.1). Lineage (NCBI taxonomy): Eukaryota > Metazoa > Chordata > Ceratodontiformes > Protopteridae > Protopterus > Protopterus annectens. The sequence continues at coordinate 897,946,671 of NC_056728.1, forward strand.
GGCTTCAAGGAATTCAAATCTATCCTTACTTGGACGACTGCCTGATTCTGGCTCAAGAAAAGGAAGACCTTCTACAGCATCTGGAATATGTCATAGCAGTGCTAAGATGCCTAGGGTATTCTGTGAACGAAATAAAGTCCAGTCTAGTACCCTCTCAAGACATGTGCTTTCTGGGTGTGAGACTGAATACAGCAGCCCAGATGGCCTTTTTAACCCCGGACAAACAAAAGCGTCTATCACTTTACTTCCATCAACTATCTCATCAGTCCGTGCTGACTGCAAGGACAGTCCTTCAAGCATTAGGGTTCATGGCATCTTGTATTCTGGTGCTTCCCAATGCCAAACTGCATATGAGGAAGCTACAATGGTATCTCAAAAATGTATGGACACAGCACTGCCAGGATTTGGACACTGTCATTCAAATAATACCTTGCCTTCAAAAAGAATTTTTGTGGTGGGCTCAGGAATGTCACCTAAACAAGGGACTCTCTGTGACCCGGCCAGAGGCGAGTCAGATTTTAACGACAGATGCCTCGGACATTGCTTGGGGAGCTCATCTAAATGGAAAGTGGATACAAGACAAGTGGCCTGCCAGACTACAGCATCTACATATCAACATGAAGGAGATGTTAGCAGTCCAGTTTGCATTAATGGCTTTCAAGGAGTTACTTCTTCCAGGGCAGGTGTTGATTCTAACAGACAACACAACTGTCATGTGGTACATCAACAAGCAAGGGGGAACACATTCTTATCCTCTATGCAGGCAAGCAATGATTTTATGGGAGATTGCGCTAAGCTTGCAACTAACTCTTCAGGCAAGGTTTCTGCCGGAGCACAGAACTCCTTAGCAGATGTGTTAAGCAGACAAATCATGGATCCCCACGAGTGGAAACTGGATCTTCATGTATTTCAAAATTGACAGTGTCATGGGGACTCAGACATAGATCTGTTCGCTTCTCCACTAAACCACCAGCTGCCACAGTATTGCACAAAGGGGTTTCATCACACAGCTTGGAAAGTGGATGCTCTGTCTTTCAGTTGGAAAAACCTTCATGTGTATGCCTTTCCTCCTCTGCCTCTTCTTCCAAAGGTACTATTAAAGGTCAGACAAGACAGGCCAAGGATGATTTTGATAGCTCCAGATTGGCCTCGGCAACACTGGTACCCACTACTACGGAGTCTGGTAAGGAAGCCTCCATGGCCTTTACCTCTGATTCCTCATCTGTTATCTCAGAAGGATGGTCATCTGCTCAATGTCAAGCTTCACTCTCTTCATCTAACAGCCTGGCATATTCTGTGTTGAAACACAACAGGTCTCAACTTCCTCAACAAGTTTTAAATGTGATTATGGAAGCTAGAAGACCTAGTACAAGGAAAGTGTACGCAGAAAAATGGAAGAGATTTTTATTTTGGAGTACAGCAAAGGATTTGCAGGTTTCTGAGCCTAATTTGAGTGTGGCTCTTCAATATCTTACTGAGTTATTGGACAAAGGTTTGTCCTTCTCTTCCATTAAGATTCATGCTGCAGCAATTTCAGCTCACTATGATTGTGACCCACCATTGTTTTCGCATCCTTTGTTTAAGCAGTTTCTTAGAGGGGCAAAGAATATAAGACCCCCACGTAGAGCTCCTACTCCTGCTTGGGATCTCAATTTTGTGTTGGAAAAACTTACTCTACAACCTTTTGAGCCTGCGGCTACTGCTGAATTGAAATACTTGTCATGGAAGACTGCTTTTCTGTTGGCTATTACTTCTGCAAGAAGGGTGTCTGAGTTGCAGGCCCTTATGGCAGTAGAGCCATTTTGATTTTCCATAAGGATAGGGTATCATTACGTACTAATCCTTCCTTTATGCCTAAGGTGGTTTCTAGTGTGGCTTTAAACCAAACTATTCATTTGCCTACTTTTTATGCAGACCCCCAAAATAAAGGGGAAAAGATTTTGCACACTTTAGATGTACACAGGCAATTGCGTTATTATTTAAGCAGGACTAAGGATTTCAGGCAGTCTCAGCAGTTGTTTGTTTCTTTTGCTTTAAGTTCACAGGGCAAGCCTGTGTCAAAACAAACTATTTCTAGGTGGATTGGCTTTTGCATTGCATTTTGTTATTCCCATCATGGCAAGGAGATTCCAGCTGGGATTAGGCCTCATTCCACTAGGGCTACTGCCACTTCAACAGCATTTCTAAGGGGTGGCAACTAAGGATATTTTGGAAGCAGCTACTTGGAGTTCAGTGCATACTTTCTCTAAGCATTATCACCTTCCTATCTACTCTAAGTCTAGGGCTGGTTTTGCCACAGCTGTTTTGCAAGGCATGTTGTCAGCTCCTACTTCCTTATAATTTGCCAGCCTCCCTTACCTCTGCTTTGGGATTCTACCCAATAGTCAGGACTGCAGCAATGGAAGCGAAGAACATAGTACAGTTTTGTACCTACCATAAATGTAGATGTTCGAGGATTCCATTGCTGCAGTCCAATTTACCCTCCCTCCTTCCCCTCTGTAGTTAGGGGTGGTTGTGTAGGTGAGTTTACATGCTTATATTTTTGTATATATTGTTGTATATATTGTACATGTTTTTGGTGCAGGTTTTTTGGGACTTGTCTTTTTAGGGTCTTCTGACATCTGGGGCAAGAAAAGACTGAGGATATGACGTCGGTCATGCGCATTAGTACCCTGACGTACTGACGTCAGTCTAATGCGCCCTGACCGACGTCAGCCTTATACTCTGGTATTCGGGCCGACTGGACGCGGACTATACCCAATAGTCAGGACTGCAGCAATGGAATCCTCGAACATCTACATTTATGGTAGGTACAAAACTGTACTTTTCCTCCCAGGTTTCTAACATAGCTAAAGAAGGCCTTATGATTGTTTTTTGAGTCTTTAGCGATTTTTCTCTCAAAATTTGCCTTGGATGATTTTATGAGAGTTCTTAGTTTTTTGCTTATAATGATCAAAGGTGTCTTACCTTTTAAGGATTTTGCTCTATCTTGTAGTAGCTTCCTCCTTTTGTTGTAGAGCTTGTTTATGGCTGGGGTCCACCAGACTGGACGCTTGCCTTTGGTACAAAGAGTCTTTGTTTTGTTTGGGATTGCCTGATCCATGCAGTCCTGTAAGTGCTGGTAGAAGGCATTTGTAAGTGATTCAGTGGCTTGAGTAATGTTTACCACCGGCCCGGGGGCCTTAAAAGAGACCACACTAGTCTTTAGAAGTATGAAGTCGGCTTTTGAGAAGTTCTTCACTGTGGTCTTTTTTATCTCAGGTGGGGGCAGGATGAGGACCTCCAGGGAGATTAGTTTATGATCTGATCTCACCAGTGAGGGGTATACTTCCGGTGTTGAACATTGTGATCCCATGTTCGTGATGATGAGATCAAGTATGTTTTCACTTCTTGTGGGGATGGTGACTAGTTGTTCCATGGCATTTGAGTTTATGAACTCTAGGAACCTTTGGGCTAGAGTGTTTGGGCTTGAGTAGTGATCCCAGTCTATATTAGGGTAGTTGAAGTCACCTAGTATGATGGTGTTTGGAGATGCATTTATCCCCTCCAGTGTTTTCAGGAAAGCTATGTGAGGTTCCTGAGTTTGAGAGGGTGGCCTGTAACATGCTACAAATTGCAGAGCAGTCTTGCCTATGGTTAATTGCACCTGGATGGTTTCCGATGCATTGTGCGTTGCCACCAACCTTGAGGTGTGGGTGTCCTTGATGAATATGGACACCCCCCATCCTTTCTTGGTGTTCATATTTTGGGGCCGGAACGCATGATATGAGGTAAAACCTGATAGTGCTGGGTTGCTCTCAGGAGCCTTGAACCAGGTTTCAGTCAGTTTCAGGTTTCAGGTTGAGTTTGGCTCCTACATCAGCTTTGGAGCTGGTCTCCCTGGAGCAGGGGGATGTTCTTCATGTTTCACTTTTGCAGTCATTACATTTGCGTTATCTGCCTGCAGGTAGCCCTCAGCCATCCTGAATACCAGAGTCTTGGATTCTTGTGTAGGATGCTGTCCCTTCTTCCATGACATCAGGTTGTCAGGGGTATAAAACATGCAGCCGTCACCAATACATCAGTCTTTCCTGCCACGCGATGCCTGAAGCAGAAGCAGTTCGCAGGTGTCGGTCGGCCGACTCCTGAAATTTCGTTTTCGAGTTTCAGAACCGAAGTCTTCAAAAAAAGCTAAGTACCCCATTGGGGATCCTTTTTCTTGCTCTTAACCGATGTCATTAAAAGTTAATTGTCTTACCTGTTGAAGCAAATAACCTCATGAAGATTTTCATTCGTACTGCATTCCTTGCTTAGGCCCAGACCACAACTTCCATTGCTGTCAGTTTTGTGCCTTATTCAACCCCCAAACTATTTGTCGTTGGTCGATTTTTGGAGCAAATTATTTTGGTACTCTGTTTAACTATCCAGAAATGAATACAGTAAGCCATCCGACTACCGATATTCTGAAAAAACGTAAGGATAAAGACAGAGAGACCACATAGGTCCAAAACTGCTAACGACACTTCCGTTAGGCTAGTCGCCAGTTTGCCGATAATCAGTGAGGCACTTTCGCAGCCCCAGATACCCAATACTTCAGATTCGCAGGCCTCTTCTGAGACCCATTTGGAGTCCGGTATGCTGCGAGATGCTGCTTTGACACTGGAACCTACGGATGTCTCTACCTTGGATGGGTCCGGAGCCGGTGTGCAGGCACCGGCTTTTGAGGGTGTATTCAGTCCTGCAGATTTGCATTTAAATCCAATGCCATCTTCTTCATCAAGGCCTAAAACTCAACCCACGCCTAAAAAACTGATGTCCAAACCACATGGTCATGCCCATATACCTAAAAAAAAATGCTTAGAATGGCTGAAGACCTTATTATTTCAATTAGGGGAAGCCAGCCTTCCCCTTCTAAGAGACCTAGAACTGATTTTCCTTCTGATTCTTCTGATCGGGATTCTGAAATTTCTGTTTCTTCTGATTACTGGGATTTGCCGTTATCTACCTATAAGGATTCTGATGCAGAGGATTCCATTCCCTCTGCTTCCCCTCCAGAAGATTTTTCTTTTGGTGAAACCTTGCACACTCTTAGGGAGCATTTCCGCTGCGAAAGCCAGGATTACCCTGACTACAAAAAGAGGCTTAGGGAATTCCTACTTTTTTCTCAATACAGGCCTTTAGCTATCTGGACATTGTAGATGATGCCTTCTTGGAATCTAGCCTGGCCCCAGACACTTCACCTCCAGCTCCCAGAAAACCTGACAGGTATTACAGAGTACCTGACTCTCACAGGTTCCTCTTCAAGAATCCTACTGCGGATCCAGAGACCATTTCCCAAGGACCAAAGGGCATTAAGGCTACTGCTGCCAAGACCCCTACCCCGTCAAATAGAGATTCCAGGGCCTTGGACAGATGGGGTAAGAGGGTATACACTTCTGCTACTTTGGCCATTAGGGCCTTAAATTGCCAGATGTCCATTGTGTTACCCTGCTGCAGTCATCACACTTGGGTTATCCTGTCATCAGGCGGTCCCGCAGTCTGCCGGAATTCCAAAGTCTTGGTCCCGCGTCGGTTGCTGTCGCCTCTTCCCTAACGTCAGTGCGCCAGGGGTATATATAATGCAACCGACGCCATTTTCTTCAGTCGTTCTTGCCGCGCAGTGCCCGAAGCAGAAGCAATTCGCAAGTGCCGGTCGGCCGACTCCTGAGATTTTCGAATTCGAATTTCAGACCGAAGTCTTCTATAAAGCTAAGTAACCCGTTGGGGAAACTTTTCTTGCCTCAGACCAATGTCAGAAAAAGTTAACAATTGTATTTCTTGTGGGAAGCAAATACCTCATAAGGATTTTCATTCTTATTGCATACCTTGCCTTAGGCCCAGACCACGACGTCACTTCTTGTCAGTTTTGTGCTAGGTTTAATAAGCGCACTATTAAAAGACGCTTCGATTTCGCACGACACTACTTCGGTAGGAAATTTAACTACAACATGCCGTCAGAGCAACCGACTACCGGCGTGCACAAAAAACGCAGGGATAAGGACAGGCATAAGCCAGATTCCGAGGCCTCGGCTGATCGGTCTCCGGTCCTCAGTGAGGCTCCGACACAGCCCCTGACTACCGCAGATCTGAAACCCGACACCGCTATGGAAATTTTGACGGAATGTACCAGGCCGACACAGCCTTTTACTTCAGGCCCTTCTGACGACTTTGCTTCAAAAGACCTCGATGCTACAGAAACGCCATCAGTTTCTGAAGGCATTTTCAGACCGACGACTCTCACCATTAAAACATTTTCTAAGTCGAAGACTCCTTCTAAAACTAAAAGGACTGCACTTCAGTCTCCTGTTCAAGGCCCTATGCCTAAGAAACAGATGCTCAAAATGGCTGAAGATTTGATTTATTTAATCAGGGGTTCACAGCCCCCTCCTGACAAAAGGCCTAGACAAGAGGAAGATTTTGCTTCCTCTGAGCAAATGTCCATTTCTTTAGACTCCTCTGAGGACCAAGACTATTCCTTCTCTCCTTATGAAGATTCTGATGCTGAAGACTCTCTTCCCTCACTTCTCCTCCTGAAGACTACTCCTTTGGGGAAACTTTACACACTATGAGGAAACATTTTCACTGGGAAGGTCAAGACTATTCTGATTCAAAGAAAAGGCTCAGAGAGTTTCTTTTACTCCCCCAACACAGACCACTTGCCATCCCACCAGTTTTGGACATTGTGGATGATGTCTATTTAGAATCCAATTTCAACCCAGACTCTCTACCTCCTGCTCCGGCTAAGCCTGACAGATACTACAGAGTGCCTGATTCCCACAAATTTCTTTACAAAAGCCCAGTAGCTGACCCAGAGACTGACCCAGAGACTATATCCCAGGGTCCCAAGGGGGCTAAGGCTTCTATGGCTAAAAACCCAGTACCTTCTGAGAGGGATTCCAGAGCACTAGACAGGTGGGGGAAAAGGTTTACACCTCAGCCACACTAGCTATGAGGGCACTGAATTGTCAATTTCATATGCTTAAGTATCAGCAATTTCTAATCTCTCAGTTAAAACAAAGAATAGCCACTCTCCCTCAACAATCTGAATTGAAAGAAGTACAGGATCTGTTGCACGCCACTGAGCAGGTGGACAAACATACCTTACAGTGTGTGTTTGATTCTTTGGAGGCCTCCTGTAGGGCAGCTGTCAGTGGGTCTGTTATACGTAGGCATGCTCGGTTAAAGGAACAAACTCTGCCTGATCATGTTAAAGCAAAACTACTAGATGCTTCCTTACAGCAGGATGTTCTTTTTGGAGTTAAAGCAGAAGAAGTTTTAAAGAAAATGGAAGATAAGGCAAAATCTGTGCAGACAGTCAAAGATGTCCTACAAGTACAACCCCCTCGCTTCAGCAGAAACTGGCCAACAAAAAATTGGTCCTTTCCAGCCACTGACAGACCACAGAGGGGTAAATACAGATGCCCAAGGGGCAGAGGACAACCACAAGCCCAGTATAAACCTCGCCAATGGGGCACTACAACACAGAAGGGAGGAGAAGACAGGTCTCAATCCACCAGAAGGCAAACTCAATGACTTGCACTTCATCTGGCCAAGCAATACTCTCTTGGCAGCCCCCTTGGGGGGAAAACTTGCACTTTTTACAGACAACTGGCAGATATTCAGGACAAATGGGTCCTAGACATAATTTTATGAGGATACAGATTCCACTTTCACACCTTGCCAATGAAAAGAGGAATGCCAAACCTGCCACAAAATCAATGGGCAGAGGCACGAAAGCAAATTACATCTCTCATGGACATGAGAGCCATTCAGCTGGTACCTACTCGAGAGCAAGGCCAAGGATTTTACTCAAGACTCTTTCTAGTGCCCAGAAAGGACAATGCCTGGAGACCAATTCTGGACCTTTCAATTCTAAACACTTACAAGTACCCAAATTCAAGATGCTAACACTACAGCAGCTACTTCCCATGTTGGGCAAGGAATCATGGCTAGTAACGTTGGACCTCAAGGAGGCATACCTGCATGTCCCTATCAGACAAAGTTGCAGAAGATACCTCCGTTTCATTGCAGGTTCAACCCATTACCAATTCTCTGCACTGCCCTTTGGCTTATCTACTGCGCCCAGAGTTTTCACAAAATGCCTGGCACCAGTAATTGCATACTGCAGAGAAAGAGGAATTCAAATATATCCATACCTGGACGACTGCCTCATCCAAGCAGAAAGCAAAGACATTCTCTTACATCATCTGGCCTTTGTAAAGCATCTACTAAACTGCCTGGGGTACACAGTAAATGAAAAGAAGTCAAAACTAGTACCCTCATAAAAAATGACATTCCTGGGTGCCAGCTTGAATACAATGGCCCAGAAGGCTTATCTTACGCCAGACAAGCAACTACAACTGACTCATTATTTCAGGACAATGGCAACAAAGACCCAATTAACTGCAAGAAAAATTCTGCAGGCTTTGGGCTTCATGGCATCTTGCATACTAATACCATTTGCAAAGTTGCATATGAGGAAATTACAGTGGTACCTAAAAAGCGTATGGTCTTAACACAGCCACAGCTTGGATGCAATGATATCTCTTATTCCTTGCCTACAACAGGAATTCCTATGGTGGTCACAGGCATGTCACCTCAACAAGGGTCAGCCTTTCACCTTGCCCCCAGCCAGTCAGACTATCACAACATATGCTTCAGACTACGCCTGGGGGGCACACATGGCAGGACAATGCATTCAAGGCCTATGGACTGCAGATCAAAGAAATCTGCACATAAATCAAAAAGAGATGCTAGCTGTACAGAAAGCTCTGACAGCCTTCAAGGATCTATTACATCCAGGACAACTTGCAATAAAGACGGACAACACCACAGTAATGTGGTACATAAACAAACAAGGGGGTACACATTCCTACCCTCTATGCAGGCAAGCAATGATCTTATGGAACACCGCTCTGGCCTACCAAGTCCAGTTACAAGCTCAATTCCTGCCAGGACAGAAGAACACATTGGCAGACGACCTCAGCAGAAAATCAAAGATCCCCACGAGTGGAAACTAGATCCACAAATATTTGCAATGATAACTCAAAAATGGGGCCTTCCAAACATAGACCTGTTTGCCAGTCCTCAAAATTACCAACTGACAAAATTTTGTACAAGGACCTTCCACCATCAAGCTTGGAAAGTGGATACTCTCTCTTTCAGTTGGAAAAACCTGACAGCATATGCCTTCCCTCCATTACCTCTCCTCACAAAGGTTCTTTTGAAGGTCAAAAAGGAGAGACCATGACTGATTCTCATAGCCCCAGACTGGCCATGCCAGCACTGGTACCCGCTATTGAAAAATATGGCCCACAGCCCACCATGGATATTGCCTCAAATACCCCATTTGCTCACACAACAAAACAAACAGATTCTTCACAGCCAGCTCAAAACTTTAAATCTGGCTGCATGGCAGATCAACTAAACATCCAACCAGCTCCTCTTTCACAAGCAGTTCTGGATGTTATTCTGGAAGCCAGGAGGCCAAGCACCAGGAAGGCTTATTCGGACAAATGGAAAAGGTTTTGTGCCTGGAACCAAGCTAAAGGCCAAGACACAATTCAACCTCACATGCCTCACATTCTACAGTATTTAGCTGAGATGTTGCACAAAGGACTTTCCTTTTCCTCAGTTAAAATCCATGCTTCAGCTATTTCAGCTCGCTACAACACGGATCCACCTTTATTTTCACATCCTCTTCTAAGGCAGTTCCTTAGAGGGGCAAAAAACATTAGACCACCCAGGAGAGCTCCTACACCAACATGGGACCTCAACTTTGTTCTGGAAAAACTAACACTACCTCCCTTTGAACCAGCTTTCTCTGCAGATCTTCAGTTCCTATCATGGAAGACTGCCCTGCTCCTAGCAATAACTTCAGCTAGGAGAGTCTCAGAGCTACAGGCACTAATGGCATTGGAACCTTTCCTCATTTTTCATCAAGACACAGTTTCTCTACGAACTAATCCTTCCTTTATGCCTAAGGTGATTTCCAGTGTAGCTTTAAATCAAACCATCCACTTACCCACCTTCTTCCCCAATCCACAGAACAAAGGTGAGAGACTCCTGCATTCTTTGGACATTCACAGGCAGCTTTGTTACTACTTGGACATAACTAAGGCTTTCAGAAAAACTGACCAGCTCTTTGTATCCTATGCTACAGCTTCTCAAGGGAAGGCTATATCTAAGCAAACGATTTCTAAATGGATAGGTCATTGCATACATTTCTGCTATACCCATCATGGGAAACCAGTTCCTGCTACCATTAGATCCCACTCTGCCAGGCAACAGCTACCTCTACAGCCTTTCTCAGGGGGGTTCCAACCAAGGAAATTTTAGAAGCTGCAACTTGGAGTTCAGTACACACCTTTACCAAACACTATCACTTACCTCTTTACTCTAAGTCCAGGCGGGCTTCGCCACCGCAGTTCTGCAGGGCCTTATTGCCTCCACTAACCCTCTATGATACCTCCCCCCTACCTTAGCTTTGGGATTCTACCCAAATGTGATGACTGCAGCAGGGTAACACGAAGAACATAGTACAGTTTTGTACCTACCATAAATGTAGATGTTCGAGTGTTCACCCTGCTGCAGTCCAGGTTACCCTCCCTCCATCCCCTCTGATCTACTGGAAAAATCTCTTCTATGCCTTACTGATGTATTTGCTTATAACTGAAGGGATTTTGTGTCTGTGCAGTGTTCACTCCATTTGGTGCTAATTCTGACCACTTTTTTGGGGGCACCTGACATCTGGGGCAAGAAAAACTGAAGAAAATGGTGTCTGTTGCATTATATATACCCCTGGCGCACTGGCGTCAGGGAAGAGGTGACAGCAACCGACGCAGGACCAAGACTTTGGAATTCCGGCCAACTGCAGGACCGCCTGACGACAGGATAACCCAAGTGTGATGACTGCAGCAGGGTGAACACTCTAACATCTACATTTATGGTAGGTACAAAACTGTACTTTTCATATGTTAAAGTATCAGCAGTATATTATGGAACTACTTAAACAGAAAATGATGTTGATTCCTGGCTGTGCTGAACATTAAGAATTACAGGATCTTAATGCATTCTGCTGAACAAGTTGGTAAACATACTTTGCAATGTGGTTTTAACTGTTTAGAAGCATCTTGCAGGGCTGCTGTTACTGGGTCTGTACTTAGAAGGCATGCTTGTCTTAAGGAGCAAAACTTGCCAGATCATGTTAAAGCTAAATTACTGGATGCTCCCTTAAACCAAGACCGCCTGTTTGGCAACAAAGCAGAAGTCCTTAAAAAGATGGAGGAAAAAGCTAAATCTATGCAAACTGTTAAAGATTTCCTGCAAGTACAGCCTCCCAGATTTAGTAGGCATTGGCCTTCTAAGAATTGGTCCTTTCCAGTCTCTTCCAGGCTTTCTCAGTCCAAACCCAGGAACAGCAGACCGCTTAGGTTACACTCTCAGCAATGGGGGCTCCCACTTCCAAAGGTGGAAGTAGTAAGACACCCCCCTATGGAAAAATGTCACAATGACTTAACTTTAACCCTTCCATGCCCTGCTCAACTGCCTGCACCCTTAAGAGGAAAGCTTGCCCTGCATGCAAAATAACTGGGACTCGCTACCCAGGACAAATGGGGTTTTAGTATAGTTTTCCAAGGATACAGATTCCATTTCCATACCTTACCAATGCCAAACGGTTGGCCAGACCTACCCCCAAATCAGTGGGCAGAGGCTCAACAGCAGGTTCTCTCCTAAGTATCAGGACTATTCAACCTGCCCCAGCAGAAGAAAGGGGAAAATGTTTTTACTCAAGACTTTTCCTGGTACCCAGAAAAGATGGCTCCTGGTGTCCTATCCTGGACTTCGCTATTCTAAACACCTTTTTGGTAATCCCAAAATTCAAAATGCTAACACTTAAACAGCTGCTTGCTATGCTAGGCAAAGATGCCTGGTTGGCAACCTTAGACTTAAAGGAAGCTTACCTGCACATTCCAGTAAGGGAATCTTGCAGGAAATACCTACACTTAAGAGCAGGCTCCATGCGCTATCAGTTCTCTGCACTTCCCTTTGGCTTATCTACTGTGCCCAGGGTATTCACAAAGTGTCTAGCTCCAGCCATTGCATTTTGCAGGCAGAGAAATATTCAAATATACCCATACCTGGACGATTGTCTGATTCAGGCAGAAAGCCAGGACGTGCTATTAAAACATCTGGCATTTTTAAAGAAACTTCTAACCTCGCTAGGGTATACCATAAACGAAAAGAAATCTCATCTGGTACACTGCCAACAGATTGTATTCCTGAGAACAGGCTTGAACACAACTTCCCAGATGACTTACCTCACACCAGAGAAACAAGTTTGACAGTCTACTTCAAACTATTGGCCACAAAGACCCAGCTATCTGCAATGAAAATTTTGCAAGCCCTGGGGTTCATGGCCTCTTGCATTCTACTAATTCCATATGCAAGACTGCATATGAGGAAACTTCAGTGGTATCTAAAAAGCCTATGGTGTCTACATTCTCAGGACCTGGAATCAATGATTCATATCATTCCCTGTGTAAAGACAGAGTTCCTTTGGTGGGCAGAGGCCTGCCACCTCAACAAGGGGCTCCCTTTCAATCTACCCCCTGCTGCAGATGCATCAGACTTTGCATGGGGGGGCTCACTTGGCAGGGCAGTACATTTAGGGCAAATGGAACCCAAGTCCGATGCACCTGCATATCAACCAAAAAGAAATGCTAGCTGTACAGAATTCCCTGACAGCCTTCACGGACCACATCCTTCCAGAGCAATTATTGGTAAAGACTGACAACAACACAGTTATGTGGTACATAAACAAGGAGGGGGGAAGCCAGTTGTACCCTCTCTGCAGACTAGCCATAGCTTTGTGGCACACAGCCTTGAGCTACCAAGTGCACCTACAAGCTCAGTTCCTGCCAGGCAAGCTTAATTCACTGACAGATGACCTAAGCAGAAACCTCATGGACCCATATGAATGGAAACTGGAATAAAAAATATCCTCTTGAACAAATGGGAGACTCCAGAGATAGACCTGTTTGCCACCCCCTAGAACTACCAATTGGAGAAATTCTGCACAAAGACTCCCCACAGTCAAGCTTGGAAAGTGGATGCCCTGTTCTTTACCTGGAAAATCCTTTTGGTTTATGCCTTTCCACCTCTGCCTCTCCTCTCGAAGGTTCTGCTAAAGATCAAACAGGACAAACATAGGACAATTCCTATTATACCAGACTGGCCTCGCCAGCACTGGTAGCCCTTTTGCACAGCATGATACTGCTGGATCCATAGCACCTACCTTGGACACCTTCACTGCTGTCCCAGCAGGCGTGCCAGATTCTGCACCCTCAGCTTCAAACCGTGAACATTGTAGCCTGGCTAATTTCTTCAGCTCTCCAATAGCAACCCTCAGTAAGCAGGTGCTATATGTCATTCTGGAAGCAAGGAGACATAGTACTAGAAAATCCTATGCTGAAAAGTGGAAGAGATACTGTTCCTGGAGCCACACCCAGGGTATGGGCACTACGGTGCCCAGTTTACCTCATATTCTTCAGTACTTAACAGAAATGCTCCACAAGGGCCTATCCTTCTCATCAATTAAAATTCATGCCTCTGCAATTTCAGCACATTGTAATACTGAACCCCCACTTCTCTCACCCCCTGTTAAAGCAATTCCTCAGAGCGGCTAAAAATGTAAGACACCCCCCAGGTGAGCCCCCACTCTAGCCTGGGACCTTAACTTTGTATTGAAAAAGCTCACGCTCCCTCCTTTTCAACTAGCTGCAAATGCAGAGTTGAAATTCCTTTCTTGGAAAACAGCATTCCTTCTAGCCTTCACTTCAGCAAGAAGAGTGTCTGAATTACAGGCCTTCATGGCAGTGGAGCCCTTCATTATCATCCATGCAGACAGGGTTTCCCTCAAGACCAATCCTTCCTTTATACCCAAGGTGGTGTCTAGTGTGGCCTTAAATCAGTCCATTCATTTGCTTACCTTTTTTCCTATTCCACAAAACAAAGGCGAACGAATTCTGCACTCTTTGGACGTGCACAGACAACTTTGATTTTATTTGGACAGGACTAAGCCTCTCAGAAAATCTGAACAGCTGCTTGTTGGCTTTGCTGCAGTGGCAGAGGGGAAGGCCATTTCAAAGCAAACCATTTCTAAATGGATAGCCCATTGCATTAATTTCTGCTATAAGCACTATGGAAACCTACCCCACAGTGGATAAGATCGCATTCCACCAGGGCTGCATCTCCCTCTCAGCCTTTCTCAGAGGGGTCCCTACCAGGGACATCCTAGAAACTGCTACCTGGAGCTCTGTTCATACCTTCACCAAGCATTACCACATGCCTATTTTTTTCTAAATCCAGAGCTGGTTTTGCCACTGCAGTATTGCAGTGCTTAATAGCTGGATGTCCTTCAAGAATGCAACTGCAGTCATAACATATGGGTTGTCCTGCCTCAGGCAGCCCTCGGTCGGCCAAATTCCAAAGTCTGGGTCCGGCGTCAGCTGGTGTCGCCTCCTCTCCGACGTCACAATGGCTGGAGTATAAAGGCATCGGCCGACGCCATCTTCTTCAGTCTTTCTTGCCGTGCGGTGCCCGAAGCAGAAGCAGTTCGCAAGTGCCGGTCGGTCAGCTCCTGTGTTTTCAGTACCGAAGTCATCTAAAAGCTAAGTACCCCGTTGGGGAACATTTATTCTTGCCTCAGCCGATGTCAGAACAAATTGAGAAAGTTAATAATTGTTTGTCTTGTGGTAAACAAATACCTCATAAGGACTTCCATTCTCTCTGCCTTCCTTGCCTGGGCCCAGACCACGACGTCTCGGCCTGTGCTGCCTGTGCTTGCTTTAATAAGCGCACTCTCAGGCGCCAGGCAGAATTTGCCGAGGACTTTTTCGGTGAATCTTTTGAGTATATCATGCCGTCGGATCTACCGACAACCCAATCTGCTAAAAAACGCAAGGACCGGGACCAACACCCTCGGCCCGCGTCCAGTACCGATGCTACTCCTAAACCCTCTGCTAGTGCTCCGGTCCCTTTGGAAGTGGTAAATCCACCGCTCCAGGCCAACGACACAGTGTTAACTCGACCTTCGTTCTCAGAGATCTCTCCGGTGCCGGTTGTTGATTTTCCTCCGGAAACCGAAGTTCTGGATCTACCCAACACCATTTCTGTGGACAAGGTTACTCCTGCACGTGGGGCTGATAGGCCTCCTGTATCCATGTCCATCAAGGCCTTTGCACGTGCTAAGGCCGCCAGTCAGGCCAAGGCCCATCCTAAACCTGCTGCCCAGGCCCCTTCCTCTGATAAGCAGATCATGTCTCTGGCTGCAGAGCTTATTTCCCTTATCAGGGGGACTCAGCCTCATCCGGACAGGGGTTCTCAGCCACCTGCAGAGAAAAGGCCTAGAACTGAGCAGGCGGCTGACCTCTCTTTGGATGAAGCCTCTGGGGATTCTGAGCATTCTGATACCCAAGAAGAATCCTTCCAGGCCTACGAGGACTGATGCTGAGGAATCAATTCCCTCTGCCTCCCCTCCAGAGGATTTTTCTTTTGGTGAAGTCCTGTATTCCATGAGGGAACATTTTCAATGGCAGGGTCAGGAATTCTCTGACTCCAGGAAAAGGCTTCGTACCTTCCTCAAGCTTCCTCAGCACAGACCTTTGGCTATTCCACCTGTTATGGATGTTTTGGATGATGTTTTCTCTGACTCCATTGCTAACCCTGATTCTCTTCCTCCTGCTCCTGTCAAGCCGGACAGATATTATAGGGTCCCTGACACTCACAGGCACCTTTTTAAGGCCCACTCTGTGGATCTAGAAACTATTTCACAGGGCCCCAAGGGAGTGGCTACTTCCTCTGCCAAAAACCCTTTGCCAGCGGACAGAGAAGCAAGGTCCCTGGAGAGATGGATATACCTCTACTACCCTAGCCATGAGGTCACTTAACTGCCTTTTCCACATGTTTCAGTACCAAGATTTTCTCCTGGATGATTTACAGGAAAAGTTAGCCTCTCCTGAGCCTATTGATAAAAAGGCATTGCAGGATCATATACATAACACTCAGCAGGTTAATAACCATTTTCTTTAGTGTGGTTATGATGCATTGGAAGCTTCATGTAGAGCAGCTATGACTGGGGCTGTGATACGTCGACATGCTTGGTTAAAGGATCAGTCTTTGCCTGACCATGTTAAAGTAAAGTTACTTGATGCACCTCTGGAAAAACGGAAGCTGTTTGGTGCTTATGCACAAAATGTGATGAAATCCATAGAGGAAAAAGCAAAGTCAGTACAGACAGTCAAAGATTTCCTGCAGGTTCAGCCACCCAGATTCAGCAGAAACTGGCCCTCAAAGAATTGGTCCTTCCCCGGCTCAGACAAGTTTCAAAGGGGAAAAAGCAGACGGGCCTGAGGTAGAGGGCAATACCGAGGATCCTACAGGGGCCGCCAATGGCAATCTCCAAATCAAAGAAGTGGCACAGACAGTTTAGCTGCACCACAAGGACAATCACAATGACTTGACTTTCGTACCGCCTACAAAGGTTCAAAGAGAAGCACCTTTGGGCGGAAAATTATCCTTATTCTCTCAAAACTGGCATATCTTAACCAAGGACAACTGGATTTTGGATTTGATAGACAAAGGTTACAGATTCCACTTCCACACATTACCAATAAGACAAGGCATGCCAAACCTGCCACATCATCAAAGGGCAGAGGCGCTCGCTCAAGTTTCCAAGCTGTTAAGTATAAAAGCAATAGAAAGGGTTCCTCCTCAGGGACAAGGCCAAGGATTTTATTCAAGACTGTTCCTTGTTCCAAGAAAAGAAAACAAATGGAGACCCATACGGGACTTGTCCACTCTAAACACTTTTCTTATGGTGCCAAAGTTCAAAATGCTGACGTTGCAGCAACTCCTTCCCATGCTGGGCAAGGGGTCTTGGCTGGTCACTCTGGACCTCAAGGAGGCATACCTGCATGTCCCAATCAGACAAAGCTGCAGAAGATACCTCAGATTTCTTGCAGGGACAGAGCATTATCAATTCTCAGCATTGCCGTTTGGCTTATCTACTGCACCCAGAGTGTTCACGAAATGCCTGGCATCAGTAGTGGCACACTGCAGACTGCAGGGGATTCAAATATACCCCTACCTGGACGACTGCCTCATACAAGCAGAAAACAAACAAACCTTAAAAGAAAATTTGGACTATGTCATGCATCTACTGCAGGCCTTGGGATACACAGTCAACATTCAGAAGTCAAAACTACTGCCATCCCAACAGATTATCTTCCTAGGAGCCAAACTGGACACAGAAAACCAAATGGCCTACCTCACAGAGGAAAAGCAGCAGCATTTACCAGAGTACTTCAAAGGCCTAGCAAAACTCTCCCAGCTGACTGCAAGGAAAATCCTGCAGGCCCTGGGGTTCATGGCATCTTGCATCCTTCTGATACCTTTGGCAAGACTTCATATGAGAAAGCTGCAATGGTATTTAAAAAACTTATGGTCTCAACACAGCTAAAGCCTAGAGGACATAATCCCACTTATTCCATGTCTACAAAAGGAATTCTTATGGTGGGCTCAAGCCAGTCAGCAAAACAAAGGCATGTCTTTCAACAGACCTCAAGCAGGTCAAATGATTACAACAGACGCCTCAGACCATGGATGGGGGGCGCACATGGAGGGCAGATGCATTCAAGGTCTTTGGACGCCAAAGGAAAGGCATGTGCACATAAACCAAAAGGAGATGTTGGCAGTGATACACGCAGTCGAAACTTTCGGACAATCACTTCAACCAGGTCATTTGCTAATAAGGACAGACAACACCACTGTCATGTGGTACATAAACAAGCAGGGAGGCACTCATTCTTATCCCCTCTGCAGACTAACAATGCTTCTCTGGGAAAAATCTCTGAGCTTGAAGATACATTTACAATCCCAGTTTGTACCAGGCAAGGACAATGTACTGGCGGACCAGCTGAGCAGAAATTTTATGGATCCACACGAATGGATGCTGCACCCCCACATTTTCTCTCAACTGACGAAGGCATGGCGAAGGCCAGACGTAGATCTTTTTGCTTCCCACTTAAATCATCACCTGGAAAAGTTCTGCACAAGGACTCACCATCCTCTAGCCTGGAAAACGGATGCTCTCTCCTTCAGCTGGAATTCTCTGAAAATGTATGCATTCCCTCCTCTGCCTCTGCTGACCAAGGTGTTACTGAAGATCAAAGCAGAACAACCAACAGGCATTTTGATAGCTCCGGACTGGCCAAGACAACACTGGTACCCATTGCTATTGACCATAACTCGGACCAAACCATGGCCTCTGGCCCTATGGCCCCTGCTCTTAACACAACACAATTACAGGACTGTTCATCAAGACCTGAAAACATTACATCTGACAGCCTGGAGGCTACCACCTAACTCTCTTTCCAAATCAGTTCAAGAGATCTTGCTGGAAGCACGCAGACCTTCCACCAGAAAAACCTATTCAGCCAAGTGGAAGAGATTCAGCATCTGGAATTCCAACAGGGGTCGGGACACAGCATTACCGATTATACCTCAGATATTAGAATACTTGGCAGAATTATTTCATACTGGACTCTCATACTCTTCAATAAAGATTCATGCCTCAGCAATCTGAGCAAAATACAACTGTGACCCTCCAGTGTTTTCACATCCTCTGCTACGACAGTTTCTAAGAGGGATAAAGAATATCAAACCTCCCAGAAAACAGCCAGTACCTGCATGGGACCTCAATTATGTGTTGGAAAAATTAACTCTTCCTCCATTTGAACCAGCAGCAACTTCAGAAATACAATTTCTTTCATGGAAAACGGTCTTTTTATTGGCAGTCACATCTGCAAGAAGAGTTTTGGAGATTCAGGCACTCATGGCAGTACCTCCTTTCCTCATTTTTCATCAAGACAGAGTTTCTCTAAGAACAAATCCTACATTCATGCCGAAAGTAATTTCCAGGGTGTCTCTAAATCAAGCTATTCACCTGACTACATTCTTCCCCAATCCTCAAAATAGGGGGGAAAAACTACTGCATACTTTGGACATACACAGACAACTACGTTACTACTTGGACAGAACTAAGGCCACCAGAAAGTCTGACCAACTGTTTGTAGCCTATGCTGCTGGAGTACAAGGAAAAGCAATCTCCAAACAAACAATTTCAAAATGGATTGGACATTGCATCAGATTCTGCTATTCATTCCATGGAAAAGGTGTGCCAGCCAATATTAGGCCACATTCCGCCAGAGCTTTAGCCACTTCCACAGCTTTCCTAAGAGGAGTGGCGACAAAGGACATTTTAGAGGCTGCTACATGGAGCTCCGTGCATACATTTTCCAAGCACTACAACCTGCCTTTATACTCCAGATCCCAAGCAGGCTTTGCTTCAGCAGTCCTGCAGGGGATTTTAGCTACACCATCATTATCATAGATCCATCCACCCCCAGCTTGGCTATGGTATTCAACCCATATGTTATGACTGCAGTTGCATTTTTGAAGGACATAGTACAGTTTTGTACCTACCATAAATGTAGATGTCCGATAGATATGCAACTGCAGTCGGATTTTCCCACCCTCCTACCCCTCTGTATCCTTCCTTTTTGGGTCCCTACCCCTTTTCCCATTAGCTGGGGGTACTTCCTATGGTGTATCTGTTTATTACTGTTGTGCATGTTTGGATTATTTTATCCATTTACCAAATTTAGCCTTCCTAGGAGGGCACCTGGCATCTGGGGCAAGAAACACTGAAGAAGATGGTGTCGGCCGATGCCTTTATACTCCAGCCATTGTGACGTCGGAGAGGAGGCGACATCAGCCGACGCCGTCTGAGGGCTACCTGCAGGCAGATAACCCAAATGTAATGACTGCAACAGTGAATACACTCGAACATCTACATTTATGGTAAGTGTACACATCTGTACTTTTCCTCTGTTTCCTCGTAACCAGGGGTGTCCTCGGGGATGGTGGGTTCTGCTTTCGAGCTGATGAAGAGTGTGATGTCCTCTCCTGATATTCATCCCCCTAAAGCACCGGCTACTGTCTCTGTACCACCCCATCCATGGACAGCCGAGATTCAGAGCCTCAGAGACCCCATTGGGTGAACCCCACTCTTCCAAAACCTCCCCAGAATACCCTTCTGAGGAGCCCTCTCAGAGGAGAACATGTAAGAGGAAGCATATAGACTTTCCTGATGAGTCTGTCACCTCAGACACTGACTTCAAGGTGTCAGAAGGGTCCCCATGGTCATCCGCTGAAGATATCTCCTTTGCAGATGTCCTTGAGATCCTAAAACAGAGAGGCAGCTGGAACACCATCACCCCTTCTGATGAGGAGTTGGTGTACCTGAAGGCTTTTGGATCTCAACCTTTAGCCTCCTGGGTGTCTCCGACTTTTGATGAGCTAATGGAGTTACAGTCGAAAGGTGTGGGAGTCAGGGAGTCATCTGATACTATGGAAACAGTCCCTTAGAGGCCTAACAAGTTTTTGAGAACCCCCGCTGGAAAATAATTTCTTACCAAAGGCGTGCCTGTTGATGCTATGGTGGTGGCAGCAGCCACCAAGAAGGAACTTTCTGAGACATCCTCATCTGTCCATCCTCCAAACAAGGATTCTCGAACGATGGAAAGATATGGGAAGCGTATCTTTTTGTCAGTGACTTTTACACTCAGATCTCTGAACTACCTTACACACTTTACAAGGCTACAAAGAGATTTTCCTGAAGCAGTTAGGAGATACTCTACAATGTTCTTTGGCTGCAGGGGTGCCAGAGAAGGTCACCTTCCCAGTTATCCACCTTAAATTCCATCGTCACCTCCTCCATGAGACTTGTATCATATGTAGCGGATGGAGTGTGTAGGGCAGTGGGTTCTGGAGTTTCCCTGAGGAGACACTCCTGGATGTGGTTGTGTGACTTTGCTCAACCTTTCAAGTCTATCTTTACCAATGCCCCTTTTGATGGTTCATCACTTTTTGGGTCTAAAGTTAGACACACTCACCAGATGCAAGCAGGAAGGGAAAACTCTGTCTGCCGTTGGAGAAAGTTTTTCCGTACCTTCAAGACCTTACCCTAAAGATCAGAAGAGTGGGAAAATGTGGTTCAAAGATCCCAGGGAGCTTTCCAAGATGCATGAGGTGAATCCTTCCCGAGGGGGCAGACGGGGAGGCAACAATGGTAGACGTCATCCTAGAGGCAGAGGGGGTCCGCAAAACCAGGGTGACCGTGATTCCTTTTGCGGATGTCCCTACCAGTACTCCTGAAAGGAGGCCTGTCTGCTCTACTCTGGAGCATTTGGGGGCTGTTTATCTTTCTACCCAGAATCCTTGCAAAATATCACAAAAGGCAAGTGGGTACAAAGCATAATATCCAGAGGCTATTCCTTTCTTTTTTGCCATCCAATCCCACATATCAGAACAATCCCAGATGTTCCACTCAGTCTAAGGGAGCAAGCAACTATAGAAATTCAAAAGTTGCTAGACAAAACAGACATCCAAAATGTCCCCGCAGACAAAATAGTATTCAGAACTTACTCAAGATTCTTTTTAGTACCAAAAAGAACCGGGACTGGTGACCCATATTGGATGTTAGCAAACTGAATGAATCTGTCAAATAGTCCAAGTTCCGAATGGTGACACTGCAGTCAATACTTCCCTTTTTAGGGAAATATGATTGGATGTGCTCATTTGACCTCCAAGATGTGTACTACCACATAAAAATGGACAGAGCATCAAAGAAGTCCATTTACTCTACCGGCTGGGAGTCATTATCAGTTCCAAGCTCTGCCTTTTGGTCTCACTACAGCTCCCAGAGTGTTCAAATGCACAGCAGTAGTAACGGCTCGCTTGAGACGTCTTGGATTCCAAGTGTTTCCATATCTGGATGACTGGCTCCTAACTGCCACCACCAAGCATCTACTTCAACAAGCCAGGGATGCGACACTGGAAATTTCTGCTTAGCTAGGCATAACAGTCAGTTTGCAAAAATCTGCCTTGTTGCCCTGTCAACATATTACTTTCATAGGCATAGACTCCATTTCTGTGATGGCACATCTTCCACTTGACAGAATTTCTGCCCTCAGACAGCAAATAGTCCACCTTCTTCCCAAGGACAAGGTAAAGGCAAAGGTAGTTCTGAAATGACTAGGAACCATGGCTTCAACCATAACTCTAGTTCCTCTGGCCAGGATGAATATGAGAATCCTTCAGTGACTCCTGTTTTCTCAGTGGTCACTACAAGAACTTCCTATGTCCCATCTGATCAAAGTAAGAGTCATGCAAAAGAGATCTGTGGTGGTGGACTCAGTCCATTCACATGACCATTGGGTGACCCTTTTTACCACAACAACCTGTTGCTACAGTGACCACAGACGCTTCCCAGGTAGGGTGGGGGGGGCAATATTTGAGAAGGACAGTCCAAGGCATATGGCAAGAACACGAGGCCCATTTGCACATCAGTGTTCTAGAGATGAGAGCAGTGTTTCTAGCGAGCAGGCACTCCACAACTCTCTTCCACTAGGGAGAATTGCAGTCCAGTCAGACAGTATGTCTGTGGTATGGTACATAAACAAGAGGAACCAGATCATACCCACTTTGTCAAGAAGTTCTGAGAGTTTGGCAATGGGCAATCTCTTCCCTATGCTTTCTAGAAGCAATGCACATCCCAGGGAAATCCATTGTGACAGCGGAAAAGCTCAGCAGGGCAAGATTAATGACTCACGAGTGGTCTCTAATCCAAAGCATAGCGGAGGAGATTTTCTGGAAATAGGGCCAACTTTGCTGCGATCTTTTTGCCACTCTCATGAAAACCAAATACAGCAGTTGCTTGGCCCTAATCCCCCCTCTGGGGGAGACACTGAGCAACTCACTTGTTCACGATTGGTCCTCGGGAATTCTTTATGCCTTTTCTCCTGTTTCTCCTCATACCCAAAGTCATCCAAATCCTTGGGAAGCAGGCTGATTCTCATTGCGCCATATTGGCCTTGTCAGATTTGGTTCCCCTTCCTCTGGCCTCATCTGCAGGAGAAGCTGTGGGTTCTGGACCCAGTTCCAGACCTTCTGACCCATAATGTCAGTAACACTTCATCCTCCTCTCCACACCCTCAGTTTGACAGCATGGCTGCTCCACTTCCAAACTTAGGCTTTAAGACCTCTCTCCAGCAGTCAAGCACATCTTGATATCCTCTCATAAAGATTCTACCAGAAAATTATATATTATACAACAATCCCCCATTAATATTCCAAAATGTGCACGCTGATTGGTCAGCGTGCATGTTGTAAATCAGAGTTATAGTAATGAAAAAAGGTCCAGTCGCCCGGACTTTTTCCATTAGTATAACTTTTTTTTTTTTTTTTTTTTTTTTTACAGCAATGGAGAACGCAAGATCTCCATTGCTTTTTACACACTGTCTCACTGTGTTAAACGAGTTTAACATAGCGAGACAGCTTTAAAAAAAGTAACGGAGATCTTCCTATCTCTGTTGCTTTTTTTAAAGTTGTCTCGCTATGTTAAACTCCTTTAACATAGTGAGACAGTTTGTAAAAAGCAACAGAGATCTTGCTTTCTCCGTTGCTTTTGCCCGCAGCTCTGATGTACTGCGTAAGCATATACATGTGCAGTACATCAGAACTGCTGCAGAATATCAGGCAGCTGCGGAAGGGCAGCAAGGAGACATTATACAATGCCATTATTTAAGAAAAGTAATTATTTTTTTTCTTAAGTAATGTCATTGTATAATAGCAATAACCCACTTCTGGATTTACCCACGGTTGTGTTTGTTTGGCCACTCGGGCTTCGCCCTCGTGACCAAACCACACCTTTGTGTCTTTCGGCTTATCCTGGTTAGGGATCGCCACAGCGGAACTCCGGTCCGCTAATGTTTTGGTAGTGGATTTTTTTTTATGTGCCGAGTTACCAGCCCTGACGCACAACCTTCAGCGAAGGCACGTCCATTCACGCATGCCTCCACACAAGATGCTCTAGCTGAGAATCGAACGTGACAACATCTTGCTGTGAGGCGACAACGCTACCGCAGCACCACTACCGTGGATGACCAAACCACACCAACCGTGGGTAAATCCAGCATTACCCACACCCAGGTATGGGTTATTGCTTTATTAGTAAATGGAAGAGGTTCTCCTACTGGGCAAAAACCAAAAACATTGACCCCTTTTCTGCTCCAATTCACTTGATTTTAGAATTTCTTACAGAACTCTTCCAGCAAGGCTCGGCTGCAGCTAGAATTAGAGTTCAACTGGTAGCAATCTCGAATTTCCACATTGGTGAATATACTCCTAACCTAATGTCACACAGATTGTGTAAAGCATTTTTAAAAGGCACTTCTTTATTGAGACCTCCTTTAAAAGAACCGGTCTCTCCTTGGGATTTAAATTTTGTTCTGTCTCATCTAACATTGCCGCCATTCGAGCCCTCCTCATCTTGTGACCTCAAATTTCTTTCTTGGAAGACTATCCTTGTAGTAGCTGTAACATCTGCAAGAAGAGTCTCAGAGTTGCAAGCACTATCAATCAAACCATCATGTTTGATTTTCCATAAGGATAGGATATTACTATGAACTAATCTGTCCTTTGTACCTGTTTGTTCTCAATCCATTAAGTCAATCTATTGAACTTCCAGTGTTTTTTCCCAATCATAGCAAGAAGGCAGAGTATAAATGCCACCAATTGGATGTGCATAAACAGCTCAGATTCTGCCTGCATAGAACTAATGATTTCAGGAAATCAGACCAGTTGTTCATCTTTTTCTCTGAAGCAAAAAAGGGCAAGCTAATTTCTAAGTCACACTTTCAAACTGGCTTTCAAATTGTATCACTTTTATATATACCTCCAATAATAGAAATTTGCCATTCAGAATTAAAGGTCACTCAACCAGAGCATTAGCAACATCCTCTGCTTTCTAGGTCAAAATATCAATGGGCAGTATTTGTGCTGCTGCTAAATGGTCAAATCCTCATACATTTATTACTCATTACAAAGTTGATTTGGCCTCCAGGGACAGGGCTTCCTTTGGTTCCACTGTGCTCAAAGGTGTACTCCCGTGAGCCACCCAGGGAAAAAGTGCTAGGGACGCTGTCCCATCCAGTAAGAATGAAGGCGAGATAGGACAACATAACGTAAAGAAGTTATGTACTCACCATAACGTTCCATGTTTGTTCTCCATCTCGCTGTTCTTTTACAACCCTCCCACCTTCCCCCATCCAAGGACTCCTAGAGGACCTGGTGGAGAGTGGTTTCCTCTTATAAATGAGCTCCTTTGACTCTTTTTGTTTTTCCTTGACCTTATTTCATATGATTATATAAGTCTTTGTTATAGTTAACAGCAAACAAGATCTGGGGAATTGCACCACTGCATGATGGGATACCTGCTCTGCCACGAGCCAAGTTAGAGACTTCGAGCTAGTGTATTCGGCCGAGTCGGAGCCGATGATCGGCTCTGAACCCATCCAGTGAGAATGAAGGGCGAGATGGACAGCAAGCATGGAACGTTATAGTGAGTACATAACTTTGTTTTTTCTGGGTCATAGAGGTGGACCTCTAGCTCGCAAGGAAGTGGTATAAGATTTTGCCTATGGTAATTTGAACATGGAGATGTTTGTTGCCCTCTTTGAACAGGCTTGAGGCGCATTTATTTTTGATGTAAATTAAGACAACTCCACTTTAATCTCTGTCTGTGTAGTAGCTGGTCTAAATGTGTGGAGCACATTACATCTTTGCCCCACTCAGTTTCATCATCTTTTCTTTCCACTTTGATTAGTAGCCTTCTGCTTTTGTTATATACATGAGTCTCACGTGTTTATCTGTAAAGTATATACTAACCTAAAGAAAAATAATCTTAACAAACTAGCAACTTCCTATAATAACATTGCCAGATTTGCCACTGGCAATCCCTTTAGAACCCACCACTGTCTGAATCTTTGGCAGCTAGACTGGCTTGAATTCCAAACCATCTGATTATTTCCCAACTCACCATTGCCCACAAGATATTTTACCAACCCAACACCACCCCTATACTCTCCAATCTCTTAATCCCCTATAAAAATCTGAATTCCCTGCGTTCTTCTATCAAACTCCTCGCTAGCATAACCAAGTCTAACAACATGGCTGGTGACTCTCTGTTTACTAACACAGTGGGTAAAAACTGGAACCAGCTACACAGTGAACTAACTCAACTCTCTTCCTTTCCTCTCTTTAAAGAAAAACTCAAAAAACACCTCAAAACACACTGGTTATGCCCTTGTAGCAACCCCGACTAACCACCCACTTTCACTACTGATAATCCCTCTTCCAAATAAACTTACTAACATTTTAAAGCTAATTCATGCAAGCAAGGCTGTTAATGTTTGAACTCTAATCAACATACTGCTGAAATCTTTCTACTTTTTATGTGTAAAATTCCTTATGTCGTACTGTGCTACATTTTTTATTGTCGTTTTTTCAAGTTTAAATATCTTCAATATGTTATTATTACTTGTTGAACTTTTTTAAATCCTTTTATTTACCATGTAACAACATTTTTATTTTTTTTATTTTGCTGGAGCTTTTCTGCCCGGGCCTCTACTGAAAATGGAAATATATCCAGCTAGACTAGCCCAGTTAACAAATGTAAAATAAAATAAAAAAATAATAAGTTTCTCTTCAGATCTGGTAATCATAAGCCACATTGCTCTGTGGGGAGAAATAGCTTGTCCCTTTTAATTCTTACCCTCTTTCCCTCACAAATAAATGACTTCAGTTATATTTAATTATGGTCCACAGCTTTTCCTCAGGTTGATAAAAAAAAAATGCCTAACCTGTGTACAGTATTAATGGGACTAGAAACGTTCTAACTACTTGTACTTTACTGTCATTATCCATATTCGAGATCTTCGCCTTCTCGGTTTTTATCTTTTGCTTAGTCTCTTCCCACATATCTTTAGCTACCACAATAGAATGTTTTTTATTATGAACATTTAAATATTTCATCTTTTGTCAACTTAAATATGGGTATTGCTGAACCAGTTCATGTAGATACATAGTTTACTGCTGTACGTTATTGTTTTATCTTCATTTATTTTATATCCTGAAAAAACTGAAGGTGTTTCAAAATGCTCCACAACACTGAAAAATCCTTTCTTTGCGGTTATCAAATTCAGAATAATATCTGCAAAATACAACCACTTTTTCTTGATTACCATACTAGTTATACCCTTGAAGGGGACTCCTCTCTGTTCCCCTGTTGAAACACAGCTTGTCAGAAAGGAACCCTCCCACTAAATTCTATGGGGTTGAATGAAAGTCCCCCCCCCCCCAAGTATGGCATTTTGCTAGTTCACTCTTTGCTTCTCTCTTTGGGTCATCCAGTCCTGGTATTCATCTCTGTCTTAAGAGTATTGAATTTTAGTTAGATTCTGCCACAATCCTGTCAGTCTTTCCACTGTTCTGAGAAAGAGTACAAAAGTCCACCTACTGAGTTCAGTGTCATGCTGGAAATCCACTCAGTGACATAGGGTATGTTAATATGGACAGTCTTTGCAGGAGTAAAAGTCATCTTCGTAATCCCTCACTGGAGGGAACTGGTATAAATGTAGATGTTGCTGTTTGTAGATGAGTTTGCTTTTCCATGCTTCATCCACAAAATGCAAAGGCTACAGCCTTTGCAGAATAAATAGTCTGTGTCGTATTAGAAAACTGATGTGCTGACATTGCCAAACCACTTCCTGAACTAGATCAGCTATGCATCACTGAATCACTAGCCAAAAAAAGAAAAAAACAGAAGACATAACAATAAACATCATTCACAGTCTGATTTTGTAGAGGAGACTGCATGACGGCAATAAACAATGGTAACTGTGCAATGAATGCTGAAGATTGGGCATTTGTAAATATCAGGCCATATAATGCAAACAATACTGAACTGACAGATGTTATCTCCTTTACAGTTGCTTAAGACTGTAAAGAAAGTACTGCAGAAAATATATCACTAAAAATGCAAATCATTGACTTGTATTACACATTCGTTACCAGTCCACAGATTCTTTCATTCTTCAGTGCAGTGAATAAACCAAGATAATTAAAGCAGTATAGATGTTGCCAAATCTTTTGTTCAATGACCCACATGCAAAAATCAGAAATATTACTCCATAGGACAGAGATTTTTTTGTGATAAGATAATGGCCACAGTAAAAATACTCCATCTTTGTTTCACACAAACAGTAGCCACACTAGAGTAATCCAACCTGATTAACAAAAATCGATTCAGACTTGTAAAACCAGACATAACCAAAAGACAGCAGTCTGGATTTTTTGATTGTAGATAGTCCAGTAACCACCAACTTTAGCAGATTTGTCTGTCCACATGTCAGATGGCCAACTGTAATTAATTAAAGGCCACAAAATGTATTTCAAGCTAGAGTTGCCACCTATCTTTTTTTTTTTCCTGGACTATCCGGAAGTCTAACTGATTGTCTGGTAGTCCTGACTAAACTTGAAACTACCTATAATAAGGTGGCCAGATTTGGAGCAAACCAAACCTACAAGTCTCACCACTGCTTATCGCTTAAGCAACTGGACTGGCTTGAATTCCCTCACCTGCTCCTACTATATCAACTATAAATCCTCCAGTCCATCCTCTCTTTGCCCTAGCCTCTCTTCTATCATATGTAAATACTCCCCAGCTAGGACACTACACAGCTCAGGCCAAGGATTGTTACAAATTTGTAAACCTAAAACCAGAATAGGATGTCTACTCTAACTATAACCCAGCCACATCCTGGAACCACCTTCCCTTAGAAATAAAATGACCATAGCAAGAGTTTCAAATTAGCCACCCTAAAATATGGTCCTGCCACTGTAGTCATCCCCCCCTGAAATCACTGTCCTCACACCCAAATACTCCTCCTCACTCCACGTTTATTTCTAACTTTGTTCTTCTACCTCTTCTTTCCTTCATTCTTAATACCCTCCCACTACTACTTTTCCTCCCTGTCTATCCTATCTATACTCAGACTGCTCCTAAATAACTAACTTTAACCTGTCTTATTGGTCGCCTCCACTTTATTTCCTTATATTTTCATCCAACTTTTGTGTATATGCTTTCTAAACCCTAAAACAATTACTTGGGTATTATTCATTTAATATGTTATTGTAAACCTGTTCATAATCTTTTGCTGACTGTAACTGAATTCTATTCACTGGGGAGCTTTTCTCCAAATGCTCAGTCAGACTAACCTAGTTAACAAATGTAAAATAAAATAAATAAAGCGCTGTACAAACTCCAGTATTCTGTTTAAAAAAAGAAACAGATTATCAGAGTTTGTTAAATCAGTGGATTTAGGGTTGCCACCTTTTCAAAAGGCCAAAGTGGGACATTTTTGGTACAGACATCAGATTTTACAGGCCAACACATACCCCACAGCCAGTACAAAGGATAGAACTTAAATTTTTTGCCAAAATAAAAGCTTATTCTTGTAGCATTTTAGGTGCTTATTCTGTTTCTTATAACATTTAGGTATTTCAGATACAGAATAACTGTTTTATGCAACTATTTCATGAAATATAGGAAATAATTTTGTCCTAAAATCTCAGGACATTTGCCATTTTTACAATTTTTTTTCAGGACACAACTGCCCAAAGAGGGACTGTCCCTCGCAAAGTGGGACAGGTGATAACCCTAAGTGGATTTACTATGCTTTTCTTTTACAGAAGAGCATAGTAAATCAGCAGAAAAAAGTAATCGGGAATGGAAAAAAAAGAGGGTGTTCCCTATCGGCTGACATGGGAGGGGGAAGAAGTGGGTGGGTTTACAGACGGTACAAGGGGGTGTGGCTTTGGTCTGGTTTTAGCCACAATGAAAGGTGGCAGCCCTATTTCAAACTCCATTTTACAGAAAGACAGAGTTGCATGCCAGCCATCACAGCCTGTATCTTGTTGCCTGTGTTGAATAAATTGTGCACATCTGTGATATCAAACTGTAATAAAAAATGGCCAAACGATATATTTAAAACACCATTTTATACAAATATGCAGTTGCTTGCCAGCCTCCACAGCCTATCTAGTTGCAAGTCACTAATAATTTGTTTACATCTCAGATGTTCAACTATAGTAAAATAAATGGTCATACTTTATATTTAAAACTCCCTTTTACCCACGCACACTGTTGCCCACCAATCCCACCTATATCTGATTGCCAGGAGGAATTTGAGCACAGATTCAGATGTCTGTAATGAAATAAAAAAATGTCCACAGAAATGTATTTCAGACTTCATTTTATGCAAACACAAAGATGCTCATCATTCCCACTGCTGCATTCATTTTTAGGCTATATAGATGTTTCACTGCTTAGGAAACAGGAACCGGCCAGCTTCACGAAGCTGACCCTCCCCCCCCCATGCCTTCACTCTTACTGTTGATTGGCTACCCTGAGAAAGGACATCAGCATTCAAAGTGAAGATAATTTCTTGTGATGGCAAGAAAGCACTGAAGATGTTTCTCCCAGAATACACAGGAGCATAACCCCTCCACACAGAAATTGTCTTTAAGTAAAATATATTTATTTTAAATTTCTTACTAAAAGTGATATTTCCCCTTGAAAAAAAATAATCTCAATATCAGAAGTTTCCTGGGAGGGACCACTATTTTTAGCTTCCTGTTTGACTTGACTAATTAAGGGCTAATTTTGACTGGTGGTGAATTATTTTGAGATGATCAGAGATGCTTTTTTTTTTTTTTGTTTGTTTTTTTTTTGTTTAAGTGTAGTTCTTTTTCTCACTTTGTAACAACCGGCCTGCCATTTTTCTTTCAATGTCAGTGTTTTTATTTTAGTAGAAGATGTTCCTTGCGTTTCACTGTTGCAGTCATCACACTTGGGTTATCCTGCCAAGGGTAGCCTTTAGTCAGCCCGAATACCAGAGGCTTAGTATTTCTGCACCAGTTGCTGTAGCTCCAGTAGTGATGTCTGGTCATCAGTGGTATAAAATCAGCTAGCCAATGGTATTACATCAGTCCTCCTTGCCGAGGAGCACGAAACAGAAGCAGTTCGCATGAGTGCCAGTCAGCTGCTACCTGAATTTTTGTTTCCGAATTGAAGTTGAAGTCTTCTAAAGCTAAGTACCCCATTGGGGATCCTTTTTTCTTGCTCTAACCAATGTCAGAAAAAGTTAACAATTGTCTCGCTTGTAGAAAGCAAATGCCACACCGAGACTTCCATTCTTACTGCGTCACCTGTTTAGGCCCAGACCACGACGTTCCTCTCTGTCGATGTTCTTCGTCTTCCATTGCTGCAGTCCTGACTATTGGGTATAGTCCGCGTCCAGTCGGCCCGAATACCAGAGTATAAGGCTGACGTCGGTCAGGGCGCATTAGACTGACGTCAGTACGTCAGGGTACTAATGCGCATGCCCGACGCCATATCCTCAGTCTTTTTTGCCGCATGGTCCGATGCAGAAGCAGTTTTGCGAGTGCAGGTTGGCGTTCTGAAATATTTCCGAAACCGGAGTTTCAGACCGAAACAGAGTTGGCTAAGTACCCGTTGGGAACATTTTGGTTTTCTTGCCTCAGTATTTAACCGGATGTCAGAAAAAGTGAATAACTGTATTTCTTGTGGGAAACAGATACCTCATAGGGATTATCATACCTTGTGTATACCTTGTTTAGGGCCTGAGCACGGCGTTGTTGGTTGCCGCTCTTGTGCTAGGTTTAACAAACGCACTATTAAGAGGAGGTTAGACTGTGCCAGGTTAGTGTTTGGGAAGCGTTGCAATTATAAAATGCCATCGGATGCTCCGGCCGCTTCGTCAAGAAGCGCAAGGACAAAACAGCGAAGCCTAGGGTTGATGAACCGGCAGTCCCGGACGTCGGTTCTTTAGAAAACTCAGTGGAGCCAGAGGTTTTGCCAGGAGTTTCCATGGAGTCTCAGGCAGAAACCTTACTGTTACAGGATGTGCCTTCTCAGGAGGTAGGCCAGGCTGAGGGGGCTTCTCAGATAACTGTTCTTCCCTCTCTTCCCAAGGTAGTTAGAGCCTCTCCTTCTGTTGCCAAAACTTCTTTGAGAGGTAGGCCTAGTTCAGCTTCAGTGGGGGCTTCTCCTAGCATTTCGGGTTCTGTACCTAAGAAACACATGCTTAAAATGGCAGAAGATTTGATTACTATGATTAGAGGTTCTATGCCCCCGCCTGATAAGAGACCTAGGGTGGAACCGGAGTTTGATAGTTTTGAACAGTGTTCAGAGGCTTCAGAGTCTTCTGTGGAAGACTTGCAGGAGTATCCTACTTATTCTGATTCTGATGTGGATGATTCCACTCCTACAGCTTCTCCTCCTGAGGATTTCTCATTTTCAGAGACTCTGCATTCCATGAGGGAGCACTTTAAATGGGAAGGCCAGGATTACTCTGATTCCAGGAAAAGGCTTAGGGAATTCTTGTTTTTACCCCAGCATAGGCCCTTAGCTATTCCTCCTGTGTTGAATGTGGTGGAAGATGTTTTTGCAGAGGCTTCCTGAACCCAGACTCTTTGCCTCCTGCTCCTGTTAAGCCTGATAGGTATTATAGGGTGCCCAAGCTCATAAGTATTTGTTTAAGAGTCCTAGGGCGGACCCAGAAACTATTTCTCAAGGGCCTAAAGGTGTTAAAGCTTCTGTGGTTAAAAATCCTGTTCCCACTGATAAAGAGGCAAGGGCTTTGGATAGGTGGGGAAAGAAAGTGTATACTTCTTCCACTCTAGCCATGAGAGCATTGAATTGTCAGTTTCACATGCTAAAATATCAGAATTATCTCCTTTCACAATTAAAATCTAAGGTGGATGCTTTGGCGGAAGGTATTGAGTGTAAAGAGTTGCTGGATTTGGTTCATGTGTCTGAACAAGTGGGTAAGCATTCTTTGCAATGTGGTTTTGATGCTGTACAGGCCTCCTCGAGGGTGGCTGCTACTAGTTCTGTTCTTCGCAGGCATGCCTGGTTGAAGGATCAGAATTTAGCTGAGCATGTTAAGACAAGGATTTTGGATGCTCCTTTACAGTCTGATGTGTTGTTTGGATCGCCTGTGGAAGCAGTTTTAAAGAAAATGGAGGACAAAGCTAAGTCTATGCAAACTGTTAAAGATTTTTGCAGGTGCAGCCACCGAAGTTTAGTAGAAATTGGCCTGCTAAGGGGTGGACATATCCTGCTTATGATTCCCAGTCTAGGGGTAGGTCTAGACGTGGTAGGGGCAGGGCTCAAGGTTCTTTTAGGCCTAGAACAGGGAGTTCACCTGCTCAGACTTCTGGTGAGGGCAGGGGTCAGTCCTTTCGTAAACAGACCCAATGACCTGTCTTTTCAGCTGCCAGTAGATTCTCGTCTGGCAGCTCCTTTGGGAAGACTGTCTCTTTTCAGAGAAAATTGGGATTTAATTACTCAAGACAAATGGGTGTTGGATATCATTCACCACGGTTACAGATTTTATTTCCATACAATGCCCCTTTCAAAGGCATGCCAGACGTTCCTCCTCCACAAAGAAAAGAGGCTCACAAGCAAGTTTCTCAGTTACTCCAGATGGGGCCATTCAGCCAGTCCCTGTATCAGAAAGGGGCCTAGGATTTTATTCTCGCCTGTTCCTAGTACCAAAGAAGGGGAACACGTGGAGACCAATTTTGGATTTATCTCTCCTCAACACTTTTCTGGACATTCCCAAGTTCAAGATGTTGACGTTACAACAGCTTTTACCTCTGCTGGGCAAAGATCACTGGATGGTAACTTTAGATCTCAAGGAAGCTTACCTTCATGTGCCTATAAGGCTAACTTGCAGGAAATATCTGCGGTTTCGAGCTGGAAATTCTCATTATCAGTTCTCTGCATTGCCCTTTGGCTTATCTACTGCGCCCAGAGTATTCACAAAGGTTCTGGCTCCAGTGATAGCTTACTTCAGGCTTCAAGGAATTCAAATCTATCCTTACTTGGACGACTGCCTGATTCTGGCTCAAGAAAAGGAAGACCTTCTACAGCATCTGGAATATGTCATAGCAGTGCTAAGATGCCTAGGGTATTCTGTGAACGAAATAAAGTCCAGTGTAGTACCCTCTCAAGACATGTGCTTTCTGGGTGTGAGACTGAATACAGCAGCCCAGATGGCCTTTTTAACCCCGGACAAACCAAAGAGTCTATCACTTTACTTCCATCAACTATCTCATCAGTCCGTGCTGACTGCAAGGACAGTCCTTCAAGCATTAGGGTTCATGGCATCTTGTATTCTGGTGCTTCCCAATGCCAAACTGCATATGAGGAAGCTACAATGGTATCTCAAAATGTATGGACACAGCACTGCCAGGATTTGGACACTGTCATTCAAATAATACCTTGCCTTCAAAAAGAATTTTGTGGTGGGCTCATGAATGTCACCTAAACAAGGGACTCTCTGTGACCCGGCCAGAGGCGAGTCAGATTTTAACGACAGATGCCTCGGACATTGCTTGGGGAGCTCATCTAAATGGAAAGTGGATACAAGACAAGTGGCCTGCCAGACTACAGCATCTACATATCAACATGAAGGAGATGTTAGCAGTCCAGTTTGCATTAATGGCTTTCAAGGAGTTACTTCTTCCAGGGCAGGTGTTGATTCTAACAGACAACACAACTGTCATGTGGTACATCAACAAGCAAGGGGAACACATTCTTATCCTCTATGCAGGCAAGCAATGATTTTATGGGAGATTGCGCTAAGCTTGCAACTAACTCTTCAGGCAAGGTTTCTGCCGGAGCACAGAACTCCTTAGCAGATGTGTTAAGCAGACAAATCATGGATCCCCACGAGTGGAAACTGGATCTTCATGTATTTCAAAATTGACAGTGTCATGGGGACTCCAGACATAGATCTGTTCGCTTCTCCACTAAACCACCAGCTGCCACAGTATTGCACAAAGGGGTTTCATCACACAGCTTGGAAAGTGGATGCTCTGTCTTTCAGTTGGAAAAACCTTCATGTGTATGCCTTTCCTCCTCTGCCTCTTCTTCCAAAGGTACTATTAAAGGTCAGGCAAGACAGGCCAAGGATGATTTTGATAGCTCCAGATTGGCCTCGGCAACACTGGTACCCACTACTACGGAGTCTGGTAAGGAAGCCTCCATGGCCTTTACCTCTGATTCCTCATCTGTTATCTCAGAAGGATGGTCATCTGCTCAATGTCAAGCTTCACTCTCTTCATCTAACAGCCTGGCATATTCTGTGTTGAAACACAACAGGTCTCAACTTCCTCAACAAGTTTTAAATGTGATTATGGAAGCTAGAAGACCTAGTACAAGGAAAGTGTACGCAGAAAAATGGAAGAGATTTTTATTTTGGAGTACAGCAAAGGATTTGCAGGTTTCTGAGCCTAATTTGAGTGTGGCTCTTCAATATCTTACTGAGTTATTGGACAAAGGTTTGTCCTTCTCTTCCATTAAGATTCATGCTGCAGCAATTTCAGCTCACTATGATTGTGACCCACCATTGTTTTCGCATCCTTTGTTTAAGCAGTTTCTTAGAGGGGCAAAGAATATAAGACCCCCACGTAGAGCTCCTACTCCTGCTTGGGATCTCAATTTTGTGTTGGAAAAACTTACTCTACAACCTTTTGAGCCTGCGGCTACTGCTGAATTGAAATACTTGTCATGGAAGACTGCTTTTCTGTTGGCTATTACTTCTGCAAGAAGGGTGTCTGAGTTGCAGGCCCTTATGGCAGTAGAGCCATTTTGATTTTCCATAAGGATAGGGTATCATTACGTACTAATCCTTCCTTTATGCCTAAGGTGGTTTCTAGTGTGGCTTTAAACCAAACTATTCATTTGCCTACTTTTATGCAGACCCCCAAAATAAAGGGGAAAAGATTTTGCACACTTTAGATGTACACAGGCAATTGCGTTATTATTTAAGCAGGACTAAGGATTTCAGGCAGTCTCAGCAGTTGTTTGTTTCTTTTGCTTTAAGTTCACAGGGCAAGCCTGTGTCAAAACAAACTATTTCTAGGTGGATTGGCTTTTGCATTGCATTTTGTTATTCCCATCATGGCAAGGAGATTCCAGCTGGGATTAGGCCTCATTCCACTAGGGCTACTGCCACTTCAACAGCATTTCTAAGGGGGGTGGCAACTAAGGATATTTTGGAAGCAGCTACTTGGAGTTCAGTGCATACTTTCTCTAAGCATTATCACCTTCCTATCTACTCTAAGTCTAGGGCTGGTTTTGCCACAGCTGTTTTGCAAGGCATGTTGTCAGCTCCTACTTCCTTATAATTTGCCAGCCTCCCTTACCTCTGCTTTGGGATACTACCCAATAGTCAGGACTGCAGCAATGGAAGACGAAGAACATAGTACAGTTTTGTACCTACCATAAATGTAGATGTTCGAGGATTCCATTGCTGCAGTCCAATTTACCCTCCCTCCTTCCCTCTGTAGTTAGGGGTGGTTGAGTAGGTGAGTTTACATGCTTATATTTTTGTATATATTGTTGTATATATTGTACATGTTTTTGGTGCAGGTTTTTTGGGACTTGTCTTTTTAGGGTCTTCTGACATCTGGGGCAAGAAAAGACTGAGGATATGGCGTCGGTCATGCGCATTAGTACCCTGACGTACTGACGTCAGTCTAATGCGCCCTGACCGACGTCAGCCTTATACTCTGGTATTCGGGCCGACTGGACGCGGACTATACCCAATAGTCAGGACTGCAGCAATGGAATCCTCGAACATCTACATTTATGGTAGGTACAAAACTGTACTTTTTTGTGCTTTGTTCAACGCCAGAACTGTACATCATCAGGCCCTTATTGTAGCTAAATATTTTTGCTCTCAGTCCTCGTATTCCATTATGGCTTTCGTAAGTCATCCGATTACTGATCTTCCAAAAAAAGTAAGGATAAAGACAGAGACAGACCGCACAGTCCAAAACTGCTGACAACGCTTCCGTTAAGCTAGTCTTCAGTTCTCCGGTCCTCATTGAGGTGCTTTTGCAGCCCCTGATGCCTGCTTCTGTGGATTCATAGACCGCTACTGAGACCAGTTCGGAGACCGGTATGCCATGAGACTCTTCTTCAACTAAGGATCCTGCTGGATGTCTCTACCTTGGATGTGTCTGTAGCCGCTGGGCAGGCACCGGCTTCCGGGGAAGTTCTTCGCACTGCAGATTCTCGACACAAACCAACGACTTCGTTCACGTCTTCAGTTCTTTCTGAAACTACCGAGTTTCTAAGGCCCATAGTATTAACTACACCTAAAAAAATGACGACCCAATCTCAGGCACCTGCTTCCATGCCTCAATCTCAAATGCTTAACAAGTAAGTGAACAAAGCCAATTTGTTTGGCACCAAGGCAAAAGAGGTCTTAAAAAAGATGGAAGAAAAAGCTAAATCTATGCAGACAGTTAAAGACTTTTTACAGGTCCAACCTCCGAGGTTCAGTAGGCATTGCCCCTCCAAGCACTGGTCCTTTCTGGTTCCCTCCAGGCCAGCTCAGCCCAGACCCAGGTGAAGCAGATCCCCCAGACAGCAGTCCCAGGGAATGCAGAGATCTAAGCAATGGATTTCCTCCACTTCAAAATCAGGGAGTGCTAAGCCACCCCTTATGGTAAGAACTCACAATGACTTTACACCTCCACCCCTTACATCTGCCCACCTGCTTGTGCCCCTTAGTAGGAAAGCTCTTCTTCCATGCAAACAACTGGGCCTCTGTTACCAATGACAAATGGGTCCTCAACATAGTGTCCCAGGGATAGAAATTTTATTTCCACACTCTGCCAACCGCAAAAGGGTTCCCAGATCTTCCTCCAAACCAGTGGGCAGAGGCCAAAAAGCAAGTCCTTTCCCTGCTCTCCATGAGGGCACTACAGCATTTTCCTGTAGACCAGATAGGCCAAGGTTTCTATTCCAGACTCTTCCTGATACCCAGAAAACAGGGCACCTGGTGCCCAATCCTCAATCTATCCATTCTAAACACTTTCTGTTGATAAAATTCAAAGTGCTCACCCTCCAGCAGCTTCTTCCCATGATTTCCAAGGTTGCTTGCTTAGCCACCCTAGACCCAAGAGGCCTACCTTCACATCCCATTTAGGGAATTTTACAGGAAATATCATGTTTCAATGCAGGATCTATGCACTTTCAGGTCTCTGAGCTTCCCTTTGGCTTATCTACTGCTCCCTGAGTTTTCACAAAATGCCTGTCTCTAGCCATTGCATTTTGCAGACAAAGAAATATTCAAAGTTACCCCTACTTAGACAATTGCCTGATTTAGGCAGACAGTCAGGAAAAGCTGTTACAGCATCTGACCTTTGTAAAGGACCTGCTGACCTCCCTGGGGTATACTATCAATAAAAAGAAATAAAAACTAGTCCCCACGCAAAACATTGTAATCCTGGGAGCAAGCCAGGACACAGCATCGCAAATGGCATTCCATACTCCAGAAAAACAAGCCTACCTGATGCTGGTCAGAATACTAGAGCTTTTAAAGTTGTCATCACAGTTTTTGGTACTTACATCAAAGCCATTGCAGTTAATATTGGAAGTGAAAGAGATGGCAAATACAGAGTGCATATTAATGGATAAACCATTAACTACATCAGCAAAAGATATTTTGCCTACTGTAGAGCTTTCAAGTAGTACTCCTATAATATCTAGTCCTGCTTTTTAAATACCAAAATCCCAAAGCAGAGGAGAAAAGCGAACCAGTCCAACAGTAACTCACTGACAGTTTTATTCAAAATGAAAAGACGAAAAACATGTGAAATCAAGCGCTTTCGCCTGGATAAATACCAGGCTTTTTCATCTTGAAAAAGCGTGGTATTTATCCAGGCGAAAGCGCTTGATTTCACATGTTTTTCGTCTTTTCATTTTGAATAAAACTGTCAGTGAGTTACTGTTAGACTGGTTCGCTTTTCTCCTCTGCTTTGGGATTTTGGAATTTATTGGTTTAGAGCTTTTTCTTGGTTTCTTTAGTCCTGCTTTTTGTTATGAGCTTTTAATCTGCAATAATTTCATTATTGTACAGGAAACCACTGGGATATAGCATGGATTTGTACCAGTCTCCCAGACCAGTGCACATCTTCCTTTAAAACTGAGAGATGAAACTGCCTGTGCCAATGAATGCATGTGAGTGGAAAGGACATTTTCAGTCCTATTATGAAGAAGATTTTTTACATTGCACAGACTGGTCATGCAGAGGCATCTTTCCAATCCAGAGGCTCCCTTCCCAGAGGACATAACATAATTGATTACACATAAGAGTTCTTCATTTGGCCGGTGGATGTACCCTTCTTCTAAACTCGTTACCCAGAAATTTGGAGGGTGCCAGGATCATGTGGAAAGTCCATTTTCTCTTAGTCTCCATGATGTCATGGAAGCAAATAGTATGTAGTGAGACATACAGCCCCCAGCACACAAGAGGGATGGCAGATTATACAAGGCTCCTAAAACTACTTGATCTCTTGTTATAATCAGAAAATAGATCTGTCCACAATTTACTGTTTTTAGAGGTTCATAGTTAAGTACTCGGCTGGATCCCTTTCTGGACTGTTTTATAGCTTAGCCAGTTTTCCTTTTTGTGCTTGAAATAACCTATTCACTGGTCAATAATTATACATTACCCTTATTGAGAGTAACTGGGATCATATCAGTAGATAGTTTGAGGGGGACCCATGCACAGGATAAAGCATTTAGAAGCTGTCTGTGTCCATTAGTTGTGCAAGGAGCAGTGTTGAGGTAAAGTTTCTGTTTCCCCATCCTTAGATCTATGTTGCAGTTGAATATGGACAGGAATGAACTTTGTTTTATGTGGATGGGGCATCTGTTCCAGGGCAGTAGTATCTCCTGTTTCATATACCTGTCCCTTCATACTGTTATGTTGATGTTGCAGAAGAAATTTAGATCCCCAGACAGAGTATTTCTGATGCCATTTGACTTGCTGATGTCCAGTAAGTACATCAGTAATGTGTCTGTGGATGTCTTACATGGCATACACAGGTCACCTCTTAGCACTCTGTAGGATACCAAATATAGTAACATGACATTGAATTGGTCCATGTACGATATGTTGTTTAAGGCTGATATCCTTTTGGTAAGGTACCTCTGTGGGCATTCCAGTTTCTGCATGTGTCTGGACAGATAGATGCCAGGGGGACATTATATTCAAAGATTGCCCTAATGATGGTTGAGTAATGGGGGGCAATGACATCCCTAGATTTAGATACAGTCTCTTATTTTTTTTAATAAGCTGTGCAATAAAGAGGGACTTTCATTGATAGACACATGTTGACACAAAGTTTGGTGACTGTCCGCATAAGCTCCCAAGTCCAGAACAAGTGGATCAACTCTTAGTGGCATATTGTCAGTGTGGTAGTTCCTTGGGGTAGATGACTTCCCAAAGGATACAGTAATGCATTTTTTGGCATTTATTTTCAGTCTATGATTTTGGTACCAGTTATTTATTTGGGACAAATCTTCCTGCGGGCTGGCCAAGTCATTTGGGAATTCAGTGACTTCTAGCTTGTAGTCATCTGCATTCTTAAGTCATTCTTAGTCTGCAAAGTCTGTTCACCTGGTTATGTTACCTTCTGATAGGAAAGCCAGCTTACTGCACCCTTTGGGAGGAAGTGTACTTGTCTAGTGCCATAGTTTTAAGAGCTCTCATTTGATTTTCTGTCAGCTGAGTTTCACATCAAGTTGAGAATGAATTACTAAGGCAGTAAAACAAAAATGCAGGCAGCAGTTATGTAAGCTTTTGTAATGTGATGAATCTCACCTTCTGTTAGATATGATGAATAGTATAGGCATACACTATTGAAATGCCTTGAAGCTATTCAGATTTTCCATATTGCCCTAAGGGGCTTGAGCAGAAAATTCCTTGTTAATCCTTGATTTAGTAGTTGATTATATAATTGCTTAATTGTTACTTTTTGTTTTGTATTCAAGTGTTTATTTTCTTTACTGGTTGGATTTTGAAGATAATTTGTACTCAAGGCAGTTGGAATAAAGCTATGGCATGTATTACAGAATTTTCTGACTGCTTGTTTGCTTTACTGTATGTATTAGACTCTTGTTACCTGTACAGAGGTTACCTGCTGATGAGAAAGATAGAAGTGTAACATCATGATTTATAATACTGGGATCCATTCACACCATTGGTGCCATTTCTAGATCAGTGGTTGTAATAAGAAAGCATTGCTGGATGTTGAGTGAACTATACCCTAATGATGTCTCATCCCACATATTGGATTTTCCAGCTGCCAGGGACTTGCTTTTAAGTCAGTTAACTGATAGCACTGTTAAAAAAAAAAAAAAAAAAAAAACAAGCGTTATTTTTCCGAACTGTAACATGTTCCAGATCCTCAATTTCAAAGGAACTGCCCATTAACTAAAATACAGTTTCACTGAAAAGGGGATAGTTTCTAGTATCCATGTACCTAGAAGTGAATAAGAAAGCATTCCCTAGCTACCTAAGGATCAAGCGGTAAAGGAAAGTATTAGTCATTGAAGTAGCTATACACCATCTCTTCCCCATTACACCTAAAAGAATCTTCTAGCTGCTTGAGTCATCTTGGCATGAGATAGCTACAGAAAAATAGGTATTAAAAATGTGTCACAGTTAGCCTTTCTTTTTAAACATCAAACTTATTCCATTCTTCACATTTCTTCACATCATGTTGGAGTTTACTCTTGCTGGATCAGTCATTAGTAAAGAAGGCATTACAGTGGGTACCTGTCAGGAAAGATGAGGCTTCTTTTCCAGGATGCCCCCTACGCAAGCAAAAAATAAATAAATAAATACCAGCAGTACATCTTAGAGACCTGAGCGCATTTATGCAAGTGAAGAAAAAAACGGTGAAAACATTTCTGTTTTAAGTAAAGAAGTGATTGTGTATGGCAACTATAGACATGAAAGACAATTTCTTATGCATTTCACAGACAACTCAAGATTGTTTATTTCCCATCTTCATTTTCAGTTTTCTTCCTTGCCATTTGAGCTCCCAAAGTCCTTTGGTGTATTTGCCACATGTTTAATTTCAGTGTTAGCACAACTCAGAAAATTAGAATATAGTTATGTTTCCTTATTTGGATTTTTGCCTGCTGGTAGTCAAGTCACAGTTAATGTTAAGCAGCACATCAGTCCTTCTTCTTCATTGATTCACTCTTTGAGGATCACACTACAGTACAAGAAGCCATCTCTGTCTTCTGCAATGAGAGTTACATTTTTTGGCATTGTTTTAGGCTGTGTGCAGATGGATGTTCATGTTTCACTGTTGCAGTCATTACATTAGGGTTATCTGCCTGCAGGTAGCCCTCAGCCGGCCTGAATACCAGAGTGTTGGATTCCTGCGTCGGATGCTCTCTCTTCTTCCATGACGTCAGGTCATCAAGGGTATAAAATATGCAGCCGATGCCATTTCATCAGTCTTCCTTGCCGCTCGGTGCCCAAAGCAGAAGCAGTTCATAAATGCCAGACACCTGAAATTTTAGTTTTCGAGTTTCAGAACCGAACTCTTCAAAAAAGCTAAGTACCCCGTTGGGGATCCTTTTTCTTGCTCTTAACAGATGTTAGTAAAAGTTAACAATTGTATTACCTGTGGAAAGCAAGTACCTCATAAGTTTCATTCATACTGCATTCCTTGCTTAGGCCCAGCCCACAACGTCCCTTGCTGTCGGTTTTGTGCCTTTATTCAACCCAAGGACTATTTGTTGTCTGTTTCTTTTTGCAGCAAATTATTTTGATACTCTGTTTAACTATCTAGAAATGGCTTCGGTAAGCCATCTGACTACCGACATTCTGAAAAAAATGTAAAGATAAAGACAGACCGCATAGGTCCAAAGCTGCCAACGATGCTTCCGTTAAGCTAGTTGCCAGTTTGCCGGTACTCAGTGAGGCGCTTTTGCAGCCCCTGATAACCGCTAATTCAGATTTGCAGGCCTCAACTGAAACGCATTCGGAGTCCCAGTATGCCACGAGATGCTTGTTCGACTATGGAACCTGCGGATGTCTCTACCTTGGATAGGTCCGGAGCCGCTGTGCAGGCACCAGTTGCTGAGGGTGTATTCAGGCGTACTGACTTGCATTTCAAACCAACACCATCTTCTTCTTCTTTCAAGGCCTAAAACTCGACCCACACCTAGAAAACTGACATCCAAAACGCATGGTCAGGCCCATATGCCTAAAAAACAAGAATGGCTGAAGACCTTATTACTTTAATTAGGGGAAGCCAGCCTTCACCCTCTGAGACCCAGAACTGATTTTCCTTCTGATTCTTCTGATTTCTGTTTCTTCTGATTACCAGGATTTACCCTTATCTACCTATGAGGATTCTGATGCAAAGGA
Organism: Protopterus annectens; assembly: GCF_019279795.1. Lineage (NCBI taxonomy): Eukaryota > Metazoa > Chordata > Ceratodontiformes > Protopteridae > Protopterus > Protopterus annectens. The sequence continues at coordinate 897,989,996 of NC_056728.1, forward strand.
TTCCATTCCATCTGCTTCCCCTCCAGAAGAGTTTTCTTTTGGTGAAACCTTGCACACTCTTAGGGTGCATTTCCATTGGGAAAGCCAAATGACTCCAAAAAGAGGCTTAGGGAATTCTTACTCCACTCTCAACACAGGCCTTTAGCTATTCCTCCTGTCCTGGACATTGTAGATGATGCCTTCTTGGAATCTAGCCTGGCCCCAGACACTTTACCTCCAGCTCCCAGGAAGCCTAACAGGTATTACAGAGTACCTGATTCTCACAAGTTACTCTTCAAGAATCCTACTGCAGACCCAGAGACCATTAACCAAGGACCTAAAGGCATTAAGGCTACTACTGCCAAAAACCCTACCCTTTTTGATAGAGATTCCAGGACCTTGGACAGATGGGGTAAAAAGGTATACACTTCTACTACTTTGGCCATTAGGGCCTTAAACTGCCAGTTTCATATGTTAAAGTATCAGCATATTATGGGACTACTTAAACAGAAAAGGATGTTGATTCCTGACTGCTGAAAATAAAGAATTACAGGATTTAATGCATTCTGCTGAACAAGTTGGTAAACATACTTTGCAATGTGGTTTTGACTCTTTAGAAGCATCTTGCAGGGCTGCTGTCACTGGGTCTGTACTTAGAAGGCATGCTTGGCTTAAGGAGCAAAATTTGCCAGATCATGTTAAAGCTAAATTACTAGATGCTCCCTTAAACCAAGACCGCCAGTTTGGCAACAAAGCAGAAGTCGTCCTTAAAAAAGATGGAGGAAAAAGCTAAATCTATGCAAACTGTTAAAGATTCCCTGCAAGTGCAGCCTCCCAGATTTAGCAGGCATTGGCCTTCTAAGAATTGGTCCCTTCCTGTCTCTTCCAGGCTTTCTCAGTCCAAACCCAGGAACAGCTGACCACCTAGACTAACAGTCTAAAGGTACTCACAGGCCTAAGCATTGGGGGGTTCCCACTTCCAAAACTGGAGGTAGTAAGATACCCCCGATGGGAAAATGTCACAATGACTTAACCTTAAACCTTCCAAGCCCTGCTCAACTGCCTGCTCCCTTAGGGGAAAAGATCGCCCTGCATGTAAAAAAGTGGGAACTCATTACCCAGGACAAATGGGTTTTAAATATAGTTTTCCAAGGATACAGATTCCACTTCCATACCTTACGAACACCAAACGGTTGGCCAAACCTACCCCCAAATCAGTGGGCAGAGGCTCAACAGCAGGTTCTCTCTCTTCTAAGTATCAGGGCTATTCAACCTGTCCCAGCAGAAGAAAGGGGACAAGTTTTTTACTCGACTTTTCCTGCTACGCAGAAAAGATAGCTCCTGGCATCCTATCCTGGACCTCTCTATTCTAAACACATTTTTGGTAATTCCAAAATTCAAAATGCTAACACTTAAACAGCTGCTTCCTATGCTAGGCAAAGATGCCCGGTTGGCAACCTTAGACTTAAAGGAAGCTTACCTGCACATTCCAGTAAGGGAATCTTGCAGAAAATGCCTACGCTTCAGAGCAGGCTTCAGGCACTATCAGTTCTCTGCACTTCCCTTTGGCTTATCTACTGCGCCCAGTATATTCACAGAGAGTCTAGCTCCAGTCATTGCATTTTGCAGGAAAAGAAATATTCAAATATACCCATACCTGGACAATTGTCTACTTCAGGCAGAAAACCAGGACATGCTACTAAAACATCTGGCATTTGTAAAGAAACTTCTAACCTCACTGGGGTACACCATAAACGAAAAGAAATCTTATCTAGTACCCTGCCAACAAATTGTATTCCTGGGAACAAGCTTGAACACAAACTTCCCAGATGGCTTACCTCAAGTCAAAGAAACAAGTTTGACAGCCTACTTCAAACTATTGGCCACAAAGACCCAGCTATCTGCAAGGAAAATCCTGCAAGCCCTGGGGTTCATGGCCTCTTGCATTCTACTAATTCCATATGCAAGACGGCATATGAGGAAACTACAGAGGTATCTAAAAAGCCAGTGGTGTCAACATTCTTATGACCTGGAATCAATGATTCCTATCATTCCTTGCATAAAGACAGAGTTCCTTTGGTGGGCGGACGCCTGCTACCACAAAAAAGGGCTCCCATTCACTCTACCCCCAGCCACCCAAGCTATAACAGACACATCCGACTATGCATGGGGGGGTGCTCACATGGCAGGTGAGTCCATTCAGGGCAAATGGAACCCAAGTCAGATGCACCTGCATATCAATCAAAAAGAAATGTTAGCTGTACAGAATTCCAGGACAGCCTTCAAGGACCACATTCTTCCAGGACAATTATTGATAAAGACAGACAACACCATTGTTATGTGGTACATAAGCAGGGGGGGGGGCCCACTCGTACCCTCTCTGCAGACTAGCCATGGCTCTGTGGAACACAGCCTTGAGCTACCAAGTGAACCTACAAGCTCAGTTCCTGCCAGCAAGTTAAATTCACTGGCAGACGACCTAAGCAGAAATCTCATGGACCCACACGAGTGGAAACTGGAACCAAAGGTATTCAACTTTTTGAGAAACAAATGCGGGAATCCGGAGATAGACCTGTTTGCCTCCCCTCAGAACTACCAACTAGATAAATTCTGCACAAGGGCTTCCCACAGTCAAGCTTGGAAAGTGGATGCCCTGTCCTTCACCTGGGAAAGCCTCTCAGTTTATGCCTTTCCCCCTCTGCCTCTCCTCTCAAAAGTTCTGCTAAAGATCAAACAGGACAAACCAAGGACAATACTGATTGCACCAGACTGGCCACGCCAGCACTGGTACCCCCTCTTGTGCAGTATGTCACTGCTGGAACCATGGCACCTGCCTCAGACCCCTTCCCTGCTGTCCCAGCAGTAGGGCCAGATTCTGCACCCTCAGCTTCAAACCCTGAACCTTGCAGCCTGGCTAATTCCTTGAGCTCTCCAATAACATCCCTCAGTAAGCAGCTGCTAGATGTCATTCTGGAGGTGCAAGGAGGCCTAGTACTAGAAAATCCTATGCTGAAAAGTGGAAAAGATACTGTTCCTGGAGCTGGACTCGGGATGGGCACAAAGGTGCCCAGCTTTACCGCATATTCTTCAGTACGTAACAGAGATGCTCCACAAGGGCCTTTCCTTCTCGGCAATTAAAATTCATGCTTCTGCCATTTCAACTCATTATAATACTTAACCACCCCTCTTCTTTCACCCCCTGCTAAAGCAGTTCCTCAGAGGGGCCAAAAATCTAAGACCACTCAGGAGAGCCCCTACTCCAGCCTGGGACCTTAACTTTGTATTGGAAAAGCTCACTCTACCTCCTTTTGAGCCAGCTGCAACTGCAGAGTTGAAATTCCTTTCTTGGAAAACAGCCTTCTTTCTAGCCATCACTTCAGAGTGTGTCAATTACAGGCCCGCATGGCAGTGGAGCCATTCATCATCTTCCATGCAGTCAGGGTGTCCCTCAGGACCAATCCTTCCTTTATGCCCAAGGTGGTGTCTAGTGTGGCCCTTAGTCAGTCCATTCATTTGCCTACCTTTTTCCCAAATCCACAAAACAAAGAACGAATACTGCACTCTTTGGACGTGCACAGGCAACTTAGATTTTATTTGGACAGGACTAAGCCTCTCAGAAAATCTGAACAGCTGCTAGTTGGCTTTGCTGCAGTGGCAGAGAGGAAGGCCATTTCAAAGCAAACCATTTCTAAGTGGATAGCCCATTGCATTCATTTCTGCTATAAGCACCATGGAAAACCTACCCCACACAGGATATCACATTCCACCAGGGCTGCATTTACCTCTACAGCCTTTCTCAGAGGTGTTCCTACCAGGGACATCCTAGAAGTTGCTACCTGGAGCTCTGTACATACCTTCACTAAGCATTACCACATGCCTGTTGTTTCTAAATCCAGTGCTGGTTTTGCCACTGCAGTTTTGCAGGGCTTAATAGCTGGTACTAATGCTCTCTAACTTCCTCTTCCCTTCCTTAGCTTTGGGAATCAACCCAAATGTAATGACTACAACAGTGAAACACTAAGAACATAGTATAGTTGTGTACACTTACCATAAATGTAGATGTTCAAGTGTATTCACTGTTGCAGTCCTGGTTACCCTCCCTCCAGCCCCCTGACGTCTCTTGACTATACTTCTTTTTTAGTGTATTTCAGCCTTCTGGTGTATTTGCTTTCTGTTGGAAGTGTACCCTAACATATAATTGCTTTCCATTATGATGGCACCTGACATCTGGAGCAGGAAAACTAATGTAATGGTGTTGGCTGCATGTTTTATACCCCTGAAGACCTGACGTCATGGAAGAAGAGACAGCAAATGATACAGGAATCCAAGACTTTGATATTCAGGCTATCTGAGGGCTACCTGCAGGTAGATAACCTAAATGTAATGACTGCAACAGTGAAGACACTCTAACATGTACATTTATGCTAAGTTTACACAACTGTACTTTGTGGTACATACATAAGCAGAGAGGAACCCACTTGTACCTTCTCTGCATACTAGCCATGGCTCTGTGGAACACAGCCTTGAGATACCAAGTGCACCTACAAGCTCAATTCCTGCCATTCAAGCTAATCTCACTGGCAGATGACCTAAGCAGAAATCACATGGACCCACACTAATGGAAACTGGAACCAAAAATATTCAGCCTCTTGAGGAACAAATGGGGGATTTCAGATATAGACCTCTTTGCCTCCCCCCGGAACTACCAGTTGGACAAATTCTGCACAAAGACTCCCCACAGCCAAGCTTGGAAAGTGGATGCCCTGTCCTTTACCTGGGAAAGCCTCTCAGTTTATGCCTTTCCTCCTCTGCCTCTCCTCTCGAAGGTTCTGCTAAAGATCAAACAGGACAAACCAAGGACAATTCTTATTGCATCAGACTGGCCTTGCCAGCACTGGCACCCCCTCTTGCACAGCATGATACTACTGGATCCGTGGCACCTACCTCAGACACCTTCCCTGCTGTCCCAGCAGGCGGGCCAGATTCTACACCCTCAGCTTCAAACCCTGAACCTTGCCGCCTGGCTAATTCCTTGAGCTATCCAATAGCATCCCTCAGTAAGCAGGTGCTAGATGTCATTCTGGAAGCAAGGAGACCTAGTACTAGAAAATGCTATGCTGAAAAGTGGAAAAGATACCGTTTCTGGAGCCAGACCCCAGGGTATGGGCACTACTGTGCCCAGTTTACCTGATATTCTTAAGTATTTAACAGAAATACTCCACACGGGCCTAGCCTTCTTGTCAGTTAAAATTCATGCCTCTGCAATTTCAGCACATTATAATACTGAACTACACCCTCTTCTCGCACCCCCTGTTAAAGCATTTCCTCAGAGGAGCAAAAAATTTAAGACCCCCCCCCCCCCCCAGGCGAGCCCCTACTCCAGCCTGGGACCTTAAATTTGTATTGGAAAAGCTCACTCTCCCTCCATTTGAACCAGTTGCAACTGCAGAATTGAAATTCCTTTCTTGGAAAACAGCCTTCCTTCTAGCCATCACTTCAGCAAGAAGAGTGTCTCAATTACAGGCCGTCATGGCTGTGGAGCCTTTCATTATCTTCCATGCAGACAGGGTTTCCCCTCAGGACCAGTCCTTCCTTTATGCCCAAGGTGGTGTCTAGTGTGGCCCTAAATCAATCCAGTCATTTGCCTACCTTTTTTCCAAATCCACAAAACAAAGGAGAATGAATTCTGCACTCTTTGGATGTGCACAGACGGCTTAGATTTTATTTGGACAGGACTAAGCCTCTCAGAAAATCTGAACAGCTGCTAGTTGGCTTTGCTGTAGGGGCAGAGGGGAAGGCCATTTCAAAGCAAACCATTTCTAAATGGATAGCCCATTGCATTAATTTCTGCTATAAGAACCATGAAAAACCTCCCCTACAGGGGATAAGATCACATTCCACCAGGGCTGCATCTACCTCTGCAGCCTTTCTCAGAGGACTTCCCAGAAGCTGCTACCTGGAGCTCAGTACATACCTTCACCAAGCATTACCACATGCCTGTTTTGCTTACTGTGATGGATTTGAAGTCTTTTTAAGACATTGTGTTGCTGGCTGGATTCTGCTAAAATCAGAGTCTGGTTATATTTGCATTCACAGTCTGTTGCATACAGAAACTTGCAGAATATACACTGCTGAGAGAATATACTTTGCAGCATCAACTTAGAGCAGTAACAAATAACTTTTTATAATAAACCAGACTGACTAACGTTGCAGCTTCAAGTACTGTTCCACTTTACTTCATATATAGTACAGATGATGTGAGAGATATAACATTTACCTCGGGACAAATGTGTCCCTACCAGTACCCCTAACATAACTGGATTAATACAGACCTTTATATACAATTTTAGTCATGCACATACATATACATTTCCTCTTGGTATTCTATTTGGAGAATTGCTCATCCTGTAGAAACCATACTAATTGTTGCAGATGCTGACACAAACTGCTGACTTAATTTTCAGCTTTTCTGACAGTGTGAACATCCTGTTTTGTTTCTTTAGTATTCTATTTGCATCTTTGTATAAGAACATCTGTTCTTGTGCCAAATGCAGAAAAGCATGTTTTTTTAAGGAAACGCATTGTAACAGTGTCATAAACATGTCCTGTTGTTTAAGGAAACATATTGTGTCCATTCTTTTTATATGCAGAAAAACATGTCAGAGTTCGGTAAAAGCAGATTTTGCATTTTTGCTCTTGCATACATCCTGTTTTTAAGTCTGTAAGGGAAAAATGTCCATTCAGCAGATTCCTTATTTTCCAAGTCACAGTCATTTAGTATGGATGCTGATCACATATTACTAAACTCTGTTTCTGCATTTAAGCAAGCTTTATTTTATACCTTATTTATGTTACATATTTGTAACAGAATTACGTTTGACCTTAAAACCCTGTTGAGCATAATTTTACCTACCTCAGACACCTTCCCTGCTGTCCCAGCAGGCGGGCCAGATTCTGCACCCTCCGCTTCAAACCCTGAACCTTGCATCCTGTCCAATTCCTTGAGCTGTCCAATAGCATCCCTCAGTAAGCAGGTGTTAGATGTCATTCTGGAAGCAAGGAGACCTAGTACTAGAAAATTCTATGCTGAAAAGTGGAAATATACTGTTCCTGGAGCCAGATCCCAGGGTATGGGCACTACGGTGCCCAATTTACCTCATATTCTTAAGTACTTAACAGAAATACTCCACCAGGGCCTAGCCTTCTCTTCAATTAAAATTCATACCTCTGCAATTTCAGCACATTATAATACTGTACCACTCCTCTTCTCGCACCCCCATTAAAGCAGTTCCTCAGATGGGGCTAAAAATTTAAGACCCCCCCCCAGGTGAGCCCCTACTCCAGCCTGAGACCTTAAATTTGTATTGGAAAAGCTCACTCTCCCTCCATTTGAACCAGCTGCAACTGCAGAATTGAAATTCCTTTTTTGGAAAACAGCCTTCCTTCTAGCCATCACTTCAGCAAGAAGTGTCTGAATTACAGGCTGTCGTGGCTGTGGAGCCCTTCATTATCTTCATGCAGACAGGGTTTCCCTCCGGACCAATCCTTCCTTTATGCCCAAGGTGGTGTCTAGTGTGGCCCTAAATCAGTCCATTCATTTGCCTACCTTTTTCCACATCCACAAAACAAAGGAGAACGAATTCTGCACTCTTTGGATGTGCACAGATGGCTTAGATTTTATTTGGACAGGACTAAGCCTCTCAGAAAATCTGAACAGCTGCTAGTTGGCTTTGCTGCAGAGCCAGAGGGGAAGGCCATTTCAAAGCAAACCATTTCTAAATGGATAGCCCATTGCATTAATTTCTGCTATAAGCACCATGAAAAACCTACTCCACAGAGGATAAGATCACATTCCACCAGGGCTGCATCTACCTCTACAGCCTTTCTCAGAGGTGTCCCTACCAGGGACATCCCAGAAGCTTCTACCTGGAGCTCAGTACATACCTTCACCAAGCATTACCACATGACTATTTTTTCTAAATCCAGAGCTGGTTTTGCTACTGCAGTTTTGCAATGCTTAAAAGCTGGCCCTAATGCTCTCTAACTTCCTCATCCCTTCCTTACCTTTGGGAATCTACCCAAATGTAATGACTGCAACAGTGAAACATGAAGAACATAGTACAGTCGGGTACACTTACCATAAATGTAGATGTTCGAGTGTATTCACTGTTGCAGTCCTGGTTACCCACCCTCCAGCCCCCTGACTTTTCTTGGCTCTACCTTTGCTTCTTGTTTTAAGCTTTCTGGTGTATTTGCTTTTTGATGGAGGTGCAGCATAACATATAATTGTTCCCTTTGTGGGGGCACCTGACATCTGGGGCAAGAAAAACTGATGTAATGGCATCGGCTTCATGTTTTATTACCCCTGACCTCATGGAAAAAGAGAGAGCATCCAATGCAGGAATCCAAGACTCTGGTATGCAGGCCGGCTGAGGGCTACCTGCAGGGAGATAACCCAAATGTAATGACTGCAACAGTGAATACACTCTTACATCTACATTTATGGTAAGTGTACACGACTGTACTTTTTCCTTCTCCAAGTGAAACAGCAGGAAGTCTGATTAATTTTAACTCACCAGTAGTTACATTAAGATTAACTGAGAGCTTTGTAATATGTTGTACCACTTCTTTGTAGCGCCTTGTGCAAGACTTGTGTGAGGCTGTGTCACATTCATTACTGGTAATAGTAAAACTTCCTGTCTCTCAGGGGTAACAGAGTACTGCATAGGACTCTACCCAAATGTTATGATTTACTGTCCCTTCCAGAGAATGCAGTACATTTTTATGAGGTACTTAACAGTAAGCCTTTAAGGAGAGTTCACTGTAATAGTAAGGCTTCCTTCCCTTACTTTGGAGACATGTATATATTTTGCTCTATTTTTACACTGTCCTTCATTGACTGTCAACTCCCCCCATCTCCCTAATGATCTATTAGTTCCCTTATAGGATCTCTGAAGCTCATTTTTCCTGTGGAGAAGTTCAGTTCAGAAGAACTGTACCTACACATTTGAAGATGGATGTTGCTTTTCTTTTGGCCCTACCAGTCCCCACCTCTTGCCTACATTGTCCAAAGGATGGTGTGCAGTATACTTAGCAATGTACATGCCGGCCTCCTTGAGCATGCAGACAGCTTTGCCCCAACCCCTTGTAGAGAGCTGCTCAGTGTGGCCACTGGTCTCAGTTGTTGATTCCTCCTCATCCGATGTGGCTCCTCCTGTACGGAGACTTCTTTGAAAACTTTGCTCGCTTGGATCACAGTCAAGACTCCATTCCCCTACTCAAGGAGCTGAACCAGAAACCCGTTATAGTTGCTGTTGTAATGACTTGTTTCTGTAAAGTTTTTTTTTTTCATTTTTATGATATCTGATTATACAATATCTAACCTTAATAGTTTTTGTTTTTCATAAACACTGTTCCATTGTAGAGCTTTATGACCTTAAAAAAAACTAAGGAAGGAATAACTTAGTGTATCGATAGGTGTTTTGCACTGTTTGTGTTGCTGCTGTAAAAGGTACAAGACCCACAGTGGGTACTGGAAAAATCCATCGAGGTCCTGAAAAACAGACGGTGGGTTAACTCAAATTATGATTTACCGATGGGCTTTGTGTTTCACTGTTGCAGTCATTACATTTGGGTAATCTGCTGGCAGGTTGCCCTCATTCGGCCTGATTAACAAAATCTTGGGTCCTGCATCAGTTGCTGTCCCTTCTTTCATGATGTCAGGTCATCAGGGGTATAAAAAATGCAGCTGATGCCATTACATCAGTCTTTCTTGCTGCACGGTGCCCGAAGCAGAAGCAGTTCACAAGTGCCAGTCGGCCGACTCATGAAATTTCATTTTCGAGTTTCAGAACCGAAGTCTTCTACTAAAAGCTAAGTACCCCATTGGGGAAACTTTTTCTTGCTCCTTACCGATGTCAGTAAAAGTTAATAATTGTATTACTTGTGGGAAGCATATACCTCATAAGGATTTTCATTTGTACTGTATTCCTTGCCTAGGTCCTGATCACAACGTGCCTTGCTTTCAGTTTTGTGCTAAATTTAATCAATGCACTATTAAATGTCTGTATATTTTTCCTTCTAAATATTTTGGCTCAAGATTTAACTATCCAGAAATGTCGTCTGTTAGCAGTCCAACTACTGGAATACCAAAAAAATGCAAAGAAAAAGAGACGGACCGCGGAGGTCCAAAACCGACGACAAAGCTTCTCCTAAGCCAGTCACTGATACTCAGTGAGGTGCTTTTGCAGCCCGTTACCCACTACTTTTGATTCGCAGGCCTCTACTGAGACCCATTCGGAAGTCCGGTATGCCACGAGATACTTTAAGTATTGAACCAGCGGATGTCTCTACCTTAGATGGGTCTGGAGCCGCTGAGCAGGCACCGGCTTCTGAGGGTGTTTTCAGGCCTAAAGATTTGTATATTAAACCGACGCCATCTTCAAAACTAAGGCCAAAAACTACTTCTATGTCTAAAAAATTGATGCTTGGCCCATGTGTACAGGCCCCAATGCCTAAAAAATAAATTATCAAAATGACTGAGGATTTAATTACCTTGATCAGGAGTGCCCATCCGCCTCCTGCTAAGAGGCCTAGGCAAGGCACTGACTATGAATCTTCAGATCAGGTTTCTATTTCTTCTGATTCCTCTTCTGATCAGGAATTGTCTATTCCCACTTATGAGGAATCTGATGCAGAAGATTCCATCCCTTCTGCCTCTCCTCCTGAGGATTTTTCTTTTGAAGAAACTTTGCATACCTTAAGGGAACACTTTCACTGGGAGCGTCAGGATTTCTCAGAATCTAAAAAGAGACCGGGATTTATCTTCTTCTTCCTCAGCATAGGCCTTTGGCTATACCTCCTGTTCTAGACATTGTTGATGATGTTTTCTCAGAATCCAGTATGACTCCTGATTCCCTGCCTCTCTGGCTCCTAGTAAGCCAGACAGATGCTACAGGGTTCTTGACTCCCACAAATTCCTTTTTAAAAACCCTACTGCTGACCCTGAAACCATTTCTCAGGGTCCCAAGGGCATTAAGGCCTCTACTGCTAAAAATCCTACCCCTTCTGATAGAGATTCCAGGGCGCTGGATAGATAGGGTAAGAAGGTTTACACTTCTGCAACCTTGGCAATCAAGCCTGTAAACTGTCAATTTCATATGCTTAAATATCAACAGCATGTCATGGGTTTACTTAAACAGAAGATTATGCTGATTTCTGACAGTGTGGAAAATAGAGTTTTACAGGATTTATTGCAATCAGCTGAACAAGTTGGAAAACATACTTTGCAATGTGGTTTTGATTCCTTGGAGGCCTCTTGCAGAGCTGCTGCAACTGGATCTGTAATAAGAAGGCATGCTTGGCTCAAGGAGCAGTCTGCCTGACCATGTTAAAGCAAAATTGTTGGATGCTGTTTTACAACAGGACAGTCTATTTGGTAATAAGGCTGAAGAAGTTTTGAAAAAGATGGAAGATAAAACTAAATCTATGCAAACTGTGAAAGATTTCCTACAAGTGCAGCCATTCAGGTTTAGTAGGCGCTGGCCTACTAAGAACTGGTCCTTTCCAGTACCCACTAGAGCCACTCAGGTCAAACCAAGACATTCCACAGGCTCCCGGTTTCAGTCACAAGGAATTTTAGAAGAAAGCAATGGGGTGCCTCCACCTCCAAATCTGGAAGTAACAAGGCATCTTCCTATGGTAAACAGACTCAATGACTTTCCACTGCAATCACCAAGCACTTATCTTTTGGCCACCCCTTTGGGGGGAAAACTGGCACTATGCACGAAACTGGCAATTGATTACCCAGTTCAAATGGGTTTTAAATATAGTATCCCAGGGATACCGATTTAATTTCCACACATTGCCAGTCCCAAACGGATGGCCAGACCTTCCTCCAAATCAGTGGGCAGTGGTCCAGAAACAAGTTATGTCCCTCATGAATATGGGGGCTGTTCAACCAGTACCAGAAAAGGGAAAGGGACAAGGTATTTATTCAAGACTTTTCCTGGTACCCAGAAAAGCCAAATCATGGCGTCCAATCCTGGACTTATCCATTCTAAATACATTTCTGGACATTCCAAAATTCAAGATGCTGAGTCTTCAACAGTTACTACCTATGCTAGGTAAGGATGCTTGGTTGGTAACTCTAGACTTAAGAGGCATACCTGCATATCCCAATAAGGGAATCTTGCAGAAGATACATTCGCTTCAAAGCAGGCTATTTGCAGTACCAGTTCTCTGCACTGCCCTTTGGCTTATCTACTGCGCCCAGGGTCTTCACAAAGTGCCTGGCACCAGTAATTGCATTTTGTAGGCAAAGAAATATTCAAATTTATCCATACCTGGACGATTGTCTAATTCAGGCAGAGAAAGCAAGGACACTCTTCTAAAACATCTGGCATTTGTAAAAAGGCTTCTAACTTGTCTAGGGTATACCATAAACGAAAAGAAATCACAACTGGTACCCTCTCAAAAAATTACATTCCAAGGTGCAAGCTTGAATACAGCTGCCCAGATGACTTACCTTACGCCTGTAAAACAAATTCAGTTGATGACGTACTTCAAACAGGTGGCCACAAAACCCAGCTATCTGCAAGACAAATTCTGCAGGCCTTGGGGTTCATGGCCTCCTGCATTCTTCTAATTCCATATGCAAGACTGTATATGAAGAAACTTCAGTGGTACCTAAAAAGCTTATGAAAGCATTGTCACAGCCTGGAAACAACAATTCCTATCGTTCCTTGCCTGCAACTAGAGTTCCTATGGTGGGCAGAGGCCTGCCACCAGAACAAGGGACTGTCTTACATTCCACCCCCTGCTGCCCAAACCCTGACTACAGACGCATCAGACTATGCTTGGGGGGGCGCATTTGGCAGGAAGATGCAGTCAGTGCCAATGGAGCCCAAATCAAATGCACCTTCATATCAATCACAATGAGATGCTAGCTGTACAGAATGCTCTGACAGCCTTCAAGGACTATCTTCATCCAGGAAAACTACTGATAAAGACAGACAATACCACAGTCATGTGGTACATAAACAAGCAGGGGGTACACATTCTTACCCCCTTTGCAGACTAGCCATGACATTGTGGAACATGGCCTTGACTTATCAAATACATCTACAAGCTCAATTCCTGCCAGGAAAGCAAAATACTCTGGCAGACGAACTAAGCCGAAATCGTATGGACCGACATGAATGGAAACTGGATCCACAAATCTTCACCATGTTGACACGCAAATGAGGGAGCCCAGACATAGATCTTTTTGCCTCACCCCAAAACTGTCAGTTGGACAAATTCTGCACAAGAATTCCTCACAAAAAAGCTTGGAAAGTGGATGCTCTATCCTTCAGCTGGAAAAACCTATCAGTCTATGCCTTTCCCCCTCTGCCTCTACTCTCCAAGGTCTTACTAAAAGTCAGGCAGGAGAAACCAAAAATGATTCTGATTGCTGCAGACTGGCCTCGTCAACACTGGTACCCGCTCCTGTGCAATATGTCGCACCTTCCTCCGTGGTACCTGCCTCAGACATCTCACCTACTGTCTCAGCAGAACTATCAAATTCTGCACACTCAGTTCCAAACTTTGAATCTTGCAGCATGGCTAATCAACTAATTTCACCAGTTACATCTCTCAGCAAACCTGTGATAGATGTCATTTTGGAGGCTAGAAGGCCTAGTACTAGAAAATCTTGTGCTGACAAATGGAAAAGATTCTGTGCCTGGAACCAAGCACAAGGAATAAGCACAGCAATGCCCAATATTCCTCAGATTCTGCAATACTTAACTGAGATGCTTCACAAGGGCCTATCATTTTCTTCTATAAAAATCCATGCCTCTGCCATTTCAGCTCATTACAACACAGAGCCTCCCCTATTTTCTCATCCTCTGCTAAAGCAGTACCTCAGAGGGGCCAAAAATTTGAGACCTCCCAGGAGAGCACCAACTCCTGAATGGGACCTCAATTTTGTTTTGGAAAAACTCACTCTACCTCCTTTTGAGCCAGCTGCTACTGCGGACCAAACATTTCTCTCTTGGAAAACAGCTTTTCTTTTAGCAGTCACTTCAGCTAGAAGGATTTCAGAACTACAGACTCTTATGGCAGTGGAGCCTTTCATTATTTTTTACCCTGACAGGGTGGCTCTCAGGACCATCCTTTATGCCTAAAGTGGTATCTAGTGTGGCCCTTAATCAGACCATTCTTCTGCCAACTTTCTTCCAAAATCCACAGAACAAGGGTGAGCGGATTCTGCATTCATTGGATGTACACAGACAACTAAGATTCTACTTAAACAGGACAAAATCTCTAAGAAAATCTGAACAATTACTGGTGGCATCTGCTGCAGGGGCAGAGGGAAAGGCTATTTCAAAGCAGACTGTTTCCAAATGGATAAGCCATTGTATTTGTTTCTGCTATATGCACCATGGTAAACCTGTCCCCAAGGGGATCAGATCTCTTTCCACCAGGGCTGCATCTACTTCTGCAGCCTTTCTCAGAGGGGTTCCTACCAGAGACATTCTAGAAGCTGCTACCTGGAGCTCAGTTCATACGTTCACCAAACATTACCATTTACCTCTCTTCTCTAAATCTAGAGCAGGTTTTGCCACTACTGTCCTGCAGGGCCTTATAGCTGCTCCTAATGCTGTATAAATCCATCCTCCCAACCATAGCTTTGGGATTCTACCCAAATGTAATGACTGCAACAGTGAAACATGAAGAACATAGTACAGTTGTGTACACTTACCATAAATGTAGATAGAGTGTATTCACTGTTGCAGTCCCGGCTACCCTCCCTCCAGCCCCCTGTTTTTCTCTAACTATACCTCTCATTTCAGTGACTATTTTTAAAAGCCTTTTTGATGTATTTGCTTTTGTTTGGAGGTATATGTTTTGTGTTTTTTATTCTATACATATATATATATTTTGCTCCCCATTTGGGGAGCACCTGACGTCTGGGGCAAGAAAAACTGATGTAATGGCATCGGCTGCATGTTTTATACCCCTGACGTCATGGAAGAAGGGACAGCAACCGATGCAGGACCCAAGACTTTGTTAATCAGGCCGACTGAGGGCACCCTGCCAGCAGATTATACAAATGTAATGACTGCAACAGTGAATACACTCGAACATCTACATTTATGGTAAGTGTACACAACTGTACCTTAAAGTGACCTGTCTTTGAAAATGTACATTTAAGGTAGGTTATTTTAGACAATTATACCTTGTGTGTAATGTTATCCACTTTTAGGGCAATTGTTTCCTCTCCAATTTCCCTTTCTGGCCTGATGCCCATGGGCTGTTGTTTTATGCTGTCCTCATTCAGTCCTAGATACTTCCTAATGTGGCACCTTGCCTTCCCTTTCTTTTGGAAGACTGTGTCTTTGTTGCCTGTCTTAGCTTTCTACATCTTTCCTTTCCTTTCTCCTTACTGCAGTATACCTTAGAAAGTTCGTGATTCTGGATACCTTTTAATTCTTTCAGCTTCTGTGTTCACTGCCCTCACTGCCATTGTTGTTCTTACCTCCTTATACCGTACTTCAAGCAGTTTTCCTCTCCCCCCCCCCTTCCACCACTTGTATGCCCTATCCATTGCAGTAATCACATACCTCACTGTCTTGTTTAACCACACAGTGGATGTTCATAGGTTCATACTAGGCTATCTGCCCTAGGGCATTTATAAGCCTAGCCAGAGTGTGTTTGGCTTTCACCACCCATTTTAAATTAATTTTGCTATGCCTTTTTTTGAGGTTAGTATACTGTGCCTCTGTCTAACAGTGACACAGAAGTGATAGCCGGGGTAAACCTACGATCTCCCATCCACTCATCAAGATTCCTCTTGAAGAGAGTCAATGTGGGACTCTGCCTAACCTGGACTGGGATTTTATTCCAGAGTGAAGGGAGCCTCTGGGTTATGAATCTGTCCCTCCAGCATGTCCTATTTATTTCAGTGCTGAGGTTCAAGTCTCGGCGTGGCTCGATGGGATTTGGATTTTCTGAGGTGCAGCATGTCCATTAATTCGGGTTGGACATGGCTTTATCGTCAGGCACAGATCGCCTCTGAGCAGGCAGTATGCCACTGAGTAGAGCTGGAGTTTCTTTAACCGGGCAGCATATGGCATCTGTTTGAGCCCTTTGATCCTCTTGGTGAGGTACTTTTGGGGTCTTTCCAGTTGCTGCAGGTGTCTGGTAAGGTACATCCCAAAGGGGCATTGTACTCAATTATGGGCCTGATGAGGGATGAGTAAAGATGTACGATGACCTCCCCTGATCTAGATGTGAATCCTTTCATGATTAGGTAGGCTATATAAAATGTTTTTCTAACCACTTTGGCCACGTGGTTGTCAAATGAGAGATTGCTATCAACTTGGGTCCCCAGGTCCCTAATGACGACTTCTGTACTTAATGGATTACCACCTATGTGGTAATTTGTGGGCACTGTTTTTGCCAAAGGGGATGACTATACACTTTTTGGCGTTTAGCTTGAGGCCATGGCTCTGGCACCAGTTGTCTGTTTCTATGAGGCCCTTTTGGAGGATGCTTGTGTCGGCTGGAGAGTTGATTATGGCGCCCAGTTTGCAGTCATCTGCGAACTTGGTCAGCCACAGTCCTTCCTTGTTGGCCTGTACCGCCGAGAAATATATACCGAACAAGAGAGGTCCCAGGACTGAGCCTTGTGGGACACCACTTGCAACTGGTTTGGAGTCTGACATGGCTCCAGCAATTCTAACCATGTGAGTTCTGTCCTTGAGCCAGTTTGCAACCCATCTAGTGACATAGGGGGTTATATTTAAGCTGGTGAGCTTATCTATAATGCACGAGTGGGGTATTGTATCGGAGGCTTTTGCGAGGTCCAGGTAGGCTGTGTGGACCACCTTCCCCTCGTCAATGGCCTTGGTGACTGTTTCAAAGAAATCAACCAGGTTTAAGAGGCAGGATCTGCCCTTAACAAAGCCAAACTGGGTAGGATCCAGTGTCTGTAGGTCCCCAATATCTTTATTTATGAGGTCCATGATGATCCTTTCCATAGCTTTGCAGACCAAGCTAGTCAGGCTTATGGGGCGATAGTTTCCAGGATCCATTGAGGCACCACCTTTGTGGAGAGGGAGACCACTGTTGCTGTACGCCACTATTTGGGTACATATCCTGTAGTAAGGCTAAGATTGAACAGTAGTTTTATGTTTGGGTTTAGCTCTTCTTGGAGTTCATGTAGGACGCAGCCCGGGACACCATCTGGTCACATTGATGCTGTGTTTTTTGCTTTGGAGAGGGCGGCTCTTACCTGAGCATCTGAGATGTCAGGGGGGCAGCACTCTGTTGGGATAGATATTTGCCCTTTTGGTGGGGAGAGGGGGGAGAAGTTTGCACTGAACCTGTCAGCTAGGATGTTGGCAATGTCTGTGGGCTCGGTGTATTTTTTGTCATATTGGACTAATTCTGAGCATATCTGGGAATTTCCACCCAGGTTCCTAACATAACTAAAGAAAGCCTTGTGATTATCCTTAGTGTCCTGTGCAATTTTTCTCTCGAAGCTGGCCTTAGCCGATTTTATGAGTGCCCGTAGTTTTTTTGCTAATACTGATCAGAGATGCCTTCCCTTTTTGGGATTTTTCTTTATCATGTAGTAGCTTCCTCCTCCTATTGTATAGTTTGTTTATGGCTGGGGTCCACCAGACAGGACGTCTGCCTTTGGAGGATTGGGTCTTGGTTTTATTTGGGATTGCATGATCCATGCATTCCTGAAGGTGTTCATAGAATGCGTTTATAAAGGATTCTGCGGTCTATACTGCTGCAGTCATCACACTTGGGTTATCCTGTCGTCAGGCGGTCCCGCAGTTGGCCGAATCCCAAAGTTCTGGTCCGGCATCGGTTGTCGTCGCCTCTTCCCTGACGTCAGTGCGACAGGGGTATAAAAGAGACAACTGACGCCATTTTCTTCAGTCTCTCTTGCCGCGCGGTGCCTGAAGCAGAAGCAGTTCGCAAGTGCCGGTCGGCCAGCTCCTGAAATTTTCGAATAGAGTTTCAGCCCAAAGTCTTCTCTAAAGCTAAGTACCCCGTTGGGGAAAATTTTCTTGCCTCAGACCGATGTCAGACAAAGTTAATTGTATTTCTTGTGGGAAGCAAATACCTCATAAGGATTTTCATTCTTATTGTATTCCTTGCCTAGGCCCAGACCACGACGTCTCTGGTTGTCGGTTTTGTGCTAGGTTCAACAAACATACAATTAAGCGCTGGGCAGAATATGCCCAGTATTATTTTGGCAGAAAATTTTACTATAGCATGCCGTCAGAGCAACCGACATCAGCAATGATTAAAAAACGCAAAGATAAGGACCGGCAGCCAAGACCCGATACCGAGGCCTCAGCAAGACCTGATGCCGGTTCTCCGGTTTTCAGCAAGGCGCCTTCACAGCCCCTGACTACCGCAAATTCAGAAATCCTGACGGCCTCCCAAACCGAAGCAGTTGGGCCTCAGGAAACGGTTCCACCTCACTCCTCGGACGCCAGCCCGGATGGGGATCCGGAATTTCTGGATAGGCCTTCGGTCTCTGAAGGTGTTCTCATACCGACAACTATCTCTACCAAGCCTTATGCTAAACTCAAAGCCCCCTTGAACGTTAGAAAACCGGGGCCACACACCCCTCCACAGGCCCCTATGCCTACAGATGCTTAAGATGGCTGAGGATATAATTACCCTTATCAGGGGATCCCAACCCCCACCTGACAAAAGGCCTAGACTGGAGGAAGATTAGCCTTCCTCTGACCAAGCATCTATTTCCTCAGGCAACTCTGACTACCAGGATTACTCCTTCCCTCCTTATGAAGACTCAGATGCTGAAGAGTCCATTCCCTCTGTCCCCCCCCCCCCCCTGCAGACTACTCTTTTGGGGAAACTTTACACACCATGAGGGAACACTTCCACTGGGAAGGCCAAGATTACTCTGACTCCAAGAAAAGACTCCGTGAGTTTCTTCTTCTTGCACAGCATAGACCCCTGGCAATTCCTCCAGTTTTAGACATTTTGGATGATGTTTTCTCTGAATCCAGTTTAAACCCAGATTTCTTACCTCCAGCACCAGCTAATCCAGACAGATACTACCGAGTTCCTGATACTCATAAGTTTCTATACAAAAGCCCTACTGCCTACCCCAAGACCATTTCCCAGGGTCCCAAAGGGGTTAAGGCCTCTACTGCTAAGAATCCACTTCCTTCTGAAAGAGATTCCAGAGCATTAGAAAAATGGGGAAAGAAAGTGTATACGTCTGCCACTTTGGCCATGAGGGCATTAAACTGCCAATTCCACATGCTAAAATACCAACAGTATTTGATTACACAGTTAAAGCAGAAACTGATCCCTCAGACAGATCAACTTGATTTTAAAGAGATGCAGGATTTGCTTCATGCAGCAGAACAGGTGGGAAAGCATACCTTACAGTGTGGTTTTGATTCCTTGGAAGCCTCATGTAGAGTAGTTGTCACAGGGTCTGTAATACGTAGGCATGCTTGGCTTAAAGAACAAGCCTTACCAGATAATGTCAAAGCAAAGTTATTGGATGCACCATTGCAAAAAGATGGGTTATTTGGTGTCAAAGCAGAGGAAGTTTTAAAGAAAATGGAAGAAAAGGCAAAATCTATGCAAACAGTTAAAGATTTTTTACAGGTACAACCCCCTCGTTTCAGCAGAAACTGGCCATCAAAAAACTGGTCCTTTCCTGCATCAGACAGACCCCAAAGAGGTAGGTACGGGCGCTCAAGGGGCAGAGGCCAGCCACAAGGTTCTTTCAGGCCTAGACAATGGCATGCAACAACTCAGAGGTGGAGACGAAAGATCTCAACCCTTCAGGAAACAAACACAATGACTTCCCCCTTCGCCTGCCAAGCATAATTGCCCTGGCAGCACCGTTGGGAGGGAAACTGGCTCTATTTCCACAAAATTGGCGCATCATAACAAAGGACAAATGGATTCTGGACATTATAACCGGAGGCTACAGATTTCATTTACACACTTTACCACAGATGAGAGGCATGCCAAATCTGCCTCCAAACCAATGGGCAGAGGCTCAAACGCAAATTTCAGCTCTCATGGATATGAAAGCAATTCAAAAGGTACCTACAAAGGAGCAAGGTCAAGGTTTTTACTCAAGACTGTTTCTAGTTCCAAGAAAGGACAAAGCCTGGAGGCCCATCTTAGACCTCTCAATTCTGAACACATACCTGGAGGTACCCAAATTCAAAATGCTCACACTACAGCAGCTCCTTTCCATGCTGGGCAAGGAGTCTTGGCTGGTAACATTGGACCTCAAAGAGGCATACGTGCATGCCCCTATCAGACAAGATTGCTGAAGATGCCTCAGATTTCTGGCAGGTACAACGCATTATCAATTCTCTGCATTGCCCTTTGGCTTATCTACTGCGCCCAGAGTATTTACAAAATGCCTGGCATCAGTAATTGCATATTGCAGACAATGAGGAATACAAATTTATCCATATCTGGACGACTGCCTGATCCAAGCGGACAGCAAGGACATTCTATTACAACATCTGGCTTTTGTAACACAGCTGCTCAGTTGCCTAGGGTACGCAGTAAACAAAAAGAAGTCAAAATTAATACCCTCGCAACAGATAATATTCCTGGCTGCCAGCTTAAATACAACGGCTCAGATGGCTTACCTCACGCCAGACAAACAAAACCAATTGTCTCAATACTTTCAAAAGGATAGCACTTTTACCCAGCTCACTGCAAGAAAAATCCTGCAGGCATTGGGGTTCATGGCATCATGCATTCAACTAATCCCATATGCAAAGCTGCATATGCGAAAATTACAATGGTACCTGAAAAGTGTATGGTCTCAACACAGGCACAGCCTCGAAACAAGTATACCTATCATTCCCTGCCTTCAAAAAGAGTTCCTATGGTTGGCTCAAGCGTGTCAAATAAACAAGGGTCTTCCTTTCGTCTTACCTCCAGCAAACCAAACCATGACAAGAGATTCTTCAGACTACGCCTGGGGAGCACACATGGCAGGTCAGTGCATACAGGGCAAATGGTCTGCAAAACAAACGCATCTTCACATCAACCAAAATAAGATGCTAGCTGTGCAAAATGCACTGACAGCCTTCAAAGACCTCTTGCATCCAGGACAACTTTTACTAAGGACAGACAGCACCACAGTTATGTGGTACATAAACAAACAGGGAGGAACACACTCCTACCCTTTATGCAGACAGGCTATGACCTTATTGAACACAGCATTGACCTACCAAGTACAACTACAAGCACAATTCCTGCCAGGAAAGGAAAACATATTGGCAGACGAATTAAGCAGAAATATGGCAGACCCTCACGAGTGGAGACTATACCCACAAGTATTTTCAGTGATAACCCAAAGATGGGGATGTCCAGACATAGATCTATTTGCCTCCCCCAACAATTGCCAATTACAAATATTCTGCACAAGGACTTATCACTCCCTAGCCTGGAAAGTGGACGCTCTATCATTCAGTTGGATACTGACAGTCTATGCCTTCCCTCCACTACCTCTATTGACCAAGGTATTATTGAAGGTCAGATCAGAGAGACCACAAATGATCCTCATTGCTCCGGACTGGCCACGCCAGCACTGGTACCCATTACTAAGGAACGACTCACAGCCCTCCATGGATCTTGCCTCAATTCCCACTACTGTTGACTCAGAAAAACTCTCAAACCCGTCACAGCCAGCTCAGAACTTTAAATTTAGCTGCATGGAGAATTCCTTAAATTATAAATCAACACTTCTCTCAAAGGACGTCCTGAATGTCATTTTGGAGGCCAGGAGGCCCAGCACCAGGAAGACTTACTCAGACAAATGGAAAAGATTTTGTGCATGGCACCAGGCTAAAGGTCAAAATCCCTGGATACCAAACATTCCTCACATACTGCAATACCTAACTGAGATGCTACACAAAGGCCTTTCCTTCTCCTCCATTAAGATCCATGCTTCAGCCATTTCAGCTCAGTATAATACAGATCCTTCAATTTTCTCACACCCTTTACTTAGGCAGTTTCTCAGAGGGGCTAAGAATATAAGACCCCCCAGAAAACCATCAACACCAACTTGGGACCTGAACTTCGTTTTAGAAAAGTTAACACTGCCTCCTTTCGAACCAGCCTTCTCAGCAGAACTACAATACTTGTCTTGGAAAACAGCCTTGTTACTGGCTATTACCTCAGCTCGCAGGGTCTCAGAACTACAGGCACTTATGGCAGTGGAACCGTGGCTGTCAGTGTGTCGGAGCCGATACCCTCCTTTTCAGCTCTGTCATCCGCTCCGATTTCCTCTTTGGAGAGATCTCTGCGCCGGGCTTCTCTCGTTGACTCCGAGGAGGCGAGTGGCATCAGACTCTTGTCCGACCCCGTTCTCCCTCTCGGAGAATCGGCGCTGGTGAGTTTAGCTCCGACATCGGCCTCAGAGCTGTCCCTATCGGTGCTGGGGGGGGGGTCCTTGTCTCCTCGGAGTGGGGACCTTCGGCCCTGGCTGATCGGGGCGCCTTCGAGGTCATGCGGAGCATGCTAGACCCTGTGTCTACCCCACGGTCAGCTCCGTCAGCTCCTCCCTCTTCAGTGCCTGTGGTGGTTTCTACCCACCCCCTTGTACCAGACCGTAGAGAGCCAACCCCTCAAGTTTCCCCATTGGGAATATCCTCTTCTTCCGAGGCTTCTCCTGATCCGGCAGGGGAACCCCCTCAGAAAGAGACAGTGCAAGAGGAAGCATATTGACTCCCCTGAGTCTATCACCTCGGACACCAACTTGGAGGAATCTGAGGGTTCCCCTCGGTCCCCCTCTGAGGATATTCTTTTGCTGACATCCTTGAAATCCTTAAACAAAGGGGGAACTGGCCCGCCCTTAACCCTTCAGAGGACGAGTCGGTCTACCTTGAGGCGTTGCTCTCGCCCTTCCACCTCCTGAGTGTCTCCTCCCTTTGGCCCCCTCATGGAAGTGGTGGCAAGAAAGGCGTGGATGGCCCCTGATTCGGTGGAACCCACCCCAAGAAGGCCGTCAAAATTTATTACAGCCCCGAAAGCAAAACAGTTCTTATCTAAAGGCGTCTCTGTTGATGCCATGGTGGTGGCCGCAGCCACTAAGAAGGAATTAGCCGATCCTTCGGTACCTGTCCATCCTCCTAATAAGGAGTCTAGGACCATGGACAGGTATGGTAAGCGGATGTTTTCCTCAGCGACCTTTGCCATGCGGTCGCTGAACTACTTGTGTCACTTCACCCATCTCCAGGGGGATTTACTCAAAGATATGGGTGATGCTATACAGGATCCAACAGCTGAGGGGTTCCAAGACCAAATTAACTCCCAGTTGGCAACCCTGAATTCGATTGTCAACTCCTCCATGTGGCTTATCTCATATATGGCCGATGGGGTGAGTAGGGCCGCAGGCACAGGTGTAGCTTTACGACGCCACACCTGGATGCGGCTTTGCAATTTTGCGGACCCTTTCAAGGCGTCCTTCACCAATTCCCCCTTTGATGGCTCAACGTTGTTTGGACCTCAGGTGAAGGATACATTGACTAGGTGCAAGCAGGAAGGTAAGACTCTCTCTGCCGTGGGAGTCCATTTTTCTACCCCTTCCAGACCTTATCCCAAAGGTCAGGGGGGGGGAATGTGGTTCCGCAAACCACAAGGAGTCTCATCTGACGCACAAAGTCGATTCCCCTCTAGAGGCAGAGGGGGGAACAACAATAGATGCCGCCCTAGGGGCAGAGGTGGTCCGCAAAACCAGGGTAGCAGAGAGACTTTCTCTGAACCCTTTCAGCATCCCTGAGGAGCTGCCCGGCTGTCCACCTTCGGAGGCAGTCGGGGGAAGATTATCACTGTACCCAGAAGCCTGGCTTTCCCTCACTCAAGACAAATGGGTACAGTCGATTATATCAGAGGGTTACAAAATCCCCTTTATTCACATCCCATCCCAACCCAAAGGATCCCTTCCAGGCATTCCACGCAGTCTAAGGGAACAAACAGCGTTAGAAATATCAAAGCTGCTGTCAAAAAGAGCTATCCAGACAGTCCCAGCAGACGAGCAAGGATCCAGAATCTGCTCCAAATTCTTTTTGGTACCAAAAAAGACAGGGGACTGGAGACCAATACTGGATCTCAGCATGCTAAACAAGTATGTGAAGAAGACAAAATTCCAGATGGTCACGCTACAGTCCATTCTACCCTTCTTGGGTCAGGACAATTGGATGTGCTCAATAGACCTTCAGGATGCATACTACCATATCAAAATGCACAGACGCTCCAGGAGGTTTCTCCGCTTCAGGCTGGGAGCCAGTCACTACCAGTTCAGAGCCTTGCCCTTTGGTCTCACTACAGCCCCCCCGAGTGTTCACCAAATGTATGGCAGTGGTCGCGGCTCACTTGAGACGTCAGGGATTCCAGCTGTTTCCATATTTGGATGACTGGCTCCTTACCGCCACCACCAGGCATCAACTTCTTCTATCCAGAGACTTCACCATTCAAACTTGCCAAGCTCTAGGAATTTCAGTAAATTTTGAAAAATCTGCCTTGTCGCCTTGTCAGTCTATTACCTTTATAGGCGCCACCTTAGACACAGTTCATCTTTCTGCCAGACTGACAGAGCAAAGAGTATCAGATATTCGCAAACACGTTTACCTTCTGCTTCAATGCAACAAGATCAAAGCCAGGGTAGTCTTGAAGGTATTAGGACTCATGGCGGCTACCATTACACTTCTTCCCCTAGCTCGTTTTCACATGTGGATCCTCCAGTGGATGCTGTTTTCTCAATGGTCCTTCCAACAGCTCCCAATGTCTCACATCATTCTGCTAACCCAGTCATGCAAGAATCACCTGTCTTGGTGGATGACATCACCTCAAGTTCTTCAGGGCAGACCCTTCATCCCCCCCCCCAATCGCCACGGTGACAACGGACACCTCCCTGATCGGGTGTGGGGGGCGGGCATTATCAGGGCAGGACAGTCCAGGGCACGTGGCAATCTTTCGAGTGCCACTTGCACATAAATGTCTTAGAGATGAGAGCAGTGCTTTTAGCATTGCAAGCCCTTCACGACTCTCTTCCTACAGGGACTATTGCAATTCAGATGGACAACATGTCCGTAGTGTGGTACATCAACGAACAGGGTGGAACCAAGTCCTATCCCTTATGTCAAGAGGCACTCAGACTTTGGCAGTGGGCGATCTTTGGCAGTGGGCGATCTCTTCTCAGCGGTTTCTGATAGCAATGCACATTCCCGGGGAAGTCTAACGTGATTGCGGACAAGTTGAGCAGGACTATTCTCATGCCTCACGAGTGGTCTCTAAAAAAAAATCAGTGCTGGAAGAAATCTTTCAAAGATGGGGCCGGCCTTGCTGCGATCTTTTTGCTACTCCCCAAAACAGCAAGTGTCACGATTTCTTCACCCTCTTCCCTCTACCAGGCCAACCCACCAGAGACACTCTAGTCCACGATTGGCCCCGGGGACTTCTGTATGCTTTCCCCCCTTTTTCACTGATCTCTCAATTAATTCAGAAAACTATCGCCTTGAGAGTCACTATGATCCTCATTGCCCCTTACTGGCCTCGACAGATATGGTTTTCGTTCCTGCATCATTACCTCTTGGAGCAGCCTCGGCATCTGGACCCAGTGCCAGATCTTTTGAGACACCAGTCGGGCCAGCTGCACCACTCCCTCCAATCTCTCAACCTCACAGCATGGTTTCTCCGATTCCTACACTAGCCAGGCTTCCTTTAATTTCTCATTCGGTCCGTAACATCCTGATAGCCTCTCACAAGTCTTCTACCAGAAGGATTTACAATAGTAAGTGGAAATGTTTTTCCTTCTGGGCAGCATCAAAAAATATAGACCCCTTCACCGCACCTATCCAGTCTATCCTAGACTTCCTGGCAGAGCTCTTTCATTTAGGCTCTTCCTCATCTACCATTAGAGTACAATTAGCTGCTGTATCTAACTTTCATGTAGGTGCCTCAGACTCCAGTATCATGTCCCATAAACTTTGCAAAGCCTTTCTAAGAGATATATTTTTGCTCAAGCCCCCAATCAAAGATCCCTCTCCTCAGTGGGACTTGAATTTGGTCCTAGCATCCTTGATTCTCCCCCCCCTTCGAACCTGCGGCTTCATGCCCTCTCAAGTTGCTCTCATGGAAAACACTTTTTCTAGTAGCCATAACATCAGCTAGAAGGGTATCTGAACTTCATGCTCTTTGCAGTCGTCCTCCGTACTTAGTTTTCCATAAAGACAGGGTGTCCCTCTGGACTAATCCGTCCTTCTTGCCTAAGGTTTCCTTTGAGGCAAATCTAAACCAGACTATCGATCTCCCTGTCTTCTTCCCTGATTATTCCAACAGGTCGGAACAAAAGTTGCATTTTCTAGATGTTCATCGCCAACTTCGATATTATTTAGACAGGACTATACAATTCAGGAAATCTGACCAGCTCTTCCTGTCTTGTGCGGAAGGGAAAATGGGCCTTCCAGTTTCTAAAGTGTCCCTTTCGAGATGGCTTACCTCTATAATTACCTTCATCTATGAAATCAGACATCAAAAGCTGCCTTCAAGACCTAGAGCTCATTCAACCAGGGCATTAGCTACATCTGTAGCTTTTCAGGACAGGCTACCAATAGATTCCATCTGTGCAGCAGCCACGTGGGCTTTACCTCATACCTTTATTATCTCGCATTACAAATTGGATATGGCCTCCAGAAACCGTGCCAACTTTGGTTCCACTGTTCTCAAGAGTGTGTTCCGATAAGCCACCCAGGGTAAGGTGCTAGGGACGCGGTCCCATCCACCAAGAATGAAGGCGAGATTGACAACTTAACATTGAGAAGTTATGTACCTACCATAACGTTCCATGTTAGTTGTCTTCTTCTCGCCTTCTTTCTTGCGTCCCACCCTCCTTCCCCCCAGCCTGGACAGACCGATAAGAATTTTTGGGATCTTCCATTGGGGCTTCCTTCCCACATGTTCTACCACCTCTATTCTCCCTTTTTCTGTTTGTAGTAGCTTACAGGTTTATATAGAGGTGGGTTTTTTTCTCTCTTCTCCATCCTATGGAGACTAGAACTGCTATGGTTTTAGCTATCAAATGAGATCCGAGTAGTTACCGCCTAGCATTGTGGGATATAGGGGAGCCTCGAGCCGGTGGAAATAGCTCTCGAGCTTTAGTATTGGCCGAGTCGGAGCCCAGGATCGGCTCCGAACCCATCCAGCAAGAAAGAAGGTGAGAAGAAGACAACTAACATGGAACGTTATGGTAGGTACATAACATCTCATTCAGTGCACACCTTTACCAAGCACTACCACCTTCCATTATACTCAAAAACCAGAGCTGGTTTTGCCACTGCAGTTCTACAGGGCATCCTAGCATCACCTAACCCAGTTTAGTACCAGCCACCCTTCCATAGCCTTGGGATTCTACCCAAGTGTGATGACTGCAGCAGTATAGCACGATGAACATAGTACAGTTTTGTACCTACCATAAATGTAGATGTTCGAGTGGTTATACTGCTGCAGTCCAGGTTACCCTCCCTCCATCCCCTCTATATACCAGAGTGTTAGTTACAACTCCATGTACATCAATCAATTGGAAGCATGTTTATATGGTGTATTTGCTAACAGCTATTACTATTGTTTTTCTACTAAGATATTGTTGCATAGCTATTGCATTGCCTTCCTAGTTGGGGGCACCTGACATCTGGGGCAAGAAAAACTGAAGAAAATGTCATCGGCTGTCTCTTTTATACCCCTGTTGCACTGACGTCAGGGAAGAGGCGACGACAACCGACGCCGGACCAGAACTTTGGGATTCGGCCGACTGCGGGACCGCCTGACGACAGGATAACCCAAGTGTGATGACTGCAGCAGTATAACCACTCGAACATCTACATTTATGGTAGGTACAAAACTGCACTTTCTCTCTCTTTCTCATTCTCTTTTTGACTTCTCCACAGACACTTTTCAGTTGCTTGGAGCATTCTGCTTTTGAACCATTACCATAGCTTCCTATGGGAGAGCTGACTGCTTTGGTTTCTGTTTAAATTTGACTTGTGTTTTACAGGAAGTAGCCCATAAGTCAGGAATGCAGACTGTATGATTTGGAAATCTGCTGTTGTAGTGTGTGATTGTGTGATGCAACTGTACTTCTCTTGCTGTTTTTCTCTTCCTAATGTTACACACACGTTTTTCCACCCTTGTCACATTATTCTATGTCCATTTAACAAAGTGTTTTCCCAACATTTGCTGTATATATTTTATTTTGTGCTACATGTACATCTCCTCTTTATAAGATTACAGCTCAGAAAATATTCTGCAGAATGTTACCAGATAAGGCATGTGTAGATAAAAATAATATTTAAGTACTTCAAATACTTTAATCTTGTTTAATTGACTCTGTGACAGTGTTGTGCTAGCACACTACTTCATAACTGATTTGTATTAGGGAAGTGTTGCTGTATCTTAACTGTGTTGTGAAACTTTTCTTCATGAGTCCTCTTTGTGATCAAAACACACCTTTGTTTTGCGTTTATTTTCGCTAACCACACTATTCCAAGCTTTCTTTATTAACTTTGCAACTTATTTGAACTGGTTTTTGAATTCTATTACTGTTTGCACTTTGATTGTTTTTAAGTGTTTTTCAATTGTTTAACTGTTGTGGGCTACACACTCAAGTGCAATAGCCATTTTCTGCCTTGAAAGTGTTTGTATTACTGTATCTGTTTTTAATTTTCAAAAAAAAAAAAAAATCCTATCTGTTTACTCGTTGCCCATTTTCTGTAACTAGTACAGTCTAATTTTCGTCTGGGCTGTTTTGTAGTTTCTGTGTTGCCCAGACCTTAGTAAGATAGAAGGAAGCTTCTCTGTTAGCAAGCCTATCTGTCACTTGGAGGAGTGGTTTCAGCTCAGAATCTGTAGGTGTTCTTCGTGTTTCACTGTTGCAGTCATCACACTTGGGTTATCTTCCTGCAGGTAGCCCTCAGTAGGCCCGAATACCAGAGTCTTGGGATTTCTGTGTCGGATGCTGTCGCTTCTTCAATGACGTCAGTTCATCAGGGGTATAAAACATGCAGCTGACACCATTACATCAGCTTTTCTTGACGCGCGGGAGCCCGAAGCAGAAGCAGTTCGCAAGTGCCGGTCGACCGCTACCTGAAATTTTCGTTTTTCGAGTTCCAAACTTGAAGTCTTCTAAAGCTAAGTACCCCATTGGGGATCCTTTTTTCTTGCTGTAACCTATGTCAGAAAAAGTTAACAATTGTCTTGCCTGTAGAAAGCAAATACCTCACAGAGATTTTTATTCGTACTGTGTCACTTGTTCAGACCACGACGTTGCTCGCTGTCAGTTTTGTGCCTTGTTTAACACCCAAACTATTCATTGTCTGGCTATCTTTGTCACAAAGTTCTTTCACTCTCATTCTCCATATTCTGAAATGGCTTTGATAAGCCATCCGATTACCAATTTTCCTAAAAAACGTAAGGATAAAGACAGAGACAGACTATATACGTCCAAAACTGCCGCCGATGCTTCCATTAAACTAGTCGCCAGTCTGCCAGTACTCAGTGAGGTGCCTTCGCAGCCCCTGATAACTGCTTCTTCAGATTCGCAGACCTCTACTGAGCCCCATTCATAGTCCGGTATGCCGCAAGGTGCTTCTTCAGTTATAGAACTTGCGGATGTCTCTACGTTGGATGGGTCCAGAGCCGCTGTGCAGGCACCGTCTTCTGAGGATGTTTTCAGACCTTCCGATGTTCGTATTAAACCGACTACTTCATTTCTGACTAAAACTACCAAGTTTCTCAGGCCCAGAGTTCGCACTACGCCTAGAAAACTGATGACCAAAGCGCATTCTCAAGCTCCCATGCCACAGAAACAAATGCTTCTAATGGCTGAAGACCGTATTACTTTAATTAGGGAAAGCTAGCCTTCCCCCTCTGAAAGACAAAGAACTGATTTTCTTTCTGATTCTACAGACCATGAGTCCAATGACTCTGATCCCTCTAATTACCAGGACATGCCTTTATCTACCTATGAGGATTCAAATGCAGAGGATTCCATTCCCTCTGCCTCTCCTCCAGAGGACGTTTCTTTCGGTGAAACCTTGCATACCTTAAGAGAGCATTTCCGCTGGGAATGCCAGGACTACCCACAGTCCAAAAAGAGACTCAGAGAATTTTTAGACTTGCCTCAGCACAGGCCTCTAGCTATACCCCAGGTCATGGATATTGCAGATGATGTCTTCATGGAATCCAGTCTTATCCCTGATACTTTACCTCCAGATCCTAGAAAGCCTGACAGGTACTATAGAGTACCTGACTCTCACAAATTTCTCTAACAATCCCACTGTGGATCCAGAGACCATTTTCCAGGGACCTAAAGGTATTAAGGCTACTACAGCCAAAAACCCTACCCCTTCGGACAGGGATTCTAGGGCTCTAGACAGATGGGGTAAGAAGGTATATACCTTTGCATCTCTTGCCATCAGGGCTTTAAATTGCCAGTGTCACATGTTGAAGTACCAGCAACATATTATGGAACTAATTAAACAAAAAATTTTGTTGATTCCCGATTGTACAGAAAATAAAGATTTACAAGAGTTAATCCATTCTGCATACCAAGTTAGTAAACGTACTTTGCAGTGTGGTTTTGATGCCTTAAAAGCATCTTGCAGGGCTGCTGTCACTGGGTCTGTACTGAGAAGGCATGCTTGGCTGAAGGAACAAATCTTGCCAGACCATGTCGAAGCGAAATTACTAGATGCTCCATTAAACCAAGAATGTTTGGCACAAAAGCAGAACAAGTTCTTAAAAAGATGGAGGAAAAAGCTAAATATATGCAAATTGTTAAACAAAATTCTTACAGGTACAGCCACCTAGATCCATTCCCTCCCAGACCTTCTCAGTCCAAACCCAGGGGCAACAGACCCACGACTACAGTGTCAGGGTATGCAGAGATCTAAACAATGGAGTGCTTCCACGTCAAAAACAGGGAGTGGTAAGCCACCCCCTTTAAAGAAAAAGTTCACAATGACTTTTGTCCATCATCCTTCCCAACCATACCCAAGTACTTCAACTCCTATGAGGAAAACTCACCTTGCATGCAAAAAACTGAAAGTACATTACCCAGGACCAATGGGTCCTAAACATTGTATCCCAGGGATACAGATTCTACTTCCACTCACTGCCAACCCCAAGCGGGTTGCCAGACCTTCCTCCAAACCAGTGGGCAGAGGCTCAAAAGCAAGTACTTCTCAGTATCAGAGCTGTTCAACCTATTTCACTAGAGCAAAGTGGACAGGGATTCTTCTCCAGACTGTTCCTGGTGCCCAGAAAAGAGAACTCTTGGCGCCCTATCCTGGATCTGTCCATTCTCAACATCTTCCTGGTGGTACCAAAATTCAAAATGCTTACATTCCAGCATCTTCTTCCTGTGATAGCCAAGGACTCCTGGCTGGTCACCCTAGATTTAAAAAAAGCTTATCTGTACATCCCCATAAGGGAGTCTTACAGGAAATATCCCAGTTTCAGGGCAGGCTCTATGCACTTATCAGTTCCCTGCACTTCCCTTTGGCTTATCTACTGCACCCAGGATATTCACAAAGTGCCTGGCTCCAGCCATTGCATACTGCAGGCAGAGAAATATTCAAATTTACCCATACTTGGGCGATTGCCTGATTCAGGCGGACAGTCAGGAATTGCTTCTTCAGCACCTCTTGTTTGTAAAGATACGCCTAACTTCTCTGGGGTATACCGTCATTGAAAAGAAATCACATCTGGTACCCAGCCAAAAGATTGTATTCCTGGGAGCAAGCTTGAACACAATTTCCCAGAGGGCATTACTCACACCAGAAAAGCAGGTTTATTTGGCAATTTACTTCAAACTGCTGGCCACCAAGACCCAGCTATCTGCAAGAAAAATACTGCAAGCCCTAGGGTTCATGGCCTCATGCATTCTAGTAATTCCATATGCAAGACTTCATATGAGGAAACTTCAGTGGTACTTAAAAGATTTCTGGTGTCAACATTCTCGGGACCTGGAAACTGATTCTTATCATTCCTTGTCTAAGGAAGGAGTTCCTTTGGTGGACAGAGGTTTGCAGCCACAACAAGGGATTCCCTTTCACTCACACTTATTCCCTGAGTACACCACTAGCAACCCTCAGCAAACAGGTGCTGGATGTCATCCTGGAGGCCAGGAGGCCTAGTACTAGAAAATCCTATTCAGAAAAGTGAAAAAAACTGTTCCTGGAGCCAGTCTCAAGGAAAGGACACAGCCGTGCCCACCTTACCTTAAATCCTAGATTACCTAGCAGAGCTACTCCACAAAGGCCTATCCTTCTCATCAATTAAGATTCATGCCTCTGCCATCTCAGCTCATTACAATACTGAGCCGCCTCTCTTCACTCACCCTCTGACCAAACAGTTCCTGAGAGGAGCTAACAATTTAAGACCCCCGAGGAGAGCTCCCACTCCTGCTTGGGACCTTAACTTTGCACTAGAAAAGCTCATGCTTCCCCCTTTTGAGCCTGCTGTTATAGCAGAGTTAAAATTCCTCTCTTGGAAAACAGCCTTACTTCCAGCCATCACTTCAGCAAGAAGAGTGTCTGAGTTACAGGCTCTTATGGCTGTGTAACCCGTCATTATTTTCCATGTGGACAAGGTTTCCCTCAGGACTAACCCATCATTTATGCCCAAGGTGGTATTCAGTATGGCTTTAAACCAATCCATCCATTTACCAACCTTTTTCCCTAATCCTAAGAATCCAGAGAATGTATAGCATACCTCAATATACGTAGTATAAATAACAAAGTTGCACACCTCCATGCTCTCTTGGAAGTACACTCTTTTGACATTCTATGTTTGACAGAAACTTGGTTAAAACTCGTGACTAAAGATAATGAAGTCATCCCACCCGGATATAATATCATAAGACAAGACCGTATAGCTAGAAAGGGAGGTGGGGTAGCTATCTTATATAAAGCAGAATTTCACGTCACTGTATCAGAGTACAAAACCACCTCAAGACACCAACGCTGAAATCCCAATTTCTAAACTTCAGCTCAATACAAGCAAATCCATATATATAGTCTATTTATCTTCCTCCTGGCAATAACACCACCACCCTAGAAGATATCCTTTGCTGCCTATCTCAAAACTTCCCACAGGAAACTATAGTCCTAGACGACTTTAATATTGATTGGAAGTCTTGTAGCACTGAACACCCTACTATACCCATATCAACCTATATGATTTCTCTCAAGCCATCACCTCCCCTACTAGAATAAACAAACCCAGTAAGAAAGAAAGTACCTTAGATTGGATACTCATAAACAATCATCTCCAAGCATATGAAGTAGGGACCCTCCCATATGATGTAAGTGATCACTCACCTATATTATCAGGCATAAGACCAATATACCCTCCCCAACTACTTTCAAGACAACTCGAATCAATAAACACTTTAACCCTGATCTCTTCCAAAGAGAACTTAGGGCATGTGATTGGTCTCCCACAAAATACCTCCATCTTGAGGAAGCCGTAAGATACTTTAATTCTAAATTCCTAGCCATTCTTCGATCTATCAGAATTAGGACTAAACCTGCCCCATGGCTTTCTAGAGAAACCAAGCAAAAAATCTTACTTAGAAATAAATTCTGGGCCAAATGGCATACCACTAAAAACCCTGTAGATCAACAAAAATTTAGACAGCTGAGAAATAACACAAAGGAAGCTATACTCTCAGACAAAAGAAACTTTTACTTACAACTCCAGCAAACTCACCAAAATAAACCACAAACGTTTTGGGCAGCCATTAACAAAGTACTCCACACAGGTCAATCCATTACACCAACCACCCAAAGCGCTGACCATGAAAATCCTATGCAGACCGCCAATACCTTTTTCACAGAGGCCATTCAAAGACTTGCAAATCAGCTGTCACCTGATAGCTCAACTCTCACAACCTCTAATACTAGCCCACTCCCTCCTTTTCTCTTGCAGCCAGTCCCTACATCACAAATTCTCACCCTAATCCAAAAACTTAAACCATCCACTCCCTCAGCTGACTAGCTACCTGCAGAATATCTGCAAAATGCTGCCAAAGCCATAGCCTATCCCATTTCCATCCTGATTAACAGAACTATAAGCGAAGGACAAATCCCAACTATTTGGAAAATGTCCCACAATATCCCCCAACACAAAGGTGGCAACTCTAACTAATTTTCTAACTACCGACCAGTAGCCTTACTCTCACCTTTGGCAAAAATTATGGAAAGATGCATCCATAGTCAACTACTTGACCATGTAATCCAAAATAACCTACTTTCCAAGTGTCAACATGGATTTAGGCCATTCCACAGTACTACCACTGCCCTCTTATCCTTTACTGACTGCATTAACAAAAACCGTAACAACAACATGCTTTCCTCTGCACTCTTTACTGATCTTTCAAAAGGATTTAATATGGTTAACCACCAGATACTTATGAATATCCTCAAATCCCTTTCACTAGAGGCACTGGCTATAAAATGGTTCCAGTCCTACTTAGAAACTAGACAACAGGCAGCGCTATGAGATAATAATCTATCTACCCACCTCCCCATTACCCTTGGTGTCCCTCAAGGCTCCATACTGGGACCTCTCCTGTTTTCAGTTTTCATTAATGACCTTCACTTAGTAATTCCTCAGGCTGCTTGTATACAATATGCAGATGATTCCACACTAATATGCTCAGCCACATCTTCATATGAACTGCAGTCCCTAACCCAAAAAGTATTTAATACAGTAGAACAATGGTTTGGGCAATGCTGCCTCCTTCTGAACCCAAAAAACTAAACTCTTGCTCTTTACTCCCACACGTAAGTCTTCTCCAATAGAGTTCACAGTCATATCTAATAATGGTACTCTAATATCTACTGATCCTACTACCAAACTTCTTGGAATAACAATTGACAATCTGCACTTCGACACCCATATCAACAGTACAGTAAAAACTGTAAATAGAAAACTTGGCTCTTGCTATAGGATCAAACCTTTCCTTACTCTATAGCAGCTAGAACAACTATCGCCCACACTCATCTAATCTCTACATTCCTCTATGCCTCACCTATATATAGTAATCTATCAAAAAATAACCTCCACAAAATGTTAATCTCATATAACAACATTGCAAAATTTGCTGCTGGAAATCCTTTTAGAACACACCACTGCACTAATCTAAAACAGCTAGGATGGCTTGAGCTACAAAATCAGCTTAAATTTCACCAACTGACCATCGCCCACAAGATCATTTACCAACCTACCAATACTCCTATACTTTCTACCCTCATTACCCCCTATAACAATCTTAATACCTTACGTTCATCAAATAAACTACTTGTCAGTATATGTAAATCCAACAACATGGCCGGTGACTCTGTATTCTCTAATACTGCTGGGAAATCCTGGAACCTACTTCCCAGTGGACTTGCATCACTGTCCTCTTTATCACTTTTCAAAAATAAACTGAAACTTTACCTTGGAACACACTGGTTATGCCCCTGTTCTAAACGTGATTAACTTTCTCTTATTTACTGGGTTCTGTTTACCTGCTAATCTTTCAGTACTAACTCCAATCTTCCTTATAATATAAACAACTTTAGATTTGCTAAGTTTAACTGACCTTGTCCTGTTGATATTTTCTTAATTTTAGATTTTTATTTAGTTTCATTATTTACCTGACCTTGTCTTGTTGAGATTTTCTTTATATATGTGATAAGTTTATTAGTTAGTTATGTACTGAGCTGCCATCCTTTGTTAATGTATTGAAAATAACATTTTTTGTTACTAAATTCTGTCTTGGAGCTTATCTCCCTGAGCCTCTACTGAAAATGGACATATATCCAGTTAGACTAGCCCCGAAAAACAAATGTAAAATAAAATAAAGGGGAAAGGATCCTGCACTCCTTGGACGTGCACAGACAGCTCATGTTCTACCTTGACAGGACTAAGCCTTTCAGAAAAGCTTTGCTACAGGGGCAAGAGGGCAAGGCCATTTCAAAGCAAGCAATTTCCAAATGGATGGCACACTGCATCTATTTATGCTACAAACACCATGAAAAATCTATCCCACGGGGGATCAAAACTCATTCCACTAGGGCTACCTCAACCTC
This sequence comes from Protopterus annectens, assembly GCF_019279795.1. NCBI lineage: Eukaryota > Metazoa > Chordata > Ceratodontiformes > Protopteridae > Protopterus > Protopterus annectens. The sequence continues at coordinate 898,026,142 of NC_056728.1, forward strand.
TACAGCATTTCTCAGGGGAGTCCCTACCAGGGACATCCTGGAAGCTGCAACCTGGAGTTCTGTACACACCTTCACCAAGCATTACCACTTACCTGTCTTTTCTAAATCCAGAGCTGGATTTGCCACAGCAGTCTTGCAAGGTCTGCTAGCCAGCCCCTAATACTACTTGACTGCCTCCACCCTCCGTCAGCTTTGGGAATCAACCCAGGTGTGATGACTGCAACAGTGAAACACGAAGAACATAGTACAGTTGTGTACACTTACCATAAATGTAGATATTCGAGTGTATTCACTGTTGCAGTCCTGGTTACCCTCCCTCCAGCCCCCTGACTTCTCTGTGCTTTCTATCTTTACTCTTTTTGGCCATATCTTATTGCTATGGTATTTACTTTTTACTGGAGGTGTTCCACACCATGTAATTGCTTCCTATTTTGGGGCTCCTGACATCTGGGGCAAGAAAAACTGATGTAATAGCGTCGGCTGCATATTTTATACCCCTGACAACCTGACGTCATGAAGAAGCGACAGCATCCGAGACAGAAATCCCAAGACTCTGGTATTCGGGCCGACTTAGGGCTACCTGCAGGCAGATAACCCAAGTGTGATGACTGCAACAGTGAATACACTCGAACATCTACATTTATGGTACGTGTATACAACTGTACTTTTTATTGGCCATTTTGGGCTATTTCTGTCCTTCATCTTTCTGTTTAAAAACCCGTGTTTGAGCATCGCTCAGAGCCGTTTAATAGGGTTAAAGTATTACCAGCAACAGGAAGTCTGTGCTTCAAGTTTTCCCTTAGAATTAGCCAGTTCAGTTTTTAAACACTCAGACCTGTTCCTCGTAGCTCAGCACTTGCTTAAAAACTGTTGTAAGCACTAGATAGACCATAAATTTCTACAGCACTCAACTCTCCTTATCAAGTAAGAAAAAAACAGTTAGTACTTAAATAAGTACTTATCCAGGCATGTCCAAGAGTCAGCTCCCGTGTTTTCCCCTGTCCACCTGGTGAATCTGGGCATCCTGAGGCAATGTAGCAATTGCCTCATGTACACAGACAACCCTCTCCTCCTACCACCGAACACTACAACCTGTGAGAATTGCACTTGTATTGCCAAATTGGAAGCCAAGCACTTTCCAGCAAAGACTGGACTAGTCCGTCAGGAGGAGAAGGTAAACACTCACACCACACCATGCACAACATATAATCCTTCAAAACCTACACCCACACATAGTAACATGAAGCACACACCTACATTCGCAGAGGTTCTTAAAATAAATCTGCCCAAACAACAGAGACCTCCAAAGATGAAACGCAAACAATCAACATCACCCAACACAACCCAAGTGACACATAACTCACACAACTAGTGTTCCACTCAATGTCAGCCCATAAGGCAAAACAACGTATCTGGCACACTAGTCATAGGTGGTTCTGTAGTCAAGCACACTGATGTCCCACTCACCAGGCTAAACAAGGAGAAGATTACAGTTAGCTGCCTGTCAGGTGCCAGGATCCGTCACATAATGCACTCACACAGGTCACTCCACAAAAAGTACAAAAATGACTCTGTCATTGTTCATGTTGGAATGAACGACCTGAGATGTACCTCCCTGGACTACATGAAAAGAGACATGGAGGAGCTCTCAGATCTTGTAGCCCAAGCATCTATGACCCTAGCCCTGAGTAGCATTCTGCCATCACCCAGAATGATACCTCAATACAAGGACAAAATGATTGACTTCAACAATTTGCTAAACTTCTGGTGTCATTCTAAGGGGATCCAGTATCTGTCAGCCTGAGATGACATGATCGACAAGCCACGATGCTTTGCCAAAGATGGCCTGTATCTGTCACCCCCTGGGTTTCCGGATACTGGCTAAGGCTCTTGCCACCCCCATAGTGCCTTTTTTAGGCAAGGTTCAAATGGCAAAATTACCACCGTAACTAGTACAAGCAAACAAAATCTGAGGGTAATGCTACTCAGTGCTAGAAGTCTAAACCTCACAATGTATTCACTCGAGGCACTCCTTAAAATGGAGAACATTGACATCTGTGCAGTGACAGAGACCTTGTTCAAGACCCCAGAGAACACCCCTGCAATACCAGGCTACAATTCATACCACACCTTTCGGCCATCTAACGTGGACCGAAACACCAGAGGCGGAGGCGTGTCCATATTCACCAAGGATATCCACACCTCCAGGCTAATTGCCCATCATAATACATCCAAAATTCTCCAGGTGCAACTAACACTGGGCAAGACTGCAATCCAAATTGTAGCTTGCTACAGATCCCCCACCATGCCCCAAGACTCCCACTCCAGTTTTTTTAACATACTGGAAAATATCACCGTACAACCCAACACCCTCATACTGGGAGACTTCAACTACCCTGCCATTAACTGGGAAAACTACTCATGTAAAACATGTACCAACACATTTGCACAGTGTTTTTTGGAATTCATAAATTCCAATGCCTTGGATCAAATGATCCACACCCCCACCAGGGGCAGCAATATCCTAGACTTGGTCATTACTAACATGGGCGATTGGTGCTCCACACCAGAAGTCAGCCCCTCCTTAGTCAGATCTGACCATAAGCTAATCACCCTAGACATCCACATCCCGCCCCCACCTCTGTTAAGGAAACCACTGTAACAAACTTTTCCAAAGCCAACTTCATGCTTTTTAAGACAGAAGTGGCTAACTTCATCACACCCATGCAGATGGACAGTAGTAGTACGACTGCTGAATCCTACATCAATGCACTGTATGAACACACACACACACACACACACACACACACACACACACACACACACACACACACACACGAGTGCATGCACCATGCCATCCCAAATAGAACCAAGATGCTGTCCTCCAAAAAAAGAAGCCAGTCTGGTGGTCCCCTGCCATTAACAAGCTCTAAAACAGAAGGAAGAAACTGTTGCAAAAAAGAGTAAAATCCCAAGATTGGAAAAATTCCCTTGTCAGCATAAGTAAGTATCAGCTGAGATCCCTCATAAAATCATCCAAAGCTAGTTACGAAAATAAAATCGCCACTGATTCTAAAGACAACCACAAGGCAATTCTATAGCTATGTCAAGAAGCTCAATGGCAACATTCAGATCTGCCCAGAGCTACAGCACAATGGCACTAAACATACAGAACCAGCTATCGCCAACATCCTGGCAGATGGGTTCAGTGCAAATTTCACCCCCTCTCACCCCCGAAAGGTCCCATCTCTATACTGGATGAATGCCAAGTCTCTGTAATCACGGACACACAGGTGAAAAATGCACTCGCCAAAGCCAAATATGCAGCATCTGTGGGACCTGACAACATCCCAGGCTGTATTCTGCACAAATTTCAAAATGAACTGGCACCCCACCTAAGTACCATGTTCAGTCATAGCCTCACTACAGGTTTTGTGCCTGATGATTGGCGCACTGCTATGGTGATCCCACTCCACAAGGGGGGATCCACCATGGACCCCAGGAACTACCGACCCTTCAGCCTGACTAGTCTGATCTGCAAGGCCATGGAATATATCCTCATGGAACTTATAAACAAAGACATAGGTAACCTGCAAAGTCTGGACCCCACTCAGTCTGGGTTTGTGAAAGGTAGATCATGTCTCATAAACCTGATTGACTTCTTTGAAGTCGTCACCAAAGCCGTGGACAAGGGTAAGGCGGTTCACACAGCCTACAACACAGCCTACCTAGAGCTCGCCAAGGCCTTTGACACCATTCCCCACTCTGGTATTATTGATTAACTCACGAAACTGGGCATAAACCCCTATGTCACACAATGGGTGGCCAACTGGCTTACTGACAGAACCCACACCGTGAAAGTAGCCAATTCCAAATCCATCTCCAGACCAGTGACAAGTGGAGTACCACAGGGTTCAGTCCTGGGTCCCCGCCTGTTCGACATCTACTTCTCTGAAGTCCAAGCCAACACAGAGGGCTTACTGGGAGCCATGATTGAATCCCCTCAGGATGTACAAAAGGGCCTCACTGAGACAAATGCCTGGTATCAAGACCACAGCCTCAAGCTCAACACCAAAAAATGCATAGTCATCCCATTTGGGAAAAACCCTGTGCCAACAAGCTACCACATAGACGGTACTCCACTCACCACTGAAAGTGTGATATGAGATCTAGGGACACAGGTAGACACTAGTCTCTCCTTTGTTAACCACATAGCCACAGTGGTCAGGAAGTCCTTCTATATGGCACACCTCATCATAAAAGGTTTCTCATCCAGAAAAAAAGAGGTCATTGTCTCCCTCTACTCAGCCCTCATTAGACCCATTATAGAGTACAATGCCCCATTTGGGATGTACCTCACAAGACAGTTGCAGCAACTGGAAAGACCTCGGAAATACCTCACAAAGAAGATCACTGGCCTCCGATGCCCTATGCAGACCATCTTAAGAAACTCCAGCTCTACTCCGTTGCATATCGCCTACTCAGAGGTGATCTCTGCCTAACATACAAAGCCATGTCAAACCCAGAGCTGTTGGACATGCTATACTTAGAAAAATCCCAATCCCTTTGGGTCACATGCTCCAGGACCTTAACCTTGTCTCCACAAGAAACAGAACTTGCTGGAGGGATAGGTTCCTGTCCCAGAGACTACTCGTACTCTGGAACAAGCTGCCCATTCATGCCAAACAGAGCACCTCATTGGCCCTGTTTAAGAAAACTCTGGACAGCTGGGTGGGAAATAGAAAATTTACCCCAGGGATCACTTCTGTGCCTCTCCTTGACAGGAGCACAGGGAGCTAAATTTTTGGGTGGCTAAAGCCAGGGAATCTTTATGACTAGCCTTATATAGGCCCTGGGGCCGATAGCCTAGTACCTACCTATGAACCAATTTGCAGAACAAGCCCCTGGAAAAAAGCCTTTTGAATGAAAGTACAGTTTACAGTAGGAGGCAGTTATTTTTTTTTGCAGTGGGGTACAAATGGAATTTATCAAAACTGGCAACAATTTTAAATTCATTTTGCTGTCATTTTACTGTATCGTATGAGTAACTAATGTTTATTTATATGGATGTAATGGCAACATAATCAGCAGTTAAATACAGTACAAATAAGCTCATAGTTTTATCTACATTATCAAAGTAGACTGAATCATAATTTCTGCTAGTACCCAGGACTTAAGTTGCTGTTTTAACTGCTAACAGTTGTTAAATAATTACATGTAGTGATGTAAGTAAATTTTAGTTCAGTATTTTTTCTGAAACTATCCCCATATTTATTGATGTCCTTCCATATTACTGCTGCAATATGTTTTACCAAAGGGATTCCCTGCCAAGGGGGGTAGCCCAGTGTCTGGCCAGTATACCAAAGCCTTATGATTTTATAGATGTTTTACATAACACGTATGCACCCAGCTCAAGGCATGGGGCATAAGGCAGATGTATGCACATACACATCTCAGAACTTTTTGCCGCCCATTTGAACACCAACATTGACGGTCTGAATGCTCCTCCTTCCGTGCTAGTTAAGTGTCCCACTGGTGATTCTTATCTTTTCTCCTTTTTGATTTTGTGAGTTTACTTGTCATCCATAAAGGGAAGATGTCAGGGTGGGAGCAGATTCCCCATAAGGATTGCCGCAAGCAATCTCTCTTCTGTTTAGGTACTTCTCACAATGATATGCAGTGTTCCATGTGCCAGGTGTTTGTCCCCAAGACCCTACGTAGTTGTCACACATCTATGTTCATGTACCTGGAGAACCAAAGTCTTAAGTTGTTATTGTAGGGTGCTATGGTGGAATCTTCCCATCCTGAAACTCAGCCGCCTGCCAAGAAACTTGGATCTGATTCAGCTGCTGTCCTGCCTCCCCTGGACATCTCTCTCAAGACTAGTGAAAGTCCCGAGGATTGCCAGGTTATGTCAGACTCCTCTGCTACAACCCTGTTTGAGGCCAGCATAGATCTGACTTCTCGCACGTCCTTGGAGGCTGTGCAGACATCTGTTCCAGATGTTGAGGAAGAACCTCAGCTGATTATTTTAGAGGGACCAAGGGGGATACTGCAGATACTTGTTCGTGAGGAAATTCATACTATGTTGGTTGAGTGTAGGCAGGGGTCTGAACTTCCTAAGGTATTTAGGCCAGATGCCCCTCAAAAGAAAAAGCTGAAAAACAAGCATGTTTCCCCTGTTGCTAACGATCCTCAGTGTGAATGACAGGATTTTAGTCAGGAGTTATTTAATGCACTTTGGCCTTAAAGCTTCCCCAGGGAGTTTCTGTGCCCGCTTCTCCCAGGTTATGTACCCCACTCAAGAGCCCCAGTGAGCAGGACTCTGAAGAGGATTTGGCTCTGGGGAACAGTCTTTGGTGTATTCCTGTCTGATCCATTCTCCTTTGTATTATGGCTCTGAAGAGGAGGATTCTATTAGTGTAGATTCTCACTTGGAATAACTTTCCCCTGAGGATACTATTTTACAAGGTGCCTGATTAGTGTAAATTCCTCTACAAATGTCCTACTGCTGACCCTTCTGTAGCATCTCTCTCTTCTGACAAACCCTCTAAAGTTTTGCCTTCTACTAAACCTCTTCCTTCAGACAAGACCAGTAGAGCTATGGAACAGTTAGGCAAAAATATATACACTGCTGCCACCTTGGCCTTTCAGGTTGATAAATACCAGATCCATATGAACAGATATATTTTAGTCCTTCGTTTTCAGACTTCCCAGGCTTTCTCAGACCTCCCTGATTCTGAAGGGAAGTCGTCAGCCCTCTCTTTACTGAGCTGTATGTCTCCAGTAGCTCAAAACTCTATTAAATGTTGCAGCTGATGCTTACTCTAGGGTTGCTGCTTTTAGCTCTGGTTTGAGACATTACTGTTGGTTGGGTAGCGTTTGAAAGACATGCATGCGTAAATGGGTGCGCCTTCGTTGGAGGTTGGGCGTCGAGCTGGCACCTCGGCGTTTTGTAAAAATCTACTACCAATCATTAGCGGACCGGATTTCCGCTGTGGCGATCCCTTACCGGGAAAAAGCCGAAAGACTAACAACTGTTGGCTTCATCACCAGACTTTGCCTGCTATCAGGTTTAAATTGTAAGATGCTGCTCTTGACAATTAGAACCCATTTGGTTCTGCTGCTGCTGAGCTTTGTCTCTTCAGGTAAAGGTAAGGCCTTGCAGGAATTGAAGCATATTTTTGTATCTCCTGTCCCTAAGTTCCAGAGAAATTACCCCTCTAAATCCGCTTCTGTTTGCAGACAGCCTTCCCCCTCCTCCCAAAGGTAAAACAGGTTCTAGACGGGTTTCTTCTACTAAGTCTACTCAGACTCCTGCTTCTCAGAAACCTCCTTTTCAAGACAAGCCAGGTTCTGTCTGTTTCATTCCCCTTTTCTTAAGTCAGGTCCACTTATCCCCTTGTATTTTCCTGTTCCTTCCCAGTTGGTTAAGGGTAATTGAAGACTCTCTGGTTCTGTCCATCATCCATCAGAGATACTTCAGTTATATGGAAATCCTTTACTCCTTTTATGGGCATCTCTCAGCCTCCTCAGGAACAGCTTCCTTTCTTCGCAGAACTACTTCAGGGCCTTTTGGCACAAGACAGCATTCAAGCTATGCCCCTTCCTAGGAGAGGAAGGGATTTTATTCCGGAATGTTTTTGGTTCCCAGGAAGGAAGACATCTGGAGACCCATTCTGAACCTTTCTCAGCTCAACACCTTTCTGAAGGTCGTTCCTTTCGGATGTTATCCCTTTAAACCCTGATGTTCTTCGTGTTTCAGTGTTGCAGTCATCACATTTGGGTTATCCCTGCCAGTGTAGCCCTCAGTCAGCCCGAATACCAGAGGCTTAGTATTTCTGTGTCGGTTGCCATCACTCCAGGTCGTCAGTGTTATAAATTAAGGCAGCTGACACCATTACATCAGTCTTTCTTGCTGAGGAGCCTAAAGCAGAAGCAGTTTGCATGAGTGCCGGTCGGCCACTACCTGAGTTTTTTGTTTCTGAATTAAAGTCTTCTAAAGCGAAATACCCCATTGGGGATCCTTTTTTCTTGCTCTAACCAGTGTCAGGAAAAGTTAACAATTCTCTTGCCTGTGGAAGGCAAAATACCACACCGAGATTTTCATTCTTACTGCGTCACTTGCTTAGGCCCAGACCACAACATCCCCCGCTGTTGCTTTTGTGCTTTGTTCAACGCCAGAACTATATGTCGTTGGGCCCTTATTGTAGCTAGATATTTTTGTTTTCAATCCTTAAATTCTGATATGGCTTCGGTAAGCCATCCAACAGCAGATCTTCTGAGAAAACATAAAGGTAAAGTACAGGTACAAAACTGCTGACGACACTTCCGTTAAGCTAGTCGTCAGTTCTCCAGTCCTCAGTGAGGCTTTCGCAGCCCCTGATGCCCGCTTCTGTGGATTCTCAGGCCACTACCGAGACCCTTTCTGAGTCTGGTATGCTGTGATACTCTTCATCGACTAAGGATCCTGCAGTTGTCTCTAACTTGGATGGGTCCAGAGCTGCTGAGCAGCCACTGGCTTCTGAGGAAGTACTTCGAACTACCGATTCTCGACACAAACAGACGACTTCTTTCGCGTCTACCTTTCTTTCAAAAACTACTGAGTTTCTAAGGCCCAGGGTATGAACCACACCCAAGAAACCGATGACCCAAGCAGTCCTTGCCTCAGTCTCAGATGCTTAAAATGGCAGAAGACCTTATAATGCTTATCAGGGGAAGCCGGGTTACTCCTTCCAAAAGAAAAAGAGATTTGTCCCCAGTAGTTTTATCTGAACAGGAGTCTGATGACTCCGATGCATCTGAATATGAAGATCTGCAACCCCTCTTAGCTTATGAGGATTCAGATGCAGAGGAATCCATCCCTTCAGCCTCTCCACCCAAGGACTTTTCCTTAGGGGAAACCCTACGTACCTTAAGGGAACATTTCCAATGGGAATGTCAAGACTGCCCTCAGTCAAGGGGAATTCTTAGATCTTCCACAGCACAGACCTCTGGCCATTGCCCCTGTCCTGGATGTTGTGGATCATGTTTTCATGGAATCCAGTTTGACTCCTGGCAACACTCCCTCCTGCTCTCCGGAAACCAGATAGGTACTATAGAGTCCCTGACTCTCAAATGTCTTTTCAAAAATCCTACTGCTGACCCCGAGGTTATCTCTCAAGGACCTAAAGGAATTAAAGCAACTTTCTGTTAAGAATCCCACCCCCTCAGATAGGGATTCCAGAGCATTAGACAGAGGGGGTAAAAAAGTATACACCTCTGCTGCTCTTGCTATTGGAGTACTAAATTGTCAGTTCCTTATGCTGAAGTGTCAGCAACATACCATGGAACTCCTCAAACAAAAAATATCTTTTCCTGCTTGTGCAGAAAATAGAGTTATCAGAGTTAATGCATTCTGCAAGTCAAGTAACTAAGCGCACCTTACAATGCGGTTTTGACGCCCTAGAAGCATCTTGCAGGGCAGTAGTTACTGGTTCTGTCCTTAGAAGGCATGCTTGGCTAAAGGAACAGCCCTTGCCAGACCATTTCAAATCCAAATTATTGGATGCACCACTGCACAAAGACAATTTATTTGGCACCAAGGCAGAGGAGGTCTTAAAAATATGGAAGAAAAAGCTAAATCTATGCAGACAGTTGACTTCTTGCAGATCCATCCTCTGAGGTTCAGTAAGCATTGCCCCTCAAAGCACTGGTCATTTCCTGCCCCCTCCAGGTTAGCTCAGCCCAGACCCAGGGGAAGCAGGCCCCCCAGACAGCAGCCAGGGAAAGCAGAGCTCTAAGCAATGGAGTTCCTCCTCTTCAAAACCAGGGAGTGCTAAGCCAACCCTCATGGTAAGAACTCACAATGACTTTACACTTCCACCCCCTCCTTCTGCCCACCTGCTCTTGCCCCTAGGAGGAAAAGTCTCCTTCCACGCAAGCACCTGGACCACCATTACCAACGACTGCATGGTCCTCAACATAGTGTCCCAGAGATACAGATTTTATTTCCACACTCTACCAACCCCAAAATGGTTCACAGATCTTCCCCAAACCAGTGGGCAGAGGCCAAAAAGCAAGTCCTTTCCCTGCTCTTGATGAGGGCAATAGAGTATGCTCCTGCAGAACAGGTAGGTCAAGATGTCTACTCCAGATTCTTCCTGGTACCCAGAAAAGATGGCAGCTGGCGCCCCATCCTCGATCTATCCATTCTAAACACTTTCCTGGCGATACCAAAATTCAAAATGCTCACCCTCCAACAACTTCTACCTGTGCTCTCCAAGGATGCTTGGTTAGCCACCCTAGACCTAAAAGAGGCCTACCTACACATACCAATCAGGGAATCTTGCAGGAAGTATCGCAGTTTCAAGGCAGGATCCACTGCACTTTGTTCTCTGCATTTTCCTTTGGCTTATCCACTGCTCCTAGAGTTTTCACAAAATGCCTGGCTCCCGCCATTGCTTTCTGCAGACAAAGAAATATTCAAATTTACCCATACTTAGAAGACTACCTGATTCAGGCAGACAGTCAGGAAAAGCTGCTAAAGCATCTGACCTTTGTAAAGGACCTACTGACCTCCCTGGGGTATACTATCAATGAAAAGAAATCCAAACTAGTACCCACGCAAAAATTGTATTCCTGGGAGCAAGCCTGGACACAGCATCCCAGATGGAATTCCTTACACCAGAAAAGCAAACTTACCTAACAACCTACTTCTCACAACTAGCCACCCAGACCCCAGTTATCTGCAAGGAAAATCCTGCAAGCTCTGGGGTTCATGGCTTCTTGCATTCTACTCATTCCATATGCCAGACTGCATATGAGGAAACTACAGTGGTACCTAAAAAGCCTTTGGTGTCAACACTGCCAAGACCTGGAAACTCTTATACCAATGATACCTTGCTTAAGGAAAGATTTCCTTTGGGTGGGCAGCAGCATGCAACCACAACAAGGGACTACCCTTTTCACAACCTCATGCTGCCCATACCCTCACCACAGATGCATCAGACTATGCCTGGGGTGCACAGCTGGACGGCAGGTGCATTCAGGGCCAATGGACCTCAAACCAAATACATCTGCCCATCAACCAAAAAGAGATGTTATGCGTTCAGCAAGCTGTGATGGCCTTCAGACCCCTACTCTCCCTGGGGCCTCTACTGATCAAAACAGACTACATCACTGTGATGTGGTATATCAACAAGCATGGAGGGACTCACTCATACCCTCTGTGCAGGCTCTCCATGATCCTTTGGCACACAGCCTCAGCCATGCAACTACACCTGTTAGCACAATTCCTGCCAGGCTCTCTAAACTCTCTGGCAGACAACTTAAGCAGAAATCTTCTGGACCCACACGAGTGGCAGCTACAACAAAGAACCTTCACCCTTGTAACCCAGAAATGGGGCACCCTGAAGGTCGGACCTTTTGCTACCCACTCCAGCCATCAACTCAGCAAATTCTGCACCAGGGAACCCCACAGCAAGGCCTGGCAAGTGGACGCTCTTTCCTTCCAGTGGGTCAACCTTTCAGTCTATGCATTCCCCCCTCTACTGCTCATTACAAGGGTACTGCTCAAAATAAGAGAAATAAAATGAAGACAATCCTGATTGCTCCACATTGGCCTGCCAGCACTGGTGCACTCTGCTGCGCAGCCTGTCACCACTGCCACCTTTGCATCTCCCTCGGATCCCAACACTCCTGACCCAGAGGAATGGAGAATTCATGCATCCCCAATTACAGACCCTCAATCTGGCAGCCTGGCTTATTCCCTGACCACTGCACAAGCTGCCAATCTAAGCAAACCAGTTCTAGGTGTTATGTGTAAGGTCAGACGCCCTAGCACTACAAAGTCTTATGCTGAAAAATGGAAAAGATTTTGCACCTGGATCCAGGCTAAGGGAGCTGGAACTGCATAGTCCTCCCTACCTCTGACCTACTACACAGGGGTCTATCCCTCTTTTCCATTAAAATTCATGCCTCTGCCATCTCTGCTCATTTCAGCACAGAGCCACCTCTTTTCTCCCACCCTCTCATCAAAACAGTTCCTAAGAGTGGCTAACAACTTGAGGCCACCCAGAAGAGCACCTATCCCAGCATGGGACCTTAACTTTGTTTTGGAAAAGCTCACCCTGCCCCACTTTGAACCAGCAGCGTCAGCAGAGTTAAAGTTCCTCCCTTGAAAGACAGCATTGCATCTGGCCATCACTTCAGCTAGAAGAGTATTGAGCTACAAGCACTAATGGCTGTATAGCCCTTCACCAGTTTCCATGCTGACAGGGTCTCCCTCAGGACTAACCCATCCTTCATGTCAAAAGTGGTGTCCAGTGTGGCTCTCAAACCAGTCCATTTGCCCACCTTCTTTACTAACCCACAAAACAAGGGGGAAAGGATTATGCACTCTCTAGATGTGCACAGACAGCTCAGATTCTACCTAGACAGGGCTAAATCTTTTAGAAAGACTGATCAATTGTTAGTTAGCTTTTCTGCAGGAACAGAGGGCAAGGCCATATCCAAACAAACCATTTCCAAATGGATAGCACACTGCATCCATTTCTGCTACAAGCAGCAGGGGAACCTCCCCCCAAGTGGGGTCAGGACACATTCTACCAGAGCAACCTCCACCTCTGCAGCTTTCCTCAGAGGGGTCCCCACCAGGGACATCCTGGAGGCTGCAACATGGACATCTGTTCATACCTTCACCAAGCGTTGCCACCTGCCTATCTTCTCCAAATCCAGGACAGGCTTTGCCACAGCAGTCTTGCAGGGCATCCTAGCCAGCCCCCAGTATTCTTGACTGCCTCCACTCTTTTCTTCATCTTTGGGAATCAACCCAAATGTGATGACTGCAACAGTAAAACATAAGATGTGTACACTTACCATAAATGTAGATGTTCGAGTGTATTCACTGTTGCAGTCCTGGTTTCCCTCCCCCCATGCCCCTTGTTTCTCTCAGATGTTCATCGTGTGACACTACTGCAGTCATTACACTTGGGTTATCCTGCCATCAGGCGGTTCCCCAGACGGCCTGAGTTCCAAAGTCTTGGTCCAGTGTCAGTTGCTGTCGCCTCCTCCCTAACATCAGTGCGACAGAGGTATATAAGATGCAGCTGACGCCATTTTCTTCAGTCTTTCTTGCCGTGCGGTGCCCGAAGCAAAAGCAGTTTGTAAGTGCCGGTCAGCGTACTCCTGAGATTTCCATTCCGAATCTAGAACAGAAGTCTTCTACAAAGCGAAGTACCCCATTGGGGAAACTTTTTCTTGCCTCAGACCGATGTCAGTAAAAGTTAATAACTGTATTTCTTGTGGGAAGCAAATACCTCATAAGGATTTCAATTCTTATTGTATTCCATGCCTAGGCCCAGACCACGACGTTACTGGTTGTCGGTTTTGTGCTAGGTTTAATAAGCGCACTATTAAACGTTGGTTTGATTTTGCCCGACATTACTTTGGCAGAAAATTTAATTATACCATGCCGTCGGAACTTCCGACAACCGGTATTCATAAAAAGCACAAAGACAAGGACAGGCATCCGAGGCCCAAAACTGACGACGAAGCCTCTTCTAGGCCAGTCACCGGTTCTCCGGTTTTCAGTGAGGCCTTTTTGCAGCCCCTGACGACCACTTCTGCAGAACCACAGGCTGCCCCCGACCCCCACGTGGAGATGGCTGAGCCTTCGGATGCACTAGCTTTTCAGCAGACCGAAACCGATCCTGCAGAAGGATCCGGAGTACCTGAGCTACCTACCCGCAGCTTCAGTGTGTGTCTTCAGATCTACTCAGCTAAGCATTAAACCCTCTTCTAAGTCAAAGCCTCCTTTAAAAACTAATAAACAAGTACAGCATTCTCCAGGACAGGCCTCCATGCCTAAGAAACAAATGCTCAAAATGGCCGAAGACCTAATCACTCTGATCAGGGGTTCCCATCCCCCACCTGATAAAAGGCCTAGACAGGATGCAGAATATGATTCATCCGACCAGGGGTCCATTTCCTCAGATGCATCCTCAGACCTGGGATATTCTTTACACCCTTATGAGGATTGTGATGCTGAGGAATCTATTCCATCAACCTCTCCACCTGAGGACTACTCCTTCGGGGAAACCTTACGTACCATGAGGGAGCATTTCCATTGGGAAGGCCAGGATTATTCAGAATCCAAGAAAAGGCTCAGAGACTTCCTATTATTACCTCAACACAGACCCCTGGCTATTCCGCCAGTGCTAGATATTGTGGATGATGTGTACACTGAATCCAGCTTAAATCCTGATTCCTTACCTCCAGCTCCACTTAAACTGGACAGATATTACAGAGTCCCTGACTCACACAAATTTCTGTATAAAAGCCCTGTTGCTGATCCTGAAATTATTTATCAGGGACCCAAAGGGGTTAAGGCCTCATCAGCAAAGAACCCAGTTCCCTCTGACAGAGATTCCAGAGCACTAGACAGATGGGGAAAGAAAGTATATACGTCTGTAACTTTAGCAATGAGAGCCTTAAATTGCCAGTTTCACATGCTAAAATATCAGCAATTTTTGATGTCTCAGTTGAAACAAAAAAATGCTTCCAGATACAGATCCTCCTGATTTTAAAGAAATGCAGGATTTATTGCATGCCGCTGAACAAGTGGGAAAGCATACTTTGCAATGTGGTTTTGATTCTTTAGAGGCCTCATGTAGAGCAGCAGTTACAGGCTCTGTCATTGGAAGACATGCATGGTTAAAGGAACATATGTTACCAGATCATCTTAAAGCTAAATTACTGGATGCACCTTTACAGCAGGATGTTTTATTTGGAGTTAAGGCAGAAGAGGTATTAAAGAAAATGGAGGACAAGGCAAAGTCTATGCAAACAGTGAAGGATTTCTTACAGGTTCAGCCTTCTCGATTTAGTAGAAACTGGCCAACAAAGAATTGGTCCTTTCCAGTTAATGACAGACCTCAAAGGGGCAGATACAGACGGCCAAGAGGTAGAGGTCAACCACAAGGTCCTTACAGGCCTCGCGACAATGGGGTGCATCAGGCCAGAAAGAAGGGGAAGACAAGCACCAACCATATAAAAAACAGCCCCAATGACTTCCCACTCCAGCTGCCAAACAACTCACTCTTGGCAGCCCCTTTGGGAGGAAAACTGGCACTTTTTTATCACAATTGGCATATGATCACCCACGACAAATGGGTTCTCAATATTATTTCAAAAGGTTACAGGTTCCACTTTCACACTCTGCCAAGATTAAAAGGAATGCCAAATCTGCCACTAAATCAATGGGCAGAGGCCCAAAAACAAATTATGGCACTCATGAACATGGGAGCTATTCAAAAGGTACCACCACAGGAACAAAGGCAAGGATTTTACTCAAGACTCTTTCTGGTTCCCAGAAAAGACAAAGCCTGGAGGCCCATTCTGGATCTTTCTTCACTAAACACTTACCTGGATGTTCCGAAATTCAAAATGTTGACATTACAGCAGCTTCTTCCCATGCTGGGCAAGCAAGCTTGGCTCGTGACTTTGGACCTCAAGGAGGCATACCTGCATGTCCCTATCAGACAAAACTGCAGAAGATACCTCAGGTTCTTAGCTGGTCCAATGCACTATCAATTCTCTGCAGTGCCCTTTGGATTATCTACTGCGCCCAGGGTTTTCACAAAGTGCCTGGCACCAGTAATTGCATTTTGCAGACAGAAAGGAATTCAAATTTATCCATACCTGGATGACTGCCTGATTCAAGCAGAGAGCAAGGACATTCTCCTACAGCATCTGGCATTTGTAAAAAAGTTATTAAGTTGCCTGGGGTACACAGTAAACGAAAAGAAATCAAAACTAGTGCCCTCACAAGAGATAATATTCCTGGGTGCCAGCTTGAACACAATGGCCCAGATGGCGCTTCTCACGCCAGGCAAGCAAGGACAACTGACGCAATACTTTCAATTGATGGCAACAAAGACCCAACTCCCTGCAAGAAAAATTCTGCAGGCCTTGGGCTTCATGGCATCTTGCATACTACTAATTCCATATGCCAGACTGCATATGAGGAAACTACAATGGTACCTAAAGAATGTTATGGTCTCAACACTGTCAAAGTTTAGAAACAGTTATACCACTAATACCTTGCCTTCAACAGGAGTTTCGGTGGTGGGCTCAAGCTTGTCACCTCAACAAGGGACAGCCTTTCACTCAACCCACAGCCAGGCAAACACTGACAACAGATGCATCGGATTACACCTGGGGAGCACACATGGCAGGAAAATGTATTCAGGGCAAGTGGCCCGCAGAACAAAGGCATCTTCACATCAATCAAAAAGAGATGCTAGCTGTACAAAATGCCCTTATAGTTTTCAAGGATCTGTTGCATCCAGGACAACAACTACTAAAGACAGACAACACCACAGTTATGTGGTACATAAACAAGCAAGGGGGCACTCACTCCTACCCCCTCTGTAGACAAGCCATGACCTTGTGGAACACAGCTATAAACTATCAAGTTCGTCTACAAGCACAATTCCTGCCAGGAGAGAAAAACACACTGGCAGATGACTTAAGCAGAAATATCATGGATCCCCACGAATGAGAATTGAATCCTCAAATATTCAGAATGAAGATAAAGAAATGGTGGAGCCCGGACATAGATCTGTTTTCCTCCCCAATGAATTGCCAGCTAATGCACAAGGAGTTACCATCTGCAAGCATGGAAAGTAGATGCCCTCTCATTCAGCTGGACAAACCTACAAGTATATGCTTTCCACCACTGCCTCTTCTCCCAAAGGTACTCATAAAAGCCAGGCAAGAAGAGCCAAAAATTATCCTGATTGCACCAGACTGGCCACGCCAGCACTGGTACCCAATCTTAAAAAACTTAGCACAAGGACCACCCTGGATTTTGCCTCAAATACCACATCTGCTGTCTCAGCGCAACAATCAGTTACTCCACAGCCAGCTAAAGATACTAAACCTAGCTGCATGGAAGATTCCCTAGCCACGCAAGCAATGCCTCTCTCCAAAGCAGTTATGGATGTCATTCTGGAGGCCAGAAAGCCTAGTACCAGGAAAGCCTACTCAGATAAATGGAAGAGATTCTGTGCCTGGAACCAGGCTCACAGCCTTGATCCTCTTGTGCCAAATATTCCTCAGATATTACAATATTTGACTGAGATGCTGGACAAAGGCCTCTCCTTTTCATCCATCAAGATCCATGCCTCTGCCATCTCTGCACATTACAACACCGATCCACCAATTTTCTCTAATCCTTTGCTAAAACAGTACCTCAGAGGGGCTAAAAACATAAGACCGCCCTGTAGAGCACCTACTCCAACTTGGGACCTCAACTTTGTTTTGGAAAAATTAACTTTACCTCCTTTTGAACCAGCTAGCATGGCAGAATTAAAATACATTTCTTGGAAAACTGCTCTGCTCCTGGCAATAACTTCTGCAAGAAGAGTTTCAGTATTACAGGCACTAATGGCAGTGGAACCTTTCCTCATTTTCCACCAGGACAGGGTGTCCTTAAGAACTAACCCTACGTTTATGCCTAAGGTTGTTTCAAGTGTGCCTCTAAACCAAACCAAACCATTCACTTGCCTACTTTTTATCCAAAACCACAGAATAAAGGGGAAAGACTACTGCATTCATTGGACATTCACAGGCAGTTATGCTTCTACTTGGACAAAACCAAAGCTTTCAGAAAATCTGAGCAATTATTGGTAGCATATGCTGCAGCAGCACAGGGAAAAGCTATTTCAAAACAGACTATTTCCAAATGGATAGGACATTGCATACGTTTCTGCTATACGCACCATGGAAAACCTGTACCTAACAGCATTAGATCTCACTCCACCAGGGCAGCAGCCACTTCAACTGCCTACCTCAGAGGAGTACCTACCAAGGATATTTTGGAAGCAGCAACATGGAGTTCTGTGCATACCTTCACCAAGCATTACCATCTGCCTCTATACTCTAAATCCAGAGCTGGCTTCGCCTCTGCAGTGCTGCAGGGCCTTATAGCCACCCCTAATGCCTTATAGAACCAACCACCCTACCTCAGCTTTGGGATTCTACCCAAGTGTAATGACTGCAGCAGTGTCACACGATGAACATAGTACAGTTTTGTACTTACCATAAATGTAGATGTTCGAGTGTAGACACTGCTGCAGTCCAGGTTACCCTCCCTCCTTCCCCTCTTACTGGCTAGTACGTACCTAGTTCCTCTACCTTTTACTACCTATGGGGAGTATTTGCTGGTAGCTGAAAGTATGTTGTTTGCATTTCTTATGTATGTTTTATTAGCAATTTGAATTGCCTACCTATTTGGGGGCACCTGACATCTTTGATAAGAAAAACTGAAGAAAATGGCGTTGGCTGCATCTTATATACCCCTGTCGCACTGACGTCAGGGAGGAGGTGACAGCAACCGACGCCGGACCAAGACTTTGGAACTCAGGCCGGCTGGGGAACCGCCTGACGGCAGGATAACCCAAGTGTAATGACTGCAGCAGTGTCTACACTCGAACATCTACATTTATGGTAGGTACAAAACTGTACTACTCTCTCTCTCTGTGTCTTTCCTTACAAGGATGTTTTGGTATTTACTTTCTACTGATTGTGTTCTTCCACCATAACCTAGCTTCCTCTTGGGGGCTCCTGACAGGGCAAGAAAAACTGATGTAATGCCATCGGCTGTCTTAATTTATAACACTGACGACTTGACGTCAGCTCTGGAGAGACGGCAACTGACGCAGAAATACTAAGCCTCTGGTATTCAGGCCATCTGAGGGCTACCCTGTCAGGGATAACCCAAATGTCATGACTGCAACAGTGAATGCACTCAACATCCACATTTATGGTAAGTGTACACAACTGTACTTTTCTTTTTCTTCTTTCCTGGGCTTTTTTGGTTTCCCTGGATGTAAAGAACCCTATCTTCACATTCTAATTCATCCTGTTTTCAGGAAGTCTTTGCATTTCTCAGTCACTTTTGTGATTGCCTTTTGCAGGATGATAGGGGTTCAGATCTTTCCTTGTGTGGACGAGCTGCTCATTCATGCTTCCTCCACCAAGATCTTGGTTCAGCACCTCCTGTGTTCTGTTTGCCTCTTGTAAAGCCTGGGGTTTAAATAAACTTACAGACGTCCATCCTGGTTCCTTCTCGGGGTCATGTGTTTCATGGTTACAGGCTCCAGATCTTTCCTATGCTGGCTTCCCTGCCTCCACTCAAGGCCCTTTCTCTAATCACGTTTTTTAATCCCTTCTTCCACTGGTTTCAAGTTACAGCCAGGGGGTTTCTCAGGGTGCTAGGATTCATGGCTTCCACCATTCCTGTACTACATTTTGCCAGACTTTTTGTGACACCACTGCACTAGCCCAGTAATCAAGGATCCTCAACCCTGACCACTGTCAACAGCTAGGGGATGTACACACTGGGAGGATGACAATTGCACATACAGTAAAGTGCAATTTCCCTTGAGAGCACAGAGACCACAGTCAGTCTGGGGGTGGTTTCTCCCCCTTTCTCCAGATTCCCAATAAGACTCCCCACTGGCACAGCTTACTTACAACAAGGCAAGTGCAGACGTGATGATGAGTGGATGTTCTTGTTAGGTCAAAGACAAAATACAAAATGCCCAGTCTCTATCTCTGAGAGACATAAATAGTCTTTAAATTTTTGCAGTTGTTAGAGGACATAAAACAATGAAACACACACAATGCAGAAGGCAACCTAGTTCTAGACATCCTGTCTCCTTGCTGCATTGAAACTAACTGTTAAAACATACATTTGCACAGGTATATACTTCATGTACATTTCTGTTCTAAGTCAGCAGGGTATGCTGTGGTTACCTTTTAGCTCAGTGCATAACATAACTTCTGCATAAATTGTATCAGTATTCACAAATGACATAGAATTATTTACAAAATTCCAGATAGCTGGGCTGGCAATATTTCCCTATATCACATTTCCTATGAGAAAACTACAGTGGTTCTAAAGTCAGCATGGCTCCAGCGCTCACATCCACTAAATTTTCTAGCCCCTGTTATTCCATGCCTCAAACTAGAGGTTCAGTGATGGATTCATCAGTAGTCTGTCAACCCGGGGCTTCCTTTTCAGCCCCCAGTCCCCTCTTAGGAACTTTTCTCAGATGCCTCAGACATGGGGTGGGGAAGCCTCTTTTGATTCCTCCAAGGTCCAGGGTGTCTGGCCCCCTTATCAGAGGTCAGACCACATTAACATCAGAGAGATGGGAGCTGTCCTTGTCACCCTTCAGTGTTTTCTTTCTCTGTTTCTTCAGGGCCTCTCAAAACCTTCATAGACAATGCACAGTAATATAGTATATCCACAAGCAAAACAAGCAGGGAGGGAGAGGAGACATCATCCTGCCTTCTTTGCATACTAGCTCTTAAGTATCAACTGACTCTTCAGGCTGTCTCCATCCCTTCAGTGCAGATGCAAAACACAGACTCACGAATGGATGCTTCACAGGGATGTGTTTCTGGACATTGTCCATCAGTGGGGTACTCCTCAAGTAGATCTTTTTTCTCCTCTTTGAACAGACATCATCTTTTTCTGCATCAGAGTCCCAAGTGCTGTGGATTGGAAGATGGACACCCTGTCATTTTCTTGGAGGGAGTGTTTCTCTTTCTTCCCTCCCCATCCTCTGATTCCAAGGGTCCTGCTCAAGATTGAGTATGACTCCTCCAAATTCTTGTTGGTGACTCCCTTTTGGCTTAAGCAGCATAGCTTGCCCCCTCTTCACCTAGCCGGGGCCATCACCACGTTACTTCATAGGGTGGACCTGCCCACACAAAATAAGGGGTTTCTGATCCATCCTTGCTTCTCCACTCTTCATCTGACATTGTGGGTGATAGGGTTTTGATCCTTTTTGGGCACCTTTTTTTTTCCTGAGGACGTGCTTAGGGTTCTGCAGGAGGCCAAATAAAACACTACCAGGAAGTCAGATGTGTCCAAATGGAAGAGATTTTGTATTTGGTGCCCTGCTTGTAACCAGGATCCACTTTTTGTGGAGATCCATCTGGTTCTCTCTTATTTGTATGAATTGCTCCATGCTGGGGTAGTCTACTCTTCTGTTAAAACTTACTTGTCAGCCATTCCTGCTAGTTTGCCATTAACTCTTCCACTGGCTTCTTGGTTTTAGGTCAAGCAATTTCTTAAAGATGTCCTTCATATCAGACCTCCTAAGAAGCCTATTCCACCTTCCTGGGACCTTAATTTTGTACTTGAAAATTGACTTGGGTTCCTTTTGAGCCTGCAGTTTCAGCTTCCTTACAAAATTGTATGTGGAAGATGTTTTTTTTTTTTTTTTTTTTTTTTTTTTTTTTTACCTTTACTTAAGTTAAGACATATGTTCTTTGTGTTTCACTGTTGCAGTCATCACATTTGGGTTATCCCTGCCAGGGTAGCCCTCAGTTAGCCCGAATACCAGAGGCTTAGTATTTCTGTGTCGGCTGCTGTCGCTGTCGCTCCAGGAATGACGTCAGGTCATCAGTGGTATAAAAATCAGGCAGTTGACGCCATTGCATCATTTTTTCTTGCCGAGGAGCCCGAAGCAGAAGTCGTTCACACGAGTGCCGGTCGGCTGCTACCTGAGTTTTTCATTTCTGAAATTGAAGTTGAAGTCTTCTAAAGCTAAGTATCCCATTGGGGATCCTTTTTTCTTGCTCTAACCAATGTCAGAAAAAGTTAACAGTTGTCTCTCCTGTGGAAAGCAAATACCACACCGAGATTTTCATTCCTACTGGGTCAGTTGCTTAGGCCCAGACCACGACGTCCCCCCAATGTCACTTTTCTGCTCTGTTCAATGCCAGAACTATACATCGTCAGGCCCATTTTGTAGCTAGATATTTTCGTTCTTAATGCTCGAATTCCGATATGGCTTCGGTAAGCCATCCAACAGTATATTTTCTGAAAAATCGTAAAGATAAAGACAGACAGACCCGCACAGGTCCAAAACTA
The DNA here is from genome assembly GCF_019279795.1 of Protopterus annectens. Taxonomy (NCBI): domain Eukaryota; kingdom Metazoa; phylum Chordata; order Ceratodontiformes; family Protopteridae; genus Protopterus; species Protopterus annectens. The sequence continues at coordinate 898,048,076 of NC_056728.1, forward strand.
CTGACGATGTTTCCGTTAAGCTAGTCACCAGTCCTCTGGTCTTCAGTGAGGCACTACTGCAGCCCCTGATGCCCGCTTCTGTGGATTCGCAGGCCGCTACCAAGACCCTTTCGGAGACCAATATGAAGTGAGACTCTTCATCGACTAAGGAGCCGGTGGATGTCTCTACCCTGGATGGATCCAGAGCTACAGAGCAGTCACCAGCTTCTGAGGAAGTGCTTCGTACTACTGTTTCTCGACACAGACTGACGACTTCTATCGCGTCTACCATTCTTTCGAAAACTAACGAGTTTCTAAGGCCCAGGGTATGAAACACATCCAAGAAACCGATGACCCAATCTCAGGCACTTGCTTCCTTGCCTCAGTCGCAGATGCTTAAAATGGCAAAAGACCTTATAATGCTTGTCAGGGGAAGCCAGGTCACCCTTTCCAAAAGAAAGAGATTTGTCCCCAGTAATTTTGTCTGAACAGGAGACCGATGACTCTAATGCATCTGATTATGGGGTTGGGAGGGTGGCCTAATGGTTAAGGTGTTGACATTACAAACACAAGGTGCAGGGTTTGAGTCTCACAAGGGATAATTGGCTAGGCTTAAAATGGCTCGCAAGGGCAGTTAGCTTAATACTAATCTAATCTGTAATCTAAGAAGAGATGCAACCCCTCTCAGCTTATGAGGATTCTGATGCAGAGGAATCCATCCCTTCAGCCTCTCCACCTGAGCACTTTTCCTTTGGGGAAACCCTATATACCTTAAGGGAACATTTCCAACAGGAATTTCAGGACTACCCTCAGTCAGAAAAGAGACTCTGAATTCCTAGATCTTCCACAGCACAGACCTCTGGCCATTCCTCCTGACCTGGGTGTTGTGGATGATATTTTTATGGAATCCTGTTTGACTACTGACACCCTTCCTTCTGCTCCCAGGAAACCAGACAGGTGCTATAGAGTCCCTACTTTCAAAAATCCTACTGCAGACCCCGAGGTTATCTCTCAAGGACCTAAAGGAAGTAAAGCAACTTCTGCTAAGAATCCCATTCCCTTAGATAGGGATTCCCGAGCATTAGACAGATGGGGTAAAAAAGTATACACCTCTGCTACTTTTGCTATTAGAGCACTAAATTGTCAGTTCCATACGCTGAAATAATCAGCAACATACCATGGAACTCCTCTAACAAAAAATATCTTCCTTTCCTGCTTGTACAGAAAATAGAGTTACAAGAGTTAATGCATTCTGAAAGTCAAGTAACTAAGCGCACCTTACAATGTGGTTCTGACGCCTTAGAAGCATATTATAGGGCAGCAGTCACTGGTTCTGTCCTCAGAGGGCATGCTTGGCTAAAGGAACAGCCCTTGCAAGACCATGTCAAGTCCAAATTACTGGATGCACCACTGCACAGACAAATTATTTGGCACCAAGGCAGATGAGGTCTTAAAAAAGATGGAAGAAAAAGCTAAATCTGTGTAGACAGACGTCTTGCAGGTCCAGCCACTGAGGTTCAGTAGGCATTGCCCCTCCAAGCACTGGTTCTTTCCTCCCCCTCCAGGTCAGCTCAGCCCAGAACCCTGGGGAAGCAGGCCCCCCAGACAGCAGCCCCAGAGAATGCAGAGATCTAAGTAATGGAGTTTCTCCTCTTCAAAACCAGGGAGTTCTAAGCCACCTCCTCATGGTAAGAACTAACAATGACATCACACTTCCACCCCCTCCCTCTGCCCACCTACCCTTGCCCCTAGGAGGAAAACTCTCCCTCCACGCAAGTACTTGGACCACCATTACCAACGACCGCTTGGTCCTCAACATTGTGTCCCAAGGATACAGTTTTTATTTTCACACTCTACCAACCCCAAAAGGGTTCCCAGATTTTTCCCCAAACCAGTGGGCAGAGTCCAAAAAGAAAGTCCTTTCCCTGCTCTCGATGAGGGCAATAGAGCATGTTCCTGCAGAACAGGTAGGCCAAGGTTTCTACTCCAGACTCTTCCTGGTACCCAGAAAAGAGGGCACCTGGTGCCCCATCCTTGATCTATCCATTCTAAACACTTTTCCTGGTGATTCCAAAATTCAAAATGCTCACCCTCCAGCAACTTCTACCTATGCTCTCCAAGGATGCTTGGTTAGCCACCCTAGACCTAAAAGAGGCCTACCTATACATCCCAATCAGCTAATCTTGCAGGAAATATCTCTGCTTCAGGGCGGGATCACTGCACTTTCAGTTCTCTACGCTTCCCTTTGGCTTATTCACTGCTCCCAGCATTTTCACAAAATGCCTGGCTCCCACGACAGCAACTGACGCACAAATACTAAGCCTTTGGTATTCAGGCCAACTGAGGGCCACCCTGGCAGCAGGGATAACCTAAATGTAACGACTGCAACGGTGAATACACTGAGACATCTACATTTATGGTAAGTGTACACAACTGTACTTTTCTGGACTCCAAACTGTTATGCCGTTTCTCATTTTTTGTTTTTTCATGAGCACAGGGTGTCTCTTTGTACTAATTCTTCTTTTATGCTTAAGGTGGTTAACAAATTGTATCTTAATTTAATCAGTCTAGTAATTTGCCCTCCTTTTTTCCTTCTCAGCAGTCTGCTGGTGAGAAGGTTCTTCACATCTCGCATTAGCATAGATAGCTCAGACATTATTTAGATAAGACTAAGGCTATTTGCAAGTCTGAGCAGCTTTTGTTTTCCTTTCATCTCAGATCTTTAGGTTTTGCTTTTTCTTCGCAAATCATATTCTCATGAATCTCTAAGGCCATTTCTTTTTATAGGTTCATAGGAGGTTACTAGCCTAGTGGCCCTTCAGCCTTTGCAAGCCTAGCCGTGTTAGTCCCAGGTATCCCCATTTGTTCTTTTTAAGTAGTTTGCATAACGAATACATGAGCCGAGCGGGTCTGTGATCAACACCAGCTACTTCTGTCCATCAGGGGCATGGGTGCCACCCACTCCAGGGATGAATCTGCAGTCTCCCATCCAATTATCTAGGTTGCATTTGAATAAGGTCACTGAGGAGCTCTGTTTAACGTGACTAGGAAATCTATTCCAGAGAAGCAGCAGTCTCTGGGAGATGTATCTGTCTCACCAGCATATTCTTTTAATGTCACAGACTAGGTTAAGATCCCTAGAGCGAGTGACTTTTGTCCCATTTGACTTGCGGATCTGCAGCGTTTTCATTAGGGCAGGGTTGGAGATTGCCCTACAGGCTCGGTGCAAGTCACACCTCAGCAGTCTATAAAATACAGAGTAAAGTGACAGGGCTTTCACCTGTCCATGTAGGTCATGGCTTGGGGTCCCTGTATTTTCTTAGTGAGAAGCATCTGATGTCTCTCCAGCTGCTGCAGGTGTCTGATGAGGTACATGAAAAATGTTCTTCTATTTTGGTTAAGGTTCACAGTACCAGGGCTGTGGCTTCCTCTGGTGCCTTTTCCAAAGGTTTGGACACCAATTCCATCTTTGACTTGGACCTCTGTCCATATTTCACTAAACATTACAAATTGGATGTTGTTTCCAGAGCTAGAGCTGGTTTTGCCAGAATTGTCCTGCACTGGTTTCTTGAGGGCTTTTCTTGGCCTTCCTCCTCCTAATTTCCTCTTGAACTTTTGTACTCTCCCTTTGGTAAAGAATACTGTAACAGTGAAATGGAAGGACATAGTACAGTTCTATAAAATCTTACCATAACAATAAATGTCCTTCTCTTCACTGTTGCATTATTCACTCCCTCCTTTCTCCCACTTCTGCTCTGTTCTTTTTTCTCGTTCTAGGTAAGCATGATGTTCTTCTATTCAAATGTTCAGTATTCTGTACAGTTGGGTTTTCTCCTCTTGATACCCGAACATCCAGTCAGTATACAAAAGTTTACAGTCACCGCATGGTGTGTGGGACGTCTGATGTGGCTAGCTGAGCATGGGCCATAAAAGTGACGTCTGCACGCACCAGACCTCAGAACTTCACCGACACCAGTCCAATGTCAGGTGTTCCTGCCATCCTGGCCATCAGATCTTTGGAATTTCAGATAAGTACCCCATTGGGGAACCATTAGCTTAGTCATTGCATGCTAGTGCATGTTCATGTCATCCAGAAAGGGCAAGTATAAGTGCAGCTGTCAGATCCCCCACAAAGATGTTCATTACCTCTATTTATTTTCCTTAGGATGGTTGCACAACTGCATGGCTTCCCTGTCTGCCAGGCTTTTGCCCCCAAGACCTCATAGGTTGGTACTAGGCTATCGGTCCTAGGGCTTATACAAGCCTAGCCATAACAGTTCCCTGGCTATTTCTTCCCACACTATTTACTTCCTGGACCCCTGTCTAGCAGGGCGACTGACGTGATCCCTCGGGGTGAATTTCCTTTCTCCCATCCAATTGTCAAGGTTCCTTTTGAAGAGGGCCAAAGAGGCACTCTGCTTGACATGTATGGGCAATTTATTCAGGAGTCTGGGGAGTCTCTGGGTCAGGAATCTATCCCTCCAGCATGTTTTGTTTATTGTGATGACAAGGTTTAGATCCCTGGCTCTGAGGTATTGGGATTTCTTTGTGTAGCATGTCCAACAGCTCTGGGTTTGACATGGCCTTGTATGTTCAGCAGAGATCACCTCTGAGTAGACGATATGTGACAGAGAATAGGTGGAGTTTTTTTAGACTGTCAGCATAGGGCATCTGCTTTAGGCCTATGATTCTTTTAGTGAGGTGTTTCTGCGGCCTTTCCAGTTGTTGCAGATGTCTTGAGAGGTACATACGAAACTGGGCGTTGTATTTTATAAATGGTCTAATGACGGATGAGTACAGTGGGACAATGATCTCCTTTTTTCTGGATGAAAAGCCCTTAGTGATGAGGTGTGCCACATAGCTGGATTTCCTTACTGTTGTGGCGATGTGGTTGTCTACGGTGAGACCACTGTCCACCTGTGTCCCTAAGTCTCATCACACTTTCGGTGTTTAGTGTACTGCCACCTATATGGTAATTCACGGGTACATGTTTTTTCACAAAGGGGATAACTATACATTTCTTGGTATTGAGCTTGAGCCCATGGCTCTGGCACCAAGCATCTGTTTCTGTAAGGCCCTTTTTTTAGAGTATCCACATCATTTGGAGATTCAATAATGGATCCCAGTTTGCAATCATCTGCCAACGTTGTTAGTCAGAGTCCCTTAGTATTGGCCTGTATGTCAGAGAAGTAGATGCCAAACAAGAGTGGTCCCAGGAATGAACCCTGAGGTACTCCACTTGTCTGGAGCTGGATTTGGAGCCAGCTACTTTTACAGTATGGGTTCTGTCAGTAAGCCAGTTGGCATCCCATCGAGTGATGTGGGGATTAAATGCCCAGCTTAGTTAATCTATGATTCCAGAGTGGGGGATGGTGTCAAAGGCCTTGGCGAGGTCCAGATAGGCTGTGTGGACTGCCTTACCCTCGTCCATGGCTCTGGAGACTGATTCGAAGAAGTCAGTCAGGTTCAGGAGACAAGATCGGCCCTTCACAAACCCATATTGGGTGGGGTCCAGTGTTTGAAGGTTGCCAATGTCTTTGTTTATAAGTTCTATGACAATACGTTTCATGGCCTTGCAGATCAGGCTCGTCAAACTGATGGGGTGGTAGTTCCCGGGATCCAAGGTGGATCCCCCCTTGTGGAGTGGGTTAACTGTAGCTGTGCGCCACTCAGTGGGCACAAAGCCTGAGATGAGGCTATGGTTAAACATGACACTTTGGTGAGGTGCCAGTTCATTTTGTAGTTCATGTAGTTTACAGCCCGGGATGTCATCTGGTCCAATGGATGTTGTATTCTTAGCTTTGGAGAGTGCATTTTTTACCTGTGGGACCATTATTACCAGAATTTGGCAATCTTCCAGTATTGAGATGGGCCATTTAGGGGGTGAGAGGGGGGTGAAGTTGGCACTGAATTGATCTGCCAAGATATTGGCAATATCCTTGGGATCAGTATATTTAATGCCATTCTGTTTTAGCTCAGAGCAGATCTGAGCATTGCCATTTAGATTCTTGACATAGTTATAGAATGCCTTGTGGCTGTCTTTGGAATCTTTGGCAATTTTATTTTCGTAACTAGCTTTGGAGAATTTTATGAGGGATCTCAGCATCTTACTGAGGCTGGTAAGGGAGTTTTTTGCATCCTGAAATTTTCCTCTTTTCTGCAACAGTTTCTTCCTTTTGTTGTAAAGTTTGTTTATGGCAGGGGACCATCAGATTGGCTTCATTTTTTTGGAGGAGAGCATCTTGGTTCTGTTTGGGATGGCACGATTCATGCTTGAGTGGATGTGCTCGTACAGTGCCGTAGTGTAGTACTCAGCAGTTGAACTTTCAGTTCTCGTCTGCATGGGTGTCATGAAGTTTGTCACTTCTGACTTGTGTAGTGTGAAGTTGGCTTTGGAGAAGTTTTTTATGGAGATTTCCTTACTGGGGGATGGGGGTGGGATGTGGATGTTGAGGGTGATTAGCTTATGGTCTGACCTGACCAACGAGGGGATGACCATAGGTGTGGAGCATCGATTTCCCATGTTGATAATGACTAGGTCTAGGATATTGGAGCCCCTGGCGGGACAATGGATTAGTTGGTCCAGGGTGTTGGAATTTATGAATTCCAAGAACCGCTGGGCAAAGGTGTTGGTACACAAGTAGTTTTCTCAGTTAATGGCAGGGTAGTTGAAGTCACCCAGTATTAGGGTGTTTGGTTGTATCTTAATATTTTCCAGTATGTTTAGAAAGGTGTAGTGAGAATCTTGGGGCATGGTGGGGGATCTGGAGCAAGCTACAGTTTGGATTGCAGTCTTACCTAGTGTTAGTTGCACCTGGAGAATTTCAGACGCATTGTGTTGGGCATCTAGCCTGGTAGTGTGAATATCCTTGGTGAATATGGGCACTCCTCCACCTTTAGTGTTTCGATCCTGGTTTGGTGGCCGAAACGTGTGGTAAGAGTTGTAGCCTGGTATTGCAGGGGTGCTCTGTGGTGCTTTGAACCAGGTCTCAGTTACTGCACAAATATCGATGTTCTCCATTTTTAGGAGTTCCTCGAGAGAGGCATTTTGAGGTTTAGACTTGAGTAGCAGTACCTTCAGATTTTGCTTGCTTGTACCTGTTACAGTGGTAGTTTTATCCTTTGAACTTTGCCTAAAAAAGGTACTATAGGGGTGGCAAAAGCCTTAGCCAGTAACCTGAATCCCAGGGGCGACAGGTGCAGACCATCTCTGGCAAAGCATCGTGGTCTGTCGATCATGTCGTCCTAGGCAGACAGATACTGGATCTTCTTTGAATGACACCATTCATGTAGCAGACTTCACGCGCTCAACCTCTATCTTGAGAACCAATGTCTGAAATGGTTAGCACTAGGTTTGGAAGGACCTTCCGACTTGCCTGCTGAACCGCCTAAGAAAAAGGCCAAGACTGCAAGGCCTGTTGCTGTCACTGTGCCTCCCGCTGTCTGACATTCATCCTGTGGCCATCGGCTTGGATGAGCACTCATGCCATTTCAGGTTTAGTGGATACTGAAGCGGAAGCTACAGAACCCTGTGTGGATGGCATGTCCTCGGCGGCTCTGCAGATGTCAGTCTCTGATGCCAAGGGGGAAACGAAAAGGCTCTTCCCAGGCCAGCTGGATCCCTCTGCTCCTTCGCTGTCGTCCAGTCCTAGGCCTTCGCCTGTACAGACACCTGCTAGGCCTTCTCTGAAAAAGAAAGAGAAGAGGAAGCATACCTCTCCTGTTAGGGAAAGTCATCCAGATTGGCAGGCTTTCTCACAAAGCCTCTTCAATGCATTCATGGCCTTGTGGCCTAAATCTCCAGGGGCTTCCCAATTCCTCCTCACGTCAGGTCTCAGAACCCTCACAGGTGGGAGAGGAGAAGTCCTCTGATTCTTCTTCAGAAGAATCTCTCTCTTAGACTTCCCAACTCCCTTCCCCCCTTGGCTATGCCTCTGCAGAGGAAGAATCTGCTGAAGCTGATTCCCCTGCAAAAGATCTCTCGTTTGGGGAAACCCGATCAAACATGAGAGAGTATTTCAAGTGGTTTTCATCTGAGATGACGGCGTTACAAAAATGGTACTATGAGCTCCTTCAGATGGATTCCCCAGCTCCCTCAGCTGATGATCTTCGTGTTTCACTGTTGCAGTCCAAACCATTTGGTTATCCATGCTGTGGTAGCCCTCAGTCGGTCCGAATACCGCAGTCAAGGTTTTGTACATCGGCTGATATCACTTACTGGGTGACATCAGGTTGTCCGAGCTATAAAGGAGAGCAGGCGACGCTATTACCCCAGTCTTTCTTGCCATGGAGCCTGTAGCAGAAACAATTTGTAACAGTGCCAGTCAGCTGTTTCCGCATTTTGAACTTCAGCTGAAAACTTCTAAAGCTAAGTACCCTGTTGGGAATCCTTCCTTTTTCTTGCACTAACCGATGTCCAAAAAAGTCAATAACTGTCTCGCTTGTGGAAAGCAAATACCACACAGAGACTCCCATTCTTACTGTGTCACTTGCTTAGGGCCAGATCACGATGTACCCTGCTGTCGGTTCTGTATCCTCTTTAATGCTAGAACTATTCGTCGTAGAGCTCTGTTTGTAGCCACATATTTTTGTCTTCCATCTCAGATTACCAATATGGTGTCTATCTGTCAGGCCACGGCTTCCGAGGATAACACTCGCACTTCGGAATTCACTTCAAGGCCTTCGCCCTCTCTTCCGACTAACATACCGACAGCACCGAGGGATACTCTTCAGGCCAGACTTAAAGCTACTCCAAAGAAAAACAGCAAAAAGTCTCCATTACACTACTTACTCCCCCTCCTCAAACTAGAATGCTTAAAATGGCGGAAGATCTCATCACTTTCTTCCGGGGTAATCAGGCCACACCAGCTAAAAGGAGAAGGGAGCCTTCTCCAGACATCCCATCAGATTTAGACTCAGAGGGATCCGACTCCTCTGGTTTTGAAGAGGAAAATTCTCTTACTGCCTATGAAGACTCAGATGCAAAAGAATCTATTCCCTCTGCATCATCTACAGAGGACTTTTCCTGTGGGGAAACCTTTCATACCCTCAGGTAACACTTCCAGTGGGAATCAAGAAATTTCCCTCAATCCAAGAAAAGACTGAGAGTGTTTCTGGACCTACCCCAGCACAGGCCTCTGGCCATCCCCACCAATCATGGGGGTGGTAGATGATGTTTACCAAGAATCCAGCCTTACCTCTGACACCCTTCCACATGCCCCCAGAAAACCTGACTGATACTACAGGGTACCCGACTCATAAATTCCTCTACAGAAATCCTATAGCAAATCATGAGATAATTTCTTGAGTACCTAAGGCCGTTGAGGCTACCTCTACAAAGAATCCTTCTCCCTCAGACAAAGAATCCAGGGCCCTGGACATATGGGATATAAAAGTATATACCTCTGCAACTTTAACTATAAGGGCTGTCAACTGTCAGTTCCATATCTTAAAATATTGACAGCACACTTTGGAATTTTTGAAACAGAAAATTTCTGCTTTTCCATAGTTTGCCAACAATAAAGAGATAACAGAATTACTGCACTCTTTATCTCAGGTGCCAAAGCACTCTCTGCACTGTGGATATGACGCCCTAGAAGCTTCTAGCAGGGCAGCAGTGACATGATCTGTTATCAGCAGACATGCATGGCTGAAGGAACAACCTTTCCCTGATTATGTCAAAGCTAAAATCATGGATGCACCTCTTGACAAAGACTGCTTGTTCAGACAGAAAACTGAAGAGGTACTTAAAAAGGTGGAAGACGAAGCAAAATCAATGCAGACTGTTAAAGATTTTCTTCAAGTATAACCTCCTAGGTTCAGCAGAAATTTTCCCTGTAAACACTGGTGCTTTCCTGCACCAAACTGGCAGGCACAAGGCAAAACCCATAGGGACAGATCCATCAGGGCTAAAACTCAGCACCAGCAAAGAACAAAACAGTGCGCCCCCCTCCCCAAACACTAGAGCAGGGAGTTCAAAAGCAACCCTGTATGGAAAAATCTCTGTGACTACCTTTTCCCATCTCTGCCTGCCTCCACCACACCAAAAGCTAGGAGGAAGGCTATCTCTATGCAGAGAAAATAGGAACTCTATAACAAAAGATCAGTGGGTCTTAAAAATCATTGCTCAGGGGTACAGATTTAATTTCCAAGAACTACCACCTCCAAGAGGGGGTACCCAAACCTACCTCCAAACCAGTGGGTAGAAGCACTAAAACAAGTACAAGACCTAATATCCCAAGGGGCAAATTGAACCTGTACCTCCAGAACCAGTTGCAAAAGGATTATATTCCAGACTATTCCTTGTTCCCAGGAAAGAGGGGACTTGATGTCCCTTCCTGGTAATCCCAAAATTCAAAATGCTTACCTTACAACAGCTTCTACCAATGCTGCCAAACAAATCTTGGATGGTCACCTTAGACATAAAGGATGCTTACCTGCACATCCCAATAAGGGAATCGTGCAGAAAATTCCTGTGCTTCTGAGCAGGATCACTACACTTTCAATTTTCTGCTTTACCCTTTGGCTTATCTACTGCTGCCAGGGTATTCACCAAATGTCTAGCTCCTGCCATTGCTTTTTGCAGGCAAAACAATGTACATATTTACCCTTACCTGAACGACTGTCTCATCCAGGCAGACTTCAGGGAACTGCTCCTGCAACATCTCTCATTTGTAAAAACCCTACTCACCTCTCTGGGGTTCACTGTCAATGAAAGGAAAAAAAAAAACAGACACCTACCAGGAAAATCATATTTCTGGGAGCCTTACTGGACGCAGAACAGCAAATGGCCTTTCTGTCCCCAGAAAAATAAAGTTTCCTACCAAAATACTTCACTACTCTGCCCTCTCAAACCCAGCTTTCTGCCAGGAAGTTCCTACAAGTTCTAGGGTACATGGCCTCATGCATCCTCCTGGTACCTCTGGCCAAATTACACATGAGGAAAATTCAGTGGTCCCTAAAGAACATATGGTGTCAACACTCACAACCTCTGGACACTTCCCTGCCTGTGATCCCTTGCATAAGATCCGAGTTCCTCTTGTGGGCCCGGCCTGTGCTCTGAACAATGGACTTCATTCACCCTCTGTCCATCAGACCAAACCATAACTACAGATGCTTCGCATATAGCCTGGGGTACCCACCTAGAAGGCAGATGCATGCAAGGTCTCTGGGACGTACAAATGCTACCCTTGCACATCAAACAAAAGGAAATGATAGCAGTACAAAATTCTCTGGCATCCTTCAAACCCTACCTCAAACTAGGGGTTCTTCCCATAAAAACAGACACCACCACAGTCATGTGGTACATCAACAAATAGGGAGCTACTCAATCTTTTTCCGTATGCAGACTAGCCATGAACCTGTGGCTAGCAGCCTCATCCATGGGAATACATTTTATAGCCCAAATCCCTACCGGGCATCAACAACAACCTGGCAGACCCCCTAAGCAGAGACCTGCTGGACCCACATGAATGGCAAATCCACAAAGACATTTTTCTGCAAATTACTCGCACATGGGGCCCCCCCCTCCCCCAAGTGGACTTCTTTGCCTCTCATTTAAATCACCAAGTACAGAAATTCTGCACCAGGTAGTACCATCACCTGGCCTGGAAGGTCGATGCCCTGACCTTCCCTTGGAATACCCTCTTTGTGTATGCATTCCCACCTCTACCGCTCATTCCAAAAGTACTAATCAAGACAAGGGAGGAAAAACCAAGGGCAATACTCATTGCCCCAGATTGGCCCAGACAGCATTGGGTACCCACTGCTGTGCAGTCTATCTCACCAGCCCCCCCCTGGCAGCTACCTTTGATACCTCACCTGCTATCCCGGGGGTGGGGGGACAGTGCTGCACCCAGACCTTCAGACACTCAAGTTCTCAGCATGGCTTATTCTACCAAAAGCAACAAGGAAACTATGCTAAGGAAGAAAGTCCTTGACATCACCACAGAAGCCAGAAGGCCCAGCACCAGAAAATCGTATGCTGGAAAATGGAAAAGATTCTGTTCCTGGAGCCAGTCCAAAGGGGGTAGACATACATCTGTCCTCCATTTCTCTTATTCTAGATTATCTTGCTGAGCTTCTTAATAAGGGTCTCTCCTTCTCCTCCATAAAGATCCATGCCTCTGCCATCTCGGCACACGTTGATACAGAACAGCCATTGTTCTCCCACCCTCTTATCAAACAGTTCCTTAGAGGAGCCTCTAATATCAGGCCTCCCAGAAGACAGCCCACCCCAGCCTGGGACCTGAACTATCTTTTAGAAAAGCTTACTCTGCCTCCCTTTCAGCATCTTCAGAACTATAGTACCTCTCTTGGAAGACTGCCTTTCTCCTGGCTATTACTTCAGCCAGGAGAGTGTCAGAGCTTCAAGCTTTAATGGCTAGTGAGCCTTTTATCATCTTCCATGCAGACAGGGTCTCCCTCGGAACCAATCCCTCCTTCATGCCAAAGGTGGTTTTGGATGTTACCCTCAACCAGGCCATCCACCTGCCCACCTTCTTCCCTAACCCTCAGAACAAGGGGAAAAGGATACTGCATTCTTTGGATGTGCACAGGCAACTCAGATTTTATCTGGATCGTACAGAGACATTCAGGAAAACTGACCAGCTCTTGGTCAGCTTTAAAACAGGGGACACCAGTAACCAAACAGACCATTTCCAAATACATAGCACACTATTCCTTGCATGAAAACCACTCCCTAGGACCATCAGAAACCATTCCACTAGGGCAAACTCTACTTCCACAGCATTCCTTAGAGGGGTACCCACCAAGGACATCCTGGAAGCTGCCACATGGACTATAGTCCACACCATCACCAAACATTACCATCTGAACCTATTCTCAAAAGCTTTGGCTGGGTTTGCCTTTGCAATTCTGCAGGGCATGCTCACACAGTCTTAAGTTTTTAGTAACCTTCCACTCTTCTCAGCTTTGGGAATCTTCCCAATCGTTAGTACTGCAGCAGTGAAACACGAAGAACATAGTACTGTTGTGTACACTCACCGTAAATGTAGATGTTCGAGTGTGTTCACTGCTGCAGTCATGCTTTCCCTCCCTCCTTCACCCTGATATCTGCTTTCCTTAGAGAGAGAGACATATTTCTATGGGGTTTCTGACCCCAGGACTACTAATTATTAAAATTGGACTTCTTTGGTTGGTTAAGGCAAGAAAAACTGAGGTAATGGCATCGCCTGCTGTCCTTTATATCTTGAATGACCTGACGTCACCCAGCAGGTGACAGCAGCTGACACACAAAGCCTTGACTCTGGTATTTGGACCAACTGAAGGCTACCACAGCATGGATAACCCAATGGTTAGGACTGCAGCAGTGAACACACTCGAACATCTACATTTATGGTGAGTGTACACAACTGTACTTTCTACTTATACTTCCAGCCTCTCTTGATGCTTTCACTGCAGCATCCATGAATCCAGACTTTCAACTTCCAGCTCTCTGCAGACCTGATAGGTTTTATAAGGTCCCTGAGACAGCTCAATTCCTGGTAAAATGCCCTGTTGCAGACCCAGCTACCATCTCTGTCTCTTCTGACAAGGCTTCAAAAGTACTGCCTTCAAATTCTTTCCTCCCTGCTGACAAGGACAGCAAGGCCATCAAGAGCTTGGGCAAAAAGGTGTAAACTTCTGCTACTCTGGCTTTTAAAGCAGTCAATTACCAAACACACGTCTAGATATGCATTGGCCCTTTTAGAGAAAGTTTCCACACAGCTTTCAGACATCTCTGACTCTCCAGTTAAAGCTCAACTGTCAAGTCTTGTTTCCCTGACCTCTCAAGTTGCCAAGCATTCTATAAGGTGCAGCAATGATGCTGCTGAAGCCTCAGTTAGGTCGGCAGCATCAGCTTCTGCACTAAGAATGTATTCTTGGCTATGTCTTTAGCCATTACCAAATGATTTTAGGGCTAAGCTCATAGATGCATCTTTAGACAATTCAGCCCTGTTTGGATCCAAAGTTGCAGATTTGTTTAAAACGTTGCACCAAAAAGTAATGACTTGCAAGGTTTTAAGCATTTGTTTGTATCCCCATTCCCAAGTTTCAAAGGAATTACCCATCCAAAACTTAGTTTATCAGGAAGCATTTAGGTCCTGCTTCCTCTTCCAGACCAAGAAAAGCAATCAGGAAACAACCCACTCTTGCCTGGACTACACAAACTACTACTCAGAGGGCACCCTTTCAAGAAAGGGCAGGTAGTGTGTGACTGCCTGCCTTTTTTGAAACCTCTCCCCTTCCCTCCATCCCCTTTTACTTAAGACTCTCTCACTGTCTCCAGGTGTGGAGACTCATCACTTCAGACAAGTGGGTACTATCAGTAATAGAACATGGATACTTCATGACCTGAATCATTCCCCCAAAGAGATGTGGAATTCCTTACCCCCCCAAAAGAACAACTTCCCCTCTTACAACCAGTTCTGGACAACCTTTTGGCCCAAGGCAGCATCCAGCCTGTTCCACAGGCAACAGTGGGAAAAGGCTTTTACTTCAGGCTCTTTTTAGTGCCAAGAAAAGATGGACCCTGGAGACCAATTTTGGACCTTTCCCCTCTGAACCTTTTTCTGCATGTACCCACCTTCCACATGCTTACATTGCAAACTCTTTTTCCTCTGATCCTACTTCAAGGGTTCATGGCCACCTTGAACATCAAGGATGCCTACCTACACATGCCAATAAATCCCAGCTTCAGGATTTTCCTTCATTTCTCAGTGGCCTCGTCTCACTATCAATTCATAGGTTCATAGGTTCATACTAGGCTATCTGCCCTAGGGCATTTATAAGCCTAGCCAGAGTATGTTTGGCTTTCGCCACCCATTTTAAATTAATTTTGCTATGCCCTTTTTTGAGGTTAGTATACTGTGCCTCTGTCTAACAGTGACACAGAAGTGATACCCGGGGTAAACCTACGATCTCCCATCCACTCATCAAGATTCCTCTTGAAAAGAGTCAATTCTCGGCCTTGCCCTTTGGTCTTTCCACAGCACCCAGAATCTTCACCAAATGTCTGGCTCCAATGATTGCCTTCTGAAGGACTCTGTGAATCCAAATCTTCCCTTACGCCGATGACCTTCTGATCCAGGCAGATTGCAAACAATCCCTCCTGCTTCAGTTGGAGAAAACAATCTCCTTCCTTCAGGCCCTATGGTTTCAGGTAAACTATCCAAAATGCCCCCTGGACCCTACCCAGGACATAGTCTTCCTGGGGGTGTAGGATTTGGACAGACATCATGAAAGCCTTACTTCTATCCCAAAAGGTGGAAATCCTGACACTGTATCTGACTTTAGTACTTCAAACCAAGGAAATGACTGCAAGACAGTACCTCAGGCTCCTGGGCTACATGGCTTCCACTATCCCTGTGCTGCCTTCACATGAGGAAACTGCAATGTTACCTTGGGTCCATTTGGACTCCCCACTCCCACCCCCTAGAGTACAGGGTCCCCCTCTTGCCCTGCCTCAAGAAAGAGATTCATTGGTGGTTGACCCAGATGAATGTCAATCCATGTCTACCACTCCAACCCTCTTCACCAGTACAGGTAATGTACACAGACACCTCAGACCTCGGTTGGGGAGCATCTCTGGGACCCCTAAAAGTACAGGGCATTTGGCCAGAACCACACGGGAAACAAGACATCAATGTAAGAGAAATGAGAGCAATACTACTGGCCTTGAAGGCCTTTCAGCCCAGACTACAACAGGGATTCCTAAAGCTTTACACAGACAATACCACAGTTCTGTGGTATCTCAACAAGTAAGAGGGGAACCAAATCGTACTTTGCAGACTAGCTCTCCTGGTGAGGAAACTGGCCACCAGTCAGGGAGCTGCTCATCAGGCAGTACACATCCCTTCACAACAGAACACTCAGGCAGATTTCCTCAGCAGGTCCAGGTCAGTGTCCCACAAATTGATGCTACACAAGGATGTCTTCCTGGACCTTGTTCTCTGATGTGGGTACTCCTCAAGTAGTCCATTCTTGTAAGAAATGGAAAGGCCAGCACAAAGTGGTGTGAAAGAATAAATTTATTAATGGCACATAGCTCCACAAGTAGACCTATTTACCTTTGACATGAACAGACAACTTCACCCCTCCTGCACCAGACTGCCAGAACCTCTGGCGATTGCAACAGATGCTTTTTCAATCTCCTGGAAGGAGATGTTTCTCTATGCATTCCCACCTTCCCTCTTATTTAGAAAATCCTGCTGAATTTCCAGCAGGACAGGTCGAAAATCTTGCTGGTTACTCCATATTGGCCAAGACAGCACTGGTTCCCCCTCCTCCTGCAGTTAGCCAAGGACAGTCATTACAAGTTACCCCACAGAGTGGACCTTCTCACACAGGACAAGGGATCCCAAATCCACCCACAGTGGCAAACTCTACACCTCACCTTGTGGGTGATAGGATTCTGATCCCTTTCAGACACCTATACAACGAAGATGTGCTCACAGTCTTCTAGGAGTCCAGGAAACCTAATGCCAGGAGATCTTGCGTATCCAAGTGGAAAAGATTCTCTATATGGTGTCTTAGAAGGCAGTTGGACCCTTTACAAAGTGAGGTTCTCCTAGTGCTGTTTTACCTGTGTGAACTTGGCAGACAGAGTTAGCATTCTCCTCCATTAAGGCCCATTTGTCTGCCATTTCTTCCCGCCTACCTCTGGAACCCCCCTTAGCTTCCAGATTGCCTGCAAAACTGTTCCTTAAGGGAGTAACTTCATCTTAGGCCACCAAGGAGGCCCATTCCTCCTCCAAGGGACCTGAACTATGTTTTATTTATTTATTTATTTTACATTTGTTGACCGGGCTAGTCTAGCTGGATACATGTCCATTTTCAGTAGAGGCCCGGGGAGAAAAGCTCCACTTTAAACTAGTTAACATCAGGCTAGTGCCAAAACAAGATAAATGCATTATGTAATGTAGCTAAGGTGAATATGCTTGCAGAATTATTTCATCAACTTCAGTTATACAGAAATAAAGAAGATACAGAAATTGAGAAAGGAGTTGAAAAAGGGTAAAAATACAGTGATTATTACTACAGGAAAGAGATAGAGCTTCAACGTTAGTAAGTTGGGTAGGATGTGTTTTTCAAAAGATATAAAAGGGTTATAAAATGTGTATAATACAGGGAAGTAGGAGAAATTAGGGAGGATAAGTATAAGAGGAAGAAAACTTAATCATAATAAAAGAAAAGTAAAAGTGCAGGGGAGGAAAGATAAAAGTACACTGAGAAGGTAGTGTAGTGAGGAGAAATACTTAGTGATGCATGCTGGGAAATATGATGTAAGGGAGGGAAGCAGGGGTAAAAATGCTAATGCTGCAATGGTGTGGGTGAAGGAGGAGGTCTGTTGAGTACGGATAAGGTAGGGGGTTAGTCAGGGTTAGTACAAGGACATAGCCATTGTGTTTTTAGTAGAGTTTTTAGTTGTTTTTTAAAGAGCGTTAATGATGAAAGAGATGTAAGTTTAGTGGGAAGCTTGTTCCAGATCTTCCCCACTGTATTCGAGAAAAAGTGAATCACCTGCCCTGTTGTGGGATTTCTGGGTGGTAACTAGTAGTTTATTTGCTGAGCGAAGGTTAGTGAGGTTTGTGTAGGGGGAGATGAGGCTACTGAGAATAGGAGTATTAGTAGGCTGGTGTAGAATTTTATAGATAATGGAGAGTTGTTGAAAGTTTAGTTGGTTATTTAGTTCAAGCCATCCTAGAAGTTTTAGGTTTAGTTTTAGGTTTAGGTTTTAGAGCTCACATCTCCACCTTTTGAGCCAGCATCCAAAGCTTCTCTAAAATGCTGCACATGGAAGACAGTTCTGCTGGTAGCATTAGCCTCAGCTAGAAGAATTTGAGTTGCAAGCTCTCATGGCTGTTCCACCCTTCCTCGTCTTCCACAGAGACAGGGTAACTCTCCAAACCAGCCCATCCGTCATGCCCAAGGTGGTCAATGAGCTCTCCTTAAACCAAGCTATCCACCTACCCACTTTCTTTCCTAACCCATGGGGGGGCGGCAGTGAGAGAGTACTGCATTCCTTTTATGTGCACAAGCAGTTTAGGTTCTGTGTGCATAAAACTAAGTCCACCAGATAGTCTGACCAATTGTTTGTCTCCTTCCACCCCAGGTCCCTGTGGAAAGGAGTAGCTAAGGAAACCATATCAGCCTGGATTTCTAAGGCTATTACCTTCTGTTACACACACCATGGGAAACCCGTACGAGGCAGTGTTAAAGCACATTCCACTAGGGCAATGGCTTCATCTGGAGCCTTCTTCAAAGGCCTGGACACTTCCACTATTCTTGAAGCAGCCACTTGGTCATCTGTAGACACTTTCACCAAGCATTACAAAATACACCAGATTTCTGGATCCATGGTGGGACTTGCCAGAGCTATCCTCCATTGATTCCTGGAGAACTCTACTAGGACACCACCCCCTTCCTCACAGTGAGCTTTGGCACTCACCCAACTGTACAGAATACTGCAACATGTGAATAGAAGGATATCGAAGAGTTGTGTAAAATCTTACCATAACCATAGATGTCCTTCTCTTCCATGTTGCAGTATTCCTTCCCTCCCTCCTACCCGTCCTGATAACAAGCATTTCCCTTGGATGGCACAGGGCTTGCACTACCTTATCTGAGACTGGGTCCGACTGGGGCACTCAGTTCTGAGGTCTGGTGCGTGCAAACATAATTTTTATGGCCCACGCTCAGCTAGCCACGTCATACTTCCCACACACCATGCAGTGACTGCAGACTTTTGTATACTGGCCAGATGTTCAGGTAGCAAGAGGAGAAAACCCAACTGTACAGAATACTGCAACATGGAAGAGAAGGACATCTATGGTTATTGAAATATTTTACATAACTCTTCTTTCTTTGTAATTCCTTGGACTGTTCCTCCTGGAGCCTTTCAGTTTTAAGGTATGTATGCCACCGTTATGCCCTACACCTTGAGCGAAGAGCATATGTGTGGCATACAATGTCTGTAAAATCATAAGACTTTGGTGTACTGACCAGTCGTTGGACTACTATTGAGAGGGAATCCCTCTGGTAATGAATGCTGCAACAGTAAAGAGAGGGACACCTGCATTTATGGTAAGATTTTACACAACTGTACTTACAAATTTGTTTGAGTTAAATAACACTTTGTATGCTCTCTGCATGTCTTTGTCTGCTGATGATTTTAAAACTCTTCTGATGTAAACTGTTAATGTTATGTACGTTTTTTATGTTTTTTTTAAATGATCATGAAATTAGCTACAGAAGTATCACCTGCATTTATTTTACAGCTGCGGTTATATGTACGAACATCAAACCTAGACAATGCTTTTGCTCAAGTCACCAAAGTACAGTCAGAGACCTTGTTACTGAACATCTTTCAAGACATTTTAATATTGTTCAGAGCTGACTGCTCCATCTGCCTTTATAGTATTGAAAGAAAAGATGATAGGTGAGTTGAAGTTCATTATTTTGACATAGTTATGCCTTATTCTGTCTTTTTCTTAAAATTTCTAAGTTAATATAACGTAATGATTTGAAGTTTAACTTTGCATGTCCATTAGACCTTATAGTATTTCCTACAGACTTTCCTTAGGTAATTATACTAGCAAGTCAGATCAGTAAGTAAAACCTCTTCATACCAACATTAAAAGCAAAGTCATGTAGAGAAAGAAAACCAAATGATAGTAAATCTTCTATCGACTGTAAAATCAGAAAGGCATCACATAATGTAGACATCTAGACATCACATGCTGCCTCTTCACTCATAATTTTAAAACTTTACCTTTCTGATTTGCTGTTGCATACTTCCACATATGTATATGTAAATATTAATACCTGTAAAAAGAGGTAGTTTATCTATCTAGTCTGCCTACAGTTTACAGCTGGAATTCTGCAGCTGCCCCTACTATCATCCTTCCATGTTTTTGTTTCATTTGTGACATACCTTTCTTAAGGTTTTTCTGAGTCAGATACACCTTCCATTCTGTTAAATGTCTTGCGGAGTATCATTCAGCATTGGTTCTAAACTGCAACTTTTGCTGTATATTTGTAACTGGTATCTACCCTGCCTGCCAACTTCATCTTCTTCATTTTGCACCTTCGCAGCCCTCTTCCAGGATCTTGTGGATTCGGATCATATACCATATGTCCCTTTCTCTTGTGAAAAAAATTCCGGGATACCATTCCTTGTCATAGCCGAGCCTTCCATACCATTTAATATGGTTATTATATCCTCTCAAAAATTGCGGTACTCTACTCACCCAGAACTGCTTGTGTTACTCCAGATGATGCCCGACCACTTTCCTCTTGAACAGGGGAATGACAATTCCCTGTCCATGTTTTTGTTCTTCCAGGACATACTTGAGCATTTCATTGTCTTTAGCGGCATCCTTTTTTGCTTTATATGTCTGATTCTCGAGAAGAGATTTTACTAGCACTTAAAGATGGTTCTTCAGAGGGTCACTGTAAATGTGGAGCATAGCTATGGCTTTACTATATCATCTGAACTGCATTGCTCTATCCATTTCTTATTTAGCTTTCTTTTTTCTTCATTGCAGGGGCAAATGCTGGTCTCACCAGCAAAGGTATGGCTGTAGGCAGCATGAGACCCCCATAGAAACCCCAAAACTATTATTGTGTTTTCTTCATTTCTTCTCATGAGTGAGAAGCCCTTGTTGACCAGGCTGAATTTTAGAGAATTTCTGTTGTGTGGTTTTCACCATAAATTTTTGAATCTTCATATTTCCAACATTTAAGGATGTTTCTTCACCTTATAAATCTGTCAGGTATGGTTACAGTAAACAAACAGCATCAGGAATTTATTAGTGTATTTTTTTTGTCTGGGCTTAGACCATAACACAGTTATTTTAAATCTGATAAAGCTACAGAATTAGAGTTCAAATTATTGTCCATTTACTTGACAGAGAAGCCCTTATAAAGGGGTCTCACAAATCAAATCAATTTATCAGAGCATAAAATAAAGGGAAGAGAAAGCAAGTAAAGAAAGAAGCAGCTATTGAAAACCACGGAAAGACCAAACCACTTCAGATGACAGAAGGGCTTCAACTTTAATGCGTCCCACTAAAAGGATTTCAAAGCCAGACCATTACATCTTCATAAAGTTACATCAATGATAGTTCATCCAGCCATAAAGGTTTATGTGAGACCATTGTTTGTCCTATCAAAATCTCAGATTCCTTTTACTTATACAGGAGGTTCAGCAAATTGATGCATTATGTGTCTTAACAGAACGACTAAAGTTTATTAACACTCCACAGTTTTCTAGTGAGGAAATGACTCAAGTAAAACCTCCCTTAATTCTTCAGATTCCAGTTCCTTGGAATAATTTTTAATACAAAATATTTGCAAAAGAGTGCTTCTGAACTGTGCAGAAAACAGCTTTACAGCAACAGCAACAACCAGCATGAATCTTGCTTATTGGCCAGTGCAGGCTAACTGCAAAATCAAAGGTCAAGAAGCATTTGTCAGTACCTTAGAATGCCAAGGAAGGTAAAAGGAAAATAAATCCTTCCACAATTGTATCGTAGGAAAAATAATTGTATATAGCACAGATTTTGGCTGCATTGAAGCTGTACTCAAAGGATAATGCCTCACAGTTCTTTGATTTCTTCTTCATATGATACAGTGTTTGGCAAAACAGTAAATTATTTCCAGAGGTGTAACATTTGGGAGAACAGTAGATTATATAAGGGAAATACCTTGGCTTGGTTCTCAAGGGACCCCTCTTCAGATAAGTTTACAATACAGGATATTAAAACAAAGTGGTTAAATCCACTAGTCTGTGATACAGGCAGCCAACGGTTCAAAATATAGATGCGAGGAAAACCAGATATAGTAGTCCATGAAAAGAAGGCAAAAGTAGCATTGATCATTGAAATTGCTACTGCCAGTACAGTGTAGTGTTTCATGTACAGAGAGAGAGAGAGACAGTCGTAAAATACCAGGATTTACAGGCAGAAATGAAGGCAACTGTAACAGTGGAAGAGGGATACCCAGACAGTTGCAATAGTGGTAGGAGCAATAGGTCTCATAAAAAAGAAGTCTTATTTTGATATGCTACCTATACATTTAATTCCATACGAATTATAGAAGGAGTTAATTCTAGGCACATTGTGGGTTCTGTGAAGAACACTTTCCTTAACATCAGAGATTGAAACAATGCTAATTTCATGAACTTTAATCATACTTTTACTTAGGAATGGGGTTCATTCCTTTAATGGTACTAGAAACCCAAAAGTCTGGGAGAAATTGAACCAAGAACAACCTGCTAACTTCTTCTACATTTACTAAAAACAAAATTTCACTGAAACATCAACTGATTGAAGCAAACCAGTGAAAGTCTCAATATGACAAAAAAATAAAAAAGCATCCCCCAACCCCCTACTAGCTCCCAATGGTCACAAAACAGTGGAGAAAAAGGAAAAGCCCAAACATTTGGAATCACTGCCAGTAAACAATCGGGAACTGCACCAGCAGTCATTCTCTATACAAGAAATGATTAGACAGATGTTCTTCGTGTTTCAATGCTGCAGTCGTCATCTGTGGGTTATCCCTGCTGAGGTAGCCCTTGGCCGTCCCGAATATCAGAGTCCATCTTTTTCTGCTTCTGCTGCTGTCTTTTGTTGACTGATGTCAGGCCGTCGGTGCAATAAAGCAAGGCAGCCGACACCATTACACCAGTCTTTCTTGCTGTGGAGCCCGTAGCAGAAGCAGTTCGCAAGTGTGCTTGTCATTCTCTACCAGAGCTCGAATTTCAGCTGAAAACGTTTAAAGCTAAGTACCCCATTGGGGATCCTTTTTTTCTTGCACTAACTGATGTCCAGAAAAGTTTACAGTTGTCTCGCCTGTGGAAAGCAGATCCCACACCGAGACTTCCATTCATACTGCATCACTTCTTTAGGGCCACACCACGACGTCCCCCGTTGCTGGTTCTGTGCCCTCTTTAATGCAAGAACCATTTGTCACAGAACTCTTATCATAGACAGGTATTTACATCTTCCGTCTTCGCATTCCGAAATGGCATCCGTCAGCCAGCAATCTGTAAGCATTCCAAAAAAACATAGAGCTAAAATAGAGACAGACCACACCAGCCTAAGCCTTCCGACGATGCTACCGGTAAGCAGGTCATCAGTTCTCTGGAATTCAGTGAGGCGCTTTTGCAGCCCCTCATGCCCGATACAATATCTATCCAGACCTCTACCGAGACCCTTTTGGAGTGCAGCATACTGCAGAAATCTTCCTCATCTTCTGAGCCTTTGGTTGTCTCTGCCTCTGTTTGGTCCGGAGCCACGGCATAGGCACCGGCTTCCAAGGAGACCTCTCGCACTACTGATTCTAGACAAAAACCCACATCCTCTCATCTGACTATCATTTCTCTCAGACCGATGGATACTCTTAGGCCTAGAAGCCAGGCCACTCCTAGAAAATCTACCTCTAGTCTCCATCTTACTCTTGCTCCACCTCCACCTCCCCAAGCTCAAATGGTTAAGATGGCGGAGGATCTTATCTCCCTTATCAGGGCTAGTCAGGCCACATCTCCTAAAAGGAAGACACCCTTTTCCTGAAATACTGTCCGAGCAGGATTCTGAGGAATCTGACTATTCAGTTTTTGAAGAGGAACTGCAACCTTTTACTGCTTATGAAGACTAAGATGCAGAGGAACCCATTCCTTCTGCCTCCCTATCCGAAGACCTGACCCTTGGGGAAACCCTTCACACCCTCAGGGAACATTTACACTAGGAATCTCAGGACTTCCCTCAGTCTAAGAAAAGACTAAGAGAGTTTCTAGACCTGCCCCAGCACAGACCCCTGGCCATCCCCCTATTTTAGAAGTGGTGGATGATGTGTTCCATGAATCCATCTTAGCCCCTGACGCCCTCCCAACTGCTCCCACTAAACCTGACAGGTATTACAGAGTACTGGATTCTCACAAATACCTGTACAGAAATCCTGCTACAGACCAAGAGGTCATTACACAGGGACCAAAAGCAGCTAAAGTTAGTTCTGCAAAGAATCCTATCCCTTATGACAAGGAATCCAGAGCTCTGGACAGATAGGGCAAAAAAGTATACACCCCTGCAACCTTAGCTATCAGAGCACTCACCTATTAATTCCGTATGTTAAAATGTCAGCAACACACTTTGGAACTATTAAAAGATTTCTTCCTTTCCTAAATGTTCAAATTCAAAAGAGTTAGCAGATTTACTGCACTCTACTTGTCAAGTGGCCAGGCACACACTGCACTGTGGATATAACACACTAGAAGCCTCAAGCAGGGCAGTAGTGTCAGGATCTGTCATTAGGAGACATGCACGGTTGAAGGAACAACCTCTCCCAGATCATGTCAAATCTAAATTAATTGATGCACCCTTGGATAAGGACCGATTTTTTTAGATTAAAAGCAGAAGTGCTTAAAAAGATGGAAGACAAAGCAAAATCTATGCAAACAGTAAAAGATTCCATTCAAGTCCAACCTCCCAGGTTCAGCAGGAATTTCCCCTCTAAGCACTGGTCCTTTCCTGCACCTAGTAGACAGGGGCAAGGTAAGCCCTGCAGGGACAGACTACCCAGGCCTTTATCCCAGGGACAGCAGATAACCAAACAGTGGACCTCCTCCACCCCAAAGGCAGGAAGTTCTAAGCCATCCTTCTATGACAAAACCTCCCAATGACTCCCTCTCCCCCCTCTGCCCTCCTTTCAATCACCAAAAGCTAGGAGGAAGGCTCTCCCTCTGCAAAAAAAATTGGCTTTTTATAGCCAAAGACCAATGGGTTTTAAAGATAATTTTTCAGGGATACAAATTATTTTTCAGTGAACTCCCAATTCCAAGAGGGTACCCAGACTTACCTCCAAATCAGTGGGCAGAGGCATTGAAACAAGTCCAAACTCTCATATCCCTGGGGGCAGTAGAACCTGTTCCCGCAGACCAAACAGGCAAAGGTCTTTATTCTAGACTATTCCTTGTTCCCAGAAAAGAGTGCACTTAGCACCCCATCCTGGATCTATCCAGTGTGAACACCTCCCTGGTGGTCCCCAAATTAAAAAAGGCTAACTTTGCAGTAGCTGCTGTCTATGCGGGCAAAAAATGCCTGGTTATTGACCCTAGACCTAAAGGATGCCTACTTCCACATTCCCATAAGGGAATCCTGCAGAAAATTCCTGCACTTCAGGGCAGACTCACAACACTTTCAGTTCTCTGCACTACCCTTTGGCTTATCTACTGCTCCCAGGGTATTCACCAAATGTTTAGCCTCGGCCATAGCATTTTTCAGACAGAGAAATGTTCAGATTTACCCTTAACTGGACAACTGCCTCATTCAGGCAGAGTGCAAAGAAAAGCTGCTCCAGGACCTCCTCTTTGTCAAAACCATCCTAACCTCCTTAGGGTTCACCATCAATGAAAAGAAATCAAAGCAGACTCCCTCCAGGAGGATCATTTTCCTGGGAGCCCTGCTGGACACAGCATCCCAAATGGCCTTCCTATCACCATAAAAGCAGAACTTCCTGCCACTCTACTTTACCCAGCTGGCTTCCAGAAATCATCTCACAGCGAGGAAGTTCTTGCAAGCCTTGGGCTACATGGCATCATGCATCCTTCTTATTCCTCTGGCCAGGCTTCACATAAGGAAACTTCAGTGGTATTTAAAGAACCTTTGTTGCCAGCACTGTCAGCCTCTAGAGACCTCTCTCACTCTGATCCCCTGTATAAGGGTCGAGTTTCTCTGGTGGGCAAGGGCATGTGCCAAGAACAAGGGTCTCCCTTCATCCTCTACCCTATTGGCCAGACCATCACCACCGATGCCTCGGACATTGCTTGGGGTGCTCACCTTGTAGGAAGGTGCACCCAAGGCCATTGGGAGGCCCAGCACCTTCCCTTACACATCAACCAGAAGGAAATGATGGCAGTACAAAAGGCTCTGATATCCTTCAAACCCCATCTCAGGCCAGGGGTTCTCCTTATCAAAACAGACAACGCCACTGTAATGTGGCACATCAACAGACAGGGTAGGACCCAATCTTACCCTCTGTGCAGGCTAGCCATGAACCTCTGGCTGACAGCCTCCTCCATGGGATTGCACCTAATAGCCCAATACTTACCAGGGATCAACAACTCTCTGCCAGACCACTTAAGCAGAAACTTGCTGGACCCCCACGAATGGCAGCTCCACAGGAAAATCTTTTTGCAAGTCACTCAGGAGTGGGGAAATCCAGAGGTGGATTTCTTTGCTTCTTACCTCAACCACCAGTTGGAAAAATTCTGTACCAGGGAGTACCACCACCTAGCGTGGAAGGGTGGATGCTTTGACCTTCCCCTGAAACTCCCTGTTTATGTACACATTCCCTCCTCTGCCTCTTATTCCCAAGGTACTGATCAAGATAAGAGAGGAGAGGCCAAAGGCCATCCTCATTGCTTCAGATTGCCCCAGGCAGCATTGGTACCCCTTACTGCGCAGCCTGACATTACAGCCTCCCAGGTAGCTTTTCCTCATTTCAGACCTTTTGCCTCAGGTGGGGGGGGGGTGCTGCACTGGACTTGCAGACTCTCAAACTGACAGCATGGCTTATACCCTAAAAGCAAACAAGGGGCCCCTGTTAAGCAAGCAGGTCCTAGACATTATCACAGAGGCCAGAAGGCCTCAAACCAGAAAATCTTACGCAGGAAAATGGAAAAGATTCTACTCCTGGAACCAGTCCAGATGGGGCATTTCCTCACATCCCTCAATCCGTCTTATCCTGGACTATCTAGCAGAGTTGCTAAATATTGGCCTCTCCTTCTCTTCTGTTAAAATCTATGCCTCAGCCATTTCAACTCATTTCAATACAGATCTGCCCCTGTCCTCACATCCTTTGATTAAACAGTTGCTCAGAGGGGGTTTCGAATATCAGACCTCCTAGAAGGCCATCCACACCAGCCTCAGACCTGAATTATGTTTTGGAAAAACTAACCTTACCACCCTTCCAACCTGCTGCTTCAACAGAACTAAAATGCCTCTCCTGGAGACTGCTTTCCTTCTAACCATCACCTCAGTCAGAAGGGTTTCAGAACTTTAGGCACTGATGGCCATTGTGCCCTTCCATGCAGACAGAGTTTCCCTAGGACTAACCCCTCCTTTATGCCCAAGGTGGTATCTAATGCGACTCTCAACCAGTCCATACATCTACCCACCTTCATCCCTAACTGGCAAAACAAGGAGGAAAGAATTCTGCACTCACTAGATGTGCACAGACAGCTCAGATACTACCTAGACTGCACTAAAGCCTTCAGGAAAACAGACCAACTGCTGGTCAGCTTTGCCCCAGGAGCAGAGGAGAAGCCCATTTTCAAGCAAACCATCTCCAAATGGATGCCACACTGCATCCATTTTTGCTACAGATTTCATGGGAAACCACCCACTAAGTCTATTCGTACCCATTCCACTAGGGCAGCCTCCACTTCTACAGCAATCCTGAGAGGAGTTCCCACCGGGGACATTTTGGAAGCTGCCACCTGGACTTCTGCCCATACCTTTACTAAGCATTATCACCTACCTCTTTTCTCTAAGGCTAGGGCAGAGTTTGCCAATGCAGTTCTGCAGAGTATGCTGACCCAGACCTAGGTCTATTACTAATCCTACCACCCCTATCCTCAGCTTTGGGAATCCTCCCACTGGTGATGACTGCAACAGTGAAACATGAAGAACATAGTACAGTTGTGTACACTTACCACAAATGTCGATGTTCGAGTGTATTCACTGTTTCAGTCCTGGTTTCCCTCCCTCCTTCCCTCTTATATCTTCTTTCTTAGGGAGACATAAGCTTCTTATGGTGGCTTTTTGTCACCAGGTCACCCTTAACATATTTCCTGGGGCTTCTGACTGGTTAGTGCCAGAAAAACTGTTATAATGGCATTGGCTGCCTTGCTTTATTGCTGACTGATGTCAGTCAACAAGCGACAGCAACCGACGCAGAAAAACATTCACTCTGGTATTTGGGCCAGCCGAGGGCTACCGCAGCAGGGATAACCCACAGGTGATGACTGCAATAGTGAATGCACTCTAACCTCTACATTTATGATAAGTGTACACAACTGTACTTTCCAAATCGAGGAACAGAATCATAGAGTTGAAATGGGTCCACTGTATACTTCGGGAAATCTACCCGAACACATACCTGTAAGAAAACGGAACATACAGTACTCCTAGTGTTTGACATTACTTATACTGTAATCAAATGCCTGCTTCTGCAGTCATTTATCTGATTTTCTTCATATCAATCACTGTTGCATGTAGCCTAAGCTATATGGGTTTGATTCTGCCAAGGATATAACACCCCAGCCAGCTTCCAAAGCTTCAGGGCACCTTTCACATGCCCAAACTGTCTGGCAGTTCAAGTTAAGCTGACTAAAAGACATGTATTGGGTATCAAGCCTTTCAGAGCTTTACTGGCCCCCAAGTGTATACACCTGAAGCTTTCGAGGATCATCAGTCAGCTTCTGCAGTTTCTTTTCTGGGTGGATAATGTCATTTTTCCCCCAAAGGGAGCTTATTATTCTTTGTTTAGTATTAATACTTTTCTCTTCAGGAAATTTATTTTAAAGCTAGGAATTTGTGTTTTAATGGACTATCACAATACTGTATTTTACTTTTAAATGGGAGTGCTCTTGTTTCATGTTAGTTTAAAATTTGTTTATAGTAACTTTTGTGGGTCTGGCAAAAGGCTTTTTTACTGTTTGTTTTTGAAAAAAGTGACTTTAAAAGACTTATTTTTGAGGTAATTTATTTATTGCTTGCTTTCCCTTGGGGGAAAGAGGCACCATTTTTGGCTTGACCATGAAATAATCTGTCTCAGTTGGTCCTTCTTCCAGCCACAAAAAGAAAAAGTTAAGCAAATTGCCTTTGCTATCAAACCAGCCTAGGAATTTGCTTCAACTGTTGGAGAGGGGTGACTCTGCTGTGGCCATTAGTTGTACCTCAAACCACTCATCTTGTAACACAATCCATCTAGTGTAGCAATTACAGCCACTAAGGACCGGGGGTTAGCCATGTCCTCTGTGGTTATTGGAGTCTTCTCAGTGGCCAGTGGAGAGATGATCTTGTTGGTCCTGTGAGTGGGAACAGATAAGACTTGCCTGTTTTGTCAGAATGTTGTGCCCATACATGGGGAAGCTGCTGCTGCTGCCACCACTGCAGTTAACACTTTTGGTCCCAGTTGTCCTGTCCAAAAATACCAGAAACTATGTATGTATCTGGTCCTAGTCAAATTCCTTGGACAAGAGTGTTCAACATGGTCTGGCTCAGTGTTTAATTGAAGCTATTGATCCTTCTTGTAAAGTAGCCTCTGGTAAAAGAAAGGAGGATAACTTCCTCCTGAAGAAATTCAGGATTCTTAATCTGGACAGGAGGGTGTAGAGACAGATATAGGTTTTGTCCTCAGATGTCTGATTCTGAGTCAGAGGTGAGCTCAGTTTTTGATTCCCCTGTAAGGGTTCTCTTTCTCTCAGACTATTTCTAGAATGTGGCAGTGTTTTCAGTGGGGAACACTGAGGATTATCAGTCCCTCAAAAGTACTATGAGTTGTCCAGAAAAACTGCACCCAATCCTCCTGTTTTGTCTGCTTTAGAGGATGTGTGTAACTGATGCAATTTTCCTTGTAGTCTGACAGCTGACCCAAAAAAGGCAGATAGGATGTATAAAGTTTCTCAGTCTTTTAAGTTTCTGTACACTATTCCCAAACCTGACCTAGCAGCTGTAGCTTTAGTTGATCCCACTGCTTCCAAACACTTGATTAATTCCAGACCTACTCTTTCTGACAAAGATGGCAAAATTATTGATATGTATGGGGGAAAGGTGTGCACTTCTGCAACTTTGATTTTCAGAATTTTGACTTTTCAGGCTCCTGGGTTAAAAGTTTGTTTTGACTAATTGTGAAATTGCAAGGAATGTTTTGTCTGCCGTTTCTTCTTGTGAGGCAAAATCTGTATTTTTGTATGACGATATTTATTCCAGGGCTGTGGCCACTGGTACTGTTTTGCATGACTACATTCTCAGAATCTCCTGGATGAGAAAAATAAGATTTTAAATTCTTCTTTGAGCAGAGATATAGTTTTTGACCTCGCTGCTGCAGAAGTGATCAAAAAGTATGTTGAAGGGGGGTAAGCTGATCAGGGAATCTCTAAGATTTTTCAGCCCTCCTTTTCCAATTTTTCAAAAGGATTCTGCAACTCCTCATACAATTTTGGCAAAAAAGCAGAATAAACAGTATCAACAAAATACAGGTAAACAGATGTTTAAAAATTAAATGACAGGGGGTTCCAAAAAAAAAAAAAAAAGCCTCAAATCTCTCAAAACTAAGGACAGTCCAACAAGTCTGAACGACTGTGCAGGAGATTTTGTGACCCCCTCCCACCCTGACCCATATTTTCTGTCCAGGATGGCTGAATTGCCATTTTTCTCTTGGGCTACAGATAGTTTCAGACAAATGGGTTCTGAAGATCATCTATCAAGGTTATCGATGGCAGTAGGAGGAAATGCCTCCTTTTCCATAGGGTTCACTCCTCATCCTCCAGATCAGACTGTCTTGTTTCCATAGGTTCTTCATCACATGCTGTTCCAAGGAGTGATAGAATCAATTCTTCCTTCACAGGTGGGAAACAGCTCTTATTTAAGTGTGTTGTTAGTGCCAATTTAAAGAAAATGCTTGGAGACCAGTTCTGGATCTTTCTTTGCTAATGTCAGTTCACAGCCTGTTATCAAACGAACAATGTATAATCCCAAGGATAAAGTGTCACACAAGAAACAGGACCAATACCAAAAAACAAGTGCGAACACAAACACAGCAGGTGTCTGATGAAGCGTCTATCCTGACGTGAAAGCGGTTATTCTTTCATTAAAGCTCTACATTTTTTAGTCATCCGCCTGATGTGTTTGTGTTCACAGCCTGTTCTCTTCTTCCTCTCGAAGGTTTCCTGTTACCATTAGACTTAAAAGATGCTTATCACATCCCTATCCATCCAGACTTCCAGATGTTTCTCAAGTTTTTGTGTTTGGATCACATTATCAGTTCTCTGCCTTACCATGAACTATCCACTGCATCAAAACTGTTAATGAAGTGTCTAGCTCCAGTTATAGCTAAGTGCAGGCTACAGGGCATCCAGATTTTACCATATTTGGATGACTTGCTTATCTTTGCAGATTATTTTTCAAAGTTTCAGGAGTCTGTCTGTTGGGAGAGATCTCTTGTACAAGCTGGGATTCCAAGAGAACTTTTAAAAGTCTTTCCTGACTCCTTCACACAGGGTTATGTTCCTAGGATGTCATCTAGACACTTCAATTCAAAGAGCTTTTCTTCCGCAGGCAAAATATATCATATCTATATCTAGACCTATTTCTAAAGTTTTCTACTCAAACTTTGGTCACTGCCAGGGAGTATCTCAGAATTTGGGTCTCATGGCTTCTGTGATTCTCATGATACCCATGGCAAAACTCAACATCAGAATGTTATTGTGATATCTGAAGTCTCTTTGGTCCCAGCACTAACACCCTTTGCCTTATCAACTTCCAGTGATAGGATTTGTCGGAAGAGAGATCATCTGGTGGAGACAACAGATATCCTTAAATCCAGGTTTCCCCTTTTCCCTCCCTGTTCCAAAGCAGTCAGTTACCACAGATGCGTTGGAGTTTGCTTGGGGCACAGGAGGGATAAAAGTGCAGGGTGTATGAGACATCAAGACCAGACAAAACCGCATAAATATCAAACAGATGCTTGCCCTGATCAAGGCACTCAACTGTCTGAATCATCTTTGGTTCCTGGGGCCTCCTGAAGTTATTCCAGACTGTACCACAGTCATGTGGTACATCAGCAAACAGGGGAAGCCAGGTTCATAGGTATATACTACGCTAACAACCACCAGGTCCATTATAAGCTTAGCCACACAACATGACTGTGTTGCCATGTAACATGGATGTTTATTTGGAGGGATATGTTAGGAGGTTGCCTGAGGTTTTGTTTGGTGGGAGATATGTTGGTTATGGAATATTTAATCTCTGCCTCTGTATCTCTGACACATGGGGAACAGAACAGGGGTGAATTTTAGATTTCCCATCCAATGATCAAAGTTATATTTGAATAGATTTAGGGATGGACTCTGCTTCACGTGAATGGGGGAGCCTATGCTTCACGTGAATGGGGAGCCTATTCCAGAGTGTGGAGATCCTTTGAAGCATATATCTGTCATGCTACCATGTTCTGCTCACTTCACGAGCAAAGTTTATATCTTTGGATCTATTGTTTTTGATACTACTCGTTATTGAGGATGTGCGAAAGGTCCATCAGGGTTGGCTCTGAGGGTACTTTATGTGGTAAGCATAGATTGCCTCTCTGTAACCTGTAAGAGGCTCAGTACAGAGATAGGGCTTTAAGGCAGTATGTTAATACCTTGGATCCTCTTGATGAGGAACCTCTGTGGGCATTCCAACTGTTGCATATGCCTGGTTAGGTACATGCTGAAAGGGGCATTGTATTCCATGGTTGGTCTGATGAATGCCATACCCTTACGTATTGGGCGTTATAGTATGACTTTCTTTACTCCCTTGGTTGTGTGTAGGTCAATGACCAAATTACTATCTACATATGTTCCTAGATCCCTAACTACTGGGTCAACTCTTAGGGGTGTCTTATTGAGGGAGTAATTAATATGGGTGAACTTTTTTTCCAAAAGGCACTGTAATGCAGTTCTTGCTATTGAGTTTTAATGCGAGTCTTTGACACCAGTCATTTGTCTGTGGCAGACCCTCTTGCAGGATGTTAGAGTCATAGGGTGACTGTATGGTGGTTCCCAATCTGCAGTCGTCTGCAAACTTGCTATGCCTAGGGCCCTTGACATTAGCCTTGACTTCTTAGAAGTAGATGCCAAACAGGAGCTGGCCCAGCAATGAGCCCTGAGGTACGCTGATGGTGACTGCTCTCTTGATGGAGGTGGTCTCACCAAGCCTGACTTCTTGGGTCCTATCAGTGAGCAAGCTAGCAATCCAGAGAATTATGTGGGGGATTATGTATAGTTTGGTGAGTTTTTCAACAATACCTGATTGGGATATTGTATTGAATGCCTTAACCAGGTGTAAGTAGGTGGCATGCACTGTTTTCTCCTCATCCATTACATTGGTGACCAGCTCAAAGAAGTCTACCAGGTTAGGTAGGCATGACCTTCCTTTGACAAAACCAAACTGGAACGAGTCCAGTGTCTGAAGGTTGTCAGCGTCTTTGTCGATCATTTCCATGATAATTAATTTTTTATGGCGTTGCATGTTAGACCAGTCAGACTAAGCAGTCTGTTGTTTCTGGGTCAGTTGATGGTCCACCCTTGTGAAGACTGATAACTGTTACAGTATTCCATTGACATGGTACATAGTATATTTTGAGGCTGTAGATGAAAAGTGACTCAAGTGGTGTTGATAGGAGAGGTTTCAAGCTATTTAGGAGGCAACCTGGAATATTGGCTGACCCCATTGAGGCTGTGTTTTTGGCCTTTGCAAATGCTGCCATGACCTGCCCCCTACTAATAGTTGGGGGCTTACACTAGTAGAGATTTCACGTGGGGGGGGCAGGCGGAGAGGTGGGGGTTGAAGTTACAGCTGAATTTGTCAGCCAGCTAAATCACTATGCCATTTACCAAAAGATCAACACACTGCTGTGTGTTAATTTTAAGTTTTCAGATATAAAAGGCCTTGTGGTTGTCCATTAGCTTGAAAGTTTATCTTGTCCTTGTTGCATTTAATCAGTCCTCATATTTTCCTGTTTAGTTTAATTAGTGAGCTCTTGTTATTGGAGTAGCTCTTTCTGATTTTGGCTATGACTTTTTTCTTTTTTTGTATACACTGTTAAGGTTAGGATTCCACCAGTGTGATTTTTTGTTTGTTTTGGGCTTTCTTCTGGTAGGTACAGCAACATCTGTGTAGCCATTTACATGGCTGTACAGGGTTTCTGTGAACAATTCCACACAATTTGCTGTGAACTCGAGGTTCAGAGGGGCATTGAAGTTTTGTCAAACTGTTGCTTAATAGGATGTAGTTAGCTTTAGAATAATTTCCAACTGTTAAATATTTTGTTAGGCTTTCTGTTTATTTTTGTTTTGTAAGAGGTGGCTTTGTGATCTGACTTTCTCAGTGACAATGTGACATGGGTGGATACAGTGCTTTCCAATATTGATGAGCACTAGGTCTAATATGTTAAAGCATCTGGTTGTGCATAATCTGGTCAAGGGTATTTGTGTTAATAAAATCCAGAAAACATTGTGCCTGTAAGTTGGATGCAGTGCGTTTCCCAATCTATAGAGGGGCAGTTGAAGTCTACCGTGAATAAGGGTATTTGGCTGAATGGTGCATTTCTCCAGTGGTCTAGGTAAAAATTATGGGATTCTTTGTGACCTTTAGCTTGCTAGCATATGATAAGGGACTTTATCTATGATGATTTGCATATGGATGAACTCCAGGATTATCATCCTGTTTACCAAACCTAGAGGTATACCTGTTACTAATATTGATCAAGACCCTGCCTGTGAGGTCAAAATGTGGATGGGACTGAAGCCTTGCACTTCCAGAGTACTTTCTGTGATTTTAAACCATCCCTCTGTAACAGTACGTATCTCTGTATTATCCAGAGTAAGGAGAGCTTGTAGGGTGTAGAGCTAATTGATGTGAAGTTGTTCAATCTCGCCGTTCATTCTTTACTGATGGGTTCGGAGCCGATCCCTCTGTTCCGATACGGCCAATTGCAAAGCTCGAGGTCTTCAAATAGCTCAAAGCCAAGTCCCCCTATCCCATGATGTATCCGTGAATTACCTCAAATCTAGTTTGCTGCTGCAACAGATCGGAGGTTCTGAGTTAGCTTGGGCCAGGTAAGCTGTTTTTTTCATTAAAATCTTGTAAAACATGTTTTGCTAGTTAGAATAATTAAGATAGTTAGGATTGTTGATAAAGCTCTTACAGCTTTTCAGTGCATTTTCCCTTCCCATTTACTGTTCTTTATAAATTTCTAGTTGGCCTGTTTTAGTAGTAGTTTTCTGTACTTGGTGTGGTCTGTCTAGCCGCCTGCATTTTATAGAAAAGGCTTAGTACAGTAAATCTTACTTAGATAATCTAGATAAGGTTGTTTATTTTTCAGCTTGCTGTGTGTTATTCAGTGACCTTTGTCACATTTCTTAGTTATAGTCGCTTAGATTTGCTGTGTGGTCTGTCTAGCTTTCTGTATTTTAGATAAGGCTTAGTTCTTTATTACTGTTAAAATTTACAGTTAATATCACTTAATTTAGATAAGGTTGTTGTTTCTCAGGTTTTTGCATTGTCTGCTTCTGTGATATCACATTTATACTTGTTATATTGTGTGTGTGTGTGTGTGTGTGTGTGTGTGTGATTTAGCCTGCTTTTATTTAAGGCTTGTGTGGCGATTTTCTGTTGTGTGATTTAGTCTGCGATTATTCCAGGCTTCTCTGAAAAATTACTGTTGCAGTTTTTTTTTTTTTTTTTTTTTGTGTGTGGTAACAGTAATTTTTTTTCTAACATTATTATGGCTGACCAAGATAAGCACCCTAAGTCTGAGTTCAAAAAATGCCCAAAATGTGGCCAAAAAATGTCTGTTACAGACAGCCACGTTAATTGTGTTTACTGTCTAGGGGCTCTGCATTTGCAAGACAGTTGTGCCATTTGTCATTCCTTCTCCTCTAGGGTCCTGCAGGAAAGGAAGAGGAAACTAATCAATAGAGACTTGTTGAAGCCTTCATTTCAGGAAGCTTTGAGTGACCAGGATGGTTCCAGCAGGTCTTCAAAGTCTTCCAAGACATCGGACTCAAAAAAAAAAAAAAAAAAAAAAAGCAAAGTAGTCTTTGACTTAGGCTCCACTGCCCTTGGAGCCGACAGTCTTTACCTTTCGGAGCCAGGCCCCAGTCTTGGAACCAGTGTCCGAAGTGAGGAGAGTGCAGTTCTCCAGTTGGTACCACCTTCAGTACTCTCCTCTCGATCATCTGTCAGCCTGTTGGATCTGGACATGGATAGTATGGTCCAGAAGCTGTTATTGGCACCAGCATTAGCCAAAATGTTATCAGCTTAGACCCAAATGGCTTCGGAGCCAAAGACCATTGCACCGACTCTAACTGTTCCTCCTCCAAGTCATGCTGGTCTTTTGGAGCTGGAGGAGGCAGACCTGATGTTAGTGGAACCCTCGGAGCTGACGCCTGCTCCAGTGTCTACGGCTTCATGTACTCTGTCTTCTGTGCCTATTGAGGACCTTGGGAGCTGACACTCTCTGGTGGGGTCCAGGGAGGACAGTCGGACCGACTT
The DNA here is from genome assembly GCF_019279795.1 of Protopterus annectens. NCBI lineage: Eukaryota > Metazoa > Chordata > Ceratodontiformes > Protopteridae > Protopterus > Protopterus annectens. The sequence goes on from NC_056728.1 coordinate 898,084,375, forward strand.
GTCATTTCTGACTTTGCCTCTCGGGGCTCCAGCTTGGATGAGCTCTGCTCCTACCTTGGGCACGGAGCCCAGTGTCCCGGTGGTGTTGACGGTTTCTTCGGATCTGTCAGCTCCCTCGCATCGGAGCAGAGGTGCTTTTGATGCCATGAGGAGAGTCATGTCTCCTAGGACATCCTCAACCTCAGGTCTGCCTTCCTCCTCCCCTAAAGTGCCTGTCTGCTTCTGCCTCACACGTCCTGACCAAGTGTAGAGACCCAGAGCCTCAGGAAGCCCCATTGGCTGGCCCCTGCTCTTCCGAGACCTCACCAGACGCTCCCACTGATGAGGTTCCCAGGATGAGATTGTGGAAGAGGAAACACCTAGACTCCCCACAGGAGTCTCTTACATTAGATACTGACTTAGATGAGTCAGAAGGGTCCCCACAGTACCCCTCTGAGGATATCTTTTTCGCTGAGATACTTGAGATCCTTAGGCAGAGGGGTAACTGGCAGTCCAAAAGCCCTACTGAGGATGAGTCAGTTCTCCTGAAGGCTTTCGGTTCTCAGCCCTCCACCTCTTTGGGTGTCTCTACCCTTCGATGAACTGATGCAGCTGGTCTCACAAAGGGCATGGGAGTCTCCAGATACTATGGAGCCTGTCCCTAGGAGGCTTAATAAATTCATTTCTGACCCCTTGACAAAACATTCTTAACAAAAGGTGTTCCGGTTGATGCCATGGTGGTGGTGGCAGCCACCAAGAAGGAAATGTCTGAGACTTCCTCGTCTATCCATCCTCCTAACAGAGACTCCAAGATTATGGATAGATATGGGAAGTGCATGTTTAGTTCAGCGACCTTTGCTGTCCGTTCTCTGAACTGTTAGGTTGCAAAGAGATCTCCTTAAGGAGTTTGGAGATGCTCTTCAGGGTACAGTAGCTGCAGGAGCTTCCAACAAAGTTGCTGCCCAGCTTGCTACCCTAAATTCTATTGCCAACTCATCCATGCACCTCATGTCCTATGCAGCTGATGGAATGAGTAGTTTAGCGTTTACAGGAGTTGCTCCTAGGAGACATTCCTGGATGTGCTTGTGTTCCTTCGTGGAGCCCTTCAAGTCATACTTTGTGAACACTCCCTTTGATGGCTCATCCCTTTTTGGGCCTAAAGTGAAGGAAAGCTTAACCAGGTGTGAACAGGATGGAAAGACTCTGCCATCGGGGTCTGTTTTTCCACCCCTACCCTAAAGGTCAAAGGGGAGGAAAAATGTGGTTCTGAAAAGCCCAAGGAGCCCTTCAGGACACAAGTGGTGAACCCCCCCTCCAGGGGCAAAGGAGAACAAATAATGGAAGATGCCGCCCTCGCGGCAGAGGGAGTCTATCAGCTGTGTCCTTAAACTGAGGAGTTTGGAAAGATGATGCATGGGGGGGTATAACATCGGGTGTGATTTGGGCATAAGACCGGCTGAGCGATCTTGATATATATTTTATACCATGTTTGGAAGATGGAATGTCTTTTTATCAATATTTGAAATATTATGGCATGCCTTTTTTATTTATTTTAATGTGTCAGTCTTATTATGCATATTTGGTTCAAAGTAAGTGTGCTTTTATAATATTATTAACTGTCGATTGCATTATTTAAGTGCTATGTAAGGAACAGTATTAGTTTTACAGTTGTATATTTTATATTATATACAACTTTTTATATTGTGTGTTTATGGGAGAGGAACATTTTAGTCAGATTGAAGCTACTTGTGCCTGTTCCTTTAAGGTAATTGGAGGGTGTGTTTTGTAATAGACTTTGTTTGCAATGGCTTTAATTGTAGCAGCACTTAAGTGTGAGTTGTTATTTTTCAAAGTCTGAAGAAGTTGGTGCAGGGCGCCGACGAAAAGCAGTATTGTGGTGCTTAATAAAACTGAAGTTGTTAGTTTATTGGCGTCCTGTTTGCTTATCCCTTTGGAATTTAAAAGACCTGCTTCAGTGAGTTTGGCTATCTGGCTGAGTTTATCTTTGATGAGTTTCACCTCTCTGACTGTGCTTATTGGAGATGTTTAGTTCTGCTGCTTGGAATTAGGAACTGTGTTGGCTTAGTAGCAGCTTGTTGTTTTTGCCTTTGACTTCCATAACAAGCATACGTGCATTTGGGGGGCGTTTAGTCCTGCTGTTTGGCATCAGGAGCTGTGCTGGTTTAGTAGCAGAGGTTGAAACATTGCTAAGAAAGAGTCATCCAACCAGTCCCAGCAGACTAGACAGTATCCAGAACTTACTCAAGATTCTTTTTGGTTCCAAAGAAGACTGGGAACTGGAGACCCATATTGGACCTCAGCAGACTGAACCAATACGTAAAGAAAGAAAAGTTTCAGATGGTCATGCTTCAGTCTGTACTTCCCTTCTTAGGGAAAAACATTTGGATGTGCTCGACAGATCTCAAGGATGCATACTACCACATAAAAATGGCCAGGCAATCCAGGGATCACCTGTGCTTCCATCTGGGAGCCAATCATTACCAGTTTTGAGCCCTGCCCTTTGGTCTCACTACAGCTCCCAGTGTGTTCAAATGCATGGCAATGGTCATGGCTCACCTGAGGCGTCTAGGATTCCAGGTGTTTCCATACCTAGACAATTGGCTCCTTACCGCCACCACCACGCATCAACTCATACAGGCCAGGAGTCCACTCTGTCACTCTGCAATCATCTGGGCATTACAATCAATTCAGAAAAATCTGCCTTGTCACCATCGCAGCATATCGTTTTTATCAGGGCAGAGTTGGACATCACCACCACACTAATGCTTCCAATAGAAAGAGTCTCTGTTCTTCGTCAACATGTCAGCATTCTGATATCAAAAGACAAAGCACCAGCATTGAAAGTTCTGAAAGTATTAGGCATGATGGTAGCAGCAATTCTAGCCATATCACTAGCTTGTATGCACATGCAGATACTACAGTGGCTATTGTTCACTCAGTGGTCTTACCAAGAGCTCCCCATGACTCACACAATAATGATCACAAATTCCTGCAAAAAGGACCTTCAGTGGTGGTTGACCTCACTTCATATCACGATAGGACGTCCATTTGTGCTACCCCCTCCAGCGGCCACAGTGATCATGGACACTTTCCTGATTTGGGGGGGGCATTTTCAGGGAAAGACTGCCCAAGGCACATGGACCGATCAAGAGACAAATCTGCATATCAGTGTCCTAAAGATGATAGCAGTACTTTTGGTGTTGCAGTACTTTCAGGACTCTTTCTCTTGGTACGATTGCGATTCAGACTGACATGTCGGTGGTCTGGTATTTGAACAAACAAGGAGGAACCAGGTCTTACTCTCTTTGTCACAAGGCTCTCAGAGTTTGGCAGTGGGCTGTTTCCACCCAGCACTTTCTTTTGGCAATGCACATCCCGGGGAGATCCACTGTGATAGCAGACAAACTGAGCAGGGCAATCTTGTTGCCCCATAAGTGGCTCTTGAAAGAAATAGTGAACAGGATATTCCACAGGTGGGGCCAGCCTTGCTGCGACCTTTTTGCCAGTCACATCAACACAAAATGTAGAAGCTACTTTGCCCTGATTCCATTCTAGGGGAAGCCCCAAGGGATGAACTCGTACATGATTGGCCTGTGGGTCTCCTCTATGCATTTCCACCAATCCGGTTGGTACCCAAGGTTCTACAGAAAGTAAAAGCCCTGGGAAGGACCATCATTCTAATAGCCCCTCATTGGCCTCATCAGATTTGGTTCCCCTTCCTTTGACTTCATCTTTTGAAAGATCCTTGGATTATGGACCCAGTTCCAGACCTTCTGATGCACCCTTCAGGGGATCTTCATCCCTCTCTGCAGTCCCTGAAGCTCACAGCTTGGCTGCTCCAGTTCCCATCATAGCCAGGTTCCATAACCTCTCCAATGAGACAAAACAGATCATTTTGTCGTCTCATAAATCTTCTACTAGGAAGATGTACCTTAGCAAATTTTCTATATGGGTCTCTAAAAATAATATTGATCCTTACCAAGCCCCTATGGCCTCCATTTTAGAGTTCTTGACTATGATCTTTAACAAAGGAGCTGCAGCAGCAACAGTTCAGGTTCAGTTGGCTGCCATTTCTAATTTTCATCTTGGATTTGAAGGATTGAATATCATGTCTCACAAGTTATCCAAAGCCTTTCTCAAAGGGACTTTTCATATTGGACCATCTGTGAAATCTCCCTATTCTCCATGGAATCTAAATTTTATGCTTTCCTGCATAATTCTTCCCCCTTTTGAACCAGCTTCATCTTGTGATCTCAAATTTTTGTCTCGGAAGAACATCTTTCTAGTAGCGATTACTTCTGCCCGCAGAGTGTCAGAGCTTCAGGCTTTATCCATTAAGCCTCCCTATTTGATATTTCATGCTGACAGAGCATCACTCAGAACAAATCCTTCATTCTTACCCAAAGTTTACACTGAAACTAATCTCAACCAAGTTATTGATTTGCCAGTCTTCTTCCCCAATCATTCTAACAATTTAAAGTATATGCTGCACAAACTAGATGTTCACAGACAGCCCAGATTTTATTTGGATAGAACAAAAGATGTCAGGAAATCAGACCAGCTTTTTGTTTAATTTTCAGACTCCGGGAAGGGGAGACCAGTGGCTAAAACAACTCTGTCTGAATGGTTATCTGATTGCGTCACCTTTGCCTGTTCAGCTGCCAAGTATGCCTTTGTAACACAAGATTAAAGCTCACTCAGCCAGAGCAGTTTTCATGTCTTCTGCCTTTTCTGCCAGACTTCCCATTGATAACATTTGGTCAAAACCTCATACCTTTATCACTCATTACAAAATTGACAGGGCCTCCTTTGGATCCACGGTCCTGAGAAATATACTCCCGTGAGCCACCCGAGCTTGATGGTGCTTGGGATGCCACCCATCAGTAAAGAATGAACGGCGAGATTGAACAGCTTCACATAAAGTAGTTGTGTACTTACCATAGCGTTTCATGTGAATTGTTCATCTTGCCTTCATTCTTATGTCCCTCCCTCCTACCCCCTCCTGGGCGGCTAGATGACCGAGATGCTGTATCCATCCTGGTTACTCAAACCTTCTATTCCTTTCTCTGGGAGTGAAAGAATGACATATGGTATTGGTAAACGCAGCAAACAAGATCTGAGGTAATTCACAGGTGCATCATGGGATAGGGACTTGGCCTTGAGCTAGTTGAAGACCTCGAGCTTTGCAATTGGCTGTATTGGAGCCGAGGAATCGGCTCCAAACCCATCCGTAAGAATGAAGGCGAGATGAACAACTCACATGGAACATTATGCTAAGTACATAACTTATTTTTATGGCTCCTAGCATTGAGCAGTAACTACCTTTAGGTTCCTTTGGGTTACATTTGTTAAGTTGGTAGCTTTGTCATTTTGGCATTTGTCTAAAAAGAGGGTTGTACCCCCTTTACAGATTTAGCTGTGCTAGCTTGGGATTTAACTTCACAGCACAGTGTCACTCTACAGGCATCCTGCCTTCCTTCAGAACAAAATTGTTTGGCAGACAAGTTAAGCAGGACCAGGCAGACCCTCATGAATGGAAACTAGATCAGGGGTCTTACAAGTTTTGATCCATCTATGGGGAGTTCCTCAAGTAGACCTTTTTGCCTATTCTCTAAGCAATTAACTGACAAGTTTGTGTTCCAGAACTCCAGTCATGAAGGTTTGGAAGACAGGTGCCTTTTCCTTGGACAGGAATGTTCAACATACTTTTCTACCCTTTCCACTAATATCCAGTATACTTCTGAAAACTGAGAAGAAATTCCCCAAGGTCATTGTGGTAACTTCTTGTTCGTCCTTCTTTTGGAAATGGCAAGGGACAATTACCACAAGCTTCCTCACAGACTAGTACAGAGGTGTTTGATACACCCCAACATCAATCATCTTCAGTTGACTGCCTGGATTATAGGGTCTTAATTCCTTTTAGGCATCTGTTTACTGAGAATGTGCAGCAGGTACTAGTGGCAACAAGAAAGCCTGCTACTGGAAAATCATATATTAGCAAATGGAAACGTTTTCCTAGCCGGTGCCAAGAACATAAACAGCACCCATTCAGGGCTAGTTTTGTGGTTAAAATATTTCTTGAGAGTTGTTATCCTGTGTCCTTTCTTATTCCTCTTATCAAGATTCATTTATCTGCCATTTCAGCATGTCTGCCTGTGGCTCTTCCTCTTTCAATGCATTCTTATAGCAAAATGTTTTTTTTTTTTTTTTTGTGTGTGTGTAAGGAGTTTTGCATGAGAGGCCTCCAAGTAAACTGATACCGCCTTGGGATCATAATTTTGTGTTAGAAAAGCTAGCACTTGCTCCATTTGAACCAGCTAACCTGTCTGACTTGAGGTTTTTAACATGGAACAGTTTCACTCATTGCTGTGACATTTACAAGAAGAGTATCCAAGTTACAATCTCTTATGGTGAGTCAAGCTTATCTCATTTTCCACGGTGACAGGGTTTCTTTGAGGAAATAATCCTTCTTTTATGCCTAAAGTGGTATCCAAGTTTACTTTAATACAAACCATCCATCTTCCTGTTATCATTCCTGAAACTGAAAATGAGGGAGAATGGATTCTCCATACCTTGGATGTTCACAGACAACTCTGGTACTGTCCTGGCAGACCTAAATCTTTCAGATCTTCTGATTAGTTGTTAATTTCTTGGGAAGGTGAGGAGGGGGGACAACCTGTGTGATAAGACTGTTTCCAATTGGCTGTCTAAGGCTATTAACTTTTGTTGTACTCACTATAACAAAAGTATTCCAGGCAGGGTCAATACCCATTCTACCAGGGCCTTGGCATCATCACTGGCTTTTTGGAAAGTGTTGGAGTCTAGAAGTATTCTAGAAGCAGCAACTTGGTCCTATGTGCATACTTTTAAAAGCACTGTAAACTTGATTCCTTCTGTAGGGGGCTATTCCGACTCTTCTTCCACCTCCCAAAAGTAGTAAGCTAGGGTAATTTACCCATATAGCTAATACTACTGCAGCAGTGATCAATATGGTGAACATAGTACAGTTGTGTAAATAAACTTACCAAAACAGTAAATAACCACACTCTCCCACCATCCTCCTTGTTTCTTGTTGTTTTTTTTTTTTTTTAATGCCAGGGTGTGGTAATTTATTTTTTGTTGTTCTTAGTCCTTTCAGGGCTCAGCCTCCATCTCTCTGTTGGGTGGAAAGGTCTGAAGGGATTGGGGTCCAAATTTGTCTTTTAGTCAGCTATGTTCGAGCTGCCTGACTTTTTGGTTGCATGGAAGGTGCCCTAAAGCTTTGGAAGCTAGCTGGCTGTTATATCCTTGGCTAGATATAACCCAAACAGCTAAGGCTACTCAGCAGTGATCATTTGAACATTTGCTGTTATGGTAGGTTTACTTACACAGCTGTACTTTCTTTTTTCAGTACAAGAAAACCATACCTTTTTTTTCTATAATCAGACACCAATAAAGTTTAATGGATGGGAGAAAGTTTGTAGAGTTCTGCTGACTTATCTGTTAGGTTTTTGAATTTGCATTGTATACATGGTGACATTCCAGAGTTCATTCTCTGTCATATTCAAGAATGAATCAGACTATCTGAAGGGAGCAAAGATGTAATTTAAAAAAACAACTGCTACTTTGGGTACGATAGGAATATACATTCCCAAATGTGCTTATGATTTTGTGGAACATCCACCTCAGTTGAGGTTTTTAGAAGACACACCTAGTTAAAAAGTCAGCGTTTCCTAGAGGATGTTGAATGACATTTTCTTGATACCTGTCTTCATCTCTACTGATATCTTACTGAGCAAGCATGATGATGATATTTTAACGAATTAGAAAGGAAACGGAAAACTAGAACTGCTGTAATATAAATGTTTCCTGCACTTACACAGCAATATTGAGAAACTTTCCAAGTGGTAAAAAACCCTTTTATGCAAATCTCTTCACAAAAAAACCCTCCAGAGATAATTACCCCTTCCTCCACCTCTTCATAAAAAGGATGCTATCAGCAGGAGAGAGATTCTGGTGACTCATACCATGTTTCCTTCTCTTACTACTTTCCCACTACACCTAGGAGAAAGCTTTTAACAACAGCTAACAAACTCCCTTGCTTTTACTTCATACAAGTGATGTCTTAAAATAATTTGCTGAAGTTACTCAATGGAATTGCAATACATTCCATGGTATACCTCAATTTCACTGGCTTCTTTTCAGCAAGTGCAGCATGCATTGACTTTAATGCAACAGCTGTCACAAAAGAAAGGGTACCAGTCCATTAGAAGGAGATATATTTTTATTCCAGATTATGCATGTATATATATATATAAATATATATATATATATATATATATATATATATATATATATATATATATATATATATATATATATATATATATATATACATATATATACATATATATATATATATATATATATATACACATCATGTTCCAAGTTTCTCAATCCCCTCTGTGGACCAGTAGGATGTAGATGTCATTGGATGGCCCATACTTTACTTTTGTTGGGTCTACACACTGAAAGAGCTGTGAGCAGGATTTGGTCTCTACAGAGCTCTTGGAGCATGCCTAGACTATTCTCCTGAAAGGGTCCCTAACACCTTGTGTGTTTTAGCAAAAGGCAAAGGGCTTTTTACTCCCTTTTCTGTATGGTTCTATATAGAGCTTGAGAGACTTGTGGCTGTGTTAAACTGTTGCATTAAGCTTCTGGTACAGGGCCTGATTTAAAAAGACAGACCAGTAGTTCATTGTGTATAACTGCTGGTGTGACCTTTTAAATGCAGAGGTATGGTAACTGAATAAAATGTTGAAGAAAAAAATCCGTGGTATCCCCTCGAAGTCTCAGAAAACACAGTATGCAGCTTAAACTAGGTCAAAAACACATGAAGAAACTTTGCAGTGTGCAGGGTGTGATGTTCATTTCCTGAATTATGTTAAGCACCTAGTTCATTATAAATGTATTAATTAACTAGATGCTTGACATAATTCAGGAAGTGAACATCACACTTTCCACACTGTAGTTTCTCATGGTTTACATAAAATATTGACACAACTTTGTCAGCTGCTATTACGAGTTATAGAAAGCTTCCTTTCTTTGATAACTGTGATCTAAATAGGACGTGCTTTGAGAAGTGAGCCACTTGTATTATGTCTAACAAATGTGTGTGCTTGATATCACACATTTGTACTGTTCTGCTGGTTTCCACCGTACGTTTGAAACAGCTCTTAACAGTCCAAACACAGGATGTGTGTGCTGTTAGGTTCTAATGAAGGAAAGCGCACAAATCTGAGATGCATGGTATTTTGCAGTATAAGACTTCTTGCTGATAATTTGTTAAAAGCAACACTTAGCTGTGGCATTATTACTAATACAATGCAGTTGACAAGTAATCAGCATTTTGAATGGACTCAAGTTCAAGTTTATTTAATTGCTTCAACCCAGGAACTGTATAAATCCAGTAACAGATAAGATAAAAGTACTTACATATATTAATAAGAAAAAGTGTATAAAAAGACAAAACACTACAAACTAAAATTATGGGAAAAAATAGTTGTAAGCAAGAACAAACAGATGCAATTTTAAGATCATTTTAAAGGCTGCAAGTGTGAGTGAGTCTCAAAGCCACCTGGGGAGAAGATTCCGTAGGAAAGAGCCCTGGTAAAGGAACAGCAGCCAGAGGTGTCAAGGTTATAACATGGTGCAACAAGGAGGTCCTTTGAAACTGAATCAGGTATCCGCCTGGGATTGCAAAATAAAGTGAGACTTTTTTTCTAAAAATGTTTGGAAAATGTCTGGAAGTAAGAGACAACTGCCCAACAACAATATTCCTGCATATCTTTGAGACTTGTTTACCAAAAGTTGACCTTGCAGCTGCATTTCAATGCTATGCAGGACCAAGTATTTTCCTCGTTGGCTAATCCATATGTAGTGTTTGCCAATCCTAGGTGTTTTTATGTAGTCACATTACATTACCTTTTTACATGTACTTACAATTATTTATTTACTCTTTACTGTACATGTACTGTTAAGAATTGTACCAGTCAGCAGGCTGTCTTCCTATAAAATGGTCAATGCAGTAAAAATACTTAAGAAAATCAGTGTGAAAATTGCTAAGAAACTCAGAAGAAGCATTTTAGAAAGGCATGTGAAATCATACAGGAAGATTATTAGTAGAACTGTTGTTGAAGCCATGCAGAGAGTTGAGTTTTATGAAGATTCCACAGGAAAACTGAACGTTGTTTTGTTAAAACAGGCATTTTAGAATTAGAGAGACTTTAAGAAAAATATCAGAATGATATATTTGAGGAAGATGGTCAAGACCATATTCATTTGCAACAAGAAAATAGGCAGAACTTTATGAATGTTCATTAGCCAATGTGCGTGTGTGTTTATCTCTATTTAAACTGTCATCACTGTCTGGAATCCACACTGGAAGTTCCTTTGGGTTTAACATGTTTTGCTTTCAGTATAAGGCATTGTGGTTTGGCCTTTCCTGCACCCGCAAAGCTCCTCACCATTGTGGAGTAGACTTTGCAGGACAGAGAACTTCTTGGGTTCCCATATTTTGTTTTGACTGAAACGTAATGGACCCCATCAAGGGGCATTCTCATTTTTCTTGACTTTGGCACTCCCATAATTGCAGACCTTGGAGTCTGTCAACTGTAAGAAGTACTTGCATAGTCCTAGCTCAGAACTGTCTTCATTAGGGCAGAGTTGGACAGTCTTAACTGTCTGCGAATACTCATCATTAGATCACTGTTGCAGTAATGCTGACAACTGGGACATATCTTTTCAATTATGCTATACATCTGGTCAGTATACCAAAGCCTAGGTGCTCCTTCTTTAACGTGCCATACATCCAGTCTTAGAAGTAGGCATGAGGCGTACATCCTGATACGTAAGGGAAGTCTAGTGTGAAGAGTAAGATGTTGTCTATAGCACTGTCAGTCATTCGAAAGGATTCAGTTTCCCATTTCATATTTGTTTAGAGGAAATTTGTTCATATGGTCTAACAAAGGGAAATCCAGCTGGGGTTCATAGGTAGGCACTAGGCTATCTGCCCAAGGGCATTTATAAGCCTAGCCAGAGTGTGTCAGCTTTCGCCGCCCCATTAATTAATTAACTGATCCTCTGTCAAGCAGAGCCAATGAAGTGATCCCAGAGGTGTATTTTCTGTTACCCATCCACTCGTCAAGGTTTCTCTTGAATGTTAGTGAGGGGCTCTGCCTGATGTAATTTGGAATTTTGTTCCAAAGCATGGGGAGTCTCTGTGACAGCAATCTATCCCTCCAGCATGTTCTATTTATTGTTGTGGTGAGGTTTAGCTAACTAGAATGCGTGGCTCGCAATGACTTGGATTTCTTTAGGTGGAGCATGTCCATCAATTCTGAGTTGGACATGGCTTTGTAAGTCAGGCAGAGATCACCTCTGAGTAAGCGATATGCCACTGAGTACAGCCGGATTTTTTTCAGTTGGGCTGCATAGGACATATGTTTGAGACCAGTAATCCTCTTGGTGAGGTACTTTTGTGGTCTTTCCAGCTGTTGGAAGTGTCTTGTGAGGTACATCTCAAATGGGGCATTGTACTCTATGATGGGTCTAATGAGTGACGAGTAGAGGGGCACTATAACCTCTTTATTTCTAGATGCGAACCCTTTAGTAATTAGATGGGCTACATAGAAGGATTTCCTAACTACTTTGGCAATATGATTGTGAAAGGAGAGATTACTATCTACCTGGGTCCCCAGATCTCTTATTACCTCTTCTGTATTAAGGGGGCTGCCACCTATGTGGTAATTTGTGGGTGTTTTGTTTTTCCCAAACGGGATGCCTATGCATTTTTTGGCATTTAGTTTGAGGCCATGACTTTGACACCAGATGTCCGTCTCAGTAAGGCCCTTTTGGAGGATGTCCGTGTCAGCCGGAGAGTCAGTTATAGCTCCCAGTTTGCAGTCATCAGCGAACTTGGTTAGCCATAGTCCTCCTGTGTTTGCATGTACTTCTGAGAAGTATATGCTGAACAGTAGGGGTCCCAGGACCGAGTCTTGTGGGACACCACTTGTGACTGGTTTAGAGTCGGACCTGGAGCCTGCTATTCTTACCGTGCAAGTTCTGTCTGTAAGCCAGTTGGCAACCCATCTCATGATGTAGGGGTTTATGTTCAGGCTGGTGAGTTTTTCTGTAATACCCAAGTTGGGAATGGTGTTGAAAGCCTTTGCAAGGTCAAGGTAGACTGCATGAACCACCTTTCCCTCATCTATGGCCTTGGTGACTGTCTCGAAGAAGTTCACCAGGTTTAGTAGACATGATCTGCCCTTAACAAAGCCGGACTGGGTCGGGTCAAGTGTTTGTAGGGTCCCAATGTCTTTGTTAATGATTTCCATGATGATGTGCTCCATAGCCGTGCAGACCAGGCTAGTCAGGCTTATGGGGCGATAGTTACCAGGGTCAGTTGTGGCCCCTCCTTTGTGGAGAGCAATAACTGTTGCTGTGCGCCATTCTATAGGCACGTAGCATGTGGAGAGGCTGAGGTTGAACAGCGTGTTTAGATGGGGGGCTAGTTCATTCTGTAGTTCGTGCAAGACTCAGTCTGGGACACCATCTGGTCCCATTGACGCTATGTTTTTGGCTTTTGAAAGGGCTGTTTTCACCTGTGCATCTGTGATTTTTGGGACACTACACTTTTCTGGTATTGTTGTGGGCCCTTTTGGAGGTGATAGGGGAGTGAAGTTTGCACTGTATCTGCCAGGAAGTTGGCGATATCAGTAGGTTCGGTATATTTTGTGCTATTTTGCACTAGTTCAGTGCATATCTGTGAGTTGCCACTTAGATTCTTAACATAGCTAAAGAAGGCTTTGTAGTTATCTTTTGAATCCTTGGCTGTTTTTTCTTTCGAAGTTAGCCTTGGCTGATTTCATGAGGGTCCTCAGTTTTTTACTGATACTGATCAGGGATGTCTTTCCTTCTTGGGATTTGCTTTTTTTCTGAACTAGTTTCCTCCTTCTGTTGTATAGCCTGTTTTTGCAGGGGTCCACCAAACTGGTTTCCTTCTCTTAGAGGAGTGAGTCTTGGTTTTGCTAGGGATGGCACAATCCATGCATCCTTGTAGGTGCTCATTGAGTGCATTTGTAAAGGTTTCTGCATCTTGGGCAGCGTTATCCTTTAGCTTGGGGGCTGTGAAACTTAGCACCTCTGTCTTAGGTAAGGTGAAGGTTGCTTTGGAAAAGTTTTTTTACTGTGGTTTTCTTAGTTTGGGGGTGGTGGTGGGGTGTGGACATCGAGTGATTAGTTTATGGTCTGATCTAACCAGTGATGGGTTGACCTCCGGTGTGGAACACCTGTCGCCAATGTTGGTGATGACCAGGTCCAATGCGTTTTCACCTCTGGTAGGGGAGTTTACCAACTGATCCAAGGCGTTTGAGTTGATAAATTCCAGGAGGTGCTGGGCCTGGGAATTTGTGCTCGAGTAGTTTTCCCAGTGAATAGTAGGGTAATTGAAATTGCCCGATATCAGGGTGTTTGGTAGGACCTTCATATTTTCCAGTGTCTCCAGAAAGGTGGAGTGGTGGTCCTGGGTCATGGAGGGTGATCCGTAGCAGGCCATAATTTGCATTGCAGATTTGCCTGATGTTAATTGCACATGGATGATCTCAGAGGTATCATGCTGTGCCACTAACCTGGAGGTGTAGGTATCCTTGATGAATATGGATATACCTCCCTCCTTTTGTGTTTCGGTCTGTGTTCTGTGGCCGAAACATGTGGTATGAGTTGTAGCCCGGTAGTGCTGGGGTGCTCTCTGGAGGCTTGAACAAGGTTTCAGTTACTGCACAGATGTCGACATTCTCCATACTGAGGAGTGCTTCGAGCACATGCATTTTGAGATTTAAACTCCTGGCGTTGAGTAGCATAACCCTCAGTTTTTTGTTAATTGTGCTGTTTACAGGGGTGGGTTTGACTTTTGAGCCTTGCCTAAAAAAGGCACTATGGGGGCAGCAAGAGCCTTGGCCAGTATTCAAAAGCCTAGGGGTGACAGGTGCAAGCCATCTCTTGTAAAGCAACGTGGCTTGTTGAGCATGTTGTCCCAGGCTGACAGACACTGGATCCCCTTTGAATGACACCAGAAGCTTAGCCAATTGTTGAAATTGATCATTTTTTTCTTTATACTGAGGTGTCATTCTTGGTGAGGGCAGGATGCTACTCAGAGTCAGGGTCATACCAGCTTGGGCTACATGATCAGAGAGCTCTTCCATGTCTCTCTTCATGTAGTACAGGGAGGTACGTCTCAGGTCATTCACACCAACATGAACAATGACAGTCATATTTGTACTTGTTCTGGAGTGACCTGAGTGCTTGTGTTATGTGACTGATTCTGGCTCCTGACAGGCAGCTAACAGTAACCTTCTGCTTGTCCAGCCTAGTGAGTGGGACGTCAGTGTGCCTGACTATAGAGTCACCTATTACTAGTGTGTTAGGTATGTTATTTCGCCTTAAGGGCTGTGATTGTGCGGCACACTAATTTTGTGTTTTATGTGTTGTCTGGTTTGTGACAGGAAGTGCAGGTTGTTTGGGTGTCTGCTTTGGAGGTCTCTGATGCTTTTGCAGGTTTTTATTTAGAGCCTCCGAGTACGATTTTGTGTATTTATGTGTATTTTTTGCCAGTGCTGTTTTAGTAGGTCTGTGTGCGGCTGGAGTTGTGGTGCAAGTGTAAACTTTCTCCTCTTAACAAACTTAAACTGAGTTTAAACTGTAGAAAAAACAAAAACCCACCGGACAACTTTGTAGATGAAAATAAATCACTTGATGCGTTTAAATCCAACCTCGTATATTTATTTTAAGCACAACACACAGGCTTTTCATCAGTAACACAACCAACTTCCTCAGAAAGAGAAACAGCGTCACACATTCAGAACCTCTATTCATAATAAAATAACGTAGTCACATGTTCTTCAAGGTCTGTGAGACCACGTTGAAACCCCCTGAGACATTACTGAACAAATAAAGACTAATCCACTCTCTCTACTGGAAAAAGAGGGCTACAACTTGGGTAGTCATTGATTTGCCCAGTAGTGAAACTGTTGATCCCCTGGTGGTTCTAATTAAAAACTTTTAATAAACAAACTTACAATATATTACCATAATAGTCATATAAAAACATAAGCCGCTGTCTGCTTAAAATACAAGCAGTCTTAGCATAATAATTAAAATCAAACGCAGAACATAAATCGACTTTTGCCTTATATTGTTCCTGAATAAACTGTTAATTCTATGATAGAGATCTAAACCACTGTCAGCCAACCATACAAGAGTCAGTACAGTATAAACTACTAACCAAACACAGTACATTGAAAAAACCTAAACATTCAACAGAAAAGACGAACAAGTGTAAACATCTATTAGCTGCTCATTAAAAAATACATCAGAAGTGAACTTATACAATGCGATTATTATTCTAAGACTGCTTGTATTTTAAGCCGACTCACTCTCAGTCACTGTCACACTATTAATACATAATTCTGAAAACTCCTAACCCACACCCCGCGAACCCTTAAATCTCCCCGCGCCAAAAAAAAAAAAGTTGCCAGGAAGAAAAAATTATTAATATTATAAACTAACAAGTGAATTGACAATCATGTACTACCTCATGACTAACCAACATATAAAAGATGTGTGCATTTAAACACTGATGCAACTACAGAGTATCGTCATTTGTTCAACCTCTTGAGTTTTAATAGGCATGTTATACATGACATGCCATTTATGCCAGGAGAGCGACAGGCATCTAACCTAAGTTGCCATGTCAATTGTCTACTGTACAGAATGAGGGACACTGGACTTCCCCTACCATCTGACTGCACTTGGTCTATAACTGAAAACACAAATTCATGTTTGGGGTTCTCCGCTATATGTTTTGCCAAGGCGTTCTCCAACTTGCCCTTCCTTATAGCGTACAGATGTTCGTATGTGCGCTATTGTAATTTCCTCTGTTTTACCGACATGGAAGGCCGGGCAGAGGGAACACTTGACTAAATAAAACTACTTTGGTACTGGTACACTTGTACCTACCTAATATATTATATTTGGTACCTCTTATTTCAAATTTAGAGCCCGTCTTAATGTTACTACGATAACGGCACATACTGCACTTGTACATGCCGTCCCTACTGTTGTGGACCCTGAATTTTTTTCTCTAGTATACTTTTGAGATTGTGGCCCCTTTTAGACACAATCCTTGGAAATTCCATCAATTTCTTCTGGATAAAATCATCCTGTATGACCAAGTTCCAGTTTTTCAAAATAATGGAAATTATCTCCTTTCCATCCATATACTGTATGTTAATATAAAACTGTTAGACATTGAAGCTCCCAAATCTAGTTTAACTTCATGATTTTCCCGGGGTGTACTAGTTTGATTAAGTATAGGTGAGTAAAAACCCTTTCCCTCTTCCTCTGTACTTCTCTCGAGAGATCATTAATAAGATCCTCGGGGTAACCTCTATTGAGGAAAAGACTCCCCATAAAAATGCATTCTTCCAAGAAGTCACTGTCTCTAGACACCATTCTAGTAGCTCTGACTAGTTGTCTTTTGATAATAGCCTTTTCTGTGAGAAAATAAAAAAAATGATCTAAACTTTCACAGGTACAGGTTTAATTATGACCGTTCTTTCAACAGTATAGAATAGATCAACACATTTCTAAACTTACATCAACAAAAATTAAAAAGTTACAAAGGGATGTTAAAGCGTACAAAGAGGGTTTGGCCTACCCGAAACACCCTTTGTCCCAAGAAAACTTTTTGTCTACCGGAACACGGCAGACAGATGGTCCTAATACTGCTGGCTCGGTAATTGGAATGAGGTCCAGCAGGTTGGAGAATCTCCCTGTAGATTCTATTGATGCAATTGAACAGGTCAGACATAGTGAATGGTTGGCTGCTCATCACAAGTCAAACAATTCCAATGAGGAGGGTGAGGGTCCAAATTTTCAGGATCCAGCCTCGTCTCTACCTACCAATCAGGGCCTGAAACCCAACAACCGGTCAAAGAACAGGAGAAATTAGCCCAGTTCTATTCAAACATTGGCCAAACAGATGCAAGTGCATGCAACATTATCTCCAACATTGGCCTGGACTTTAGAATATACAATTTCTCTGACTTTATGTTCGCAAATGATTTAGTGGAACTTTTGGCCAGAGGATTCTCCTTTGTCCCTTCCAAGAGAGCTGATTTGGCTAAATCTATAATTGATCTGAAATTATTTGTCAGGAAACAGAAACTTCAGTTATTGCTGGGCAACCTGGCTAGAGACAAAGGTGACTTTTTTGTGTCTAGTACGTATAACCCACCATTACACCCTTCCTTAAATCATTTTGAACAAATAAGTGAATTAGACATTCATCATGTTTTAAGCTAACCTCTTTCAAAGCAAATATGCAAATTTAACATTAGTAAAGAGGAGAGGTCATTATCAGGGTTGCCACCTTTTCAGCGGGCCAAAGTGGGACATGGGGGTGTGGCCAATGATACTAGCCACACCCTCTACCATGACATCACCACATGAGTGGTGAAGGAGATGCTGTTATGGATATGACGGATGGCTGCTGGAGTGGCTAGCTAGCTGGCTGCTGGAGTGGCTGGTTGGCTGGCTGCTGAAGTGGCTAGCTGGCCGGCTGCTGGAGTGACTAGCTGACTGGCTGGCCGGTTACTGGAGTGGCTAGCTGGTTGGTGGGAGTAGCAGCTGGCTGGATGAATGACTGGATGGATGGATGACTGAATGGATGGCTGGCTGAATGGATGGCTGGCTGGTTGAATGAATGGATGGCTGGCTTGCTGGAAGAATGGCTGGCTGTGTGGATGGCTGGATGGATGTCTGGATGGCTGGCTGGCTGCATGAATGGATGGCTGGCTACATGAATGGTTGGCTGGCTGGTTGAATGAATGGATGGCTGGCTGGCTTAATGGAAGAATGGCTGGCTGGCTGCATGAAGGGATGCATGGCTGACTTGCTGGCTGGCTGCATGAATGGATGGCTGGCTGGCTGCATGAATGGATGGCTGGCTGGCTGCATGAATGGATGGCTGGCTGGCTGCATGAATGGATGGCTGGCTGGCTGGTTGGAAGAATGGCTGGTTGAATGAATGGATGGCTGGCTGGTTGAATGGATGGATGGATGGATGGCTGGCTGAATGGATGGATGGATGGATGGCTGGCTGGTTGAATGAATGGATGGCTGGCTGGATGAATGGATGGATGGCTGGCTGGATGAATAGATGGCTGGCTGGCTGGTTGGAAGAATGGATGGATGGCTGATTGGCTCGTTAGAAAAAAAAAATCTCGTTTTTTTTTTTTTTTTTTTTTGCGGCTGTAGAAGCGCTTAAAACAAAGTGCTCCTACAGCCACGATCTTTACAGGGCCCCAATCCCCATCCCTTTCTTGAATTGCAGCCAATTGCTGCATGAATTACAGCACCCGGACCTAACAGGCAGCAGCTTTGCCTGCAGGTCCGGGTTGGTGACATAACTGAATTGCCGCTGAAAAGCCGGAAGTAATTGTGGCTTTTCCATGGCAATTCAGTGCGATTGAAAAGTGGGACTTTTCAAGTCCCAATACTTTCCACAGCGGGCAACAGGATGAGGCAGCTCAACCCATGAGTGTCCCGCTGACAACGGGACGGGGTGGCAACCTTAGTAATTATTAGATTCTTTAAATTGTTCTTCAGTTAGGGTCATGCAACCAGATAAGGGTAGAGGTTTGGTAGTGATGAACGAGTCAGATTACATCAGGAGAATGGAAGACATCCTAACTTCTGAGACATACAAGGAGGTGTCTAGGAATGAATTAAATATAGGTACGTCCAAGGTGTCTTCTTACTTCAATAATATGTTTATCCATGGAACTATAGATCTGGATTTATTAAACTTTGTATCTTTACCAGCCCCCCGAATTCCCATTATATTTGGCTCCCCTAAGATTCACAAAAATCCTGTAGACCCACCCATGCGTCCTTTGGTCAGTGCTAAGGGTAGCATCACCTATGCCAGTGCCAAGGAGGTGGACACTGTTCTGAAGAAATATGTGGTGAGTGAGCCACAGATTTCTAAGGATTCTTGGTCTTTCCTATCCAGGGTAAACCCAAATACCTTATAGTGCGGATAGCCATTTTTTGACCATAGATGTGAAGGATTTGTATTCCTCCAGTCCACATTCAGTAGCTTTGGACTGGATTCCAGCCATTATGATCATAAAAAAAGGCTCCAGCCGAAGAAATACAACTGGTCAGTGAATTGCTCAACATAAATTTGTCTAGTAATTATCTGACATTTAATAACAGATATTTTCTCCAGTTGATAGGAGTTCCCATGGGGTCCCCATGTGGAGCTAGCATGGCCAATTTGGTCATGGCCTATTGGGAGAGAGAGTATATTCTGTATAATTCACTACTTCAAGACAAGGTATTGATGTACACACGTTTCCTGGATGATATATTTATCATCCTGAAAGGAGATGAGGAGGTAGCAAATTTGGTGTTAGAATTTTTAAATTCTTCTACAGAATTTCTCCAGTTTACCTCCAGTTTTGCCCTGGATAGGATAGCATATCTAGATGTGGACCTAATGAAAGACAAGGAAAATAGTTGCTATATAGCCAAGATATATCGGAAGGAATCTTTTTCTAACAGTTATGTACAGTTTAACAGTTGTTAACCCTTCTCACAGAAAAGGTTATTATCAAAGGACAACTAGTCAGAGCTGCTAG
Organism: Protopterus annectens; assembly: GCF_019279795.1. Lineage (NCBI taxonomy): Eukaryota > Metazoa > Chordata > Ceratodontiformes > Protopteridae > Protopterus > Protopterus annectens. The sequence continues at coordinate 898,104,117 of NC_056728.1, forward strand.
AATGGTGTCTAGAGACAGTGACTTCTTGGAAGAATGCATTTTTATGAGGAATCTTTTCCTCAATAGAGGTTACCCCGAGGATCTTATTAATGATCTCTCGAGAGAAGTACAGAGGAAGAGGGAAAATGGTTTTTACTCACCTATACTTAATCAAACTAGTACACCCCAGGAAGATCATGACATTAAACTAGATTTGGGAGCTTCATTGTCTAACAGTTTTATATTAACATACAGTATGTATGCAAAGGAGATAATTTCCATTATTTTGAAAAACTGGAACTTGGTCATACAGGATGATTTTATCTGGAAGAAATTGACGAAATATCCAAGGATTGTGTTTAAAAGGGGCCACAATCTTAAAAATATACTAGAGAAACAGTTCAGGGTTCACAACAGTAGGGACGGCATGTACAAGTGCAGTATGTGCCGTTATTGTAGTAACATTAAGACGGGCTCTAAATTTGAAATGAGGTACCAAATATAATATATTAGGTAGGTACAATTGTACCAGTACCCAAGTAGTTTATTTAGCCAAGTGTTCCATCTGCACGGCCTTCTATGTCGGTAAAACAGACAGGAAATTACAAGAGTGTATATACGAACATCTGTATGCTATAAGGAAGGGCAAGTTGAAGAACGCCTTGGCAAAACATATAGCGGAGAACCCCAAACATGAATTTCTGTTTTCAGTTATAGACCAAGTGCAGTCAGATGGTAGGGGAGGTCCAGTGTCCCTCATTCTGGAAAGTAGAGAATTGACATGGCAACTTAGGTTAGATGCCTGTCGTTCTCCTGGCATAAATGGCATGTCATCTATAACATGCCTATTAAAACTCAAGAGGTTGAACAACTAACGATACTCTGTAGTTGCATCAGTGTTTAAATGCACACATCTTTTATATGTTGGTTAGTCATGAGGTAGTACATGATAGTTTATAATATTAATAATTTTTTCTCCCTGGCAACTTTTTTTTTTTTGGCGCGGGGAGATTTAAGGGTTCGCGGGGTGTGGGTTAGGAGTTTTCAGAATTATGTATTAATAGTGTGACAGTGACTGAGAGTGAGTCGGCTTAAAATGCAAGCAGTCTTAGCATAATAATAGCATTGTATAAGTTCACTTCTGACGTATTTTTTAATGAGCAGCCAATAGATGTTTACACTTGTTCGTCTTTTCTGTTGAATGTTTAGGTTTTTTTCAAAGTACTGTGTTTGGTTAGTAGTTTATACTGTACCGACTCTTGTATGGTTGGCTGACAGTGGTTTGGATCTCTATCATAGAATTAACAGTTTATTCAGGAACAATGCAAGGCAAAAGCCGATTTATGTTCTGCATTTGATTTTAATTATTATGCTAAGACTGCTTGTATTTTAAGCCAACAGCAGCTTATGTTTTTATTTCATAAGCATGTTTTTATATGACTATTATGGTAATATATTGTAAGTTTGTTTATTAAAAGTTTTTAATTAGAACCACCGGGGGATCAACAATTTCACAGGAGCAATAATGGGCAATTCAATGACTGTTCAAGTTGTAGCCCTCTATTTTCAGTAGAGAAAGTGGATTAGTCTTTATTTGATCAGTAATGTCTCAGGGGGTTTCAATGTGGTCTCGCAGACCTTGAAGAACATGTGACTACTTTGTTTTGTTATGAATAGAAGTTCTGATTGTGTGACGCTGTTTCCGTTTCTGAGGAAGTTGGCTGTGTTACTGAAGAAAAACCTGTGTGTTGTGCTTAAAATAAATATACGAGGTTGGATTTAAACGAATCGAGTAATTTATTTTCATCTACAAAGTTGCCTGGTGGGTTTTTGGAGCGTATCCACCTTTTTGAACTTTCTCCACTTGATTGACTGTTCCAGTCTTGGGTGGAGACAGCTCAGCTTCCAGTTTGGCTGTGTAATTGCATCTCTCGCATATGTTAGTGTTTTGTGGTAGAAGGAGAGGGTTGTCTGTGTACATGAGGCAGTTGTAACATTGCCTCAGGATACCCAGATTCACCAGCTGGACTGGAGAGTGCACCAGAAGTTGCCCTTTGCTCATGCCTGAATAGTAGGGTGAGCTGCTTAGTCACTTGGTTGGTGAGGGGTGAATAAAGAGGCTTGCTTGGGCAATCAGTGTCAGGGTATTTTAGTGCTTGCTATTAGGTCTGAGCAAGTGCCGGGCTGTCAGATGCTTTTTGAGTGCTTAGGTTGAGAGTTAGACTAGTTTCAAGGGAAAAACTGAAGAGGAGACTTAGTGGAGCCGGGAATAATTTAACTGTAGCTAACCGGCACTGCCCGGTGCGCAAAACCATGCAAACGCATTTTTTTATATTAGTGAAATGAAAGAGAGAGAAATTAGCCCCAAATGGCCAACAAACTACTAACTTCTGGACTGAAACCACTCCTCCAGGGACAGATAGGTTGCTCAAAGTCCCCCCCTTACAGGTGAACAGAGTAACTTCCTTCTATCCAAGTAAGGTATGGGCAACTCAGAAACTAGTATCACAGCCCTGAATTCAACACTAGCCTGAAAACTGGACTATACTAGTTTAGAAAGGCGGGAAACAATGATTTTTTTTGTTTTATTTGAAAAGATAAGGCAAAAACAGTAAAAAATACACTTAAAACAGCTTTAGACGACTACAAACGATCAGAAAAGGCTATCACACTTTAGTGTGTAGCCTACAACAGTTAAACAAATTATTAAAACAAAAAGCAACGTTTTAAAAGTGCAGGCAGTCAAATAAGTACAGTATGTGAAATAAACAAGCTTTTAAATCACAATAAATGCTGGAAAATCTGCGTTTAGGCTGAAAACAGTTAAGTACAGCCAGAAAGTAAAGAAAACTGATACTTAATCACTCCAAAGTCTCTCTCCTAAGCTTAGAAGGCTTGTATCTGTTTAAGGCTTTCTAGTGCTACCCAGAAGGTTAGTTACAGGAAAGATGGGAAACAAGCGCAGATGTGGTAAACCAGAAAGTTGAAAGAGACAGACAAACTGTCCAAATGGTCAATAAACTACATTTTCTGGGCCAAGAACCTCTCCTCTCGTGGTCGACTGGCTACCTAGTGCTTACCACTCCCACTGATAAGCTAGAAGGCTTTCCTGCAACACAGAAAGGCTTGCAGGGCTCAGAAGCTTACCAACAGTCCTGGATACAGCAACTCTGTATCTGGACTAGGCTAGTTACAGGAAAGTTGGGAAACAAGTGCAAGTGCGGCTTTTAAACCAGAACGTTGAAAGAGATGAAAAAAAACTGCCCAGACGGCCAATAGCTACAATTTTAATATACAATATGCAGATTCCGTACAAAGATGAACATTCTCAGTGTCTTTTTTGCTTAGAGCCAGAACATAATGTCATGGACTGTTCTATTTGTCAGGCTTTCCACCTTTCTGGTTTTCTACAAGGATATAATTACCCATAGAACTAAACCATCCTTTATGCCTAAAGTGGTCAATGAAGTGTCTCTGAACCAAGCAATTAATTCGCCATCATTTTATCTAACCCCCAAATTTTAGGGGGAGTAATCTTCCATTTGCTAGATGTCCACAGACAGCTAAGTTTTTATTTGGATAAAACTAAAGAAATTAGAAAATCTGATCAATTTTTCATTTCCTTTGAAGGTAAAAAGCAAGATATATCCCAAACCATTTCTAGATGGATATCCCTTGCCCATCTCCTTTTGTTATTCCTTCCATCTTAAATGTCTTCTAGGTAGTCCTGATGTGGGCTGCAGTGTCTTCAGATACTTTTTACAAGTGGCTTAGCTCCAAATCCAAGGTAGAGCCAGCTACTTGGTTTTCCATTCACACTTTCTCAAACTCTTGCAAGGTTGTATTTTCTACAGCCAAAACTGGATTTGCCAAATCCATACTTCAAGGATTACTGGTGTCTGGTATCTCTCTTTCCTCCATCCCAGTCTACCTAAAATTTGCCAGTTGTCCCATATGTTAGCATTACTACAACAGAGATTTAATGAGGAACATAGTACATTTGTGTAAGAACTTACAGTAGCAATAGAGATTCAAATAGATCACCATTGCAGTTTTCTTTTGAACAAAGTTATCCTTTATTTCCCCTTTTATTCCTACCCAAGTCTCTCTTCTGCATATTAAACCTCAAGTGTTCCCCGGACGACGATAGTGAGGAATTTTGCACACATCTCTTATGTAGCACCTAGTCTTCATGCCAAGGTCTAAGATTAGACATATGATGCATGAGGAAGGAGTGCCTAAATTTCTGGCCAGACATATGGTGTCTTTGGTAGGATTCATCCCATTTGTCAACATTAATACAATAGTGATGTTCCCTGTGCATGTTGGTTCTTATGGCAGCCATAATCTTCACAGTTTTCATACCCTGAGGATGCAAGTGTTGCACTGGTCTGTGAGGCGCCACTGATTACAAAGCTATCTTTCTGTTACAGACATTTTGTTAATGTCAGACTCATGGCGCTAAGTTCTATTGTGGTAAACATTTCTTGGCATGCCAAATGTGGGAATTCTTACACCAGGAGGTGTCGTGGGTCCTGATAGACACTTTGCTGGCAAGGTGGAGAACTGATCTGAATTTTTCTCAGCTTGGTGTAAGATGATCCCCACCCCTAAAGAAGTGTTGTCTTGACACCAGCTGGAGGTACAGCCAGTGTTCCTTAAAAGCTGAAGAGGGGAAACTTAGACTAGAGTACTTCCTGTTTTGGTTAGGGAACCAGGTCGTGATTTGGCACATGAGCAGGTGTTGATAGAAGACACTCCCACAGACTATGCAGACTGGTGATAATGTTCTAACAGTAGGGCATAGACAGGGGCTTCACATACAACTGTTTATATCCCTTGGGATGTGAACTCTGTAGTAGTTTCCCTCATCTGCAGTTCCATCCCTTTCTTGGAGCTAAGGATAAAGGAATCCTGTCTGGCCAAGGCTGGGAGTGAACTACCTTGGAAAATGACAATCTGATGCTTTTAATCTTCATTCATTCATTACTGATTGTTGTCGGTGCCATCCTTTGAACCGATTCAGCCTTTTACAAGCTCACGGCAGCCAAAAACACTTTTTGTTAAGGAGAATATCGAATATGTGGTCTCTGAACATGATGAAATGGCTTGTCCATATTTGTATAACAACTAACCTATTGTTAATAATAAAGATGTAATGGCTAATAGGAATTGGTCTCTTATCTATATTACAAAATATAATAGGCGTGCATGGCAAATAAAGAATATTATAGAGAAAAATTGGACTATATTACACTTGTAATGAACTTTGTAAGATTATTACAGAAAGACCATGTTTTGTATGTAAAAAGGATAAAAACCTTAAGCAATTGCTGTGTTGCAAGGATTTTAAGTGTAATAGACGAAAACAAAACAGAGTGAATAAGAAACAGACTATTTCCTGCTATAACTGTAGCTTTTGTAAGTATATAAACACTGACGTAGAATTTATGCATCCAGTTTTAAAAAGAATTTTGTTTTCCAAACATTTGCTACTTGTCACATGGAAAATGTGGTTTACATTGCTAACTGTGGGAAATGTTCAGCCTTTTATGTAGGTAAAACAAATAATAAGCTAAAAGATAGGATAGCATCACATATGTCAGATATAAAGTAGAAAATTAGACGCAAATGCTTTTTATAAGCACATTCAATGTTACGGAAATGAACATTTCTTTACGTTTAGAGTGCTACAAAAGATCAACGTGAATCATAGGGGTGGGAATATTGTTACTGTCGCAGAAACAGTGGAATACAGAGGGATAAATCATTTTAAAGCAGATGACCCACCTATGTTAAATACAATAAATAGTATTAAACCTATACTTAAGTTAAAACATTCTATTATTTAATGCTGTATGAGAATTTTTATATTGTTCTTGTATTTTTTTTATGTTATGAGGTTTTATTGGTAATTAAAGGGTTAACTTTTTAGTGGATTAATTAGTTTCAATTGGTAGGCTGGCTGTGATTTTAAATTGTTATATAAATGCTGAACTGATGTTTTAAACTGTTGCATTGAGAAAGAGTCTTGTACTCGAAAGCTTTGCAGTGTTGCAGCTTATCGAATAAACTTGTTACTTTGTGAGATGAGGTTTACTGTTTTGTTTCATTTTTACCATATAGTCCATTTAGCCGGTTATCCCATTTTTGGATATTTTCGAAAATCAAAGAATCTCAGCCAGGGAATTCCTCAGAGCACTGGGATACATGGCAACTTGTATTCGCATGGTACACCTGGCCATGCTGCACATGAGGAAGCTGCAGTGGTACCTGAAAAGTGTGTGGTGCCAGAGCTCTCAATCTCTGGATGCCCAAATGCTCTTGATACCTTAAAAAAAAAGTCCAAAGCATACACTGTGAAGCAGTAGGAAACACAGTGTAAGTTTTGGACTTTTTTAGTTGTATTTTACACTGTGGTTACTTTTGTTTTCTTTATTTGTGGTACTCTTGATACCTTGCCTCAAGCAGGAGTTCACATGGTGGAATACAGGCTTGTATCCAAAGTCAGGGCCTACTCTTCAGACTCTTGCCCCAGGGCCAAATCCTCACCATAGTTGCCTCAGAGACCGCAATGGGGGCCCATACCCAAAACCTTCAAACTCAAGGATTATAGCCCACTCACCACAGAAATAGATACATAAATTGGAAAGAATGCTTGGCAGTACAAAATGGTTTACTGGCTTTCAAGGACAAATGGGATACCAGGGTTCGTAGTAGTACAATCAAACAAACACCACAGTCATGTGGTACATAAGCAGAGAGGCATGCATTCCTACCTCTTGTGTCACCTGACCAAGCAAACATGGGAGACAGCACAATTACTAGGCCTTCACCTCATGGCACAATATCTGCCGGATGAAAAGAATATCCTGGCAGACCACCTTAGCAGGAATCTGACCGGTCCATACAAATGGCATCTACATCAGGAAGTTTTCCAATCCGTAACACTGCAATGGGACGTCACACAGGTTGATGTATTTATCAGCAAGGACAACACTTACTGAAGAATTCTGCACCAGGAGAAGGCAAACATCTGCACAAAGAACAGATGCCTTCTCCTTCCCTTAGACACACCTCTTCATTTATGCTTTTCCCTCCATTAACCCTGTTGCCTCTGGTGTTTCTGAAGATCAGGCAGGAGGGTCCAAAGGCCATACTGATAGCACCAGACTGGCCCAGGTTGCACTGGTTCCCTCTCTTCCTCAAGTTCACCAGTCAAAAACTTTTGATGTTACCACAGAGGGTGGAAGCACCAGCTTCAAAAAAGTTCTGTTAACATTTCTAACATTTTGGAGTACCTGGCCAACCTGGTGGAGAAAGGCCTCTCTTTCGTCCGTCAAGATGCATGCCTCAGCCATCTCTGCCCACATCATTAGTCATCCTGCAGTTTATTCTCACCCGTTGCTGAAACAGTTTCTTAGTGAGTTACTCACAGTAGGCTCCCCAGGAGAAAACCCATCCCTTCTTAGCACCTCAACTTTGTTCAAGAAGAATAACCTTGCCTCCTTTCTAGCCTGCAGCCTCTGCCACCTTAATGTTTGTTACCTGGAAAACAGCCTACTACTAGCTGTCAGTTCTGCCAGGAGGGTCTCAGAGTTGCAGACCCTAATGACAGTAGAGCCTTTCATTATCTTCCATAAAGACAGGATCTCCCTCCGAACTAATCCATTCCTTCATGCCTAAGGTGGTTACTAATGTGTCTCTGAATCAGGCCAGGTGAAGCAGGGGTACATGAAATGGGTGAAGATAATCAAGTCAGCAAAATATGATGATGTGATTAGAAGCAGGGTTAGAGTTTGCATTTTAGGGGCCCCAGCAAATATCAGGTTGGGGGCCCTATAGGCCCTTCCAGTTTAAGTATCACCATGTCACTGCCACCCCTCCTAAGCAACCTTTCAGTTCACACTGCAAATTTTTTAGGAGTAGTGCTAACAGACTGACCTGTAACTACAGTGCTGTTACATTACAACAGGCCTGTGTACCACACCATGTTGGTCCATCTCACAAAGGGATATTTACAGTTGCTGGCATTTAGTTTGAACAAATGATACATAACTCTATGTACAGGTCTGGAATTAGGTGAAATGGCACCCTAAGTACTGCCTACTGTGTCACCCCCCCCCCCACACACACACACACACACTCACCAATCTTCCCTTGTGTTTCCTCCCATCTTGCGCTCCTAATACCATGCACACTATTTTTTTCTAGCTTTTTCTCACATTTTGTTTAACTTTTCAGATTTTTCAAGAAACCATGACTTTCTATATGTTCTGAAGTGCATTTTAAAGTGTTTCTTTTTCCAAAACCTATCTAGTGATGATTTGAACAGAAATTATGATTAAGGAAAGAAATTCATTGTTGCTCTTCAGCTTTAGTTTTCCTTGCATCCATTCAACACAACTTTCCTGACTAAGGCAGCACAGTAATATCCATTTAGGAAGTATCTCAATTAAGCAGGTGCCCCTAGAAGCCATAGGGGCTGTAGATGCCCTTGGATGCATTTTAGAGCATTTTCCAAACTTTTAATCCAGTGGTGGCCTAAACAAAAATTATGAGTAAGAAAACAATGTCTTTTTTTTTCTTTCAAGGAATACACGAGCAGTGCTCAAGGATTAATGGTCAAAACTGACAAAATAGTAGCTCACAGTAGACTAACAAGACAATTGTTATGAGGATAAACATGTCCTATCTAAGAATACTGCCTACTTCTCTAACCCCCCCAAAAATACAGTGACTGCCTATCCCTCTGGTGTTAGATTTGGATGAAAGCCTAGGTTCAAACTGCTGCATTTGTGCATTTCAAGTGACTGCTGATATACTCAGGAAAGTGAAAAAAAATAATGATTACAGTAATATAGTCCACTTTTCTGATCCTAAACAGTACACTGCCCCTACATAAGCGGTAGTAACCTTCTTTGTACACTTCTGAGGTCTGTGAGAAAATTAAAGAAACATTGACCACACTGAATGATCACCTATGCACACTTCTAAAGTTTGTGATGGAAATTAAAGAAGTAATAACCACCCAATCCCCAGACACTCCAACCCCACCCCTACAATAACCTACAACAGCTTTCTGTACACAAACATCTGAGCAGGGCTGGTTTTAGAATGGATGCAGGTGATATCCTCAGCTTTATTTTAACAGAGTTGTATCACAGCCCTGTTCAGGATAAAGAGCGTAAGCAGAAAATTAACACATTTTTTTTTCTCTCCTCATTTTCCCCCAACCCACAGCAGCTTTTGTTGGGCTCCACACAGTTCATGATGATTAAGGGAGCCCCCCCATATCAATTTATACATTCTGGGGAGTGGGGGCCACCAGACTTCTAGAAGAGCTAAGTGTCTGCATGTTCTGTGATATAATTTATGCCTTATTTTGAAATATAATTACTTGTTAGCTGCATTTTTTAGTGATACTTATTTCAGTAAATGACAACCATTGTGCTATAATAATGCTGCCACAACACAGCAATGACTGCTCTTTAGCAGTCTTCAGATACCAGCAAGGTAAGTCACACTTATTTATGTCATTGAGAAGTAGTGCATTCGTGTCACTGTTCCTGATTTTGCTCATAAGTTTACTCTGTCCTTCATAAAAAGTTTGATTTGATGGTAAATTATTCAGGATTTCTGCGAGTCAGTACATCCAGACATCAGAGTTTTATTCTTCTTGTCCAAAAAATGCATGTTGATAAGTGAATTAGAGTAATATTTAAAACATGTTCCTGATTTTGAGCCTTTATTCTGGTATTATTTTGGCATTGCGCAGAATGCTTCAGAAAAGAAGTCAAGAGTTATAGTATCTGGTATTCTGCCAGTATTTATAAAACTCCCTGAAAGAGAGAACCATCCCAGAAGATCAGAAGCATCATCTTTTCTTAAAATCCAAGGTATGCGGCCATCTCTCCAGTGCTTACCTTGCTAATGTTCATTGCCAACTTTATCAGGACAGGGTCATCTCACAACCCTGTTCAGGTTGTAGTGGGTAATGGAAATTAATGCATTTTCTTCTCATTTTTTCCCAACCAGCAGCAGCTTTTGTTGGGCCTCCATACAGTCAAGGATGATTGGGGGCCCCTCCTGCAGCCAATGGTATTACAGGTACCTAAAGCTGGAAATGTTAAATTGTGAAGCCTGTTTCCTGGCAAACTGTTACTATATAACCATGATAGCTTTGAATTTTAAAAGAGATCATTAAGAGTTATTACCCACCTGGTTTATTAAGTAAACAATATTACTGTAATAGCTTTTGTTGGTTTCACAAGCATGTTGTAAAATATCAAGATAAGATATCTTGTTGTGGTTGGGGGCCCCACCAGAAACATGGGATGTTCTTGGCGTTTCACTGTTGCAGTCATTACATTTGGGTAATCTGCTGGCAGGTTGCCCTCAGTCTGCCTGAATAACAAAGTCTTGGGTCCTGCGTCAGTTGCTGTCTCTTCTTCCATGATGTCAGGTTGTCAGGGGTATAAAACGTGTAGCTGACGCCATTTTAGTCGGTCTTTCTTGCTGTGCGGTGCCCAAAGCAGAAGCAGTTCACAAGTGCTGGTTGGCCGACTCCTGAAATGTTTGTTTTCGAGTTTCAGAACCGAAGTCTTCAACATAAAGCTAAGTACCCCATTGGGGAAACTTTTTCTTTCTCCTTACCGATGTCAGTAAAAGTTAATAATTGTATTACTTGTTGTGTATTCCTTGCCTAGGCCCTGACCATAATGTGCCTTGCTGTCGGTTTTGTGCTAAATTTAACCAACGCACTATTAGGCGTCGGTATATTTTTGCCATAAATATTTTAGCTCAAGATTTAACTATCCAGAAATGTCGTCGGTTATCAGTCCAACTACAGGAATTCACAAAAAATGCAAAGAAAAAGACAGAGACAGATTGTCAAGGTCCAAAACCAATGACGAAGCTTCTCCTAAGCCGTTCGCCGGTACTCGGTGAGGCGCTTTCGCAGCCCCTGATGCCCGCTACTTTTGATTTGCAAGCCTCTACCTAGACCCATTTGGAGTCCGGTATGCCACGAGACAATTCAAGTATTGAACCCGCGGATGTTTCTCCCTTAGATGGGTCTGGAGCCGCTGAGCAGGCACCGGCTTCTGAGGGTGTTTTCAGGCCTAAAGATTTGTATATTAAACCAACGCCATCATCAAAAACAAGGCGAAAACCAACTTCTATGTCTAAAACACCGACGCATGGGCCACATGTTCAGGCCCCTATGCCTAAAAAGCAAATTATCAAAATGGCTGAGGATTTAATTACCTTGATCAGGGGTTCCCAACCCCCTCCTGCTAAAAGGCCTAGCAAGACACTGATTATGAATCTTCAGATCAGGTTTCCATTTCTTCTGATTCCTCTTCTGATCAGGAATTTTCTAGTCCCCCTTATGAGGACTCTGATGCAGAAGAATCCATCCCTTCTGCTTCTCCTCCTGAGGATTTTTCTTTTGGAGAAACTTTGCATACCTTAAGGGAACATTTTCATTGGGAGAGTCAGGATTTTTCAGAATCCAAAAAGAGGCTTAGGGATTTCCTTCTTCTTCCTCAGCATGGGCCTTTGGCTATACCTCCTGTTTTAGACATTGTTTATGATGTTTTCTCAGAATCCAGCATGGCTACTGATTCCCTGCCTCAGGGTTTCTGACACCCACAAGTTTATTTTTAAAAACCCTACTGCTGATCCTGAAACAATTTCTCAGGGTCCCAAGGGTGTTAAGGCTTCTACTGCTAAAAATCCTACCCCTTCTGATAGAGACTCCAGGGTGCTGGATAATGCAACCCTGGTTATCAGGGCTTTAAACTGTCAATTTCATATGCTTAAATATCAACAGCATGTCATTGGCTTACTGAAACAGAAAATTATGTTGATTTCTGACTGTGTGGAAAATAAAGTTACAGGATTTATTGCATTCAGCTGAACAAGTTGGAAAGCATACTTTGCAATGTGGTTTTGATTCCTTGGAGGCCTCTTGCAGGGCCGCCGTAACTGGATCTGTGATAAGAAGGCATGCTTGGCTGAAGGAGCAAAATCTGCCTGATCATGTTAAAGCAAAATTGTTAGATGCTCCTTTACAACAGGACAGTCTATTTGGTAATAAGGCAGAAGAAGTTTTGAAAAAGATGGAAAACAAAGCTAAATCTATGCAAACTGTAAAAGATTTCTTACAAGTGCAGCCACCCAGGTTCAGTAGGCACTGGCCTACTAAGAATTGGTCATTTCCAGTACCCAACAGAGCCATTCAGGTCAAACCCAGACACACCAAAGGCTCCAGTTTTCAGTCACAAGGAACTTACAGAACAAAACAATGGGGTGCCTCCACCTCCAAATCTGGAAGTAGTAAGGCCCCCCTACGGTAAACAGTCACAATGACTTTCCTCTGCCATTTCCAAGCACTTATCTTTTGGCTGCCCCTTTGGGGGGAAAAATAGCACTTCATGCACAAAATTGGCATCTAATTACCCAGGACAAGTGAGTCTTAAATATAGTATCCCAGGGATACAGATTTCATTTCCACAGGTTGCCAATTCCAAACGGATGGCCAGATCTGCCTCCAAATCAGTGGGCAGAGGCCCAGAAACAAGTTTTGTCCCTCATGGATATGGTGGCTATTCAACCAGTACCAGAAAAGGAAAAAGGACAAGGTTTTTATTCAAAACTTTTCCTTGGTACCCAGAAAAGACAACTCATGGCGTCCATTTCTGGACTTATCCATTCTAAATACTTTCCTGGACATTCAAAAATTCAAGATGCTGACTCTGCAACAGTTACTGCCTATGCTGGGCAAGGATGCCTGGTTGGTAACTCTAGACTTAAAAGAGGCTTACCTGCATATCCCAATCAGTGAATCTTGCAGAAGATACCTCCGCTTCAAAGCAGGCTTTTTGCATTACCAGTTCTCTGCACTGCCCTTTGGCTTATCTACTGCACCCAGGGTCTTCACAAAGTGCCTGGCACCAGTAATTGAATTTTGCAGACAAAGAAACATTCATATTTATCCTTATCTGGACGATTGTCTAATTCAGGCAGAAAGCAAGGACACTCTTCTACAACAGCTGGCATTTGTGAAAAGGCTTCTAACATGCCTAGGGTACACCATAAACGAAAAGAAGTCACAACTGGTACCCTCTCAAATAATTACACTCCTGGGTGCAAGCTTAAATGCAACTGCCCAGATGGCTTACTTCACGCCAGACAAACAAATTCAATTGATGACATACTTCAAACAAGTGGCTACAAAAACCCAGGTATCTGCAAGACAAATTCTGCAGGCATTGGGTTCATGGCTTCCTGCATTCAACTAATTCCATATGCAAGACTGCATATGAGGAAACTTCAATGGTACCTAAAAAGCTTATGGAGTCAACATTGTCACAGCCTGGAAACAATGATTCATATCATTCCTTGCCTGGAGCAGGAGTTCCTATGGTGGGCAGAGGCCTGTCACCAAAACAAGGGACTGTCATTCATTCCACCCCCTGCCACCCAAACCCTGACTACAGATGCATCAGATTATGTTTGGGGGGCCCATCTGGCAGGGAGATGTATTCAGGGCGAATGGAGCCCAAATCAAATGCACCTACATATCAACCAGAAAGAAATGCTATCTGTACAGAATGCTCTGACAGCCTTCAAGGACTTTCTTCATCCAGGACAACTACAGATAAAAATGAACAATACCACAGTTATGTGGTACATAAACAAGCAGGGGGTACACACTCCTACCCCCTTTGCAGACTAGCCATGGCTTTGTGGAACACAGCCTTGACTTACCAAATACATCTACAAGCTCAGTTCTTTCCAGGAAAGCAAAATACTCTGGCAGACGAACTAAGCAGAAATCTTATGGACCAACACGAATGGAAACTGGATCCACAAATCTTCAGCATGTTGACACGAAGATGGGGGAGCCCAGACATAGATCTTTTTGTCTCTCCCCAAAACTACCAGTTGAACAAATTCTGCACAAGAACTCATCACAACAAAAGCTTGGAAAGTGGATGCTCTGTCCTTCAGCTGGAAAAACCTATCAGTATATGCCATTCCTCCTCTGCCTCTGCTCTCCAAGGTTTTACTAAAAGTCAGACAGGAAAAAACGAAAATTATTCTGATTGCTCCAGACTGGCCTCGCCAACACTTGTACCCGCTTCAATGCAATATGTCACACCTTCCTCTGTGGAACCTGCCTCAGACACCTTACCTTCTGTCTCAGCAGAACTGTCAAATTCTGCACACGCGGCTCCAAACTGAATCTTGCAGCATGGCTAATCAACTAATTTCATCAGTCGCATCTCTCAGTAAACCTGTGATAGATGTCATTTTGGAGGCTAGAAGGCCTAGTACTAGAAAATCTTATGCTGATAAATGGAAAAGATTATTTGCCTGGCGCCAAGCACAAGGAATAAACACAGCAATGCCCAATATTCCTCAGATTCTGCAATATTTAACTGAGATGCTTCACAAGGGCCTATCTTTTTCTTCTATAAAAATTCATGCCTCGGCCATTTCGGCTCATTACAACACAGAGCCTCCTCTCTTTTCTCATCCCCTGCTAAAGCCGTACCTCAGAGGGGCCAAAAATTTGAGACCTCCCAGGAGACCTGCGTGGGACCTCAATTTTGTGCTGGAAAAACTCACCCTACCTCCTTTTGAACCAGCTGCTACTGCAGACATAAATTGTCTCTCTTAGAAGACTGCTTTTCTTTTAGTAGTCACTTCAGCTAGAAGGATTTCAGAACTGCAGGCTCTCATGGCTGTGGATCCTTTCATTATCTTTTATCCGGACAGGGTGGCCCCCAGGACCAATCCATCCTTTATGCCTAAGGTGGTATCCAGTGTGGCTCTTAATCAGACCATTCATCTGCCAACTTTTTTCCCAAATCCACAGAGCAAGGGGGAGCAGATTCTGCATTCATTGGATGTACATAGACAACTAAGATTCTATTTAAACAGGACAAAATCTCTAAGAAAATCTGAGCAACTACTGGTGGCATTTGTTGCAGAGGGAAAGGCTATTTCAAAGCAGACTATCTCAAAATGGATAAGCCATTGTATTAGTTTCTGATTACATGCACCATAATAAACCTGTCCCCAAGGGGATCAGATCCCATTCCACCAGGGCTGCATCTACTTCTGCAGCTTTTCTCAGAGGGGTTCCTACCAGAGACATTCTATAAGCTGCTAGTTGGAGCTCAGTTCATATGTTCACCAAACATTACCATTTACCTTTCTTTTCTAAATCCAGAGCTGGCTTTGCCACTGCTTTCCTGCAGGGCTTTTAGCTACTCCTAATGCTGTATAATTCCATCCTCCCCAACCATAGCTTTGGCATTCTACCCAAATGTAATGACTGTAACAGTGAAACATGAAGAACATAGTACAGTTGTGTACACTTACATAATGTATATGTTCGAGTGTGTTCACTGTTGCAGTCCTGGTTGCCCACCCGCCAGCCCCCTATTTCTCCCTTATTATACCTCTTCTTTCCTTTACTATGCTCAAAAGCCTTTTTGGTGTATTTGCTTTTAGTTGGAGGTATATTGTTTGTGTTCCAAATTACATGTGTGTGTGTGTGTGTGTGTGTGTGTGTGTGTGTGTGTGTGTGTGTGTATATATACACATATATATATCTTTTGCTCCCCATTTGGGGTGCACCTGACATCTGGGGCAAGAAAAACTGATTAAAATGGCGTTGGCTGCATGTTTTATACTCCTGACAACCTGACGTCATGGAAGAAGAGAGAGCAACTGACGCAGGACCCAAGACTTTGTTATTCAGGCCGACTGAGGGTAACCTGCCAGCAGATTACCCAAATGTAATGACTGCAACAGTGAATACACTCGAACATCTACATTTATGGTAAGTGTATACAACTGTACTGTCTCCAGAGACCTCAGGGTTCTCTGCTGCCTCAGACTGGCTATGATTAGAAGGGTATTGGGAGGGTCACACATAGTAAGTTGCAGTTACCAACTTATCTATGGATTTTAAAAATGTACATGTCCTTCTGTTCTCATGTTGTAGTATTCATAACTGTAGGGAGGTTGCTGCCTGCAGCACCAGACATCCGGTCAGTATACCAAAGTCTTAGGAGTAGGGCTATGTGCGATGTTTTGATGTCAGAGCCATAAATCGACATTGGCTGTAAAAGTGACGTCTGCACGCACCCACTTCTGAACTTTTCTGCCACAGTGATCTTTGGACCTCTGATCGCCA
This sequence comes from Protopterus annectens, assembly GCF_019279795.1. Classification (NCBI taxonomy): domain Eukaryota; kingdom Metazoa; phylum Chordata; order Ceratodontiformes; family Protopteridae; genus Protopterus; species Protopterus annectens. Next base: position 898,120,315 of record NC_056728.1, read on the forward strand.
GCTTCGGGAAGCAGTTTGCTCATTTGTCTTTGCCATCTGCTACAGATAAGTACCCTTTGGGTTTTTTTATCATCTCTTCTTTAGCTTTTCAGATGTACATGTCAACTAGAAAGAGGTGTGTGTTTGTGGAAGACATATTCCACACAAGGACATCATGATAAGTGCTTATTCTGTTAAGAAGAGGCCCATGACCATACATCTTGCGACATTTGTAAGTCATTTCTGCCTAAAACACTTAGCAGCCACCTGAGTGCACTAAAACTTTATCTTGAGAAACAGAGACTCCGGCGTCTAGCGTTGGGTATGGAGGACAGGGTAGGTACTTCCGACATGCCACCTCGGAAGAAGGCTAAAAATGTTAGGCCTGACACCCATGTTGCACTCCAGATGTCAGGTGAGACTCTCAAGGCCGACGTTAGCCTAGGGTCCTAATCGACGTCTCTCTCCCAGCTAGAACCAGGAACCCCAGTTTGGCAGAAATGCTGAGCATGTCCGCTGAGGTAGATTAGCCATCAGCTCCTGATGGCGAGGGGGAACCATGGCTCATGGCATCGGAGGGGCCTACTCCTGCTCTGCCATCCTCCCAGACGTCTGCTTCTAAATCAACCCATCCTTCACCTCCTCTGAAGAGGAAACAGAAATTAAAACATACAGAACTGCAACCTGCACCTGGATGTGAATTTTTTTCCCCAAAAGCTTTTCAGGGCATTCCAGGCCCCCTCCAGTCACAGGTACCTCAATTTGCTCCTTCTCCAGTGCAGACCTTAGAAGAATCAGAGGATGAATACTCTTCCTCTGACAATTCCCTAACTTACTGCTCTCAAATTGAATCCCCCAAGGACTTCATTACCCCTGAGGAAGAGGACTCTGTCATTCCTGAATTTCCAGGGGAAGCATTTTCTTTTGGAGATACCATCTCGCTCATGAGAGAACACTTCAAATGGCAAGCCTCAGATGTTTCAGAAACAAAAAAGAGGTATTTTGAATTATTACAGATGGACCACCCCTCCCCATCTCCAGTCCCCTCCCTTGCTTCCGGCCTTTCAAGATGCCTTCTTGGCTGCTTTCCAGGCCCCTGACTCTCAGCTCTCAGCTTCCAAGTGTCCAGACAGGTTCTGTAAAATCCCTCTGGATACACAGAACTTGTTCAGGAACCCCCCTGCAGGCCATGCAGTCATAGCAGTCTCAGTTGACAAATCCTCCAGACAGCTGCCTTCAACCTCTCTCTTCCCTACTGGCAAGGACAACAAGTTTATGGATAAGCTAGGAAAGAAGGTCTGTACTTCTTCCACACTTGCCATCAGAGCCCTAAATTATCAAACCCACATGGCCAGGGTTTTTGCAGACACCCTCTCTAAGGCTTCAGCTCTCATACCTGCAGTACCAGACTTGCCTACTAAGACACAACTTAACTCCCCACTGCCTCACAAGTGACTAGGCACTCTATTAAGTGCAATTATATTGGGGTGGAGGCCTCTTCAAAATCTGCAGCTTCAGGCTGTGTCCTGAGGAGATACTCCTGGGTGAGGCTCCAACCCCTTCCTATAGATGTACAAACCAAGTTGTTGGATGCACCATTAAATAATAAGACCCTTTTTGGTGCAGCTTCTGCAGAGCTCCTCAAATCCCGACAAGAAAAGGAGTTCCAAATGTTAAAACATTTACTGGATGTTCTTCGTGTTTTACTGTTGCAGTCCTCGCACTTGGGTTATCCTGCCAGGGGTAGCCCTCATTCATCTCGAATACCAGAGGTTTAGTATTTCTGTGTCGGTTGCTGTCGCTTCAGGACTGACGTCAGGTCATTAGTGGTATAAAAACAGGCAGCCAGTGCCGTTACACCAGTTTGTCTTGCCGAGGAGCCTGAAGCAGAAGCATTTTGCACGAGTGTTGGTCAGCTGCTACCTGAGTTTTCATTTCTGAAATTGAAGTCGAAGTCTTCTAAAGCTAAGTACCCCATTGGGGATCCTTTTTTCTTGCTCTAACCGATGTCAGAAAAGTTAACAATTGTCTCGCCTGTGGAAAGCAAATACCACACCGAGATTTCCATTCTTACTGCATCATCTGTTTAGGCCAAGACCACAGTGTCCCTCGCTGCCGGTTTTGTGCTTTGTTCAACACCCAAACTATTCGTCGATGGGCCCTTATTGTAGCCAAATACTTCTGCTCTCGATCTTCGTATTGCAAAATGGCTTCGGTAAGCCATCCAACTACCGATCTTCTGAAAAAACGTAAGTATAAAGACAGACAGACCACACAGATCCAAAACTGCCAACGACGCTTCCGTTAAGCTAGTCGCCATTTCGCCAGTACTCAACGAGGCAATTTCGCAGCTCCTGATGCCAGCTTCAATGGATTCGCAGGCCGCTACTGAGACCCATTCAGAGTCCGGTATGCCGCGAGACTCTTCTTTGACTATGGAACCTGCAGATGTCTCTACCTTGGATAGGTCCAGAGCCACAGTGCAGGCACCAGTTTCTGAGGAAAATCTTCACACTACCGATATTCAACAGAAACCGACAACTTCTTTTGCGTCTTCAGTTCTTTCTAAAACTACCGAGTTTCTAAGGCCTAGAGTACGAGCTACGCCTAAAATAACCCAAACTCAAGCACCTGCTTCCTTGTCACAATCACATGCTTAAATTGGTGGAAGACCTTATCATGCTGATTAGGGGAAGCCAGACTTCCCCTGCTAAAAGGAAAAGACTTGTCCCCAGCAGCTTTATCTGACCAAGAGTCCAGCGACTCTGAGGTTTCTGATTATGAAGACATGTCTTTATCTGCTTATGAAGATTTGGATGCAGAGAGGAATCCATTCCTTTTGCCTCTCCAGAGGATTTTTCTTTTGGTGAAACCCTACATACTTTGAGAGAGCATTTCCATTGGGAATGCCAGGACTATCCTCAGTCCAAAAAGAGACTCTGTGAATTTTTAGATTTACCACAGCACAGACCCTTAGCTATCCCTCCTGTTCTGGATGTTGTGGATGATGTCTTTATGGAATCCAGTGTAACTCCTGATACTTTACCCCTGCTTCCGGGAAACATAACTGGTACTACAGAGTCCCTGACTCGCACAAATTTCTTTTCAAGAATCTTACTGCTGACCCAGAGGTCATCTCCCAAGGACCTAAAGGAATAAAAGCAGCTACAGCTAAAAATCCCACCCCCTTGGGCAGGAATTCCTGAGCATTGGACAGATGGGATAAAAAAGTATACACCTCTGCAACTCTTGCCATTAGAGCATTAAATTGTCAGTTCCACATGCTGAAATACCAGCAACATTCTATGGAACTTATTAAGCACAAATTATCTACCTTCCTTGACTGTGCAGAAAATAAAGAATTACAGGAGCTTATGCATTCTGCAAGCCAAGTCAGCAAGCATACCCTGCAATGTGGGTTTGATGCCCTAGAAGCATCTTGCAGGGCAGCAGTCACAGGTTCTGTACTTAGAAGGCATGCCTGGCTTAAGGAAACAGACATTGCCAGACCATGTCAAATCAAAATTATTGGACTCAAATCTGAAGAAAGACAATCTGTTTGGCACCAAAGCAGAGTCACTCTTTGCCTGCTCTATTGCTAGATCCTGGAACTCACTCCCACAAGACCTAGCCTCTACCACCTCTCCTTCCCAATTTAAAAAACTTCTCAAAACCCACTACTTAAATAACTGGCTTTGTTCATGTAACTCTCCTGGTTAAACCACACTGCTGCACTACTGCTGGGATTTCACTCGAGCAAACAGCTGCTCCCCAATTTCTTTCTCTTTTTCTATTATTTTTCCTAACTACTAATCCCCCAAGTGCCTACTGACTAATCAATCAATGTCTCTCTAATTCCTAAAAAATTCTTATTTGTATATCCAACACTGACAGTTACCTACTACTATACACCTAGAATGTTAGAACATACTAGTATGCTCTAAAGTATGTAATTATGCATGATGTTTTTGTTTCTTTGTAGTAATGTATGATGTTATTTCTCTTTGTATCTTACTATTTGTACTATATTGTATTGGAGCTTTTCTCCCCGGGCCTCTGCTGAAAATGGACCTGTGTCCAGCCGAACTTTCCCGGTAAACAAATGTAAAATAAAATAAAAATAAAAAAAATAAGAGGGTTTAAAAAAGATGGAAGAAAAAGCTAAGTCTATGCAGACAGTCAGTCTTCTTGCAAGTACAGCCTCCAAGATTCAGTAGGCATTGCCCCATTCCAGCCCCCTCAAGACCACCTCAGACTAGAACTAGAGGAAATGGACCCCCCCCAGATAACAGTCTCAGGGTATGCAGAGATCTAAGCAATGGAGTTCCTCCACTTCTAAAACAGGGAGTACACCTTATGGAAAGAATTAACAATGACTTCTCAACTCCCCTCACCTTTGCCCAATTGCTCATGCCCCAAGGAGGAAAACTTGCCCACCATGCAAAAAACTGAGCCTCCATCACCAACGATCGATGGGTCCTCAACATAGTATTCCAGGGGTACAAATTTTATTTCCACACGCTGCCAACCCCAAAAGGGTTCCCAGATCTTCCTCCAAACCAGTGGACAGAAGCACAAAACCAAATTCAGCTTCTGCTCTCCATAAGGGCAATTCAACCTGTTCCTGCCGAACAGATAGGCCAAGGTTTTTATTCCAGACTTTTCCTGGTACCCAGAAAAGAGGGCACCTGGTGCCCAATTTTAGATCTATCCATTCTAAACATCTTCCTGGTGGTACCAAAATTCAAAATGCTCACCCTACAACAGCTTCTCCCTATGTTGTCCAAAGATGCCTGGTTAGCCACCCTAGACTTAAAGGAGGCCTATCTGCATATCCCAGTCAGGGACTCCTGCAGGAAATATCTACGTTTCATGGCAGGATCTATGCATTATCAGTTCTCTGTACTTCCATTTGGCATATCCACTGCTCCCAGAGTTTTCACGAAATGCCTGGCTCCAGCCATTGCCATTTGTAGACAAAGAACTATTCAAATTTACCCTTACTTGGACAACTGCCTGATTCAGGCAGACAGTCAGGAAAAGCTGTTGCAGCAACTGACATTTGTAAAGGTCCTTCTAACCTCACTGGGGTACATTATCAATGAAAAGAAATCCAAACTAGTCCCCAGTCATAAAATTGTATTCCTGGGAGCAAGCTTGGACACAGCATCCCAGATGGCATTTCTTACTCCAGAAAAACAAGCCTATCTGACAGGCTAATTCTCTCAAATGGCCACCAGAACCCAGTTATTCACAAGGAAAATCCTGCAAGCTCTAGGGTTCATGGCCTCCTGCATTCTACTAATTCCATATGCCAGACTGCATATGAGGAAACTTCAATGGTACTTAAAACGTCTTTGGTGCCAACATTCTCAGGATCTGGAAACTGTCATACCTATGATAGCTTGTCTAAGGAAAGAGTTCCTTTGGTGGGCAGCAGCATGCAACCACAGCAAGGGGCTTCCCTTTACACAACCCCATGTCGCCCAGACCCTAACCACAGATGCATCAGACTATGCCTGGGGTGCATTCAGGGTCACTGGAGCCCAAATCAAATTCATCTGCACATCAACCAGAAAGAGATGCTAGCTGTTCAGCATGCTCTAACAGCTTTCAAATCCCTACTCTCTCCGGGGCCTCTTCTAATCAAAACCGACAACACCACAGTGATGTGGTACATCAACAAGCAGGGAGGAACCCACTCTTACCCACTCTGCAGGCTAGCCATGACCCTTTGGAACATGGCCTCAGCCATGCATATTCACCTGCAAACCCAATTCCTGCCAGGCAACCAAAACTCTGGCAGACAACTTAAGCAGAAATCTCCTAGACCCACATGAGTGGCAATTAAACCACAACACCTTCAGCCTTGTGACCCAGAAATGGGATACCCCGAAGGAGGACCTATTTGCCTCCCCCTACAACCACCAGCTCAGCATATTCTGCACCAGGGAACCTCACAGCAAGGCCTGGAAAGTGGATGCCCTGTCCTTCCACTGGGAAAACCTCTCAATCTATGAATTTCCACCCCTTTCTCTTCTTACCAGAGTGCTACTCAAAATAAGGGAAGAGAGACCAAGGGCAATCCTGATTGCCCCGGACTGGCCACGCCAGCACTGGTACCCACTACTGCGTTGTCTGTCTCTGTTGCCTCCATGGCACCTCCCTCAGATTCCAACTCTCCTGACTCAGCAGGAGGGAGAGTTCTTGCATCCATAATTGCATACCCTGAACCTGGCAGCCTGGCTAATTCTTTGAGTTTTGCTTGGCCAGCCTAAGCAAGCAGGTCCTGGATGTCATACGTGAAGCCAGATGACCCCGTACTAGAAAATCCTATGCTGACAAGTTAAAAAGGTATTGTTCCTGGATCCAGACTAAAGGAGCTCACCCAGTACAGCCCTCCTTACCTCTCATCCTGGATTACCTAGCAGACCTACTCCACAGGGGCCTTTCCTTCTCTTCTATTAAAATCCATGCCTCTGCCATCTCTCCACATTACAGCACTGAGCCAACTCTCTTCTCACACCCTCTCATCAAGCAGTTCCTGAGAGGGGCTAACAAATTAAGGCCACCAAGAAGAGCCCCTACCCCTGCTTGGGACCTTAACTTTGTGTTGGAAAAGCTCACACTCCCCCCCCCCCCCCCCTTGAGCCTGCAGCTTCAGCAGTGTTAAAATTCTTCTCTTGGAAAACAGCCTTGCTTTTGGCCATCACTTCAGCTAGAAGAGTGTCTGAGCTTGCAAGCATGTATGGCTGTGGAACCCTTCATCATTTTCCATGATGACAGGTTCTCCTTCAGGGCTAACCCAACATATATGCCCAAAGTGGTGTTAAGTGTGGCTCTCAACCAATATATTAATTTGCCCACCTTTTTCCCTAAACCTCAAAATAAGAGGGAAAGGATCCTGCACTCTTTAGATGTGCACAGACAGCTCAGATTCTACATGGGTAGGACTAAGCCCTTTAGGAAATCTGACCAGTTACTTGTCAACTTTGCACCAGGGGCAGAGGGCAAGGCCATATCAGAACAAACCATCTCCAAATGGATAACACACTGTATCAATTGCTGTTACAAACACAATGGAAAACCACCCCCACAGGGGGTCAGAACACATTCCACTAGGGCAACTTCAACCTCTACAGCCTTTCTCAGAGGAGTCCCTGCCAGGGGCATTCTAGAAGCTGCAACATGGAGTTCTGTTTATACCTTCACCAAGCATTACCACCTGCCTTTCTTTTCCAAATCCAGGGCAGGCTTTGCAACCGCAGTCTTGCAGGGCATACTAGCCAGCTCCAACTCTTCTTGACTGCCTCCACCCATTCTTCAGCATTGGGAATCAACCCAAGTGTGATGACTGCAATAATGAAACACGAAGAACGTAGCACAGTTGTGTACACTTACCGTAAATGTAGATGTTCGAGTGTGTTCACTGTTGCAGTCTTGGTTTCCCACCCTCCAGCCCCCTTGTCTCTCTTTCACACTCCTTAAAGGACTGTTGGCATTTACTTTTTACTGGTGGTGTTTTCCCCACCATAACTTAGCTCCCTATTTGAGGGGCTCCTGACATTTGGGGCAAGAAAAACTGAAGTAATGGTGTCGGCTGCCTGTTTTTATACCCCTGATGACCTGACATCAGTCCTAGAGTGACAGCAACTGACGCAGAAATACTGTGTCTCTGGTATTCGGGCCGACTGAGGGCTACCTGCAGGCAGATAACCCAAGTGTGATGACTGCAACAGTGAATACACTTGAACATCTACATTTATGGTAAGTGTACACAACTGTACTTTGTGGGGCTCTACGCTTGATTTTGAAAGAGCAGTTGGAAAGAACAGGTCAGTGGTCACAGTGAGTGTTTGCTTTCACTTAGAGGCCACAGTATTTGTAGGGAATGCTTGTAAGACTCAAGTCTAAAGTAGAGTCTAAGGCACAGATTGTATTTAGTCAGGTGTGTGCACTTACCCTATGAGAGAGGCCAAAAGATTTGAATAGTCCATCTAGAGGTAGTTTATTGGGTCTCAAGACATTAATGTTAAAGTCACCAAATGGGATAGAATTACAAGGAAAGGAGTATTTTTAAGTTGAGTGAGTGGTTGGGGAGGAGAAATATAAATTAAACTGAGCCAGTGTTTGTTGTGGTTGCCTAGAAATAGTGTAACTAGTAACCAGTTAAGTGAACCATTTTTGGATGAGCAAGTAGTAGCAATATTGTATACTGTAAAGGATTTATTTATTTATTTAATTTTTAAGTAAAAGTATTCCACCATCTGCTCTGTTGCCTGATTGTCAGCAAAATTGATTTGTATGTCAATGAGAATGTTGTACAAACCTTTTGAACTTGTAGGAACAAAAATATCCTTAGTCTAGGTTTTTGTTATAACTATGTCAAAATGTCCAGGTAAAAGTCAGGCTTCAAAATGACTCCACTACTTAGTCAGATTTTCCCTGAATACAGTGAGAAAGTGGAGGTAATATGAATTTTTGCTGACATAAATGGTATTGTACCCTTAAACATGCAGAAATTGACAATTCGAGGAAAATTGTTACATCCTAAGGCTGTAACTCCTGATTTGGCTCATGATGCAGTAATTAATAAAATATTTTCCCTTTTTAAAGCACCATGGAAAATGTGGAAGAAGAACCTATAGACACCATGTGACAGCTAGAAGTGGGTGTGAGGGAAAGTAAGACTGTGACACTCGCATAGGATTTCAGAAGTAAAACCATGAGAAGGGAGTTGGCATAGAAACTTCAAAAGGAGACATAATTTGGTTATAACTAGGCAGTGAAAGGATCCTGTCTGTTATCAGAAAAATGCTTCAGTGCTAGAGCAACAGAAATCCCAAACTATGAGAGAGATCAGTATTTCTTTAAACATCTTTATTACATTATCACTTAAGTAGGCATCCATATATTAACTAGAAAATAAAACAATCTCTTATTTTTTCCATTTGCATACATCATACATAACATGCCTTTCTCTTTTGTAATTATCGTCAGTCCAGCATTACAAAAATGGCTGAATTCCTGCCTTCTCTTAAAACCTTACTTCTCCTTTTCTTCTTGAACATTATTCTGCATGAATTGTTCCTAGAATTGCTATGCATTTCTGAGTAATTTGCTCCTTCCCTTTTCCACAAGTCCATCATCAATTTCTTTTAACTCTTTTGTAATATTCACTACTTCACATAGTTAGTTTAGACTTTGCATCCAACAGAATTAAACTTAATAAGGACTTAGTGTGTCTAGGTATTCAGATCCTGTGTCTATTTGACAGTGTACTCTGTAGGGAATTTTTAAAATATGCCATGTCATTAGACTACCAAGACACATGTTCTCAGTTATTTCTTTCTTCCCCATCATACTTCAACAATTGCTGTCCACAGGAGGAAAAATTCTATGAAGTTATCTTAGAGTAGAAAAATACCTATACAGACATTTCCAAGCAAAGATCCTAAACCTTCTGTACTTTGTTGCATACTTGAGATCCATACATATGTCCTCCCATTGTTCTCTTGTAAATTTATTTTCCAATGTCTCTTCCCACACTTTTCTAAACTCCTCTGATTGATTCTTATAGCTATTGTGTGATGTTTTACATGCCGTACTAATTATCCCTTTTTTAACAGCAATTGATTCAATAAATTCAACTAAAAACCCCACCAGAGTACATCTTTCACTTGATTCCTCTATCCCTTTCTCTTTGCCTGCACTCTGATATCAATCTCTTGAAGGGAAGGCAGTCTCAGGCCTGCAGTCCAAACATCATCTTGGCCTTATCCCACTGTTGGTTCCTTTGCTAATTTTGTCCAGTAAATTACAACCCCTCTTGCTTATTTTCTGCATTCCTACTTGTCATTTCTATTGGCAAAATCTTCTTTCTCCATTCTCGTGTTGGTTTAGTTATTGGATGCTTTCTGCTACTTTATGAATATCATTCTGTATGGTTATTATTACTCTGCATTAGAATCTGCATCCAAGCTCCCAACTCTTTATTTCTTGAACTACCCCCCTTCATCATCATGCTTTTCCATTTTGAATTATAACCTTCTACTTGTGTTATGTATACGAGCCTTAACTGTGTAGCTCTAAAATATCCCTTCAAATCAGGTAATTTTATACCACCTTGTTCTGTTGGAAGGATTAACTTATCATACTAAACTCTTGACTCTTCCTTTCCCAGATAAATTCCTTCATATCTCTATTAATTGTCCACAACTTCTCCTCTGCTTGATTAAAATATGCCTGACCGGTAGAGAAAATTAAAGGGGCTAAAACATTTTCACTGCTTCTGTCTTACTATCTGTATTCATAAACAAGGACTTCCAGTTCTCACTTTTTGTATTATCTTTTATTTAGTCTCTCCCCACCTATCCTTAGCTACTGTAACAGAAGCCTTTTTCACTCCGTACTCCCAGAAACTTCATCTTATTGTCTGTCCATAAATATTGGTATTGCTGAACCAATTTGTGTGTAATTTATGGCTATAGCCTTTGTTTTATCTTCATTAATTTTATGTCTTGAAAAAACTTGGAACTGTTTCAGAATGTTCAACAACACTGGGATGCCCTTTCTGGATTTAGCAGTTACAAAATAATATCACCTGCAAATAGTCAACCAATCTTGATTACCATGCCATTTATATCCTTGCATTTCTAAGTCATTTATTTTCTTTAAATACAAAGCAAACAAAGGGGCCAATAGGACACCCCTGATTCCTCTGTTCAAACACAAAATATCATGGAAGAATCCTCCCACTTCAGTTTGTTGCCTCCAACAACTTTGCCATTTCTTCAGCTAGTGTGGACATAAACACTTTATAATTATGGTTTAAAATTGTAATGGGTCTGTATAAAGCTGAGTCTGATGGAACTTTAGTATCCTTGGATAAAATAGCCACCACATTTTTCTTCCAAGATGTTGCTTCCCCTTCTTTTAAAATACTGTTAAACAAAATCTTCCAGGTCTTTATCACTTTCTTCCTTCCTAACATCCAAACATTCACAGGAATACTACTGGTTTCTGGAGACTTTCCTGAAGTTTGATTATACATCACCATGTTTATCTCATCCCCTACTGTCCTGTTAATTGTTCATCTACCTCTAAACTTGGCTAATTTAGTCTTCCATAAGTATTTCCATTTGAGCTGTTTCTTAATCTCCATATTTCTCTGCTCTTTACAAATTTTCTTAAAATTTTTGAAATGCATCTAAAACCCCTACAGGATCTCTGATTATTTTTCTTGTTATAGGCTCCCTAAGTTTGACAACAACCCTTTCTACTACCAAAGTCATTGTGATCTGGAGTTATCACAAAAATAGTTGTGTAACCGCAGTCTTTCTAAACTCATACTTATTACCCAGAAGCTCCCTTATTTCTTTTTAGCACTCTGCATTTGCACCTCTTCTTGTTCTGTGAGGCAACACTTATTCTGCAGTATTTTAACCTTTGTCAGCTTGTCTTAAGTAATTCCTATTACTTCTTAACCATGTCTCTTTCCTTTTTATTACTACCCTGCTTTTAAAGACCATTTTCATTTTATCCTACTCACTAGCTATAACTTAAGATATTTCTATTTTCCCTAAGAATGGTCTAATAATTTCTAGTACCCATTCCTTAAATGCCAGTCTTTTTAATAGGTTGGTGGGGAAAGCACCAGAATCTCATTTTTATCTTTGTTTCAGATCGTGCACCAATAAAAAACAGTTATTGGATGAGTAATGAAGCTTTCAATTAAATGTAAATGTTCCTGTGAAGTATAATTTCTAGCTAGTTTAGCCCAGTTATTTTACTTGGGGAATAATATGTAAATTTGTTTGAGTTCCTACTACTGAATTCACATCTCACATACCAAATATTCCCCTTCTAGGTCCCCTGATCCTCACTATTGCAAATCAACTTTCAGTCCCCAACTATAGGTAATATTCCCTGCTAAAACCTGTTTATTTCTCCCAAAGTTTTCTTAAGATCTATTGAAGCAGATTTTGGTGGAATATAAATACAAACCAGTGTAATCCTCCTTCCTTGCAAATTGCCACTGTTGGAGCCTGTTTAGCAGTTAGTATTTTTACTCCCTTATTTCTGTGTTCCTGGTGTTCTGCTGAATATCCATCCTTAAATCCTTTTGTTGTCAAATTCACATGCTCATTTTTTTCCAAATGTGTGTCCTACAGCATTGCTATTTGCACTCTGTATCGCTTACTATAATTCAATACTCTCTCCTTTTTCTGTATACTTCTAAGGCCATTTATGTTCTAAGGTAGTATGGTTAGTGTAGCCACTATAATAAAAAGTTGTTGTTCCCACCTGTTATACAGAACAGTTTTTTGACTGTGTATTTCCAACTTTTGTGTTACATGCACACACTAATGTGTTGCACGCTGATGCTTAGTAGAAGTGTTTCTTCTCATCTTCATTTGGGCCTATGTCACATTTTTCAAGACGCTTTGTTTTAATGAAAACCCACAAACAAAAAACTAAATGTATTTTCAAAACATCCCCCTCCACTATTAACTTAGAACTTAAACACAAAACTATATATGTCTTCAAAAAAAAAAAAAAAAAAAAAGAGTTGTGTATTTACCATAACTTGGGATCTGTGCTATCCAGTGTCATTGTTCATCACGGATGGGTCTTGGATCTGACCTTGGATCCAAGCTGACTAAATGAGCCACAGCTCCTGAGCTCGAGCTCCTCCCCTCCCAGGTCTCCTGTTACCCATAATCCTCAGATTGAGTTTGTTAGATAAATATCAGGACAGTGACACTGTCCACACCCAGGAACAGCAGAACCAAACACACCATTACTCAATGAATTCCCTGGTCACCAGAATAAGGGGGATGGAGGGTGGGAACATGATGAATAATGACACTGGATAGCACAGATTCCAAGATGTCCTTCAAGGATGCATCTGCAGTCATCACATATGGGTTGTCCTGCCTCAGGCAGCCCTTCGGTCGGCCAGATTCCAAAGTCTGGGTCTGGCCTCGGCTGATGTCGCACTTTCCCCGACGTCAGAGCGCCTGGGGTATAAAAGCATCAGCCGACGCCATGTTCGTCAGTCTTTCTTGCCGCGTGGTGCCCGAAGCAGAAGCAGTTCGCAAGTGCCGGTCGGTCAGCTCCTGTGATTCAGCTACCGAAGACTTCGAAAAAGCTAAGTACCCCGTTGGGGACTCTTTCTTGCCTCAGCCGATGTCAGATAAAGTTAATAATTGTTTAACCTGTGGGAAACAAATACCTCATAAGGATTTCCACTCTTACTGCCTCCCCTGCCTAGGCCCAGACCACGACGTCTCGGCCTGTTCAGCCTGTGCTTCCTTCAACCGACAAACTCTTAGACGTCGGTCGGAGTTTGCAGAGGAGTTTTTTGGGGCTAGTTTTGCTTATAAAATGCCGTCGGAGTCTCCGACTTCGCATTTAGTCAAAAAACGGAAGGACAAGGACCGACACACGTGGGCCGCGGTTTCGGCTGAAACCTCGGTCAGGCCTACCGCGAGTGTCTCGGTCTCAGCTGAAACCGAGTCCTTAGTACTTCCTACTACCGAAACCACACAACCAACTACCTCGGCCCTGGAGGCCCCGGCCGAGTCGGTCATTGAATTACCTACTGATACCGGTGTCCAGGAACCTTCCGACACCATTACTTTAGATAAGTCTACTCCTGCACGTGGTGTAGCCAGACCCCCTGCTTCCATGTCCATTAAGGCTTTCTCTAGGGCTAAGGCTGCTAAACTTTCTAAGGCTTTACCTCCCAGAGTTACCTCTCAGAGACTTTCTTCTAGCTCTCAGATTCTTACCCTAGCAGAGGATCTGATTTCATTAATTAGAAGCTCCCAACCTCATCCGGACAGGGGCTCTCAACCACCTCCAGACAAAAGGCCCAGGGTTGAGCCCTCTGATCCACAGTCCTCAGATGAGTCCACGGATGGCTCTGCTCTATCAGACCACCAGGAGGAGGCTTATTCGGCCTACGAGGATTCTGATGCTGAAGAATCTATTCCCTCGGCCTCCCCTCCTGAAGAGTTTTCATTTGGAGAAACATTACACACTATGAGAGAACACTTTCAATGGCAGGGTCAGGAATTCTCTGATTCCAAAAAGAGATTAAGGACCTTTTTTACATTTACCTCAGCACAGGCCCTTAGCTATACCTCCTGTTTTGAATGTAATTGATGATGTTTACTCAGATGCTTGTACTGCCCCTGACTCTCTCCCTCCGGCTCCTGCCAAACCTGATAGGTACTACAGGGTCCCAGACTCTCATTTTCACCTGTACAAGGCCTACTCTGCTGACCCAGAAACTATTTCCCAGGGCCCTAAAGGGGTTGCAGCTGCCACTGCTAAAAATCCTCTACCCTCTGAAAGGGAGTCCAGAGCATTAGAGAGATGGGGTAAGAAAGTGTATACTTCTGCAACTCTTTCCATGAGGGCATTAAACTGTCAATTCCATATGATACAGTATCAAGAGTATTTACTAGATGAATTGCATAAGAAACTGTCCTCTTCTGAACCCCTTGATCGTAAATCCCTTCAGGATCTGGTGCATAACTCTCAGCAGGTTAGTAACCATTTCTTGCAGTGTGGTTATGATGCATTGGAAGCTTCATGTAGATCAGCTATGACAGGTGCAGTTATACGTAGGCATGCCTGGCTGAAGGAACAATCTCTGCCAGACCATGTTAAAGCTAAGCTTTTGGATGCTCCTATGGAAAAGCAAAAATTATTTGGTTCCACGGCTCAAGAGGTTTTAAAGAAATTTGAAAAAAATGCAAAATCTGTGCAAACAGTTAAAGACTTTCTGCGAGTCCAACCACCAAGATTCAGCAGAAATTGGCCTACTAAGAATTGGTCTTTTCCGGACTCAGACAGATCTCAGAGGCAGGAATAGACGTGCCAGAGGTAGAGGGCAAGCTAGAGGCTCCTACAGAGGCAGTGAAGTGGCAGCCTCCCAACCAGAGAGGTAGTGCAGGAACTACAACTGCAGCACCAGGACAGACTCAATGACTTTATTTTGACTCCGCCGACCAGGGCTCAATTAGAAGCACCTCTGGGCGGAAAGCTTTCTTTATTCTCAAAAAATTGGCACAGCATTACAGGGGACACATGGACACTACAAATAATAGACAAAGGATACAGATTCCATTTCCACTCATTGCCAAAAAGAAAAGGCATGCCAAACCTGCCACAAAATCAGAGGGCAAAGGCTTTGAAGCAAATTACCAACTTAATGCAAATGAAAGCCATAGAAAAGGTACCTGTTTCAGAACAAGGCCAGGGATTTTACTCAAGATTATTCCTTGTTCCAAGAAAAGAAAATCAATGGAGGCCTATTCTCGACTTGTCCGCACTGAATACGTACCTCATTGTGCCAAAATTCAAAATGCTGACTTTACAGCAATTCCTTCCCATGCTGGGCAAGTGGTCTTGGCAGGTGACTCTAGACCTCAAGGAGGAATACCTGCATGTCCCTATTCGACAAAGCTGCAGAAGACACCTCAGATTTCTTGCAGGGTCAGAGCATTATCAATTCTCAGCATTGCCCTTTGGCTTATCTACTGCGCCCAGAGTATTCATGAAATGCCTGGCATCAGTAATTGCACACTGCAGACTTCAGGGGATTCAAATCTACCCTTATCTGGACGACTGCCTAATACAAGCGGACAGCAAGCAAACTTTGTTAAAGGACTTGGACTATGCCATTCACCTGTTACAGGCCTTGGGATATACAGTCAACATCCACAAATCAAGACTGGTTCCACCCCAAAGAATAACTTTTCTGGGTGCGGATGTAGACACAACCACCCAGATGGCTTTTCTCACAGAAGAAAAACAAGAACAGCTACCAGTTTACTTTCAGAATCTCACAAGACAAACTCAGATGACTGCAAGGAAAATCCTGCAGGCCCTGTGTTACATGGCATATTGCATTCTTCTGATTCCACAAGCAAGGCTTCATATGAGGAAATTACAATGGTACCTAAGAAGTTTATGGACTCAGCACAGTCACAGCTTAGAAGCTCTGATTCCACTCATTCCTTGCCTTCAAAAGGAATTCCAGTGATGGGCTCAAGCCTGCCAGTCGAACAGCGGGCTGCCCTTCAGCAAGCCAAGAGCCAACCAAACCATCACCACGGACGCTTCAGACCAAGGCTGGGGAGCGCACATGGAGGACAGATGTATACAAGGGCTATGGTCACAAAGAGAGCTGCACATGCACATAAGCCAAAAGGAATTGCTGGCAGTGATACACGCAGTCGAGGCCTTCAAACCTTTCCTTCAGCAAGGCCACCTGCTCATAAGGACAGACAACACCACAGTTATGTGGTACATAAACAAGCAAGGAGGCACCCATTCCTACCCTCTTTACAGACTGACAGTGAACCTATGGGAACTGGCATTGAAACTCAACATACAGCTACAGTCCCACTTCGTGCCAGGGAAAGACAATACACTGGCAGACAGCTTAAGCAGAACTGCCATGGATGCACACGAATGGATGCTGCACCCAGACATCTTCTCACAAATCACACAATCATGGGGAAGGCCGGAAATAGACCTGTTTGCTTCCCCCCTAAATCATCAACTGAAGAAATTCTGCTCAAGGACATACCACCCACAAGCTTGGAAAGTGGACGCTCTCTCTTTCAGCTGGAAAGCTCTAACAGTGTATGCTTTCCCACCTCTTCCACTAATGACCAAGGTCCTACTGAAGATCAGGACAGAACAGCCCAGAGTAATCCTGATAGCCCCAAACTGGCCAAGACAGCACTGGTACCCACTGTTAAAGAGCTTGTCACAGACGAAACCATGGCCTCTCCCCTTATGGCCACTCCTACTGATGCAGCACAATTTCAGGACTCTACACTCCAACCTGAAAACCTTGCAGCTAACTGCCTGGAGAATACCATGACTCCTCCTCAGGATAACCTATCCCAGAGAGTGAAGGATATTATTATGGAAGCTCGCCGACCTTCCACAAGGAAGGCATACACAGCAAAATGGAAAAGATTTCATACCTGGAACACAGCAAAGGGCCTAGATGTGACTGTGATGAATATGGCATATATACTGGAATATTTGGCAGAATTGTCCCACAGTGGCCTGTCTTACTCTTCCATCAAGATACATGCCTCAGCAATCTCAGCAGAATACAATCTAAATCCACCTGTTTTCTCTCACCCTCTACTAAGACAGTTTCTAAGAGGAATCAAAAACATTAATCCTCCAAGGAAACCACCTCTACCTACTTGGGACCTGAATTTCGTGTTGGAAAAACTAACACTTCCTCCGTTCGAACCAGCAGCATCGGCAGATGTACAGTTTTTGTCTTGGAAAACTGCCTTCCTTCTGGCCATAACCACAGCAAGAAGAGTATCTGAGCTACAAGCTTTAATGGCGGTGCAGCCATTCCTTATCTTTCATCAGGACAGAGTTTCTTTGAGGACCAGTCCTACATTCATGCCAAAGGTGGTATCCAGGGTATCTTTGAACCAAGCTATTCACTTTCCTACATTCTTCCCACAGCCACAAAATAAAGGGGAGAGACTTCTGCACACCCTGGACATACACAGACAACTTCGCTACTACTTGGACAGAACTAAAAGTTACAGAAAGACTGACCAGTTGTTTGTAGCATATGCTGCTGGGGTACAAGGAAAAGCAATTTCCAAACAAACAATTTCCAAATGGATAGGAAATTGCATTCGTTTTTGTTACTCCTTTCATGGAAAGACTGTGCCAGCTAACATTGGACCTCATTCCACGAGAGCCACAGCCACCACCACAGCCTTCCTAAGAGGGGTGGCTACCAAGGACATTTTAGAAGCTGCTACATGGAGCTCCGTGCATACATTTGCCAAGCATTACAATTTGCCTTTATACTCCAGATCCAGAGCAGGTTTTGCTACGGCAGTCCTGCAGGGTATCTTAACTACACCATCCTTCATTTAGTACCTCCACCCCCAGTTTGGCTATGGTATTCTACCCATATGTGATGACTGCAGATGCATCCTTGAAGGACATAGTACAGTTTTGTACCTACCATAAATGTAGATGTCCGATAGGTATGCATCTGCAGTCAGATTTACCCTCCCTCCTACCCCTCTGTGGTATTCCTAGGGTGCTTACACCCCTCTTTTAGCTAGCTGGGGGAATCTATTATGGTGTATTTGTTTGTATATACATGTATATGTATATATATATATATATATATATATATATATATATATATATATATATATATATATATATTTTTTTTTTTTTTGCAAATGTTTGGAATTTTATTGCATTTATCCAAATTTAGCCTTCCTAGAGGGCACCTGGCATCTGGGGCAAGTAAAACTGAGGAACATGGCGTCGGCTGATGCTTTTATACCCCAGGCGCTCTGACGTCGGGGAAAGTGCGACATCAGCCGAGGCCAGACCCAGACTTTGGAATCCGGCCGACCGAAGGGCTGCCTGAGGCAGGACAACCCATATGTGATGACTGCAGATGCATACCTATCGGACATCTACATTTATGGTAGGTACAAAACTGTACTTTATGGTAAGTACATAACTCTCTATCTGATGCAGTCTGTGTCATTATTGATCACAGATGGGTCAGAGTCCCCAACTATCCAAAACCCCGGGAGGTCTCAAGGAAGGACATGTTGGAGCACAGAATAACCAAACGAGGCCCTACCCCTGGATACCAAATCCAACTTGTAATGTGTTACAAAGGTGTGGGGGTTTGACCAAGTGGCAGCAGCACAAATGTCATCCAAAGAAATCCTGGCCCAGAATGCCGAAGAGGTAACCAGCGACCTGGTAGAATGAGCTTTAATAGGGTTGGGCAGATCCCTCTGATTGTTTTCAAAAATGTGAGCTATACAGGAAGCTATTCAATGTGAAATTGACACTTTGGAAATGACCCTGCCTTTCCTGGCCTGAGAGAAGGCTACGAACAGCTGATATGACTTTCAAAAATCCTCAGTCCTCTTCAAATAGAAACATAACTGCCTATGTACATTCAGGCAATGTAGTTGACACTCTCCTCTGTTCAAAAAATTGTGAAAAAAAGACGGGAAGCTGAATAGACTGATTTAGGTTAGTTTCCAAAGCTACGTTAGGATTGAATGAAGGACTGGTTCTGAGAGCAACTGTGTATCCTCGTTGAAAAGTCGTTAAGAGAGACTTAATGCAAAGAGCCTGCAATTCAGAAACCCTCTTGGCAGAAGTAATAGCCACTAAAAAGGCCATCTTCCAAGACAGAAACTTAATATCACACTTTGTGGCTGGCTCGAAAGGAGGCTGTGTCAGGGACTGCAGCATCAAAGTAAGATCCCAAGGCGGGGATGGATCTTTGACTGGAGGCCTGAGCAAGAACACCCCCTTAAGAAAGGCCTTACAGAGCCTAGAAGAAAACATAGGACTATCACTTAGTGCAAGTTAGAAATAGCCACCAGTTGAAGCTTAGTCATCGAGAAGCTCACTCCTTGTTGGAACAGAGAGGAAAGGAATCACAGAATGTCTGAAACCCAAGCGGAAAAGGGATCAATGTCCTGCTGACAAGCCCAAAGAGAGAGAACTTCTTCCATTTGCTGGAATAAACCTTTTTAGTAGAAGGTTTCTGAGATGCCAAAATTATGTCCTTCACCAGAGAAGGCAACTTAACCAGACTGACAATCATTGGAACAGTGGAGATACCAAGCTGTCAGCCTCAGGAATATCAGGTCAGGAAGAGGAAGTTCCCATGGATGGGAGATGAGATCCTGAACTGGATCTAACATCCAAGGTGGATATTTTAGATGAGACCAGAGGAAGGAGAACGACATCTGACAAGGCCAGAAGGGGCAATGAGGATGAGGTGAGCCTTCAGATGATGGGCTGTCTGTAAAACTTTGGAATTGAGGGGCATTGGGTATAGAGGAATCCCGGCAGCCAGTCGTGAATCAGAGCATCCCTGGGTGACTCTCCTGGTGGGAGTGATCAGTGCAAAGTATTTGCTGCATTTGTGATTTTCTGGGGATGCAGACAGATTGCAGCATGGAAGACCCCATCAGTCAAAAAATCTGGCTTGCCACTAACTGTTTCAGGGACCACTAGTGGGGACTCAGGATAGACCTGCTGAGCTTGTCTGCCAGCATGTTATAATCACCGGGGATATGTGTTGCAAGAAGAAAGCATCTGGAGGACATCACCCATTCCCACACTGTCATGGCCTCTCTCTACACAGTGGGTATGATCATGTCTCTACCTGCTTGTTGATGTACCAGACTACCGCCATGTTGTCTGTCTGAATTGCTACAGTCCCAAGAGGGAAAAAGACCCAGAAAGCTTGCAACGATAGTAGGACCGCTCTCATCTCGAGGACGTTGATGTGCAACTTGGTCTCCAAGGAGGGCCACGCACCTTGGATCACAACCTTCCCTGAAAATGCCCCACACCCCAACAGGGAAGCATTCGTGGTTGCCATGGCTTGGGGTTGCGGGAGACAAAAAGGTCTCTCTAGCAGAAGATCCTCTGTCTGGAGCCACCAATCTAAGTGATGCCAGCAGACTCAAGATATTTGGATTGGCATGGACATACAGTGAAGACGAGCTGACCACTGTACCGTCAGGGTCCATTGAAGCACCCGCATGTGATATCTGATGAGGGGAACCAATTGAGTAACCACTGCCATCGACCCAAGGGCTTGAAGAATTAGGTGGGCAGGGACACTGTCCCAATCCAGGAGGAGGAGTGCTTGCTCCCGGATCATGTCTACCCTGTACAGGGAAAGTGCTGCAGTTTCTGACACCATGTCCAGAAGAACTCCTATGAATTCCAGCCTCTGACACGGAGTAAGGTGAGACCTGGGAAGGTTGACAGTAATTCCCAGATTGCGAAACAGACTTAGAGCGAAGTCTGTGGGTAGAGAGGAGATGCTGTGTGAAAGCTGTGAGGGACAAGTAATCCAGGTACGGGAAGACCTGAAAACCCAGCAGCCGGAGATGAGCTGTTACCACTGCCATACATTTGGTGAACACCCAGGGGTTGAAGGTGAGACCGAAGGGCAGGGCTGTGAACTGATAATGTTTCCCCCCAGCCAGAGGTGCAGGAATCTACTGGAGCGCCTGTCAATTTTTATGTGATAGTATGCATCCTCGAGATCTATTGAGCACATCGTCATCCTTGCTCAGAAGTGGAAGGATGGACTAAACAGTGACCATCCAGAACTTTGACTTCTTGACCAATAAATTCAACTTGCTGAGGTCTAGAAAGCAGGTCCCTGTTTTTTTTTGGGCACTAAAAAGAAGCAAGAGTTAAGTACCAGATCTGTGTTCTCCTGTTTTGTAGGATGTCTTGCACCTCAGTGAGAGCTAACTCCCTTTGGTGGGGTGAGACATCTGGGAGTGACTTTTGGATTGGAGGGGGGTGATTGAAGGGTGTAAAGTATCCCCTGGACACAATGTTTAGCACCCACTTGTTTGAGGTAATAGCAGCCCTAGTGAGGTAGATCAAGAAGATATGACCCCGATGGCCTCCAGGGTCAGGCAGTTCGGCAGTGCTTCAGGAGCACTGTGGTGGCTTCTCTGAAAAGGGTTCTTGGAAGCCCCGATTCTGTGGACCTCCTCTGCCTCTGGGACAGCATCTGACATCAGATCCCCTTCCCGAGTCAGAAGAGGAGGATTCCTGAGGAGTATCTTGGAGGGAAGACTGCTTCCTGTGGAACCATAGCTTTTTACTACCCCTCTGAGTCTTGGAGAAGGAACATTGGAGAGTAGAAAACTTGATCCCTACTGCGGACAAGGTCTTTCCCTCTTGCTCACTGTGGGTTAGTGTTTCCTTGAATGAAGGACCAAAGAGAGTATATCCATCAAATGGGGCATTGGTAAAGGGTGCCTTGAAGTTGTCCGCAAACCCACAAAAGTGAAGCCAGGCATGATGCCTAAGGGCAATGCCTGTACCCGCTGCTTGTGAGGTGGCATTGATCGCTTTTGAGATCAACCTCATCAAGGCATTAGCAATGGAAGTGAGAGTAGAGAGCTTCAGAGAAACCATTTTAAGGTTATCTAAGGCAGCAACTCTGAAAAGGAAGAGGAAAAGTACCCGATACTAAACCTTTTTGCAGCCATGTGAAATGTGCCATATAATTCATAGTCCTCAGTCCGGAAGTAGATGAGGTGTACACATGCTTACCAAAATATTCAGTATTCTGCAACTTTCTGTTAGGGGGATGGACCGTAGAGCTCCATTCCACGTGCTTTTTCTTGGTATCTGCAACAGCCACAATAGCATCTACAGGGGCATCCTTACTCCAGAAAAGTTTGTCTTTAGGAGGACTGAGAAACTTATCTGCCCTCTTGGGGACAAGTTTGACTGTTTCCGGCTCCTTCCATGCCCTGCTGACAATGAGCTGGACTAGCTCATTCACAGGGGGAGACACCCAAGGGGAAAATGGGCCCACCCCGAATGCCTTCAGGAACACTGATTCTTCTGAGGACAGTGTGGGGGAAGACCAACCACCCTGCTCTTTCAGGATCTCAAATATGTCTCCAAAGTACACCTCCTTGTATGGTAGTCTGGGTGACCCATTCCCTTCCTCGAAATCTGTGTCCTCCATGAAGGACTCTCGAGGGGAGTCCAGGTGCCTCCTCTGGCACATCTTCTGAGAAGGCTCCTCCAGCATGGGCTGTGAGGAGGACTCAGAGGAGGATGGGTACCCCTATGGGGGTAATGCCCTTCTGAAGGTGACCTCAGACCAATGATGAAGATTCGCCACCCAAGACGGAACTAGGCAGGGGGGGGGTTGGTCCAGAGCTGACCAATAGGAGATGGTCCTCTCTATCACCGCTCTATCGCCCGGAAGGCAGATGGACTGGAAGAAGCCCCACTATCCTCCCCGCCAATAGCAATGAACTGGAGTAGGAGAGGAGACCCCGGCGCAGTACCGACATCCCTGGATGATATCTGTCCTGAGCTATCCAAGGCAGAAGTCCCCAAGGGAAGGAAACAATCCAAAAACTCCAGACCAGAACCCCCCCCCGGCAGCCCCTGGGCACCTCTCGGGTGCAAGGCAATGCCAGCCCTGAGAGCAAGAGGGTGGACCCAGCCAGGGACCCAGGTGGCGTGGGAGCACTACCCGACACCAACAGCATCTCCTTAAGCAAGCTCTGACCCAGGGGCACTAAGCTTACAGGAGTCTGACTGAAGGAGAGGAGTTCTGATGTGGGTGAAGAGCCCCTCGGCAAGTGGCAGGGGACAGAAGCAAGCTTAGTTCTGTTTGGGCTTTGAGAAAGCTCCTCATCATCTGGTCCATTGGTCCATATCAGACTGGAGCACACTACTAGTAGACTGGAAGGAAACTGAAGAATGGCCTGAATGAGTAGAATGTCTGCAGTCCCTAGAGGAGGACCTACTAGATTTTCTCAGGTCCAAGGTTCTGGAAGTGGCTGGGAGATCATTAATAATAACTGGCTCCGAGGGAGCCGGCAGATTGAAAGGCCAAGTTGGATCCGAGCGTACTAAGGGCCCCGTGGATGCATCCGACAAGGTCATAGTAACTGAGGGGGATTTTGATCCAGTCAGATCCGAGAACCTCAGAGTCTGCGAGGATTTGGATCCGGCTGGGGTAGCCGAGTCTCTAGGAGCCAAAGACCCCGGGCCGATGTCCCTGAGGTTGGACTCAGGTCTGTGGCACAGGGATCCAAGAGCCTTGGCCATTTAGCAGTAAATCCGAAGGGGCTTTGGAGGGAAAGCCCAAGACCAAGGGGACCCCTTTTAACAAGCCTTTTAATGAGCAGTTTGTTTTTACAGTTTAGGAGAGCCCTAGGATTGAACCTTGTGCAGGTATCGCATTCAGTCTCTAAGTGGTCCTCACCTAAACAGTAGACATACTCCTCATGCATGTCGGCAGGTGCTAACTTCTGACTGCATGAGGAGTAATGTCTAAAACTGGAGGGTTTGTCAGCTGTGACCCAAACAAAAATATAAACCCTGCAGCACAAACACACTAGGGAAAAAAGAAGGAAAAGTAAAGAAGAGAAAGGGTGGGAAAAACTCTAATGGTGGCCGGCCAGCAAACAACTAAAGGAGGGGTGCAAACCTTATTTATTTATTTGCCTTTCTTTATCAGGGTGATCCAGCTGGGCCAGAAGTGCTCATTTTCAGTGGAGTCCTGGGGAGAAAAGCTCCACATACAAGACATTTCACATAAAATGTAGAATTTACATTAATAAAATTAATAAAAACATTTATTTAGTACATATTATTGGCAACTTCTACAATTGGTGAAAAAAATGTACATAAGTAATCATTCTCAAATCAAAGATATTATACAAGCAGTACAGAGTATATACATGAGAACATTCCATATGAGTAGTTATCAACTAGCAAAATTTATATACAGCACTTCATGCAGTGGGTGCAAAGCAGATATAGAAGTTAATTAGAGACTAGGTACTTAAACTTTTCACATGTTTAGGAGTTGTAATAGCTGAGCGATAGGCTATGAGTCCTGTTGCGGAAATCCGCAAAGTCTGTGGATATTTTTGCAGATATAAGTGGTGGTATGATATTAAGGTAGGCTGAGAGAGTACCTAAATGTCTCACCTGGTTCAATGGTAGGTCTATAAGGGTTAGGAAGAGAAGGAAGTAGACGGAGAGATCAGTGGTAGGACAGTGAGAGTTAATAGAAGAGGGAAGTGGACAGGATGGAGAGTCAGAGTAAGTAAAAAGACAGGTGGATGTGAAAGGAGGATGCCAGAGTAGTAGAGTGGGGGTGAGAATAGTTGTGATAGTTGAAGTTAGGTTATATGAGATGTAGTGGTAGCACGTGTGCACAGCCAAGATGAGGAAAGGTGTTGTTTCCAGAGATGAGGGGTACTGAAGGTGGATCTAAGTGTTGGGAGTAGAGAGTTCCAAAGTTTTGCAATGGTAAAGGAATAAAGCATTTGGTCAGCTGAAAGTTTGGATAGCGGAAACTACTGCTAAACTAAAGAAAACTATAGGAAACTAACTTATTGAAAGAAAGGAGAGAAAGAGAGAGAAAATTCAAAAGGATACCCAAAAAGGCAGTTATCTAACCAACGAAGCTCAAGCTGCAGGAACACGTCTGTTTACTAATCACAGCAAACGAGGTCTGAGGTTATGGGTAACAGGAGTCCTGGGAGGGGGAGGATCTCCAGCTCAGGAGCTGTTGCTCACTTTGCCGTCTCGGATCCGAGGTCAGATCCAAGACCCATCTGTGATCAATAATGACACAGATAGCATCAGTTATGAAGTTTAACCCTCCAAATAGGAAATATTGCCCTCATATCAACAGCTGCACCCACAGGCATTGCATAATCTAAAATTATAGTTGCCCATGTTAAAGTACATGCTACAGACTGTGTTACCACTTGCACTGATTGCTATCTGTTATTTTATGTCATGTTAAGGAAAATTGAAATGGATATGGTGAAAGACAAGGGCTTAGATGACCAATAGGAAGAGAGAGTGGTGGTAAGAACACAACTGGAATAGACAGAGGCTATAAAAATGATCTGTACCCTCTACTAAGAGATAAGTGAAGCATTTCCTTGGACAAAAAGTATGTTCCAAATTTTGTAACCTTTTTGTCGTTTGACAGCATTCATAAGGCAGAAATCCCATATTAAGGGGAATAGGTCCTTTGAGGCAGATAGATCTTTTAATGAGCTCTGACGGATCCCTTAGTCCCGAACCTGTTCTAATAGCTCCTAATTTTACTAAGGAGATTATTTTGTATACTTGCATGTTAAAAGTAGATGTGAGGGACAGTGCCATCCCAAGACATTCAAAGTGAAAAGCATCATGTGTGCTACATTATCAGGAAGCTGAGGAGTGCAGAAAGGAGTTGCTCTGTGATTGAAAGAAAGCATCTTCTAGTGAAGTAGTTCTGTTACGCCTTGAATTGATATTAGGCAGGCACATCGCCAAACTGATGACAATATAAAATCATGCCTGTGGGCAGTATCCTTGCAGTCTTTTCAGTTTATGGTGACCCACTAGCCAACCTAGCTGGTTGAAATGTTGATGGAATGTCCAGAGCCTACAACCCATTGTTAAGATTTGCAAACCCTAGGTTTTGCTCTGGTGGGAGGGGCCAAATGTAACATGCTGGCTCTACGAAAAGGTCATATGGCTTTAAAATTTGTGTTGCATTATGTGGGAGCATTAACATGACTAGGTAGCAAACCAGCACTTGTGTTAGGAAGATGGTAAACAAGATCTTAATAGTGTTTTGTAAAGGAGGTTGTCTGAAAGCAGAAGACTACAGAATTTGTTTCTCACTGATGGATCATCTGGAGGAGGACTCTGGGTGTGTGGAGAAATCCCATATGGTGCTACTTGTGGTCTTTCCTGCACCTACTTCTTTGATCTGAAAGATGGACCTGGGAGAGGTCTGCAGTCTTAGACTTGACTTGGGTCCTGGGAGAGAGGTCTACAGCTGTCAACTTCCATTGTGATACAAGACCTCCTATTTCCTGAAGGATTATGTATAGACTCAACTCTGCTCCTGAAAAGTAACTAAGGTACTGTTCATTTTTATTCTAAAGCCATTTAGTTTGTTTTGAAGCTGTAAAGCCAAGTGGGTTGATATTTTGGTTTGTGGAATAATGAACAAATCTGAATTTTTATCTACTTTCTGTCTCTCGCATCTTCATGGACTTGCAGAATGTACCTGTGCTTGAACTCCCTGATAGAATTATGTTGCACTTTTAAACACTTTCATTGTGAGTGCAGGCTGTTCTAGCTTCAAAGTAAGTCAAGGCTACTTGTCTCATTTATAGCTTTTGTTGTTTTATCTGTTGTCCCTGCAGAAAAATTCCCCCGTTAGAGTAAAGTTTAATTTTATTTTTTTCAGACTTGTAACTTGTGGCCATCATACTTAGAAATGTAAATTGTTGCATAGATGAAAACAGATTAGTTTAGTTTGGAGAATGAGAACTTGTCTTGATGTTTTACAGTTTGATTTTTTTTTCTCTTAGTACCAGCCCTGTCGCCAATATCCAGCTTCTTCAGGAAGTATCTATGTCTCGGTATATCCCACACTCTAGTCTTGTAGTATCTGTTACATTAACCTCGGTGAGAACAGAGACTGGCATCTCTCTTAAAATGCCACAGCAGGTACATTACAATCATTCCCATTGTCTGTTTCTCACTTATGAATATTGTTGCAGAAAAATGCTGCTTAATTGAATGCCAGTGTATTTTATTTGTAATATGGTTTTATTGTGATCATTTTAGATCATACTGGTTTTATTTATAGAATACAGATGTGTTTCTTAAAAACCTCCTGCAGGTTTATCAGTCCTAACAAGTACTAATGTGTAACACTCCTCTGAGGATGAACTGTACTTGTATTAAGTGATCTCTAAAGTAACTGCCACATAGAGTAAGACTGTCATGTGTCTTTACGATATACCTTTATGGTAGGTTACATGGAGTTATCTGCATTCATGTAGTACATAAAGGAATAGCCACTGGGTAAAGACCAGTTATATATAGTGCAGGAGCAACTGAAAGTGACTGCTGTACACATTCTGCTTGTCCTTTGGATTTAGTACTCTGTGATGCATTTTTTGCCAACTTGCTCTTTTATGTTAATCATTCGCAGTCCTGCAGTAGAATATAGGTGTATCCTGCCAAGGACATGGCAGCCAGACAGCTTCCATGAGCTTTGATCCCCTCCCACGCTACCACTTTGGTTGCTCCTATAGGGTAATCCCTTTTTGGAGGGAGCCATATAAGCACCTAGCGTGACTAAAATTCTTCAGCACTTTTTTCCTGCCTCTTGCAGATGCAGCTCCAAGGCTTCTCAGGAAACAGTCAGCTTAAAGCTTCATTCTGGACAGATAAGTCTCACTTTAACTTTTTTTGACAGAAATGAGGTATGTCTCTTTAAGGACACTGCCCTTAAGTGATATCAGTAGACATTCTTCGAAATACAGCTATTTACTAGGAACTATTTTCTGCACTTACCTGTGTGTTGAAGATTTTGTGACTTAAGGACAACTTTGTGACTTAAATTATTAATCTTTGTCGATCAGAAAGCTTATTTAATTCAGCTGAAGCATTTTTTTGAGGGAGGTAAATTAATACGGAGTGTTTCTAGAATGTTTCATGACCCTAGGTTCTTTCCTTATACATTGTCTGCTCCCTTTAAAGAACAAAACAAACAAACGGTGCTTCCTGCTATCAGACACCTGAGAGAGATGGCAGGAGGGGACTAATGGAAATCCTGGAAAGATACTTTTCCAAAAAAGGGTCAGGTGCCCTGTTCAAAATGACTATTCCAGAAACTAGGTCACCTTCCCTATCTCAGGATCTCTTTCCTTTTTTACAGAATCTGACCTTTTGGCAACAAATTGTTTTCGAAAATGGGCTTTAAAGATGATTTATAAGGGTTACAGTTGGCAAAGCTCTCCTGCTCCTTTCAAGGGGATCCATCTCCCTCCTCCCTTCCAGTCAAACAGAATTGTTTCTTCAAGTGCTTCAATATGTTAAATGCAGGAATTGTAGAGCATGTTCCTGCAGATCAAATAGGAGAGGGTTTTTGTTACAGAATGTTTCTACTTCCAAAGAAGAAGCACTCTGAGACTAGTTTTGGATCTTTCTTTTCTTGGTCTTTTGGTAATGATTCCAAAATTCAAGGTCTTGATCCTTCAAAGAGTTTTTGCTCTGATCCAGCATCAGAGTTGTATATTAATGTTAGACCTCAAAGATACTTACCATCACATTTCAGTAACAAGCAACTTCAAGAGATTTCTAAGATTTTGTGTGTCTGGGTCACATTGTCAGTTCCCTGCATTACCCTTTGTGTTTCCAGCTGCACCAAGAGTGTTTAGAAAATTGCCTAACCACAGCTAGGGCCCACTGCAGATTGCAGGGCATCCACGTTTTTCCTTATTTAGACAACATCCTTATTTGTGCAGCATTTTCCCAGTTGTCAGGACTCCATAACAAAGGTATCTTTCCTCCTAGAGCATCTGGGGTTTCAGATAAATATGCAAAAAATCCACCCTAACTCCATAACACAGGATTGTGATGCTAGGTACCTGATATACACATTGTCTCAAAAGGCTTTCCTTCTTCAAAAGCAGGTTTATATCTGGACCGTCTTCCTGAACTTTTCTCCATTCACAACCTATTGCCAGGCCTCATGGCTTCTATTAATTATCATGATCCCCTTTGCTAGGTTACATATGAGAAAGATTCAGTGGTACCTGAAAAACAGGTAGACCCAGCATTCTCATCCCCTGGAGTCTCAGATTCCAATTATGGGCTTAATCAAATCAGAACAGCATTGGTGAAGGGGTCTAAAGGCTCACAATCCAGATTTCCCTATTTTGCATGCATTCCAATGCAACCTGTATTAATAGATTCCTCAGATTTTGCTTTGAGAGCAGTTTCAATGGGGGTAAAGAGAAAGGACTCTGGGTCATTTTAGACTGATCAAAGAAATGTTGGTTGTGATCCATGTCATAAAGTCTCTGCATCATCTCTTGGACCCAGGTCCCCTACAGATTATTACAGACAACACCATGATGATTTGGTACATAAACAGGGTCCACCAGGTCATACCTGTCACTCGTCTTGTGTAGCTAGTTAAGATGAAGAGGCTTGAGTGTTCGTTTATATACTTTTATTACATACAAACACATCAGGATGAATAACAGTAGCATAAAATATAAATGAACGAACTGACTGACTACTACACATACATACACATTTAAACTTCTACAGCTCACTGCAAAATGGCAGTCTTGCTTGCACGTGCTCAGTATTTATGTACACGTACCAGCTCACTGGAAAGCTTCTTAAAGGTACATATACACTCTGATCTGTATCTTCCCTCTTTACTGAGCTGTCTTGCAATGATAATGACATTTGAATAGGCATGCAAATTATACAGTCAATAATGAATAAACAACATTCATGTACAAGTTGTCATGTGTCTGGAACAAGGTCTGGGAATGCGACCTGATCTTGTAATGTAGCAGTTAGAACTGGGTTATAAACAGGGATAGTCATCGGTGAATGATCTGCTTTAGGACTTGGGGATATTCTCAGGAAAAGGGATATTTTCTGGAATGTCCTCTGGAACTGGAACATTGGATAAGTTGCTTTGAGAACTAGAGTCTTTATCACAGGCAAGATACTGCAATACTAGCTCGAACAGCAGTACTAAATGTTTCCAATTCACTCTAAATTCTACTCCTTTGATTCCACAATGTACGATCTCAGCTCGGACACGAACTTTTCACGACTGTAATCCGATCAAAACCTTTTGCTGTTTGCATCCTCACTATCCCCTTCTTGTGATGGATTGAACGGTTTGCTGGTCTTATCGTAATAGGACTTCTGTGGCAAACACTTTTTCAGGTGTTGAGCTTTTACTGCTTTGTTCTTAGCACATGGAACCAACAAATTGCTACTGACTGGTAATGTGGTTCTAGTTTGTGTCGACATAAGTCACTGGGCAGGTGAACCAAGATGATTATTGCGAGGAAGAAAAACAGTATTGTCTCTTAACTTCTCTAATAACTGCTTTGCACTTTGAACTGCAAGTTCTGCCAAACCATTTGACTGTAGGTGCTCAGGGCTACTTGTAACATGAATAAAGTCCCACTCTTCAGCAAATCTCTTTTACTGCTGGCTTGTGAATGGTGCACTTTGTTAGAAATAACTTTCTGCGGACTACCATGGACAGAAAAGTGTCTCTTCAACTTAGTAATGACAGTACTGGACATGAGATTAGGAAGTAGGTCCTTCTTGAACCAATTTGAATAAGAGTTTACTCATACCAAGTAATGCTGACCATTCCATTTGAGAATGTCTGTAGTTTCTGTCAAACAAGGTAGTTCAGGACTCTGGTTTAGCTGAAGTGGTTCTTTCTGTTGATGTGGTTTAGTACTATTACAAACAGAACAAGATGAAAGTGCTCTCTCAATATCTCTTGTCATAGAAGACCAAAATACGCATCCTCTCACCCTTCTTTTGGTAGAATCATTTCCTGGGTGGCCACAATGGAAGATGTTAATATACTCTTGTTGCAAGGATTTTTGACAGTCTGTTTTGGACCTTTCACGATGATACCATTGTCAGATAAAATCTCATCTTTGTAAGGAAAATGTTGTTGCACTTCTAGTGGTGAACAAGATTGCTTTGATGGTCATCCTTGACTGATAAAGTTGTTGAGCTTCTGGAAAACTGGATCTGAAGCTGTACGAGATGTTCATCGTGTTTCACTGTTGCAGTCATGACTGTAGGGTTCTCCCCTGCCAGCAGGCAGTCCTCGATCGGCCAGAATCCCAAAGTCTGGGTCCGGCGTCGGCTGCTCAACCACGCTCCCTGACGTCAGAGCGCCAGGAGTACAAAACTGACAGCTGACGCCATGTTCTCCAGTCTTTCTTGCTGTGCGGTGATAGCAGTTCGCAAGTGCCGGTCGGCTGACTCCTGACAATTTTTTATAAACGTACTTCAGTCCGAAGACTTTCTTCTCCTACTCTAAGCTAAGTACCCCATTGGGGAAACTTTTTTCTTGCTCCAGTCCGATGTCAGAAAAAGTTAATAATTGTATTTCATGTGGGAAGCAAATACCTCATAAGGATTTTCATTCTTACTGTATTCCTTGCTTAGGCCCTGACCACGACGTAGCTAGTTGTCGGTTTTGTGCTAGATTCAATCAACGTACGTACGATTTTGCATTTCATTACTT